>NC_077230.1:350532870-351154393 GCF_027887165.1 Monodelphis domestica
GCTATAAATAATTTTAGTACCTATAGGACCATTTCCTCCCTGTTTATTTCCTTGAGGATATGGACATGTAGATATAGTAGTGATATTACTAGGTCACAGTAACTTTGGAGGCATATTTCCAAATTGTTTTCCAGAATAGCTAGAACAGTTCAAGGTTCATAAATAGTGTATTGATGTATCTATTTTTCTACAGGTCCTCCAATATTTGTCATTTCCTTGTTGGTCAACCTTGTTAATCTGATAGGTATGAGGAGTGTTAGATTTAAAATGGTTGAGGTCTTAAACTGTAGTGATTAAAATAGTGGAAGATATAAATTGTGATAGATATAAGAGAGGGTGAGTAAATTTGACTGCAGAAAATATGTTTCACTACAGTGTCTTGGTTTTTAAATTAAATATAAGGTGGTCGCCAGGGAAATATTCCCAATTATTCAAATACCCAAGTCAACTGGGTTTTATAGAGATTTTTAATTAATAATATAATGAGGAATTAGAGAAAGAGAGAAAGAGTAGGAAAGGAATAATTATGAAGGGCCTCAAGCCAATATGGCCGAAACCTGAGTCTTAAGAGAGAGAATCAGTCAATCAGTCTTTTAACACTCACCACAAGGTCTGTCTAAGCAAGGATTCTAGTGACACCAGGCCAGCTCTATCTCAGCTGACTTCACCAGAGAGCCTTCAAGCCAGAGACTGTTCAAAAAGGCCTCTCTCCAGAGCCTCCAGAGGGACAGAGTCCCCTTAGAGGAGCTCCAGCGAGACCTCCTTAGAGATTGTCCTCCAAGAGCTTCCCTTCTCCAGAGCCTCTCTCAAGAGATTCTTCCCAAGTGATCCTCATCAGAGATCCTCCAAAAGGATTTCTCCAAAAGGATATCTCAAGAGATTCTTCTTTTTCTTATATAGGGGTTTTTCTCCCATGTCACCTCCCCTAAGACCCTACATCTACCAATCACTGTAGACGCTGTCCAAAGGACTGCCTATCTAAATTCCTGCTAAGTCGACCAATCTCCTCAGTAAGTCTGAATCAGAAAAAATGCTGCTGTGTCGACCAATCTCCTCAGTAAGTCTGAACAAAAGAAAACAGAGCTGAGTCAACTAATCTCATCAAGAGAAAACTTGCCCGACCCTTTTAGGTACCTAGCATCCCATTGTATCAATTCTAAAAATAGGCCTGGCTCAGAGAACTACTTGCCCCACCATAAACATGGATCCAAGTACTTTATTTGTTTAGCAAGGAGTTTTCTCCCCTAAAGCAGTCTTAAGTACGGGTGGAGTAGAGGTCCTCCCATTTCTGATCCTGGCGAGTTCTCACATCAAAATGGGGAATGTTTCTCAGTAGGGAATTTGTTCCAATTAAGAATTCCCTGATGGGGAAATTTTTAACATTCACAAGTCTGAGAGATTTCAAGATTTACAGGTGAAACCTCAGAATTGCTTTAATTTGCTTTTTTTTACTTATTAGTAATTTCGAGTATTACCAATGATCTATTAATTAGAAAATCTAATGATCTTTTTTTTTATTCCTCATCCTTCTTAGACTTTCTTCCTAGATATTCTCTTTTTGTTGACATTGGTTTTGGGGATTTTTTGGGACCCCATTTCATTCTTCTCCTATCTGTTTAATATTTCTCAATCACCTTTATTGACTCATCATTTATATCACAGCCATAATCTATGGGATGCATCAAGGCTCTATCCTGGGATGTCATGTATTTTCTTTATGTATTCTCTTGCTTGACAACTTCATCAGCTCCCATAAGTTTATCATCTGTATGCAGATAACTCCTAGACCTATATGTCCATCCCTATGTTTCTTGAGCTCTAGTTCTGCATCACTCCTTATGTAGATGTTATATAGGCATTTCAAACTCAACATACATAAAACTGAACTCATTATCTTTTTTGTACAAACCCATCCTTTTTCTGAACTTCCCTAATTCTGTTGAAGGTACCATCAACCTCCTAGGTTTGCAACCTTTGCAGTCTTCAATTCTTTACTCTTCTTTATCTCAAATATTCAGTCAGTCTACTCCTACCATCTCATCTTTACCTCCTTTTTAATCATTTTTGTTCAAAGCCTTGTAATTTCTTGCCTGAACTATTGCAGTGGTCGTTATTCTCCTGATGCAAGTCTTTCACCACTCCAATCAAACAAAGCTGCAAAAGCAATCTTTCTTGAGTTATACTGACTGTGACTCCATGATATTTGAATTGCTTCTCTTTGGCTAGTTGCAATATTTCCCCCTTTACCTGGGAGTTCTGGAATTTTGACTATAATATTCCTGGGAGTTTTCATTTTGAGATCTCTTTCAGGAGGTGATAATGGATTTTTTCAATTTATATTACCCTCTGGATCTAGAATATTGGCACAATTTTTCTTGATAATCTCTTAAAAGATGATGTCTAGGCCCTTTTTTGATTATGACTTTCAGGCAATCCAGTAATTCTTAAAGTAGCTCTCCTGGATCTATTTTCCTGGTCAGTTGTTTTTTCAATGAGATGTTTTTTTCTTTCTATTTTTTCTTTCTTTTGAATTGGTTTTATTGTTTTGTTTTTATGTCTCATGGAGTGATTAACTTCCATTTGCCCAATTCGAATTTTTTAAGAGATTATTTTATTCAGTGAGCTTTTGCACTTCCTTTTCCATCTAGCCAAATCTACTTTTAAAGTTCTTTTCCTCAGTGAATTTTTGTACATCTTTTTTTCCATGTGGACAATGCTGCCTTTTAAGAATGTTTTTATCTTCAGTGAATTTTTGCACGAATTTATCACTTGACCTTTTCTGTTTTAAGAGTATTATTTTCTTCAGTATTTTTGTGTGCCTTCTTTACCAAGCTGTTAGCTCTTTTTTTATGATTTTCCTGTATCATTCTCATTTCTTTTCCCAATTTTTCATTTCTCTTGTGATGAAAACTTATTATCAGAAACACTAAAATGGTCTCCAAGTCAATAAAAAAATAGGTTTATTGAGAGGACTAGTCTCACAATAAAGTCAGACTCTGGTCAAGACCAAGACCAAAGACCCTGAGCCTTAGGAGATAGCCTTTTTTTATGCACAGAAATCTAATGGCATAGTGTCATATTAAAGAGAGAAAATACAGTAAAACTTAAAGTAGAATGAACATAAATCTTTCACATGGGTAGGTCTTAATGACAGAAGTGCTAAATAAGCTGTGAAATACAGAAATAATCACGATGAGTGGTAACTAATGTTTATTATTATGGCTGACCTTTCCAAGGCCTCTGTAAAAAGGGGTCAGGATAGATTGTTTTTGCGGATAATTTCTATTAATGTCAGGAGTCAACTACTTCTACAGATGGCAGCTAAGGATGACTAACATAAACATTGCACCTAGCCAGGCACCCCAAAGGAAGCCCTTCACCTTTTGATTGTCTTATCAGACACCCAAAAGCAGCCCTCCACCTCCTGACTGACTCTTGTACATGCAACAGGGTATGGTGGGCTTGGTAGAAACTTTTCGGTTACAGGCTTAAGGTCAAAGTGCCTGTCAGCAAGATCTAATATCACCCTAAGCTGTATTTTTCTTAGCTAATGTTTATAATTCATATAAAGCAAATTATATTATTTGTGTTATAATCATAAAAAGGGGTAGGAGACTTCACACATACTCCCTCATTTAATTTTTAAAATCCTTTTTGAGTTGCTCCAGTAATTCCTTTTAGGCTTGAGATCAATTCATATTTGTTTTTGAGGTCTTGGATGAACAGTATTGACTTTATTGTCATCTTCTATGTTTGTGTTTTGTTCTTCTTTGTCATCAAAATAACTTTTTAGGTTGAGTTTTTTGTTGTTTTTGTTTGCTCATTTTCCAGCCTTCTCCTTGTCTTCTAACTTAAAAAAATGTTACAGGTTGGCTCTGTTGCTGTGGTTAAGGGACATTGTCCCAAGCTTCAATTCTTTTCATAGGTGCCTTTAGTGCTAATTCTGAGGAGGATTTATACATTTTCAGTCCTGCCAATAAAGAATGACTTTAAGGAGAAGTATGTTTGATACTCTACTGGCCTGTGCTCTAATCTATGAGTGACCACAAGCACTCTTTTCTGCCTTGAAACTTGAGTCTCCTGCTCCCTTGTGGCCACAAGCACTGATGTATGCTAGTGCTTCTCCTCACCCTGGGACTGCAACCTGGGCTGCAATCTGGGTCTGTGTATGGGCAATGCAACAGAGTCTTGCACCCTGGTGTAGCAAATGTTTTTCTTTTAAAAATTCTTTGTTACAAGGTCTGGCTCTCTAAGAGGGGGAAGAGAATGGACACTGAGAAATTGTTTTATTTAGTCATTTTCAATCATGTATGACTCTTTATGAATCCCCTTTGGAATTTTCTTGGCAAAGATACTTTTTTGCCATTTTCTTCTCTAACTCATTTTATAGGTGAGAAAACTGAGCAGAGAGGGTTAAATGACTTGTCTAGGGTCACATAGCTAGTTAAATGTCTAAAGTGATATTTGAACTTAGGTCTTCCTGACCCTAGGCCTGATGCTCCATGTACTGTGTGACCTAGATGTACCAGAGAAAATGTAGGTGATGTAAAAACAAAAAATATCAATATAAACTTATTTTTTAAAGTAGACCAAGTTCAGTCACCACATTTTATGTGAAGCCTTTTCTGATTATCTTAAGCTATTAGTCTCTTCCTCCCATAAACTTGAGAGCAAGGACTATTTTGCTTTTATCTTTATGTCTCCTACGCCTCATAGTGTCTAGCACTTAGTAGATGCTTAATGTTTGTTGCTTGATTGCAGATTAAAAGTATCAAAGAACCACAAAGTTTAGAATTGCAAAGTGCCTCAAGATATGATGAATGTCCAAATGGAAACCTGCACTGCAACACAGCTGATAAATGGCTGTCCAGTTCCTACTCAATGGCTCCAATAACGGGAAACATAAACTTCCTAAGGAAATTCATCCCCCTTTTCGGTGTTTCAATTGTTAGGAAGTTTTCCCTTATGACATATCAATTTGTCTCTTTGTAATTTCTAACTCTTGTTCCTAGTTCTGCATTTTGGGCTCTTAGAGAAAGTTTGTTTCGGGGCCAAGTAAAACAAATCTAATTTCTCTTTCAATGGAAAGATTTTTAAATACTTAAATGCTCTTCTGTCCTCAGGCTAAAATATCAATAATTTTTCCATATATCTTGCACTAAGAATTAGCTTGGATGCTCTCCAGCATATCAACATTCTTACCAAGTTGTGGTGTCTAGAACTGAACATAGAACTATAGATGTGCATGTCTAGGTCAAAATAGAGTAGGACTGTCACCTCCTTATTCCTGGAATCTGTTCCTGGAAATATTGCTCAAGATTCATTAGTTTTTTTTGTCTGCCACATCACTAATTTATATCTTATAATCTGTGAGAACTCACAGATTTTTTCCCAGACAAAATAGTATCTAAGTATGCCTCCCCTAATCTTATATTTATGAAATTGATTTTTTGAACCCAACTATACAGATATATTTTCCAGATTAAAATGAACATTATTCGATTCAGACTACTGTTCCAGATTAATACATCTTTGGATCCTAGTTTCCCTATCGAAGGCATTCTCTCTGTTCCTCTCAGCTTTGTATTATCTGAAAATTTGATAAGGGTGCCATAAGTCATTAAATAGAATGTCAAATAGCATAGGACCAAGCACAACTTTCAGGGAACCTCATTGGTGATCTTTTCCCAAGCCAACATGGAACCATTAATGACTACTCTTCGAGTCCATACGTTTAACCTGTTCCAAGTTCATCTAATTGCACTCTCATCTATCTTCTATCTCTCTCTATCTTCTCCATAAGAATATCATGATATACTTTATCAGAAACTTTGCTGAAAGTTAGATAAACCATATCAACAACATTCTTCTCCAATGCCTGTTTAGTAATCCTGCCAGAAAAGGAAATAAAGTTAGTTCAGCATCATCTATTCTTTAAAAAAAAAATGTTTTTTTAGGGGCAGCTGGGTAGCTCAGTGGATTGAGAGCCAGGCCTAGAGACAGAAGATTCTGGGTTCAAATCTGGCCTCAGACACTTCCCAGCTTTGTGACCCTGGGCAAGTCACTTAACCTCCATTGCCTAGCCCTTACCACTCTTCTGCCTTGGAATCAATACACAGTATTGGTTCCAAGACAGAAGGCAAGGTTTTTTATTAAAAAAAAAAAGTTTTTTATTTACATCTTTTTATATCACCTACATTTCCCACTGTACTCATCCCCTTGCAGAGAACCCTCTCTTATACTAAGAAATTTTGCTTTCAGCATTTTAGAGTGCCTTGAGAGGTTTGTGGCTTTCCCTCTATCACCACTGGCCCAAGCACCCATAGGCAGGATTGTCCCTTCCCATGATTCTTATTGTCATTCAACTCTTTGTGTTGAAGAGCTGCCCAACTCTTTGCAACCCCATTTGGAGTTTTCTCAGCAAAAAGATTGGTGTGGTTTGACATTTCTTTCTCCAGCTCATTTTACAGATGAGGAACTGAGGAAAACAGGGATAAGTAACTTGCCCAGGGCCACACAATTAATAAATGTCTGAGACCATATTTTTTTTCAATTTTTATTTATTTACTTATTTTTTTTAATTAAACCCTTACCTTCCATCTTGGAGTCAATACTGTGTATTGGCTCCAAGGCAGAAGGGTGGTAAGGGCTGGGCAATGGGGGTCAAGTGATTTGCCCAGGGTCACACAGCTGGGAAGTGTCTGAGGCCAGATTTGAACCTAGGACCTCCCATCTCTAGGACTGGCTCTCAATCCACTGAGCTACCCAGCTGCCCCCCTGAGACCATATTTTAACTCAGAAAGATGAATCTTCCTGACTCAGTCCAGCACTTGCCACTGCACCACCTAACTGCCCATTGTTAGGCACCATTTCCTAGCACTCTTAACATTAATTAGCTTCTTCAAAGAAACACTTATGTCAAAAATACAGCAGGAACAAAAATGCAAATATTTTCTCCCAATTCCTCAGAAGCCTGTTCTCCCCTCCAATACCTCAGTTTCTGGGAGGAGTAGATTCAAAACAGTTCTGCTCTCATATAGCATTGGTCCCACCAAGTTCATGTCCACATGAGGTATGGCCACCAGACGTGTCCTCATCTGCTTCTACTGGTCTGAGTCTAGAAGAACAATCCAAAGGTCACTCCTTGATCCTCTCAGGGCATTGATGCTGGATCAGCTACAAAATGCAATCTCACAAATTCCTGTGGTTTGCTTTTCTGAAGTTGGCAACTCCAATCCCTTTATTTCCCCAGAGTAGATGCAGAGCTAAGGTCTCAAGGTCATTTTTCAGGGTCAAATGGCCTCTCTGGGGAGGTCCTTAGACCCATTGCTTTACAACATTATCTCTCACTACATGTCATGAGCAAAGAAATCTAACTGTGAACACAGCAGCCAAAAGGACTGAGGCAAGAGAAATATGCTGCAGGTTCACTGGAGTTTTTGAATACCTCTGAAGCCAATCATTCAAAAATCTCCCATTTACCATATGGTTAGCAGACCAGAAGCAAACCCTTCAAGAATAAAAAAATTCAGCAAAACTGAACTAGTATGGCCCCAAAGTCTGATATTATAAGCCACATTCTATAACCATGTTCTCCTACTTCTTCAAAGAAATAGGGAATAGCTTTTATTTTTAATTTTTAAATTTTAAAATAATTATTAATAATCATATTCTGACTTTTGCAATCCATATTCTCTCCCTTCCTCCCACTCCTCTCCCCTCCCAAGACAATATGTATTATACAATACATATTTCCATGTTCTGATGAAAAAAGATACATCTCACTTACAAAAGAGAAAATTCTTGGAGGTAATAAAGAGAAATAATAAGAAATAATTTAAAAAAAGAAAAAAATAAGAAATAATAACTTGGAGGTAATAAAGAAGAAAGATACATTTCAACCTGCATTGAGATTCCATCAGTTCCTTCTAGGGCTGTGGATAGCCTTTTTGTCCATCATGAGCCCCTTAGAGTTGTGCCAGTTGCAAAACTGTTGATAATAGTTAATTCATTCACAGCTGACCATTGTACAGTATTGAGATTATAGGGTACAATGTTCTCCTGTTCTGCTCACTTCACTTTGCATCACTTTCATATAATCTAGATTTTTTTGTGATCACCTTGTTCATCATTTCTTATAGTGGAGCATCTCTTATAACTTTTTTGGGACCAAGCTTGGGCAAGACATATTCTTATTGAAATGATGGTTTTATGGACATTGATATTTTTTCTAGATATTCAGTAACAACTTTAATAATACAGTCTAGATTTTTTCCCCACGAATCTATGTCAATTTTGCTAGTCTATGCTTCATAGACTCTCTTCTCTCTCTTTCTCTCTCTCTTTCTCTCTCTCTTTCTCTCTCACTCTCTTGCTCTCTTGCTCTCCCTCTCTTCCCCTCCCTCCCTCTATCTCTCTCTCCCTCCTCTCTTCCCCTCCCTCCCTCTTTCTCTCTCCGTCTCTTCCCTTCCCTCCTTCTCTCTCTTCTCTCTCTCTCTCTCTCTCTCTCTCTCTCTCTCTCTCTGTCTCTGTCTCTCTGTCTCTCTCTCTGTCTCTCTGTCTCTCTCTGTCTCTGTCTCTGTCTCTGTCTCTCTCTCTCTCTCTCTCTCTCTGTCTCTGTCTCTGTCTCTCTCTGTCTCTGTCTCTCTCTGTCTCTGTCTCTGTCTCTGTCTCTGTCTCTCTCTGTCTCTGTCTCTGTCTCTGTCTCTCTGTCTCTCTCTGTCTCTGTCTGTCTCTGTCTCTGTCTCTCTCTCTCTCTCTCTCTCTCTCTCTAATATCAGCATATATGCTCTTCTCCCGTCCTATTCTCCATGTACATAGGACACATAGCAAGTCGGAGAAGAAGAAGGCTTCCTATTAGAGGGAACATAAACTTACCAATAAAGTTTCCTTGAATAGGTTTTAGTGTGTCCTTGACTATTATTACAGGGTCTGACCAGGTCTATGACACTAATAGAGTCTTTTAGGGGAAGGTGTTAATATCTTTTTTGTTGTTATTCCACAAAAGCTGGTATGAATATTTTATCTTTAAAATTATTTATTGTTTATTTTTAAGTATTCCATGGTTACATGATTCATGTTGTCTCCTTCCCTTCTTCCCTTTCCCCTCCTGGAGCTGACAAGCAATTCCACCATATTATCACTCATTACCTATTTCCATATTATTCATTTTTGTAATAGAGCAATTCTTTAAAACCAAAACCCCATACCCTATATCCATATAAACAAGTGATAAATCGTAGTTGTTTTTTTTTTCTGCATTTCCACTCCCACAGTTCTTTCTTTAGATGTGGATAGCATTCTTTTTCATGTCCATCCATATTGTCTTGGATCATTGCATTGCTATTAGTATTTCTATCTATATATCTATTTATCTAAAGTCTATCACATTTGCTCATCCCACAACATTTCAGTTACTGTGTACAATGTTCTCCTGATTCTTTAAAAATTTTTTTTAAATTTTATTTAATTAGATGATTTAGAATATTTTCCCATGGTTACAAGACTCATGTTCTTTCCCTCCCCTCCCCCATCCCCTTCCCATTTCTGACTCATAATTCCACTGTGTTTTACATGTGTCATTGATAAAGACCTAGTTCATTATTATTGATATTTGCACTAGGATGATTGTTGAGTCTACATCCCCAATCACATCCCCTTCGACCCATGTGATCAAGCAGTTGTTTTTCTTCTGTGTTTCTACTCCCACAGTTCTTCCTTTGGATGTGGATAGTGTTCTTTCTTATAAGTCCTTCTGAATAATTCTGGATCACTGCATTGCCACTAATGGAGAAGTCCATTACATTAGATTGTACCACAGTGTATCAGTTACTGTGTACAGTGCTCTCCTGGTTCTGCTCATTGCACCCTGCATCAGTTCTCAGCTTTTATAGAAATCAAGCAGTTCATCATTGAAGGTGTTAATATCTTAATACAGTTTGGAGTTTGGGGTTCCAAGGTACAATCGAAGGAAAGGTGGCACTGTCCCTTATATGCCATGAATATTGCCGAGGGAATAACCCCAAAGGGCATCTCTGCTGTTAGGGAGAATAGGATGGATCTAACTGGGAGCCACTGACATTCCCTAAGGGATGGCTTGAGAGGTAAGGATGGCTGTCAAGACTATTAGTTCCAGTCCTTGCCAAAGGCTGGCATTTACTAGAATGTTCATTTATTACACCAATTTCACTGTTACATATTGATGGCTAGGCCATGCTTACTTCCTCTAGGAATCTGTGACTCTTCTGCTCTACCTGAACATCCTATTATCCATGACAATTGAGCATGCCAGTCTTGGCCTTGTTTATTTGTGGCATACTGCAGCTAGGCCTTGAGCTTTATTAACTTCCATCCGTTTTCTGAGGGCACCAGACCTTTCTTGGAAAAAATTCAGGAAATTATTCATACTCAGGCACAAAGCTTTCGCCTTTTGCTAATTTTTAACTCCCCTGATTCCCGAATCCCAATCTTGAGCCCATAAATCAAGAATATCATCTCTTTCAAAAAAGATGATCAAGCTGCCAGTTTCATTATTGTGGGCACAGACATGCTTCAAGGAACGAAGAAAGATTCAGAAGATATTGTTTTTTTTTCTTTTTCTTTTTTTTAAAAATATATTTTATTTGATCATTTCCAAGCATTATTCGTTAAAGACATAGATCATTTTCTTTTCCTCCCCCCCACCCCCCATAGCCGACGCGTAAGTCCACTGGGCATTAGATGTTTTCTTGATATGAACCCATTGCTTTGTTGATAGTATTTGCATTAGAGTGTTCATTTAGAGTCTATCCTCTGTCATGTCCCCTCAACCTTTGTATTCAGGCAGTTGCTTTTTCTCGGTGTTTCCACTCCCATAGTTTATCCTTTGCTTATGAATGGTGTTTTTTTCTCCTGGATCCCTGCAAGTTGTTCAGGGACATTACACCACTACTAATGGAGAAGTCCATTACGTTCGATTATACCACAGTGTATTAGTCTCTGTGTACAATGTTCTCCTGGTTCTGCTCCTCTCGCTCTGCATCACTTCCTGGAGGTCTTTCCACTCTCCATGGAACTCCTCCACTTTATTATTCCTTTTAGCACAATAGTATTCCATCACCAACATATACCACAATTTGTTCAGCCATTCCCCAATTGATGGGCATCCCCTCGTTTTCCAGTTTTGGGCCACCACAAAGAGCACAGCTATGAATATTTTTGTACAAGTCTTTTTGTCCATTATCTCTTTGGGGTACAGACCCAGCAGTGCTATGGCTGGGTCAAAGGGTAGATATTCTTTTGTCGCCCTTTGGGCATAGTTCCAAATTGCCCTCCAGAATGGTTGGATCAGTTCACAACTCCACCAGCAATGAATTAATGTCCCTGCTTTGCCACATCCCCTCCAGCTCAGAAGATATTGTTAAAGGTACAGTTGTCACTGGCTTTGGGACACAGTCTTTTGTGCCCAAGTTCTTCCTTCCTAAAATCTTAGATGAATTGGAGCCCCAGACAGCATGTAACAATTGCACAAAGCAGATCTATAACAGACCAACACAGAATAATTCAGCAAATATTTATGGAGTGTTCACTTTGTTCCAGGTACAAAGAAAGCCCTACAGAGGGAGGCAGAAACAGTTCCGGCTTATACACACACACACACACACACACACACACACACACACACACACACACACACACAATTTGTTGTGTTGTTCAGTCATGTCTAACTCTTTGTGACCCATTTTGGGGTTGTTTTAACAAAGATACTGGAGGGGTTGTCATCTTCTTCTCCTTCATTTTCCATTTGAGGAATTAAGGTAAACGGGGTTAAGTGACTTGCCCAGAGTCACATAGCTAGTAAGTGTCTGGGGCCAGACTTGAATTCAAGAAGCTGAGTCTTCCTGACTCTGTGCCTGGCCTGGGACAGCCTACATCACCTTGCTGAAATAGAAGATAATTTGAGGGGAAGGCACAGATGAGGGAGGAATGGCTGGGAAGGGTTTCTTCTAGAAAGTTTGATCTGAGTATTGAAGTCTTGTAGAGAAAATCATGAGGCAGAAGTGGGGGGCAAAAGGGCTTTAAAAGACTGCCTGCCCTTTGATCCAGCCATACCATTGCTGGGTTTATACCCCAAAGAGATAATAAGGAAAAAGACCTGTACAAGAATAGTCATAGCTGCGTCCTGGACAATCTCAGCTGGTTTACGGTGGTTGGGATTACTGACCCTCCCCGGTTACTTCCCACACCTTTGGGCTCTAAGGAGAGGAGAGCTCCTTCAGCCTCCTAGGGAATAAGAGGGGACAGGGAGGACTGAAGTCGAGGAGCCCGGCTTGGAAACATTTGCCCAGAAGTTGCAACTCAACTGTGTGGATGCCAAGGCTGAGACCTCCTCCTCGTCCTCGGCCACTGCGGACAAGGGCAGCCTGCAAGCCGACCAGCCACCAGTGCCCAGTCTATGGGTCAGCAACGGCGACGACGCGGAAACGGAGAAGGAGCTGGTGGATCATCTGGAACAAAAACAAATAGGACGTTCGGGTGCCTCTGGACAGCTCCGGAGCGGACCTGAAGCGCAGGATCCACTCCATTACAGGACTACCACCTGCCATGCAGAAAGTTATGTTTAAGGAACCTGAGGAGAAAACATTACCGGGAATCAAAGTGACGAGTGGTGCCAAGATTATGGTGGTTGGATCTACAATAAATGATGTTTTAGCAGTAAATACACCCAAAGATGCAGCACAGCAAGAAGCAAAAGCCGAAGAGAGTAAAAAGGAGCCACTTTGGAGGCAAAAGCAACGCAGAAAAGTGTTGGATAAAGGGGAAACCTGAAGACGTGATGCCTTCTGTTAAGGGTGCTCAGGAACGACTGCCAACAGTACCTTTATCAGGCATGTACAATAAGGCAGGAGGAAAAGTGAGACTCACCTTTAAACTAGAACAAGACCAATTGTGGATTGGCACTAAAGAGGGAACTGAAAAATTACCCATGGGCTCCTAATGTGGTCAGTGAACCTGCTGAAGGACATGAAGATTACCACATGATGGCATTTCAGTTGGGTCCCACCGAAGCCTCTTACTACTGGGTGTATTGGGTTCCAACTCAGTATGTGGATGCAATCAAAGACACTGTGCTGGGAAAATGGCAATATTTTTGAAAGCACTTTCACCTCTGGCACAGAAGACTGACCCAAAGTGAAGGACATTTCTGGGAGAAGCCTGCAACATGCCTGGATTTCATAGTCCTGGAACTTTTATTAATTCAAATCTGAGGAGATATTGACTGAAGCCAGAGGTGATGTACTTTCACCATTAGTTTACTTTTAACTTAAAATAGCAAAATCCCTTCCCTTCAGTCAGCTTCAAACCATATTTAAAGTGAATACAGTGGAAATCAATAAATCTTAATTCAGAAAAAAAAGAATATTGATAGCTGTGCTCTTTGTGGTGGCAAAAAATTAGAAAATGAGGGGATGCCCTTTGAGGAATGGCTGAACAAATTGTGGTATATGTTGGTGATGGAATACTATTGTGCTAAAAGAAATAATAAAGTGGAGGAGTTCCATGGAGACTGGACCAACCTCCAGGAAGTGATGCAGAGTGAGAGGAGCAGAACCAGGAAAACATTGTACACAGAGACTGATACACTGTTGTACAATTGAATGTAATGGACTCCCACAGTGGTGGTAATGCAATGATCCAAGACAATTTGGAGTGATCTACGAGAAAGAACACTATCCACATTCAATGGAAGAATTGTGGGAGTAGAAACACTGAAGAAAAACAACTGCTTGATAACATGGTTTGATGGGGATATGACTGGGGATATAGATTTCTAAGTGTTCACCCTAATGCAAGTAACAATAATATGGAAATAGGTCTTGATCAATGACACATGTAAAACCCAGTAGAATTGCTCGTTGGCTACAGGAGGAGAGAGGGAAAAGAGGAGGGAAAGAACATGAATCAAGTAACTAACCATGGAAAATTTTTCTTAATTAATCAATAAAATTAAATTAAAAAAAATGAGGGAGCAGAGCATTCTGGGTCTAAAGGACAGTCAGTGCTAAGGCACAGATTT
The DNA here is from genome assembly GCF_027887165.1 of Monodelphis domestica. Lineage (NCBI taxonomy): Eukaryota > Metazoa > Chordata > Mammalia > Didelphimorphia > Didelphidae > Monodelphis > Monodelphis domestica. The sequence goes on from NC_077230.1 coordinate 350,546,927, forward strand.
GGGAGGTGGAGATTTGTGTTCAAGGAGTTACAAGCAGGTCATTGTAGCTGGAGAAAGGAAATTGTAAGAATGAAAGGGAGGAAAAGCCTAAGTGACAAAGAGTTTTAAGTGCTAAAAGAAGGAAGACCTGATTTCAAATCCAGACTCAGTTACCAGCTGTGTTACCCTGAGGAAATTATTTCAACTCTATCTGCTTCAGTTTCTTCATTTGTCAAATGGGGATATTAATAGCACTTCCTCCAAGGAGTGTTGTGAAATTCATATGAGATAATAATTTTAAAACTCTTAGCAAAGTGCTTGGCACTTATGTTAGTTATTATTATTAGTATTATGATCATAGTTGATGCTGGAGATAATAGGGAACTGTTGGAGCTCATTGAGGGGGAAAAGTCATTTTCATGAAGTGGTAAAGCCTAAACTTTAGGAAGACCAATTTGGCAGTTGAGTGAAAGATAGATTGGCGTGAGAAAAGATGAATTATAAAGGTAGAGCAATATTCTAGATGAAAGATGAGAAGGTCTCTCATCAGAATGGTGGCTATGTGTTAGGAGAGGTGATATCTATCTAGCTATCCATCTGTCTATCTAAAGAAGATAGACATATACTATATATATACATATATATATATTTCTGTATATATGTATATATATGAATGCTGCTGTGAAAGTGGAAAGAATAAAATATGAGAATAGATTGGATAAATAAGGTAAATGTGAGTGAGGAGTGAGGAGCTGAGGATGACACTGAAGTTGCAAACGTAGCCATCTGGGAAAATGGTGGTGGGTGCCCTTGATAATAGTAGAAAAGTTAGGAAGAGGGAAGAGTTTTGTAGAAAAGATGAGTTTGGGATATGTCGAGTTTGCCTAGGGGACCTCCAGTTTGAGATGTCAAAGAAGTGGTTCATGATGTGGGACTGAACCTCAGGAGAGAGATTAGAGCTGGATGTGCAGACCTGGAAATCATCTGTTTAGAGATGATAATTAAATCCATGTGAACTAATGAAATCATACAGATACAAAATGAAATCCTTTCAAGGTAATCTGTCTGCATAGAACTATATTACTTTGTGATAGACATCTTATCTTTTTCCTCCTTTTGTCGACACACTCAGCTCTATAATCACCATTCAAGAAACAGACTAAGAACATAATCTGAGGGTCTTTTCTTCCTGGGTTTATTTACTCTCCATATGCAACCTCAAGGTCAGAAAGAAGTCATTATTCTCTTAGGAATGTTGATAATTGCTGTTCAGTCATTTTTTAGTCGTGTCTGACTCTTCATGACCCCTTTTGGGATTTTCTTTGCAAGGACACTGGCCCTTCTCCAGTTCATTTTTCATCTCTTCCCACTCTAGTTCATCTTCTACTCAGCTACCAAAGTGGTCTTACAAAAACTCAGGTCTGACTATTTCATAAAAATAACCCTTCCACCCTTAATGAGGAACTAAGGCAAATAGGCTTAAGTGACTTGTCTAAAGTCTCACAGCCGGTAAGTGTCTGAGGCTAGATTTGAACTCAGGAAGATGAGTCTTTCTGACTCCAGATCCAGCGCTCCAGTCATTCACAACCTAGCTGCCTCCATGTTAATAATAGCTGTTGCCTTCTCCCCTCATAGTTCATCTGGCTGGTCTCTTAGAATGGGGGTTAACACAAAGCATTTTGGATATTAGCTCTTCCAATTCTCTACTCCATCTCTGCTTCATGCACTAGAATCTAATCACTGGTCTAGTCTATAACCCCCAAATCCACCTCAGCCAATCAGGAAGTCTCATTGTGAGTTATATGGTGGTAATGATGGTAGGTTATAAGTATAAACTTCTCTTCCTTTCACCCCATATAGGGATGAGGCTAGAAAAAAAATTCTCACAAAAAGTTGTTCCCATTACTTCAAAATCAGTATAATTCTTCTCGTTATACAGGTTATTCTTGAAGTTCACAAAAGTCAACTCATTTGACTTGGATCTCTCTTGAAGTGCTAGGAAGGAAGGAAAGAACTCTTTATTAGCCACTTAACCGGGCATTGTGGTCATTGTGGTAAGTGCTGGGGCTACAAATACCAGCAAAAAGAAAAAAAAAGACAGTTCCTGCTCTCAAGGAGCTTACATTCTACTGGGGAAGATGGCCAATGAATGGGATTTGAAAAGCAGGAATGGGATCAGAGGAGATGGCAATGAAGGTAACTGGTTCAGGGATGCTGTTCTGAAATCTAGAGAAAGTCAGGAATAGGGTCTAGGGGGAATGAAGGCAGGTGTTCCTGGGCCTCTTTACAAAGTGGGAGTTCCAGGAGGAACTCACCACTGAGGGAAGGGGAAGTCTTATGGAAGGATCTATTAGGATAGTGGGTTGTTCCAGGACAAGGAGACCCCAAGTTCTGAGGGAAATTCCAGTAGGAGACAGCAGTAGAGGGGATATCGTTTTTTTAAAGTCTATTGAGGGGGCAGATGGGTAGCTCAGTGGATTGAGAGCCAGGTCTAGGGAGGGGAGGTCCTGGGTTCAAATTTGACCTCAGACACTTCCCAGCTGTGTGACCCTGGGTAAGTCACTTAACCTCCATTGCCTAGCCCTTACCACTCTTCTGCCTTGGAACCAATACCCAGAATTGATTCCAAGATGGAAGGTAAGTGTTCAAAAAAAGAATAAATAAATAAATGAAGTATTTTGAAAGTCAGGACCAGTTCCAGGAAGAACATGTCAGGAAAGGTTCCATGTCTTTTTCCTAGCCTCCCCTTTCTTCCTTTGATTCTTCCTTTCCCCAGGAATGCCCACTCTTCCATTCTTGCTACCTTCTTCCTTGTCTTACTTATTCCCAAGAAAGTAAGGGAGAATCATTCCCACCCAGGGGCCCTGATAAGTTGTGAATGGAAGAAGCTGCATCTTATCTGGGATCAAGGCCTTAGGGTAAAAGGACTCAATTCTTTTGGATTCATTTTAAGTCAGTCGATATTTATTAGGTTCCTACCACAGTCTGGGCCCTGGGCTAGGTTCTACTTTGGGGCATCCAGGAAGGAGAAAACCCTCTCCTCCTGGAACTCATAGTCTATTGGGGTAAGTATAATCAAAAAGGGAAATTTTAAGAACCATTTGTGAGGTAGGGGTATATTTTTGGGTGGTGAGATCTGTTTAAGTTCTCCTGAGCCCAGTCTCTCCTCCCCTCATCTCCACTGGTCTCAGTCTCAAGTGTTCTCCCGTGTCCTGTACCAAGTCCATTGCCCTAAAGAAACTTTCCTCACATAGCATTTATACAGTATTTTTTTTAAACCCTTACCTTCTGTCTTGGAGTCAATACTGTGTATTGGCTCCAAGCCAGAAGAGTGGTAAGGGCTAGGCAATGGGGGTCAAGTGACTTGCCCAGGGTCACACAGCTGGGAAGTGTCTGAGGTCACATTTGAACCCCGGACCTCCCATCTCTAGGCCTAGCTCTCAATCCACTGAGCTACCCAGCTGCCCCCATTTATTCAGTATTTTAAGGTTTGTAAAGCACTTTTCAAAACCATCTCATTTAATTTTCCCAACAACCCTGAGAGGTAGGTTTTATTATTAACCTCATTTTACAGTGGAGGAAACTGAGGAAGAAATTAAAGAGACTTGCCCAGTGTCTGAGGCCACATTTGAACTTATTTGTTTCTGTGTCCAGGTTCAGGACTTTACCCACTGTGCCATCTAGCTGCCTACATCTCTAGCACATTCTGCACTGGCTAGCCTTCATTATCTCCCTGTACTTTTCAAGTCCTGGCTATGTACACCTGGTTTCTTGTGTCAGCTTTGTGGTTTCTGTGATCCTTCTGTCCCTTGTAGAAGCCTGGTAGTGGGTCAAAGAGAACCAGAGAGAAGGACACAAGACAGTGGGACTGAGTAGTACTATATCTGTATAATATAATATATAGTCTAATATCACTATAAGCCAGTAGAACTCAGGACACAAGGACTGTCTACTTGTAGGTAGAGTTGTAGGCTTATAAAAAGTAAGCAGAGAAGGAACAGTGTTTCTAATTAGAAACACAGTGAGTGTGTTTCTAATGGAGCCTTATGGGGGTGGGGCTAGGTCACAATGGGGAAACACCCCTGGATGTGGGGCTGAATCTAATCGGATAAAATGTAATGGAGAAAAGTGGAAAATACCATTTGGGGGTTCATAAAGGACGGTTATAAAAGTACAGGATGGGGAGATGTGGATAGAGGAGAATTGGTGTGAATGTAACATATAATTGAAAATTTGTTACCCTAAAAAAGAACTACATTTCCCAGCAGCCCACTAACCTCCTGTCATTGTGTACTTCCTGTACATTGGGGATATTAGGTGGGGATGTGGAAGGTCCCATCTCTTTACTTCCTGTCCCAAGCTTGGTGGTGGTAAGGCGGGTGTTTAAACTGGCTAATCAGCCATGGGCATCTAGTCTTTATTTTGTATCTTCTTTATTTCTTGATTTCTAATGATTGTTTAATAAATCTCATAAAATATAATATTTTTATTATTAGAGATTATAATTTAATTTGTATAGTAGCTTGGGAGTTTAGTGGCTCAAACTCAGTATAAGTTAATTGAGTAAGAGGAATAGTTTAAAAAAAAGAATAACATGGAAGTGGGTTTTGAGTGCTAATACATGTATAACCCAGTGGAATTGCTTGTCAGCTCTGGGAGGGGGGAAGGGAGAGGGGAGGGAGAGAACATGAATCACATAACCTTAGAAAACTTGTGTGTAAATTTGATACTGGAATAAAGAAAAATTAAAAATAAAAATAAAAAAAGAATAGTATACAGAGCAAGGGAGACAATAGTCTGCCTGTCTCTGTCTTCTGCCCTGGTCAGACCATGTTTGGAGGAATGTGTTGAATTCTTGAGGTCTAAAATTCAGGCTAAGTGGAGAGCCCCGGATCCTAGAAGAAAGTTTTCTGTTGGTTTCTCTTGTCCCTTTGCCCTGCTGCTCATGCGTTACAGGGGCTCAATGCAGGGGATTACAAATATACCTATCTTTCCCAATGCATTCTCTCATTGGAGCTTTAAGATATTTCTCTAAGGAAGGAAACGAGCATTTTTTTAAGCAACTGCCATGTGCTAGGCATTGTGCTACGTGCTTTACAATTATTTTCCCCTTTGATCCTCACAACCCTGGGAGGTAGCTACTCTATTAGCCTGGTTTTATAGATGAGGAAATTGAGGCAAACAGAGTTTAAGTGACCTGCTCAGAGTCATACATCTAGTGAAACAAAATTTGAACTCAGGCCTTCTTGACAATAAGTCCAGCCCCGTGTCACCTGGCTGCCTCAGAAACAGACATGACTGTATTGTAAGAGGCCTGTTATATAGTATACAACAGGCCAGATTCTGACCCAAGAAACTAGAAAGTGGGCCCGTAGAAGCTAGGCAAAGATGGCATGACTGTGGGCTGTGTCTGTGGGCCTTCTGTTGGGGGAAGCTGGAGACCCTGGGGCTGGGTTGGTAAGAGGCCAAACCTTTGGCTATTTGGCCCCACATGTGGGGAGCTCTGGGTTAGAAAGGGAAGTTTTCCTCCTGATTCCCTACATGAGCCCCGGATATCTCTGAGCTGGCGGGTCTGGGAGCTGAGTCCTTGTCTTGGTCTGGGGCTGGAGTCTGAATTCTCTCCCATCTGCTTCCCTCCCAGCTGAGCTGGCCAGGCTCATAACAGGCCTGCACCCCACTGGAAAGGCCATCAGGTGGAGCCCATGCTCCATGCCAGAGGCCTGTGAGCCAGGAACGAAGCTAGGACCAGAGGGACCAGTTGTTTGTGGTGGAGAGATTCCCAGCTCTATTCTGTCTTGAAGCCAAGGGAATAGAGTCATTAACGTTCATTGAAGGATTAGAGAAAACAGTATCATAATTGGATGGACCCCGAGAGATCATTTAGTGCAACATATTTCTGAGGTGGGGAAACTGAGGCCCAAAGAGGCAAGGCATTTCCCCAGTGCCACATTGTTCCTTAGAGGTAAAGCTGAACTTGATGTGGGCCCTTCGGACTCCAGGAGGTCTCTCTCACTTGTAAATCACTCTTGGGGACCTTTCAGAGAAGTGAGGCAGATACCAGGGAGGCCTGAAGCCCTGAGGCCTGCCCCAGGCCCTCTCAGGTGCCCCATGACCCAGTCTGGTGGCCTGATTTCCTACCTTTCTAGGAAGCCAGGGATTCCTCCTCCTGGCCCAGGACCCATCCTCCTCCCCATAAACACTACAGAAATAGACGAGGGCCGATAAAAACGAACCCTGACTACAACGAACATTAGTCACTGTCCCTGGCTCTTGGCCGCGTTTTGCCACTTCCAAAGGCTCTTCTTTCTTGGGCTCCCCACGCCATCCTGGGAGGGAGGGCTGGGGGGGGGGGGGGGGAGGATATTACTTCCATTTTTCAAATCAAGAGGCGGCTGTCCAGAGTCCTGGTGCAAAGCCGAGCCTGGATCCCAAATCTCAGGCCGTCCCAGTTCCATTGAATTGAATTGGATCCAGCTCCATTCAGGCCAGCTGATCAGTGCCGAGGTTTTCTGTATGCCGGCTCTGTGCTGGGAGCATGTGAAGGTGGGAGGGGGATACAAAAGAATTTGAAGATTCCTCTATAGAACAGAAAGGTTACATCTGTGTCTGTTTTTATTGTTTAGCAGCACAGAGCCCTAGAATGGACCATTAGAGCTGGAAGAGATGCTGATGGCCATCAGATCCAATGCCTTCATTTTACTGATAGCCAAAGAAGGGAAGGGGTCTTATTCATGGTTATGAAGGGAGTTACTGACAGAACCGAGATTCAAATCCAGGTCTTCTCATCTCCAGACTTTACTTAATAATACTTTATTGAGGGCAGCTGGGTGGCTCAGTGGATTAAGAGCCAGGGCTAGAGACAGAAGGTCCTGGGTTCAACTCTGGCCTCAGACACTTCCCAATTGTGTGACCCTGGATAAGTCACTTGACCCCCATTGCCTAGTCCTTATCACTCTTCTGCCTTGCAACCAATACGCAGTATTGATTCTAAGATGGAAGGTGAAGGTTTAAAAAAAATGTTTAACAGGACAAGGCCAAGTGTTTTAATCCATTTTCTTACTGATCCTAGCACTCTTGCCCTGCCTGGACCTCAGTTTTATCCATTTGTAAAATGAGAAGGTGGAATTTGGATTTCTAGCTCTGACATTTTAGTATTCTTTGCAAAGCATGAATTGGTTTTCCCATTTTTACCGACGGAAGGGAAGTAACTTGTCAACGTCATGGTCTGGGATGGAGATTGTACGATTTTAGAGCTGGCCTGAGATACCTCAGACGAAGGTCCTTTATTTTCCCTACAAGGAAGCGGAGGCTCAGAGGTAGATTGATTTGTCTGAGATAGCAAACAGTAGATTTGAGACATTCTAAAATCCAACTTGCCTGACTCTATTCTGGGCTCTTTTCTACTAGTCTGCATTATCTCCCCTAGGCTTAGTAAGAGAGACCTAGAGGGGACCATAGAGATCATTTAATCTAAGAACTTCATTTTTAGAGATGGGGAAACTGAGGCCAATAAAGCGTAAGTGCCCGTAGTCATATAGTGGGTAAATGACAGAACAGGAACTCTTGTCTCCTCCCCCCAAATTCAGTGAGCATTGTGTTCAGTAACCTGTCTCTGATAAAGAATAGAGAGATCAATCTACCCTTTTCCAAATTCTTTTCAGAAGGCTCCCTCAAGAAGGGGGAGAACAGCACCTCTAGAGAACTCTAGTAGTTTGGGAAATGGGGCAAAGAGAAATTTGGAGCACCAGCATATCAGAGAACCGAGATGAATCTCTATCTTGGAGAGACCTGTCAGGTTCCCCATGTCTGAGGAATTATGCCAATTTACAATCTAAGAGTTGGAAGGGACTTGAACAATTCTACCCCCCAACACATCCCTGATCAGGGTGATTATCCCGCCTTTGCTTGAAGACCTTTTGTGGTGGAGAACTCACTGCCTCTTAAAGTGGCCAACGCCTTTCATTTTTGGACAGCTCAAATGGTGAAGAAATTTTTCCTGTTATCAAAGTGAAAGCTGTCTCTATTTCTATAGTCCTTCAAGTTCTACCAGCTGAGGCCAAGTAGAACAAACTGAATCTCTCTTTCACATGACTGTCAGCTATTTGAAGACAGCTCTCATGACCTCTCCCCACATTCTTCTCCCAAGTTTTCTCATTCTTAGACACTGACTCTCTTATGGTATGGTTCATATGTACCACCAAATCAAAATCCTGGTAGCTTATTTCTCCAGACTTTCTGAATATTCCCCTTCCTCTTTCAGTAAATTGATTAGTACCTGACTCAATAAATTCCTCTTTCCCAAATCCTGCTCTCATAGTAGGAGACTTTAATATACATAGTGATACTCCTTTAAATCCCCTATAACCCCCTAGTTCCTCAACATTTCCATGACCTACTCCTCCAACCCCTGAGCCACATACAAAGATGCTCAAGCCCTTGATCTTGCCATCACTCACAAATGTACCACTTCTATATTCATAAACTCTGAAATTCCCTTATTTGACCACCATCTATTAACATTCTACTTCTCCTTCTGGCTTCTGCAATTAAACTTTCTTGTGTCCACCTGTGACCTTCAAAGCTTTGATCCCTTCTTTTTTTCCCAAGCTATCACTCCTGCACTTTCACTAATTTCTTTCCTCATCTCAATCCCTTGATGAACCAGTTCAACTGTTCTCTTGAGATCCTTGCCTCACTGTTACATCACCAATTTTGTCCTGCCAGTCCTCAGCCTTGGATCATCTCCTTTGTTGCCTTTGCTTCTATGCACGCATGAAATCATACATTAGTATGTTACACAATCTCAACTAGGTCTTTATTGCTGCTAGAAAATTCTTCTATACCTCTAATTAACTCACTATCCCACTCATCATAGAGACTCTTCTAAACCTTTTTATCCTTCCTCAATTCTCTCAAAGCCCTCTTTTCCACCACCATTTTAGCTGAGAACCTTGCTTCATATTTTACTGAAAGAGTCCATTTTCCAACAGCATTCTTTCCTTCCTTCCTGCTCATCCTACAAATCCTAGATTCTTTTTGCTTCTATCTCCTCTTTCACTCCTATCACATGATCATCTTCACTTTGCCAAGATAATCTCATCTCCATGCACAAGTGATCCCCTTCCACCCCCATTTTCCTCCAACAGATGGCCTGCTCTTCCATCTCTTCTCTCTCATATAGCTTTGATATTTCCCTGTCTACTGCCTGCTTCTCTCCTGCCTCTCCTGCCCTATCTTTCCATCCTCAAAAAAACCTCCCTTGACCCATCCATCCTTGCTTACTAGTGTTGTGTATCTCTCCTCCCTTTTGTGGAAAAACTCCTTGAGAAGATCATCTACAATGATGCCTCCACTTCCTTTTTCTCTGACTCCTGTTACTTATATAGTTTGGCTTGCAACCTCATCAATCCAAGGAAACTGCTCTCTCCAAAGTTAATGATCTCTTAGCTGCCAAATTAAATGGCTTTTTCTCAGTCCTCCTGCTTCTTTCCCTCTCTGCAGCTTCTGACACTGTCGATGACCCTCTTTTTGTCACTCTCTTCTGGGTTTTTGTGGCCCAACTCTCTAGTGCTTCTCCTCCTAACTATCTGAACACTCCTCAGTCTTTTTTGTTGAGGTGAAATTACCCAACTGTGGGTTTCTATCAGGACTTTGCTTTGGATCCTCTTGCCTTTTCCTTTTGTTCTATTTCACTTGCTGATCTTTTTTTTTTTTAAACCCTTACCTTCCATCTCGGAGTCAATACTGTGTATTGGCTCCAAGGCAGAAGAGTGGAAAGGGCTAGGCAATGGGGGTCAAATGACTTGCCCAGGGTCACACAGCTGGGAAGTGTCTGAGGCCAGATTTGAACCTAGGACCTCCTGTCTCTAAATCCACTGAGCTACCCAGCTGCCCCCTCACTTGCTGATCTTATCAGCTGCCATGGATTCAATTGCCCTTGCCTATACTGATAATTCTCAAACCTACTTCTCCAGCCTTAATCTCTCTGCTGATCTCTCATCTCTACCTGCCTATTAGAAATTTCAAACCAAATGCCCTGTAGACATTTTTACATTTAACGTGTCCAAAACAAAATTAATATTTTACCTTAAACTCATCTCTCTTCTAAGCTTCCCTCTTACTGATGGCACCATCAACCTCTCAACTAGCCAGGCTCCCAGCCTAGGTGTCATTCTCAACTCCTCTCTCCCTCTCTCTCTCATCCCTTGTATCCATTTTACCTTTGTAACATCTTTGGAATATACCCCCCTTTTCTCCTCTGATACTACCACCTTGGTGCAGGCCCTCATCCCCTCAGGTCTGGATTATCACAATAGCCTGCTAGTGGGTTTGTGGGTCTCCACCAGTGTGTCACCACTCCAGCCCATCCTCCACTTAGCCATTAAAGTGATTTTCATAAAGTCCAAGTTCCATCACATCATACCCTATTTGATAAAGTCTAGTGGCTTCCTATCACTTCCAGGACAAAATATACATTTTCTGTTTGGAGTTCAAAAGCCCTAAATAATCTAGTTTACCCCCACCCCCATTTGCACCTTTCCTGTTTTCTTATACTTTATTCTCCCCTTTGTCCCTTCTACCAGGATGTCCTTCCCCCACCCCCATCTCAAACTCAATGTGGTCAGTCTGGGCTTATTAAATTTAATGGATAATGAGAGCTACTATAATGGCACACACCTGAAATCCTAGCTATCAGGCTGTCTTGTGGATCTCTTCTCTTTTTTATTTTTAAAATATTTTTATTCCCCCCATTATGGAGCTCTTTTAAAAAAAATTATTTTATGTTTCTTACGTTATCCCAAGTATTCTTCTGCTGCCCCCCCTACAAACAGAGATTCATCTCATATAGGAAATAATATTTTTTAGAAAGGAAAAAAATCAGCACTTATTAATACAATGAAAAAGTTCAATAATGTGCCATGTGCAACACCTGTGGACCTCTTTCTTCAAAGGGGTAAGCCAGGAATGTCTTCTTATATCTCTTCATTTGAGTCCTGCTTAATCTTCATAATTTGATTATATTTACTTCTGATTTTTGGATGTGTGGTTGTTTCCATTTACATTGTTAAAGTCAGCCCATGTTGTTTTCTTGGTTCTGCTTACTCTGCATCTGTTCACATGCATCTTTCCAGGTTTCTTTGTACTGGTCACAAACGTAAAATCTTGTAGCACAGTAATATTCCATTTTATTAATGTATTACCATTTAGTTATTCTCTAATCAATGGACATCTGCTTTGTTTCCTCTTGAGGATCTTTGTATCTTGAAAGTTATGAGCTGCCAGTGGGCTAAATCAATTGAATGTTGAACTGCTAATTAATTTATGAAATGAAGGTAGGCACATTCAGTTCTTTGGGTACTTGCCAGTAGGAAATGAAGCTGCAATTCCCAATTTAATAGGGCACAGAGGGTTTAGGGGGGAAACGGTCAGAAAGCACAGAGACAAGTGACATCAAGGGGCACAGAAGTCAATATGGAGGGCTCAAAGATAAAGGGAAAGAAGGCAGAGTAGGAAGAGGATGGAGAAGGGCAAAAGCATAAACAATTCTTCTATATCTCTTTAATTAACTCACTATCCCACTCATCACAGAGACGCTTCTAAACCTTTTAATCCTTCCTCAATTCTCTCAAAGCCCTCTTTTCCTCCACCATTTTAGCTAAGAACCTTGCTTCATATTTACTATATTTTACTAATTACTCATTGACACCGTGGATTCGAGTTGGGATCCAGGAGGAAATGGAAGGGTCCTGGGTGGGAGGGAAGTGTGAGACCTCTGCCACCCTGGGGTGCAAGTATTAACATATCCAAATCATCTCAAAGTTGTGGGTAAAATGTTAAAAGTCAGCAAGTTCTCCTCAGTTCAGAGCTCTCAGCACCAGGCGGTGTGCTGCAGGTCTTACTGCAGATGTCAGAATCTCGTCTGATGCTGACACAGCACGGGACCGAGGGGCCCAGACGACAAAGTCTGGGGGGCTTCCCTGGAATGTGAACAGATTACAACCTGGGGCTTTTGGTTATTATATGATGCAGTTTGTAAATTAGGCTCCTTTGATCTTTGGTACTGTTTTTACGTGACTTCTGGGTTCCCCTTTGCAACCTTACTTTCTGCCATCATCACTTTCCACCAATGACTCACAAACATGGCACTGACGGGAAAGTAAAATTTTAACGCAGGCGTCCATACTATGTCAGCTATCAGACGATGCAGATTGGCAGGTCATCTCGTTGTCTAAGGAGGATTGAATTGGCCCAGAGCACGTCAGAGCCCTCACACCCAGCTGCAGTGCAATTAGAGCCATGAGGAACCCTTGAACGCCCACCTTGGGGAGACCGGAAGATGTAGCCTCTTAAAAAAAAAAAAAGCCGAATACATAAAGGACTCAGGTTCATACGTAATGAACCTGGTTTTGGGCAAGTTGAGTTTCAGGCCAAATGCCTCAAGGCATTTTTTGCCTTTTGCCTTAATTGCTTTGTCGATAACAAAACCCTTTTCCCTACTCTTAGGAGATTATTCTAATCATTCCTAGTCATTTCAATAGTTCTTGCTTCTCTGTGTATTGATTTAGAATCTTGAACCCTAGGGACTGCATTGTCCACAATCCCCTTTTCCTGTTTGTGCGTCTCCTTACGTGGAGTTTTAAGTTTCCGTTTCCGCCCACGCGGTCTCTCAGGCTGGTACAAGCGGTTAGTAGGCTAACAAGGTAGCACAGTGGACGGAGCCCCAGACCTGAAGTCTGGAGGCACCTAGGACCATCCAAGGCTAATTTGAACCCAGGTCCTCCAAAATCCAGGTCTGGTGCTCTTTTCACTATGCTACCTAGTTACCCTCCTAACCGCTCCTACCAGCCTGAGAGACCGCATGGGCGGAAACGGAAACTTAAAACTCCCTTCACGTAAGGAGACGCACAAACAGGAAATGGAAAAGGGGATTGTGGGAAATGTAGTCTCTAGGGTTCAAGATTCTAAATCAATACGTTCAAATGCCTGACATTCAAGGTCTTCCACAACCTGGCCTTGGTCTGCCTTTCTAGGCTCATCTTCTACTATGTTCCCTCATGTATTGTTTGCTCTATTCAGATGGGGAAAGTGTTTCTTCCCTTGAATATATATTGTGTTCTCACGCTGCTATGTTTTTAGCCATTCCTGCATTTCTTGCCCTTCTTATCCTTTTCTTGACTGTTGAATCCTAGCCTTCCATAAAAGCCCATCACAAAAGCTGCCTCCAGGGGGCAGCTAGGTGGCTCAGTGGATTGAGAGCTAGGCCTAGAGATGGGAGGACCTGAGGTCACATGTGATCTCAGACACTTCTAGCTGTATGACTCTGGGCAAGTCACTTGACCCCCATTGCCTAGCCTTCACCACTCGTCTGCTTTGGAACCAATATATAGTATAAGGTAAGTATATATATATATATATATATATATATATATATATATATATATATATATATATATATATATATATATAATATATAGGATAAGGAAGGTAAGAGTTATTAAAAAACAAACAAAACAAATGCCTCCTCCAGGAAGCCTCTCCTGGTCTTATCTTTATTAGCCCTTCTCTGATGGACTTATCACATAGTATAGTTTTAGGATCATTTATTATCATATATAAATTTTGCATGATGTCGCTATCTGTTGTTGCTAAGCTTGGGGCCTTGCTTATAGCAGGGATTTGATTTTATTGCTTTAGGCAGGCCATTTTCCTTATTTCTAATGAAGTGTCATTGGAAGGCCCTGGTTTGTGGTTTGTATCTTCTCTGCAGCTGCCCATTCACACCTGTGTGACTACATAAAAAATGCCAGTTTCCCTCTCTGTGAGGCTCAGTTTCCCCTTCTGTAAAATGAAGGGCCTGGACTGTTTGTTTTCTAAGTTTCTCTCTCGCTCTCACTGTTGACTTCATGCCCAGGGTGGTTTCTAAGGTCCCTTTCGAATGATGTTTTGTGTATTGTGACCCATTTAATTGGATGGCCTATCAACCTAAATTGCTGCTAAGCTGAACTTTGAAAAACAACTCTGGCTCCTTGGGGGAGGCCCAGCGCTGGTGCTCCTGGGGAGCCAGGGCCCAATGGGTGGCATCATCCAACCTGGAGAAATAGCCCTTTCTACCCATTAAAAAAGTTGGTCCGGCAGCTGGGGCCGGGCCAAGGAGCCGGGGGATGGCTGGGCTCAGAGGGGCCAGGCCGCAGGTGTGACCATGCATCCCTCTAGTCTCTGGCTGCCGGAGCCCTCCAGGTAATTGGGCCCTTGGGGCTGGCCCAAGCCCAGGGACTCGGGGGAGCCGAGCTCCAGACCAAGTCCAGCTCATTAAGGACTAATTGGTGGAGGATCTCCAGAGAGGAGTGGAAGAAAAGTTTTGGTGGCTGAAACTTTCTTCCTACCCCCAGGAGGAGGGCTCTCAGCTCCTGCCTGTTCTGAGCTCTCCAGCTTTGAACTTAATGGTTGGCAGGCCTAGTTCAGCGACAGAGGATGATTGGGCCCAGAACCTGGGGCTCCCCTTTTATCCAGGCCCCCAGGACTCTGCAGCCAGTGCAGTAAAACCATCTCTTTCTGGGTTGCTTTAAGGGTTTACAAAATCTGGAGAAAAAAAAATCATTTAACCTCTCTAACTGCCCTGTGAGAGAGAGTATAGAAGGATGATTAGCCCCATTTTTTTAGAAGCAGTATTGTTGGATGGGAAGAGATTGAGGAAGCCCAAGTTTAAGTCCTGTCTCTGTCACTTACTAGCTGTATGAACTGGGGTCACTTAAAGCTGAGGTTCCCTTTTCTGCAAAACACTTGTACTGCCAACCTCACGTGCCTATTGTGAAGTGTATAACTGAAAATCTGGTACCCTAAAAAAAGAACTACGTTAATAAATTTCTTGAAATATATTTTTATTATTGAGATTTAATTTTAACTTTTATAGAAGGATTTTGTAAATAAAATTTTGTAAAGGGCTATTGTTTACAGATGGGAAAACTGAGGCTCAGAGAGGGAAAATGACATGATCATGGAAGTAAGAGCTAGAAGAGTATCTAGAAAACAGGATCTAGCTGTAAAATCATTCTTCTAGAGCTGCAAGGGGCCTCAGAGGCCATCTAGTCTACTTGCTTCGTTTTTAGAGACGAGGAACAGAGACCCAGAAAACTTGTGACTTAACCAAGGTCATAGAGTGTCAGAAGTGGAATTTGAACCCAGCTCCATTGATTGTCCTTCCATTGTGCCATGCATTGGGCAGGGACTTGCCCAAAGTCACACGGCTAACTAAATTGCAGAGATAAGCCCTGAATCTAGGTTTTTTTACTTCAAATTAAGTTTGGCTACATGGTGCTGCCTCTGGAGTGGATTTATGTTTATACTCTAAAGATTTGAATGAGTCAGTTAGGTGGTATGGTGGATTAGTGCCAGGCCTAGAATTGGAAGGACCTGGGTTCAAACATGGCTCAAAGCCTGTTTCCTCATCTGTAAAATGGCAATAATAATACTAGGAGTAGGAAATGTTTCTAAAGGAAGCTTCTAAAAGGCTCTTAAGCCAGTATAGGAATTAAAATTATTTTTATTATGCCTAATAAACAAGATATTGTAGCGGGCTATTATTAATATCATTATTGCAGTGAGCTCAGTGTTAGCACTTTGGGCCTGGAGTCCAAATCCAGTTCCAGACACTTACTGGCTGTGTGACCCTGGGCAAGTCATTTAACTCTGTTTGCCTCTGTTTCCTCATCCGTAAAATGAGCTAGAAAAGGAAATAGCAAACCACTCTAGTATCTTTGCCAAGAAAATCCCATAAGGATTCAGGAAGAGTAGGAAATGGCATTATTATTATTATTATTGCTATTGTTTATTATTCCCACTGCTTGAACCCATAGACACTTGTCCTCACATCGCCCATCTATCAGGGTTGTTTTTAGGATAAAACAAAGTAATATTTGTAAAGCACTTTGCAAACCTTGCAGTATTCCAATAAATACTAGTTATTGTTGTTGTCGTTGCTTTGTACAGTTCTTGCAGTTGTTCCCCTCAGGAAAGACATTCACTCAATGAACAAGCATTCAAGGATATTAGTGATGATCCTCCCCACATCCCATTAGCCCATGGAACGTCCCCTCTCATAAAATGCTTTACACTCAGTGTCTATGGATAGCCACATAGGCCCTATGGAACAGGGAGGGTAGTAGGTTAAAGAGGAAAAAATCCTTGAATCAAGAGTCAGAGACCTGGGTTCAAGTCCTTTCTCTGTCCTGGATGAGCTTTTGTTTAAAAAAAAATCAATGTCTCTGGCTCTCTCAGTTTATTTATTTATTTTTTAATTATAAAATGGGGAATGGGATGGCAGAACTGTTTATCTAGAGGGGTTCTACACTTGGGGCCCATGAACAAAAAAAATTTCTGATTACTATTTCAATTGATTTCCTTGTCATTTTATGTATTTGGGTTTATGCATTTAAAAACATTTTTCTGTGAGGGTTCTATAAGCTTTGCAAAACTGCCAAAGGGGTCTATAATACCAAGAAGGTTAAAAACCTGTCTTAGATGATTCCTAAAGTTCCTGCAAACTTTCATTTCCACGACTCCTGTAATTGTCCCCATTTTGCAGATGAAACTGAGGCCCTGCATATTATATATAAAATACTAAATGTAATTGCTTGCTTGATTGATTTGCCCAGGCCCCCAGAGCAGAAAAAGAAACTTCTAGGTACACTGGACTGAGGCATGTAGTTAAAGGAAGGAAATCAGCAGGGGAATGGAAGAGAACTAGAAACCACACTCCAAAAGTCTTTGTGGATTATCCAGAATTTTTGAACTATGCAGTGTTTATGTTTGGATTATGTGGTTTTTAGGGGATCCCAGATCTAGAGCTGGATAGAATACTAGAGGTCATTTAGTGGAACTTTTTGTTTTGTTTTCCTTGGAACCAATACACAGTATTGATTCTAAAACTGAAGGTAAGGGTTAAAAAAAATGCATAAGATTACAAGGAAACCAATTAAAATAGTTATGAAAAAAATTTTTTTTTAAGTTCACAAGCCCCAAGTTAAGAAGCCCTATAGATAAATAGCCCTTCCATAAAGAGCCCTAACTCCCTCATTTTACAGAGGAGGAAACTGAGACCCAGGGAGGTTTACTTTCCCAAGGTCACACTAATAAGCATAAATGGAATTTGAACCCAATTCATCTGTTTCTAAATAAGAGCTCTTCCAGGTTACTCAGTACTCTAACTTTTTTGGAAAAACCTGTATTTTTAGATAATTTAATCAATAACTCCCTCCCCGCACTACTAAATGCCAGGCACTGTGCTTCAATTTGGATGATATGAATCCTAATGATAGCTAATATTTATGTAGAGCTTTCACGTTTGCAAAGTACTTTACAACTATTATCTCTTTTAGTGGATTAATACCAGAGCTATAAACTATCCCCAAAAGAAAATGAAACATAGGAAACACTTTGCCCCATTTTTGAGATGGGAATACTGAGGCCCATGGTTGTAATTTGGGGACAGCCTTCAAATTGAACTGTCCTGGAAAATGGGGAGGGGGGGAGGGGGGGTAGGGGGGGGGGGGAAGGAGGGAAGGAAGGGGGTGCTGTTGTCTCCAGGTAGGCCAGAAGGCCCGAGGCTGGCCAGAAAAAGATATAAAATACTACAGCGGGCCCATAATGCTCTGCGGCGAGCTCTTTATTCCAGCACTGGCACCCCGGCCAGAAGCTAGGCTTCCCAGGGCAGCGCCACTTGGCCGAACAATTTTTTTAGGAGATACTGGCAGAGGGTAAAGGCTGCGGGGCTTTGGACGCAACCGGGGTGGGGGTCGGCCGGGGTGATCTGGAGGGGGGTGTCTCGGGCTCATTCTTTAGGTTCTGGGCCTGTGTGCGGCCAGCGTCAGCGCTAGTAACTTGGTCAGGCCAGCGCCGCCATTGTCATGGCGACTGGGCCGCGCCGCCTGCACTCCGGAGCCGTGCTCTCGCGGGCCTCATTAGTCCCACCGCCCCGCGGGAAATGGGATGGGAGCGCGGCCTAATGAGTTCCGCCCGGCCCGCGGGACAAAGACGCTGACAAACAAGCGGCCAAGGTGCGGCGGAAGCCGCCTCGCGGATTCTCCCGGGGCCGCACCCGGCCTGAGTTGCACAGAGAGGCTGCGGCCGCCTGGGGGAGCCCGCACTTCGCGAATGAGCTTCAGGCAATGAAGCCGGGCCAGGGCCTGGTGAAACCGAGAGACCCAGAAACTGCTGGAGTTAGGCGGGGGAGGAAGGAAAGAGTGCTTAACGGATAGCAAGACAAGTCTGAGCATGCGCCAACTCCGACTTCTGCCCAAATGATTTCCTGAGGCCCTAAAGCTGAATGTCAGTTTGAATTATTTATTTAGGTTCCAGCGTCACCTAGGATTAATATATTTTTTAAAAGCCTTATCTTTCGTCTTAGAACCAATACTGTGTATTGATACCGAAGCAGAAGAGCGGTAAGGGCTAGGCAATGGGGGTTAAGGGACTTGCCCTGGGTCATACAGAGGCCAAATTTTAATCCAGTACCTCCTGTCTATAGGCCTGATTTTTACATTTCAAGAGACAAAAATTATTGGAAATGTGGCAGTGCAGAGAGTACTTTTTGAAACAGTTTGACTTTTCTAGCATGCTTGTTGAAGTCTGCTTAAAGCATCTGGAATTTTGCTTTTTCAATTCATTTTAATTCAATTCTTAGAGCATTAAGGCTCTAAGACTCCAAAGTCTGGAAGATCTGAGGTCAAATTTGACCTCTTACACTTACTAGTTGTGTGACCTTTGCAGGTCACTTCTATTTGCCTCAGTTTCCTTGTCTATAAAATAGGAATAATAATAGAACCTACCTCCCAAGGTTCTAAGGAACAAATGAGAATTATAAAGCACACAGCACAGTGTCTAGCACATAGTAAGTGCTATATAAATGTTAACTTGATAATTCAACTTCACACACATACACCCTGATTCATAGACTTATGCCTTCAGGCTTAGAATCCTCTCTTCTAAGGCAGCAAGGCCACAAGGGCTAGGCAACTGGGGGTAAGTGACTTGCCCAACTTCACCCAGCTAGGAAGATACTTAATCCTGATTTGAACTAGGACACCTGGTTCTCTATCCACTGAGCCATCAAGCTGCCCTGATCCATTACTTTATTGATTTAGAAATGGGTTAATCTAGAGACAGTGTTAACAGTATAATGAAGTTGGTATCACTAAGCATTTAAATACTGTGTCTGAGTAAGCTGGTAATAAAGCCTGATCAACTGAGTGACTGTCAAACAAGCCCTGCCTTTAAGGAGCTTATGTTAAATGGGAGAGACAATGCATATTAATCAGCCAATACAAGAAAAATACATAGTAGATGAAAAGAAACCATGGAGGGACCATCACTGCTGCACTGGCTACACTCTCCTTGCCAATGCTTGACTTTTTGGTGAGCCAGTTCAATTGGATACTATTTTCTTCACTGAGCTGGGCATTCCATCTTAGCAACAGGGAACTGTCTCAGCCTTGTCTCTATTCACTTGCTGCTGAATGGTGCTAGAGGAAATAAGCATGTATTCATGATATGCCAGGCACTGTGCTCCCTATTACCTCTAGAATAATATAGAAAATCCTGTTTTGGCTTTAAAGCCTTTCACTGGCCCCTTCTTACCTTTCAAGGATTATACTTTACTCCCCTCTTTGTACTCTATAGTCTGGTGACACTGACTTTCATGCTTTTTCTTACATATAACTCCAGATTCTATATCTTTGCACTTTGCCTCTTAGCTTCTTTCAAGTTGTTGTTCAGTTGTGTCCAACTCTTTTTTTTTTTTTAAACCTTTGCCTTGTCTTCGAATTGATACAAGTATCAGTTCCGAGGCAAAAGAGTAGTAAGGGTTAGGCCAGTGTTGGCAATCCTTTTAGAAGTGGTGTGCCATGCCTGCCCCTCCCTCACACTGAGTGCTGGGTTCAACCTGTTTCCCCCCCACACACACCTCACACAGGGGAGGAAGAAAGTGCTCCCATTGGACTTAATAGATGTAGTGCCTAATTAATGGATAATGATGATGATGAACAGTTTTGAGTAACCAAGAAACATCCCTTGGATAGGGTGATACTACTACTTGAGTAAGGGTTAGGCAATGGGGATTAAGTGACTTGCCCAGGGTGACACAGCTAGGAAGTGTCTGAGGCCAGATTTGAACCTAGGACTTCCCATCTCTAGGTCTAACTCTCAGTCCACTGAGTCACCCAGCTACCCCCTTGAGCTGAATCTTAAAGGAAGGCAGACCCTTTAAGAGTTTGCATTAAAGAGGGAAAATGTTTCAGGTACAGGAGACAACCAATGCCAATGTATACAGATGGGAGAATGTTGGTTGTGTCCTAGAAATAGCATACTGGTCAGTAGGGCTGTCTCATCTATGAGAGGGAGTAAAATGTAAGAAGACTGAAAAAGTTGTCAAAACTCAATATTTCCTCATTAATTACTCCTTATTCAATCTTTTGCAATGAGGATTCCATCCTCAACATTCCACTGAAACTTTTCTCAAAGGTCTCCAATAATCTCCAGTTAACTGTCAAATCAGTGACCCTCTTCAGTCTCCTACATCTTTGACCTGTGTTGTTTTTGCCATTGATTCCTGTATCTGTGGCTTCAGGTACCATTCTTCTTGGATAAATCATTAAATTTCTTTAGGCCTTAATTTTTTCTCATCTGTAAGAGGAGTTGTTGGATTAAGTGACTTTTAGAATCCTTTCCAGCTCTAAATCTATGATCCCAGTTTTCTGGTTGCTTTTCTAATTGCTCCTTCTTTCTTCTTCTTGGCTCCAAGTCCTATCATTGGCACTCTTTTCCCCCTCCCCCTTCTGTTCTCCACATTTTCTGGTCTTCAGCCAACTCTGCCTTCCTGAAAATACACTTCATTGTTATGTCTTCATGTCTTTGCTTAGACTGTTCTCTCTACCTGTAGTGTTTTTTCTTCTTTCTGGGGAACTCCTACCTGCCCTTTAAAGCTCAACTCATATGCTACCTTCTGATATAAGTCCTCCCCCTTTTCTTCCATATCACCACATTGTTTATGGTCTACCTCAAATCTTACTTGCTACTTTTTGTCAGTTTAATTTTTTTTGTTTTTATTATCATGCAAAACATTTCCATATTTGTCATTGTTGAAGAGCACACTCATACATAACCAAAACTCCCAAATAAAACCATAAATACACTGATGAGAAAGATAGTATGCTTTGATTTGCATCCAGTTGACTCCAAAAGTTCTTTCTCTGGAGGTGACTGGCACTCTCCATCATAAGGCTTTCAGGATTGTCCCAGGTCATTCCATTGCTGAGAGTAGCCAAGTTTTCACAGTTGATCATCATACAATATTGCTATTACTGTGTATAATGTTCTCCTGGTTCTGCTTATTTCACCCTAAATCAGTTTATTCAAATCTTTCCAGCTCTTTCTGAAATCATCTTGCTTTTCATTTCTTATACCACAATAGTATTCCATCACCAACACATACCACAATTTGTTCAACCATTCCCCATCTGATGGATATTCCCATCATTTCTAATTCTTTGCCTCTACAAAAAGAGCTGCTAGAAATATTTTTGCAAAGGTAGGTCATTTCCTCTTTTTCATTATGTCTTTGGGATACAGACCCAGTAGTGGTGTTACAGGATCAAAGGGTATGGCTTTTTGGCACTTTCTGTACACTTTAATATTATCAGGGACAGCTAGGTGGCACAATGGATAGAATGCTAGACTTGGAGTTGGGAACACCTGAGTTAAAATCTGGTCTCAGACACTTCCTAGCAGTGTGACCCTATGCAAGTTACTTGAATTTTAATTGCCTAGCCCTTGCTGCCCTTGTCTTAGAATTAAAATATAATTATAAATATATGCATATACATGTGTATATTTATATATAATATATATTTTAATAATAAGATAGGAGGTAGGGCTTAAAAAAATATTGTGTCCTTCAGCTAAGCATTGATGTCTTATTCCTCTATTAGAATGAGTAGACTATTAGTTTCTTGAGACTAGGTCCATCCTGCCTTAATTTTTCATGTCATCTAATGCTTTGTGCATAGACCACACTTTATGTGGTTTCCTAAATTATTAATAATTCCAGATAAAAAATTTATACAGATCAATTCCCTTGTGTCCCCAGCCTTGTTCTACCCTTTAAACTTTCCTATTTTCAGGATGATTTGGGCCTGTTTAAGCCCATTCATGAAACCTTCCTTGGGGACCCCCACTCAACTTCCCTAATTCTTGTTTCCTCACAGAATGGAAATACTGTATTTATACTATAGGAACACAGTTTTGTACATTCCCATGTCTGTATGTGCTGGGGGCCATCAGTCCATGATGCCTTGACAGTGTCACGTGTGGTAGCTGGGGAGACCACAGAGTGGTCCTTGGTGAGATGTGACTGCCCACTCCATCCCCCTTGCATGACTTCTTTCATCAATGCCCCTTACCTATGAATTGACATGATTATTATTCCCCCTAGTCTCAAAGAAATAATGCAAGAGCAAAATACATGTACCCTAATTCTCCAAAACATCACCAAAAGATCAGACCCTCAAACCCAATCCCCAAAAGACTATTATGGGTTAACTTTTACTTAGATACCTAATTCCCAGTGAAACCGCAGTTACAGGCCAAACCCAAAACTTTCTCATGAAGCCAGCACACAAATCAACCATGGAGGCCCATACAAAACGTACAGGTACAGTACACGTACAGTAAGCTTCAATATGCTTCAGTGACTCAGCTTCAATATGCTTCAGTGACTCAATTACACAAATCAGTGACTCAAACTCCCTAGTAAGCCACCTGTGATGAAATCATTTATCTTGTATTCTGTCTGTAATCACAATACAAAAATATAGAATGTTAATCAAGTTATATGTTAAAAGTTAATGTATCACTTTTCCAATTATCTCTTGTTGATTTTGTGTATCTGCATGCCAAGAATATGGATATAAAAATAAATCCCAAGCCTGGGAATGTGGAGCAGCTCAGAGATGCAAAGCAGTCCCATGGATGTAATGATTAAACTGTCTTCCGTTTGTTATTTATTTTATGTTATTTATTTTGACTGTTCGCCACCTGTCGGGAACCCTGGAGTCGCGAGTGGGGCTGGACCCTGACTGTGGCATGTACGATGTATTTGCAACTAGGTTATGAACTCACTAGTGGTGGACAGTAGATGAATGAAAAGATACTTCTGAGCCCTAAGGACCATGAGACCATTTCCTATTGGATAGAATGGGAATTTCTTGAGAGTTAAAAACATTCTTTTCTATTTGTATTCCCAAAGCTTAAATATATGGTATATGCTTTAAAAATGTTTCATTCATTCACTCTCCTATCTATATCATACCTGAAACCATGGCAGAAATCCATTGCTCACCTAATCCTCCCTCCTTCCCTCTTTCACCTCATTCTTTCTCTTCTTCCTTTTGGGCCAGTGGTGCTTACAACTTATTGTGACCTTAAGCTCTGTAGTTTCAGTTTACTTGGCTATAAAATAAATACATTGGGTTTCTAAGGTTCCATTCTAGTCATAGTGCTAAAGTTGTTTGAGGCAAAGGATTCCCTGGGTAGAGGACTTACTCCTCTCTTTCCTAGTTTTTCCTAATTAACCAGCAGCTCCCTCAGATATCCACAGGTATTTGTTAGATTTAAAATGGTTGAAGGCCTTAAACTGTAACAGTTAAAAGAGTGATGTTGTAAACTGTAGTGAGTTAAAATGGTGGAAGATATAAAGTCAGTTCAAGAGATTATTCTGAACTCAGTTCAGGAGATTGAGTTCAGTGGAGGACTGGAACTGTTAGATTTAAAATGGTTGAGGTCTTAAACTGTAGTGATTAAAATAGTGGAAGATATAAATTGTGATAGATATAAGAGAGGGTGAGTAAATTTGACCACAGAAAATGTTTCACTACAGTGTCTTGGTTTTTAAATTAAATATAAGGTGGTCGCCAGGGAAATATTCCCAATTATTCAAATACCCAAGTCAACTGGGTTTTATAGAGATTTTAATTAATACAAATGTGGAATTAAAGAAAAAGAGAAAAAGAGAGAAAAAGGAAATAAGTATGAAGGGCCTTAAGCCAACATGGCCTAGACCTGAGTCTTAAGAGAGAGATCAGTCAGTCAGTCTTTTAACACTCACCATCAGGTCTGTCTAAGCAAGGATTCTAGTGACACCAGGCCAGCTCTATCTCAGCTGACTTCACCAGAGAGAGTTCCAGCCAGAGTCCTCCTTAAAGAGCCTTCCAGCCAGAGACTGTTCCAAAGGGCCTCTCTCCAGAGCCTCCAGAGGGACAGAGTCCCCTCAGAGGAGCTCTAGTGAGACCTCCTTAGAGATTGTCCTCCAAGAGCTTCCCTTCTCCAGAGCCTCTCTCAAGAGATTCTTCCCAAGCGATCCTCATCAGAGATCCTCCAAAAGGATTTTTTTTTTCAAGAGATTCTGCTTTTTCTTATATAGGGGTTTTTCTCCTATGTCACCTCCCCTAAGTCCTTACATCCTGCCAATCACTGTAGACAGTTTTCCAAAGGACTGCCCATCTGAATTCCTGCCAAGTCGACTAATCTCCTCATTAAGTCTGAACCAGTGAAAACACAGCTGAGTCAACTAATCTCATTAAGAGAAAACTTGCCCAACCCTTTTAGGTACCTAGCATCTCATTGTATGTGGCTTGTAATACTAAAGCTCCTGAGTCTAGATTCTATGTGCTTCCCATTGATTTGAAGTTCCAAAATTTATTCTCCAATCAAGGTGGGAATGGAGGGACTATTGGTGTATGGGGAAGAAGAAGGCTATTCTCTTGACTATCACTAGATTGGCTTGCTATAGGAATGTTCCTGTTAAAATTTGCTGTTGTAATATACATAGACCCAGAAATATGTTTGATTCTTATAACCAAGTAAAAATGCATTTCTTCTATGGCTGTCCTCTGATTTTATTAAGTGATCAAACATTTCATCCAAAATAATTATGTCCATTCCTACTTTGTAGTTTTGACTGATTGAGTCAATTTAAAAGACTTAGCCTCCTTCTACAACATATTAAATAGTTTGGGGGCTTCTATCCCCATCCTTACGTAAGTATTGACAAACTCAAGGCCACAAGTTATGGATGATATTACATTTAGAACTGGAAAATATCTTCATGATCATTTACTCAAAGCTCCGCATTTTACAGATGTGGAAACTGAGGTGGCCCAGAAACTGTGATTTGCCCAAGGTCAATGAGATAGTAAGTAGCAGAGTTTAAATTGAGGGCCTTATGGATTCCAAACTCAAGTGTTGTCTATTAGTGGCAAAGGCAGGACTAGAGCTAATTCTCAATCCAGAGTTTTCTGCTCTGCCAGGCTGTTTCCTTCTTCCCAACTGAATTCATACATTCTCTTTCACCCCTCTTCCCCATCCCAATTCTTCCTCTTTAAGAACTGCTTTTTCTCATAAGCCAGTGTGTGGAGTGAGAAATTAGTGTTGTTCTCAAGGTAATAATTATTAATATCTAAGTTAGAAAAGCTGCTTCCCCCTGTTCCCATCAAATTCCCTTCAAGACAAGATTATCCTACTCTCCACCCTTCTCCCTAAATGAAAAAAAGATACTTTCCTTAGGGGAATTCCAGAACTTGACCTTGTCTTAGGAGTTTCTCCAAGGAGGTCAAGTCCTATGGCTGGTATGATACTCAAGGACCTATTATAAAACATAGCTTCCCCTGCTCCCCAGGCAATCTAACCTTGAACTCCTCTCTTTGCATAATATTCCTGTCCTTTATTTCTGAATTAAAACTTCTTTCTCTGTAAAAATGTTATATTCCCTTCAGGGAGTCTTGATTGTATTAGGATTCTCCTCTAAGTAAGAGATTTTTCTGTGAATTTTTGGGTGTTCTATCTTGGGTCAATGACTTAAGGCAGTGCCTCATATTTTCTCTGTAAATCCTTGGGGGCGGGGGGCAGCATTCTGTCTTAAATAAATGCACTTAAGACAGTGTCCCACATTTCTCTCAATAAAAGCATTGCATTTTAAGTGATGGTTTTCTCCCACCTCTTTTTTTAATAATAGTTATAGAGGGTGTACTGTGATATTTTCAAGGTCCCCTTAAATTTCCACTTCACACACCAAGGACTGTTGCATTTGGGGATATAGGCCAAAGCTTCTAGTGCCAGGAGAAAGATTAGGTACAGCCTGGCAGAAAGTAGCATCTCCTAGCAGAGGCAAAATGGGCCCTGAGCCAAATATGACCAGAGAGAACACTAATATGCATTTTACTCTGATTTCTCTCCCCCAGGAACTGCTAATATCACAGCCTGTAAATAAATGGAACCATGGGAGCAGTCACCACATAGATGACTTACCTTTCCCCTCCCAGGATGGAACCATATCTTGGGTCAATGCCAATCTATGGGTTAAGAGCCATTTCTTTCAATTAGTTACTGACTAGCCTCTGAGGACACCTAAAGTAAAAATCACTTCTCTTGGCCAATTCCTTGTTAATATGATCCCTGTGGCCTACAGCTTGTGAATTAGACCCTTAGTGGTACCAACTTGCTTGTTGGGGAATAACTGCCTTTTGTTATTGGCACAGATGCCCCATTTGTTTCAGAGCTTTCCCTGGTGATAGCCTATATCTGTGTTGGCGAATGTATGGCATACATGTTGGAGGGGGCCACTCCCCTACCTCTCTCCAAAAATGTTTGAGGACATTTCTCACATCATCTGCCCCTCTGCCCAACAGTCCAATGGGAGTGCTTCCTCACTCTCCTGTCTGGGGGAAAGAGGGGAGGGGGTCACATACATTTTGGGAATTCAGTCTCTAAAATGTTCACCATCACTGGCCTATGCTATCTCCTTTACCAGGCTATTATGAGTAAACTCAGTCAGTCAACATTTAGTAAACACTAATATCCTAAACCTTCCAATATGCTCCTAGCATAGAGAAATGTACTACATTCTTGCTAAGTCTTTTTCTTTTGCAGGTTAAAAATTTACTCTCCCTGCCTCATGTAACCCCAGTCTTCTCACCACCCTGGTTGTCCTTTTGGATGTGCTCCTTCTTGTCTCTTTCTTAGAATGTGAAATTCTTAATGGAAAATAGTACTTCAGATGTGGTCTTACTATGGAAAAGTATAGCCAAACAATTATAATTCCCTTCCCTTGTCAAGCATGTTATAGGTATGTTTTCCATTTTTTGAAGTTTAACCAAAAGAAACATGGAAAGGACATGGAAGTCAATGGCATAGGTCTGGGAGACAGACATTCTTCTTCCCAACATTGTCTACGTTCTGAAGGGATTTCAATGGAGACTTAGCCTGATTACAGTCTACACAGAATCCTTTGACTGCGACAAATGAAATTCTTTAGAGACTATTTTTAGTTTTGAGATATTATTTTAATAAAGACTGCTTAAGGTTTCTAAACTAGTCAGCAGACTCCCTACAT
This sequence comes from Monodelphis domestica, assembly GCF_027887165.1. Lineage (NCBI taxonomy): Eukaryota > Metazoa > Chordata > Mammalia > Didelphimorphia > Didelphidae > Monodelphis > Monodelphis domestica. The sequence goes on from NC_077230.1 coordinate 350,574,342, forward strand.
AGTCCAACATATGCTAAAAAAAAAAATTAAAATAACCTAAGCTCCCAAGCTTGGGGAGAAAGAGAGTGTCAACATGGAATCTAGAAAACCCAAAACTTATATCCTCCTGAGGTCTCATAACCTCCCAGTTTAGTTAGCTTGAAGGTGAAGACCTCAAGTTTGACCTTGTCACATGAGTTTCCCCTTGAGGGAAAAGCCCAACTTCACAAGTTCAGATTAACAATAGACCTTAAAGTAGTTTAGGTGGGGCTAGCATATACTATCAGGTATTAAGTACCCTTTTTGTCCCAATGGTTTCTCCTCTTAGGCCAAAGCCCTTTACCAAGGTAGCCCAGCCCTTGGCTGGATCTTTCCCTTTTGTGTCCATTGTAAAGCATCAGCCACTCACTGATAATCCTGTCTAGGGCTCCTCATTTTCTTTGTAGCCATTGTAAAGCCAATCAACTATACTCAGTCCCAGGTTCCCCCAAAAGGGTATATAAGCTTCCCAACTTTCAGGGCTCTTTGGAGTTGTCATTTAATGAGGTAGCACTAATTGTTCTGTGTTTTTTTCCAGTTTAACAAGGGAAAGACCTTACTTCTTGTTCCGAAAGCCAAAATATGCACCTCATGATGTAATCATCACAGTCTCTCCTCATCATCTCCTAGAGATTTCTCAATGGACAATAGCCACCCAGGAAATGAACTCAAGAGACTTCCTCCCAGGAATTAGCCAGTATTCTGGTCACTCTGATAGTTGGCTGTGGCTTCAACATGGCATCTGTCTAGCTGCTTGAAAGAAAGTCAAGCATTCACTAAGGAAGAGAGAAGGGAATAGTCTCTATCAACAATTCTGCCCCACACCCATCTGCCCAGTACAATGACAGCAGCAGTAGTAGTAGTAGTAGTCAATCTGTGATCGAGAATGACTATTGTGTTTGTGCAGTTTCATATACGGTGTACCCTCATGTGGCTTTGGAGTCCAAAGGCTGAGGTGCAAATTTTGTGGCACACGGGGAATGGGACTCCAGTTGTTACGGGAGGTGCGGCTGTGGCCTGGTGTCGGCGTTCACGCGCAGCGGCAAGACGTCGACGTCGTTCATCTTCAAAGGTGGTGGCGGCATGGTGAATGTGGATTCGTCAGCTGCTTCTGTCAGAGGCAGCGAGTTCTAGTTGCTTTGGTGTCATGCCAGCCCACTTCAAGTTGGACTTTAGCTGATCCTTGAATCTTTTCTTTGGTCGACCTTGTTTCCTGAGTCCAGTTGACATTTCACCATAGAATACCTGTCTTGGTATTCGCTGTAGGTCCATGCGGATGACGTGTCCAGACCATCGTAGCTGGGTTTGGAGGACCATGACTTCGATGCTGGTGGAGTTGGCTCTGTCGAGGACTTCCTGATTGGTGATTTGGTCCTGCCATCGGATCCTCATGATTGACCGGAGAGAGCGTTGGTGGAATTGCTCCAGCTGTTTCATGTGCTTCCGGTACAGTGTCCATGTTTCACAACCATACAGGAGCGAGCTGAGGACCACTGCGTTGTATACTTTGAGCTTCGTCGCAGTGCTTACACCTCTGTGTTGGAGGACTTTGCAGCGCAGCCATCTGAGTGCCTGGCTGGCCTTTTGGATCCTGGCATTAATCTCGTGGTCTAGGGACCCGTCGTTGGCGATGGTGCTGCCCAGGTACTTGAAAGTGTTGACATTAGAAAGCTGCGTGCTGTCGATTGTAATGCACGGCTGGTTCGTTGGCCTCCCTGGTGCAGGTTGGAACAGCACCTCTGTTTTGCTGAGGCTGATAGTCAGGCCAAACGGTTTTGTTGCAGTAGAGAACCTGTCCACAATGGTTTGAAGATGATTTTCTTGGTGGGCCATGAGAGCACAGTCATCTGCAAGGATTGCTTCCAGGATGAGTCTCTCTGTTGTCTTTGTTTCTGCAGTCATGCGGCGAAGGTCAAATAGTGAGCCATCCAGTCGGTATTTGATGTAGACGCCCAGGTCTAGATCCATCACAGCATGTCGTAATACTTGGGTGAAAAATAGGTTGAATAGTACCGGAGCGAGGACACAGCCTTGTTTCACGCCATTGGAGATGTTGAAGTGATCGGAAGTCTCTCCACCAGATAGGACTTCCCCTGTCATGTCGACATGAAAGAGCTGGATCAGTTTGATGAATTTTGCTGGGGAACCAAGATTGCTGAGAGCACAGCCCACCTTTATGGGTACTGAGGTCCTAAGCTAGAATCCAAAAGAAACTGGAGTATACAACACTTTCCTTGGGAGGACCTACCTGGGTGATCAGTAGGCAAACAGTTGGTCAACATCTATTTCTCAAGCACTTATGGGCCAGGCACTCTGTTAAATTCAGAAGATTTCAATGAAGAACCAGACAAGGAAACTTAGAACATTGTCATCAAAACCTATTGAGCATCAGGTTAGATTTTGTTGAGGATGGGGGGCAGCTGGGTAGCTAATTGGATTAAGAACCAGGCCTAGAGATGGGAGGTCCTAGGTTCAAATGTGCCTCAGACACTTCCCAGCTGTGTGACCCTGGGCAAGTCCCTTGACCCTCATTGCCTAGTCCTTACGACTCTTCTGCCTTGGAGCCAATACACAGTATTGACTCCAGGACAGAAAGGGTTTAAAAAAAAAAAAAGATTTTGTTAAGTATGGAGGATTCATGGGCTGGTTTACAGGCAGAAGGCAGAGAGCCAGTAGAGAGGCAGAAGGTGAAGATCAGAGAGTAGAGAAAGGAAAGTAGACAAGATGCTGCAGAAGGAGGGTAGCATTGGTCTCAAAGATGTAAGCAGAGGGGCTTCCCTTGGCAAGAAAGGCCACCTCTCAATGAGAAAGAGTACAGGAAATAATGGGAAGATAACTCATTGAGATGACATGAGGGAGGCCTATCCAAGGTCTCAGTTTTTTTTTAATGAAGTATTAAGTAAATTCTCAACTCAGAGTTGGGGGTGGGGAGGCACTGTGGGAGCCTTGAAGGGGAATGAAAATGTTTGGAATCACTGCTGTGGTTTATGGGATTGTAAGTCAATTAGAGAGATGCAAAAGGATTAGGGCTAAATTGAGATTGTAACACCAAGCCATAATGGATCCAGTTAACTTAGTTTTGTGACTTTCTCCCACTTCATTTAGCAGCACAAAAAGCAGAATTGGAAGCCTTGGTGAGAAACCCCTAAGGCTGGGATTTGACCAGGCATGATCTCCAATAGAACAAGGGGGCAAGGCATTCAATCAAAAGGATTGGCTACTAGATGTCCTTGAACTTATTGTTATCCTTAAACTGAGCTGGCAGGCTCTGCCCATTCAGTTATTACAAGTCTCCCCAAGTTGTTCTACTAGATCTGATTGTAGCCTAGCAAAAGGCTTTTTTTCTACCACAGATGTGCTATTTATTTCTCCGTGTTGCAGTCTAATAACCATGAAGTTTATTTTGGCTTCCTGGGGATTCTTCTTCTCCCATTTGGGTATATCCAGGCACATGGTAAGGAGCCAGGAAACTGGAAAACTTAGCTGGCAACGTTCCATATGAGTACCTGTGGTCCTTTTACCATAAAACAGAGGCCTGGAGTTCTAAAGATCAAAATCAGTTGGAAACCATCTAGCCTAATTATCCTCATTTTACTGATGAGGAACTGAGAGACAGACAGTGTTTAAGTGACTTGGCTCATCTACATAGTAATTGACAGAACTGGATTCACAACTCAGTCCTTCTGTCTATATGGAGTGAAAATGAGTGTATCATTCTTAATGTATTTTTGGTTAGCAAAAGTAACAATATTCAATCAATATTTCTGAAACTCCAAGAAGAGGTTAAATTTCAATCATTAGCTTAATTACATACAGCTTCACTCTTCCTTTACCCTTTCCCACTCCCAGGCTTTCACATGAACCTTTGATTAAGTACTCTTTTGCACAGGCAAAGGGTATTTTATTAGTTTCCTATAAATTGGAAGTTCCTCTGTATATCTTTGGGTCTCTGACAAGCACAATAAACAATAAAACTGCATCTATTTGCATCTTATCTTGGCCTCTCTGATTATTTGAATGATTAAAGGGTGCCAGATCTATTTCTGGAAGCCCTAACTATGCCCCCTGTCCTTTAGGAAATTGCTTTGGGGGAAGCCCCCGACTGACCTGATGGATCCTACCTCTGACTTGGAGGTACTTAATGATGCCAGTTTATATAAGAGTCCATTAGTAGTCATTTAAGCCTTAGGTATCCTTGTTTTATTCTCAAAGTTTATTGACCTTATCCAGGCAATCCAGCCCAAACTGGAAAGATCTTTTTGCAGCTAGTGTTAAAGCATCAGCCTCTTCCTGTCAGTCCAGCCCTGGGCTCTTTCTTTCTTTGTATCCACTGCAGAGCTAGTCAATCATTTTCCCTGCCCTTTGTTCCCCAAAATATAAGACCCGCCCCCAAGTTCTGTCACTTTTTGGAGAATCATCTTTGGTGGTGCATTCTCCCAGAGACACTGTTCCCAGAGTCCCGGAGCTTTGGCTCTGCATGGTTTTGAAATGCTTTACTCAGTGTGGCAACTGAATATTAAGAACTTGTCTCTTGCCTGATTAAAGACTGGGCTTTTCTGACCATTTTAGTGGTTCTGTGTTTTTCATGTGATATAGAGACCCCCCAAATTCCCACTCCAGACATAGCTCTAGAACTCTTTTCCAATGGACTATATATTGCTCCCATTTATTGGCTTAAGTAAATTCCAAAGTTAGGCAAACATACCACACAGCAGGGTGTTCTCAACTACCAACTAGCTTTTGGGGGAGAGAGGTGGGGTTTGCAAGTAGGAAAGAGACTTCCTGCAACATTTTTCATGATGATCCCCTTCTGAATAGCTTTAAAGCAACAAAGTAAGAAATATAATACAGGACTATGATCACTTTTTCAATTACATTCAGAAACAATTTTTGACAATTGCTCTCTGACATTGTGCCTTTCAAGTGCCCCCCCGCCCCCCCACTGTAAATAGTGTGATATAGAGGTGATGTGTATTTTTCTCAGCCAGTCTGAAAGAAAACAAGAGGCAAAGCCCAAAGCAGTCACAGGTTTATTGAGAGAGATTGGTGGACCTCAGCAAAGCATAAGCTTTCCTCACACCTAAGACAATAAGACAGCTGAATGAGTTTCCAACAGTTATATACCCTAATACATCCTCGAGTGGACGTCCAGAGGACACATCACAGGGTCAGAGGCCACCCCTGCTCCTTCAGAGGACAAGCCCTAGAGGGGAAGATGGATATTCCTTATGTGAAGAGGGGAGATCCCTTATATGATAACTGAGTTAAAACGTCTGCTCACAGGTCAGGATCCACACTGAGAAAACTAGAACCTCCTTCACTCTGGGTACTTTACACTTAGTAAACAATGAGGAGGCTGATGTGATGAATTGATGCAGGGAGTTAACACCCTCTTCTTTGTCTCTGAGCACTTTGATGCTCTCAGAAAGTATCCCAGAGTTCAAAGTAGCTAAAGGAGGTGCTAAGTAGGCAATGTAAACAACTACCCCCTGGGAGGTCCTGAGTGGGGGGACAAGGGGAGGAGAGGAAGTGACACCTTCTTCTTGGGGTGGAAAAGGGTGGAGTTATCTGGGAGAGGGGAATAAAAGCCCAGGCCTGCTGGCTCAGAACCCAGAGCCCAGCTCAACCTGTGTTTCTGACTGGGAAAGCTCACACCAGCACCAGCACCAGCACCAGCACCAGCACCAGCACCAGCACCAGCACCAGCACCAGCACCAGCACCAGCACCAGCACCAGCACCAGCACCAGCACCAGAGCAAAGGCAGGTTTCCTCCTGGGGAAATGCTTTTTTTTCCCTTCATATCTGTGAAAATTGAGAGCTAGCCTGGGAGGATTCTTGGAGTCACTGGAGCTATGGGGTTTGCATCAGGGCTTGTTCCATGGGCATCAATGCATGGCCATAGTCCAGTGTCTTACTCCATCTAAACTTGAGTTTTCTTGTCTCCAAGGCAGGCATTTTAATGCCCATAATAGGCTGAGTCAAGCAGGCTGTCAGCATCAAATGGGATAATTCATGGAGACTAGCAATAGGTCTGAAGGGGAGAAATGTGCTGATTGCAATCCAGTGGCATGTTGGTCTGAACGCTCTTGGGTATATGGCAGGCAGGAGTTACATTCTGGGGATAGAGAGCTTCCATCCAAATTCTGAAGGCTGCAGTGTTACTAGGCGGAAGGGGAAGAAGGACCCCAATGTTTATAGCCAAGGCTCAGCCCCTTTGCCGCCAATGACCAGTTCCACAATGGGCATATCTGGCACTTAACCAATAAAACCCATTTATCCCAATCGGTATTAAAAGAGAAATCAGACTAGAGACGGGAGGTCCTAGGTTCAAATCTGGTCTCAGACACTTCCCAGTTGTGTGACCCTGGGCAAGTCACTTAACCCCCATTGCCTAGCCATTACCATTCTTCTGCCTTGGAACCAATAGACAGCATTGATTCCAAGATGGAAGGTGAGGGTTTAAAAGAAAAACCAAACAGAAATCAGAGGAAGCATTCATAGGAGAATAAAGATGCCAGATAATACAGAGTGGAGGATTTCCTCCCATCCAGTGAGGTAACTCAGATCTCAGCCAGTATGAAGGTCCCCAAAGTCTCTGGTACAGCAAGCTGGAGATAGAGAGGGACATGAGACTCTCACCTCTTCTCATATCTTTGCAGAATCTTTTCTTTTAGCAGCTTGAGGTGGGGCAGACCTCATCCATCTCTTGAGGCTCAAAGTCAGAAGGTCCCCAAATGACTCAAGGCTTCCAAAAGGACTCCAGGAAAACAGGAAGCTCTCTTTGCTCTGGCCAACCTCCACCACTAAAGAGAGTCCCGAGGCAATGGGCACATGAGGAAAATATAATGAGAGGCTTTCTTGATGCTTTATAAAATTAAAGCAATGAAAAATATAATTATACTTTGTTGCTTTTCGTCATGCCATTTTCCACTTAATTTTGCTCAAAGTTTGATGTCGCTTGACTCTCCCCTCTCTTCCGATGCTCTGACTTCTATTTCATCCCTTTCACTGTCCAACTCCCAGAAAAAGGAACATACACCAGCGGCTGCCTCTTTCACATCTCCAAGCTATGTTTGAGCTAACCCACAGAAGAACTGAAGAAAACAAGGGATCCCCTTCTCAGTGATTTACCAGCAATGGGTAGAGGCAGAGCTAAAAGTCTGGCTACCAGATAAAGGGGGAGACATTAGCTGGGACTCCCTGATAGTGCAGGAAGGTTAAGACCAACAGTGGAAAGAGCTCTGGGCTAAGCAGCTACTGTCTGGCCCAAATGGCCATTTTAACCAATTTAAAGGAACTTTAACATTAATCTTTCCCTCTACAGGTGCAAGTGCTGGAACAGAAATCATTGCCTCAGGAGCTGAGACATCACTTTGGGGATTTCTACTAGAAGAGCCCATACCCAGATCATCTCAATGGAAAATATCGAGTTGGAAACCAAAGAATCTTGGACACTGGCTTTGGTTTACGAAGATGATCAAGAATTATACCCCACTCCAGTGGAACATTCAGCACTGCCCTTCTTTGTATCTGAGGGGAAATGTTTGTTCTACTTCTCCAAACTTCTTCCCAAACTTATAGTGACTTTTATGCTCTTCTTAATTGCTATGCTTCTTTTGGGAAATCATCCCGTTACCCTTTTTTGATAATATAAAACCAACCCCAGCACTGTGAAATTCAAGCATGTATCCTTGGACTTTGTACAAATTATTGTCTGTTAAAGGCCAATGTTTAAAAAATTGAAATAATGAAAAGCAATTATATTTTGTTGTTTTAAATGAAAATATTTTCCACATAATTTTGTTCAAATTGTGAAACCATTAGACTGAACTCTCTCCTCAAATGTTCCATCCTTAATTTGGAATTAGGACAGTAAATGATAATAAGAATTGAGCAAATCACACTAACTCCATCTCTGGATCTAGCTCAGTTCCCTTTCCATTCAATAATGGTTCTACTACAAATTCTGTCTTGTGAGAAAACTATTCCAGTTTGGGAATTGGAAGAAAAATTTATTGCATTATTTTAACCTTACCCTGCATGCCTGGGAAACCAGATCACCTAGAGTACCTGCTATTTAGAGATGTTTGACCATACCTGGGTTATGTTGACCAGAAACCCAGTCAGATAATGCAGACCTGCAAGGCGTTTTCTCTCATAATTATCCATCTCCACCAATAAATAGAAATATTCATAGCTGCGCTCTTTATGGTGGCAAAAAATTGGAAAATGAGGGGATGCCCTTCAATTGCAGAATGACTGAACAATTTGTGGCATATGTTGGTGATGGAATACTATTGTTCTAAAAGGAATCATGAACTGCAGGAATTCCATGTGAACTGGAAAGACCTCCAGGAAGTGATGCAGAGTGAAAGGAGCAGAACCCGGAGAACATTGTACACTGAGACTGAACCATTGTGGCACAATCTAATGTAATGGACTTCTCCATTAGTGGCAATGCAGTGATCTAGGACAATTCAGAGGGACTTGTGAGAAAGAAAACTATCCACATTCAGAGGAAGAACTGTGGAAGCAGAAACACAGAAGAAAAAAACTGCTTGATCACATGGGTTGATGAGGATATGATTGGGAATGTAGACTCTAAACGATCACCCTAGTGCAATTATCAATAATATAGAAATAGGTCTTAATCAACGACACATGTAAAACCCAATGGATTTGCTCATTGGCTACATGAGTGGGGTGGGAAGAGGGGAGGGAAAGAACATGAATTATGTAACCATGAAAACATATTCTAAATTAATTAAATCCATATGTCTTATCTGAAAACCAACCCCTATTGGTCCAATCAGTTGTTTCCCTGTTCCTTTGGTTGTTTACAAAGACTTGGGAGGAGTGAGACATCTCTTTTTCTGAATTCAGGTAATTGTACTTGTTTACTCTGTGCTTCCCAAGTTGGAAAGTCCCTAATCTTTCATCCAATTGGAAATCAGATTCCCTAATGTGTCCTCTTAATTAATTACCCCTGTCTGATTGTTTTTAGTATATAAAAATCTCTTTCCGTATTTGTGATCCATCCCTAAGCTGAGAGGCCTGTTCCTGATTTGTTGGGCAGTTGCCATGCATGGCTTAATGAATGTAAATGCTCACAAGATTGAACCTTTGTTTCCTCGGTCATTTTGTCTTTCAGTCACCACAATTTCTTCCCTTTTACAGTCCAGCTCCAAGAAAAATGAATGTACATGTGATGCCACCTCTTTCTCACCTGGAAGTTGTGTTTGAGCTCACCTGCAGAAAGCTAAAGAAAAGTGATTCTCCCTCCCATTGATGAGGGTTCAAGGAGTAGAGGCACCAACTGTCTGCTTACTGGATAAGAAAGAAATCATTAGGTAGGGCCCCTGAAGGTACAGGGAAAGGATGCCAACAGTAAGCACCCTTGCCATTTCAGCCAACCAAAGCCTCTTTGACACCTGCCCTTTTCTCTGAAGGAGAAAACAATGAAATAGAAATCATTGCCAAATGACCAGGCTCATCACTTTGAGGACTTGTAGAAGAGGAGCCCAAATCTCTCTTATTTCATTTGAGGAAATTTAGGTGATAGAAAAAAACAAAAAATATAAATAAAAACTTACTTTAAAAAAGAAAAGACTATTGCTGGGGGCATAATTGGGCGATTCAATGGATAGAGAGACAGGCCTGGAGATGGGAGGTCCTGGGTTCAAATCTCACCTCAAACATACTTCCTACTTGTGTGACCCTGCACAAGTTGCTTACTATCCCCCCCACCCCACCCTCTTTATTGTTTTTCTGCCTTAGAATCCATACATAGTTATCAATTCCAAAGTAGAAGGAAAGGGTTTTTTTAAAAAGACCATTTTAAATAGTACTATTTATTTATCATGGTGGGAGACCCACAGTTATTATAAGTAGTATATATTTTTTCAGATCTTTTCAAAGTACCAACTGGTTGAAACAATTTTTTATTCCTCTCTAAAAAATACTATTTGTCATAAAGGATGGCCCTCTGGGAAGAAGAAGGGGAGTAATATTTGGAATAACTGGTAGATTAGGAATAGAAAATATCAACAAAAACTATATTATTTAATGGTATGTTATACAATAATATATGTGACATGTATAATGTTTTATAGTTTCATAAAACTTTTTTAAAAATAAAAATAATACTAGCTAGTTAATTGTAGGCATGTCACGTAACCTCTCTCTGCATCAGTCCTCGGCTCCCTTCATTGAAATCCTGCATTCCCTGAGATATATCATGGCTAAAATAATGGACTATAAGTAGAAATAGCTTACCCCAATAAGGAGATCTAATGGGACCCACAACCAAGATTTTTGACTTCAAAGTCTCTCTATTCTTTGAAGAACACATAATCTAGGAATTGGATTTCACAGTAGTCCTCCAAGTTGTCTACAATATTCGAAAGTCAGATTTGCAAACAATAAGTTTGAACTTTTTGGTTTGAGCTCTTCCATAATTTCATGTGTTGCTAAAGAAACCAAAACTTGGCAGTGGTTTAATAGCCTCACACCTTCTCATGCTGGACATTCACTTTTCTGGAAGCTAGACAGAGATTGCATTCATCCAAATGTGTATTATTTGACAATTGCTGATCTGGGTTCTGTTTTCTTCCTCCCTTCCATCTGTGAAAATAAGATGCTGGGAGACCCTTCTGAGTAGAGACAGGGCTTTTTTGTAACTGAAGGATCAGAGGGCCAGCAGTCTACAGGTTTCCTCTCAGTTCAAAACCTGAAACTCAGACCATTGACACTGACAATTTTTTAAAGGCAAAAAGAGGAACATAAAGAGTCAGAGGGAAGGGTTGCAGGGAACACTCTTGACATGAGTAATACTAACTAGTCATGGACAGATCAGAACACTTTTGACCTGGGCTTCTTTATGGGTCATTCTGGCATAGTACATCCCAATTCCCACAAGCCCTCCAAGGGTTGTTGGCCTCCAAGGCTCCAGCCCTCTAAGGGCTCCTGTCCTTGTGATATACAGGAACAAGAGAAGAGGACTCAGCACAGAGTCTCAGTGGACTTCCCCAGCTGAATATCCAGAAAAGGGCACTGATGTGATCAGAGGAGGACCAGAAGAGAGAAATATCAGGGAAATGTAAGATGACTCAGTTTGCATCTTCTACCCTGCCTGGTTTCAGTGCTATGGAACAATGGGATCCATCCTTTTTCCTCTGCTTTTTGTCAAGACCCCTCTGCTGAAAAGGCAGACAGGCTCTGAAGTGTGTGACCCCAATAATGTGATCACCCCGAGACCCCAAAGAATCTACCTGGGCAGGAACCCTTACTTTTGCTTATGGCTAAAAAAGAGCCAGCTAGGGTGACAAGTCCCTTTGTCTTTACTTCTCCCCTGACCACAATTTGGAAAGCTCTGATCTGGAAAAAGAAGCCTGAGCCGAGAAAAGCTTGGATGAGATGCTTTATGTTTTTGAGGCCAAGTTTGCTAAGAGACCAGCTAACATTCCATTCCTTAAGTGCCAGAGAGGGGATTTTGCTACATTGACAAGCCATTTCCCCTAGGTGTAGATTGACCCTCCCAATCTGAGCATTATCCCTCCCTCTCCCAACAACAAGGTAATGGAGAGGATCTGAGGAGTCTTGGTTTACCTCCTCATTAAAATATCCAAAATCAGGATTGTCCGGAAAGGTTGCAATGATGACTAGTCAGGCCAATCAGAAGGAAGACACATTTAGGTATAAAATTGACCCTTCCTCGAGGTTTTTAGAGCAAATGGGCACATGCTATTAACCTGTCCTTGATTAACAGATTACATGCCCTATTAGTAAATGATATTACATCCAGAGATATGAATTCATATTGTTTAATTGATTAAATTTCACAAGCCACACTGGGTGCTCAATGTTTTCCTCTCCCTACCTGCCTTCTTTTGGGGGTTGTTTCCCCTTTTAGAGTTTGCTTATATACTCTTTATATTTTTTTTTATTTTTTTTAAACCCTTACCTTCCATCTTACAATCAATACTGTGTATTGGTTCCAAGGCAGAAGTGTGGTAAGGGCTAAGCAATGGGGGCTAAGTGATTTTCCCAGAGTCACACAGCTAGGAAGTGTGTGAGGCCAGATTTGAACCCAGGACCCCCCATCTCTGGGTCTGGCTCTCAATCCACTGAGCCACCCAATTGCCTCCTATATACTCTTTTTAGACTATGATTATATACTTTTTTTAGAACTGTCTTCTTTTTTATTAATTGTATACCTAGCTTCAACATATTAAGTGGACTATAGTTGTTGACTGGATTGGATTGGATTGGAGAAAAGAAAAAGTGCTCTCCAAGTATTGAAGAAGCCCGAATATTCTGATTCTTAAAAAATTTTAGCAAGAAAGTGCTGGGAGCCATCAGGCCATGATGCCTTGACAGAGTCACGTGTGGTAGCTAAGGAGGCCACAGAGTGGCCCTTGGCAAGATGTGATTGCCCACTCAGTCCCAGAAGCATGACCTCTCTCTTTAATATACTTTACCTATGGAATTGACATGACTATCATTCTCCCTAGTCTCAGAAGGAATAATGCAAGAGCAAAATACCTAATACCCCAAAAGATCAGACCCTCAAACCCAATCCGAAAAGACGATCATGGGTTAACATTTACTGAGGTACATAATACCCAGTGAAACCACAATTACAGTCCAAGCTCAGAACTTTCCCACTCACAGAAGCCTATTCTCATGAAGCCAGCACACAAATCAATCATAAAGGTCCATACAAGACATACAGGTACACTACAGGTATACTAAGCTTCAATGTGCCTCAGTGAAAACCAATAACACGAAAACTCCCTAGTAAACCCTGAAAAATGATCAGTCTAATATTAAATCTGAATTGTGTTCCCAGCACCCCTCAGCTTCAATGGTCTGATTGTTGAATTGTCTTTAAGAACTTCTGATTGATTACTTCTGATAAGTAAATTTCCGTGATTGTTTGTAAGCTAAAAAACTCCTCACAGGGTAATGGGAAAATTAAGCCACCTGGGATGAAATCATTGGTCTTGAGTGAAACCTTTATTCTGTCAAGAATCTGCAATCACAATACAAGAATATAGAATGTTAATCAAGTGATTTGTTGAAAATTAATGTATCACTTTTCCAATTATCTCCATTTAGACATCTGTTTTAGGAACTGTATCTGTGTGCCAAGAAAATTGGTATGAAAATAAACATCAAGCCTGGGGATGACAGAGCAGCTATCATGGCCTTAAGATACAGTTGTCTTCCATTTGTTATTTTCATGACTGATCATTTGCCAGCTGTCAGGAACCCCTGGAGTCATGAGTGAGGCTGGACCTTGCCTGTGGCAAGAAAGAAAAAGTCATAGGCCAATGACATTGAATTTGATTCTTGGAAAAATTCTAAAACATGATTGCTATCACCACTTCCTTTCCTAGATGTTTATTGATATTTCTTCAAAGAAGAACCTGCCTTCATCAAAAATAATCTCACTGCTGAGCGCATTTCCTTTCTTTTTTTTCTTAACCCTTGCCTTCCATCTTGGAGTCAATACTGTGTATTGGCTCTAAGGCAGCAGAGTGGTAAGGGCTAGGCAATGGGGGTCAAGTGACTTGCCCAGGGTCACACAGCTAGGAAGTGGCTGAGGCCAGATTTGAATCTAGGACCTCCCATCTATAGGCCTGGTTCTCAATCCACTGAGATACCCAGTTGCTCCCACACACATTTCCTTTTTTGAAAAGGTGTCTAGATTAAGAGATCAAAGTGCAATGAATCCTCAGTTCGACTACAGGTTTTTTTTTTTATTTTTATTATTTATTTATTTATTTATTTTTTAAACCTTTACCTTCTGTCTTGGAGTCAATACTGTGTATTGGCTCCAAGGCAGAAGAGTGGTAAGGGCTAGGCAATGGGGGACAAGTGACTTGCCCAGGGTCACACAGCTGGGACGACTACAGTTTAACAAAGCATTTATTAAGGTTTCACGTGCCAATTTTTCTGCACAAGCCAAAAGATGAGGACAAGAAAATATTTATCTGCCTGTGTGTACATGACTTGTACAATAAGAATTCCCCAGGGTATTTATCCTAGGGCACCCTAATGGTGGGTGTTACAGAGTAATGTCATATTTAATGGCCTGGCATCCCCTGGCATCAGTGTGAGTATCAACATGCAATGTCACCTTGGAGGAGAGAGCTAGAGGGGTTTAAAAGGCAAACCTGGGAAGGAGAAAGTCTGTTCTTACTTCTGCCCTTGAACAGACTGAATCCCTGGGCTGATGCCTGGCAAGTGGCAGCATTGGAGGGCACCAGGGTGGGGTGAAACCTGGGACCAGATATTACCTTAAATTAGTAAGGCTGAAATCTCCCTCTCTCCTTCACTCTCTCATTTTATTAATAAATGATTAGTACTGTGAATCTTAAAATTTCTCAGACTTGTGAATGTTAAAAATTCTCACTCTACCTTAGAACATTTGGTTAAGACCATTCCCCATTTTAAACAATGAAGGTACTTGATCAGGAATGTGAGAACTCTAACATTACTCCACCCACACTTAAGCATACTTTAGGGGAAGATAAAGTTGTAAACTCCTTACTGAACAATGAAAAGTACTTAACCCATACTTAAAGTAAAGGCAAAAGCCCTACAGCTAAGTCTATTTTTAGATCTAATGCAAAAAGGTGCTAAGTACCTATGAAGGTCAAATTGATCACTAAAAGGTCAGGCAACTTGCAAACTTGCAAGGTTCAAGCTTAACAAGAGAGGTGTGAAGTTTTAGTCTACCCAGAGAAGTTGAGAACTAAAGAAGGTGTGAATTAAGAATGGTCAGTCCTTTGGAAAACATCTACTGTGATTGGTAGATGTGAAAACTTAGGGGAGGTGACATAGGAGAAAATTCTCCTTAAAAGGAGGTCAGAAAGGCCTCTGAGGGGGTTCAGCTTGCCAAAGCTAAATTGGAGGGCTTGGTGGCTGAACTTAGTGGAGCTGAGGAGCTAAACTGGAGGGTCTCTCTGAACACTAGAATCTTGCTTGGGACAAATCTTGTGGTGAGTGGATTAAAGACTGACTGGTCTCTCTTAGGAGGCCCCTCATACATTATTTCCTCTTACTCTCTCTCTCCTTTTCCTTGATTCCTCATTTGTATTAATTAAAATCGCCATAAAAACCCAGCTGACTTGGGGATTTCATATTTGGGAATTTTTCCCATGGCGACCACCTTATTTTTAACATAAAATCAAGACACACACACACAAAAATGTA
Source organism: Monodelphis domestica (assembly GCF_027887165.1). Taxonomy (NCBI): domain Eukaryota; kingdom Metazoa; phylum Chordata; class Mammalia; order Didelphimorphia; family Didelphidae; genus Monodelphis; species Monodelphis domestica. The sequence goes on from NC_077230.1 coordinate 350,589,583, forward strand.
GTTTTGGCAATTCAAAGTCTTGAAACCATATTTTCCTGGTCACAGTTTAAGGCAACCACTCTTTTAACTGAAACATTACTGTGGCCAGACCCACTTTTATTGGTTATGAGGATATTCTGCAGGACCCATCACAAATTTGTCAGTTAAAAATTCAGGGCTAAATATATACATCTGTGCGACTTCTCAGCCTAAGGATGAAAATTAAATCCTTAGGGAGAATCTCTAGATATACAGAGTATTGATTCCAAGATGGAAGATATGAGAATATGTTTAAAACTTTAAAATAAAAAGAGCTGTCTTTTAATTGTTCAGCTTCTAAAATGGCTACTATTACCACTAACCCTAAATATTTGAAAATTAAAGTAAGTCAGCATTTCTCATCCACTGGCATTTCAGGACAAAAAGAAAGGAAGGAATGAAAGGGAAGAAACAAGCATGTATTAGTCGCCTACTGTGTCCCTGGTTCTGTGCTAAACGCAACACATATATAATTTGAATCCCACAACAACCCTAGGGGTTAAGGGAACTGAGGCAGATATATACTAAGGGACACACCCAGGACATACCCTTAGTTGAGAGTTGAGATCCCAAATACTACTCTATTCTTTCTCCCTGTAAGGCATTGTAATCAAAATTAATGTGCTCTAACTGCCAGTCAATTGTGCTGAAACATCCAAACTAGACTTATAACTTTCTCTTTTTTATCCTACCACTCAAGTAAATAGAACTGTAACAGACTGGAATGAATTCATACTTCAAAACATTGTCTGACATTCACCCACAAAATGACAAATTTCCCTTTAAAGTAAATTTTTATTGATATATTTTGGAGGTTTTTTTTCCCCATGACCAGAATTTCTCCCTAGATTCATTCATCATCTTCTACAAAGAGACATTCTTTAAAACAGGTCATATTTATTGCAGAGGAAAAAATAGAAAGGAGGGGAAAAAAGGTCAAACAGATCAATACATTGAAAAAAATCGGCAGTGGTGACTTGAAAAATCCTTCCTCTATCAAAGAGAAGGGAGTAGATGCTAACACCAGATAAGAAGATTTGTTTCAGGGGGCAGCTGGGTTGCTCAGTGGATTGAGAGCCAGGCCTAGAGATGGGAGGTCCTAGGTTCAAATCTGGCCTCAGACACTTCCCAGCTGTGTGACCCTGGGCAAGTCACTTGACCCCCATTGCCTAGCCCTTACTGCTCTTCTGCCTTGGAACCAATACTAAGTATTGATTCCAAGACAGAAGGTAAGGGTTTAAAGAAAAAAAAAAAGAAGAAGATTTGTTTCAGGCTCCTCCAGACTGGATGAAAAAGACTGTTCTACAGGCATTCTTTACAAGCCACTGACAAAACTTGTCAAGGACTTAGTCTCTGGATTGTCCATGGAGGAAAGTGGAACCTCTTTTGTACCTTTTCCCAGGCAGGAAATAGTATATCGAGTGACGATCTCATTGATGGTGTCAGTAGTACCAAGAGAAGAAAACTCCAAAACAACAGCTCTCAGGATTGTGTATGAAGTCTAAAGACATCTGGTTGAATTCGGTAGCATTTGTGTTGCTGTTCATGTTGGATGATGGCATGAGCAGCCACATAAGGAAACTGACTAGGACCAATATGAAAGCCAGGCTAACACAGCACATGAATTTGTATACGTAGTAGCCACATGTGGGGCCAGGTTTTGGCTCTGGTATGGAATGTTCCTCCACAGGGACTTTCTGTTCTTCACAAGCTTCATTATCCAAAGTCAGTGCCCACGTCTCATTCATTAGACTTTCCATTGAGATGATCTGGGTAGGGGCTCTTCTAGTAGAAATCCCCAAAGTCATGTCTCAGCTCCTGAGCCAATGATTTCTCTTCCACCACTTGCACCTGCAGAGGGAAAGGTTAATGTTACAGTAGCTTCAATTGGTCAAAGTGGCCATTTGGGCCAGACAGTGGCTGCTTAGCCCAGAGCTCTTTCCACTGTTGGCCTTAACCTTCCTGCACTATCAGGGAGTCCCAGCTGATGCCTCCCCCTTCATCTGGTAGCCTGATGTTTGCTCTGCCTCCACCCTTTGCTGCTAAATCACTGAGAAGGGGATCCCTTGTTTTCTTCAATTCTACTGTGGGTTAGCTCAAGCATAGCTTGGAGATGTGAAAGAGGCAGCCGCTAGTGCACGTTCCTTTTTCTGGGAGTTGGACAGTGAAAGGGAAGAAATAGAAGTCAGAGCATCGGGAGAGAGGGGAGAGTCAAGCAACATCAAACTTTGAGCAAAATTACGTGGAAAATGGCATGACGAAAAGCAACAAAGTATGAGTATATTTTTCATTGCTTTAATTTTATAAAGCATTAAGAAAGCCTCTCATTATATTTTCCTCATGTCTTGCTTTTCTACACCCTCTCCCAGAGCCCATTGCCTTAGGACTCTCTTTAGTGGTGGAGGTGACTGTCCTGCCATGTGTGAGTGAGGTTGGCCAGAGAAAAAGAGCTTCCTGTTTTCCTGGAGTCCTTTTGGAAGCCTTGAGTCATTTGGGGACCTTCTGGCTTTGAGCCTCAAGAGATGGATGAGGTCTGCCCCACCTCAAGCTGCTAAAAGAAAAGATTCTGCAAAGATATGAGAAGAGGTGAGAGTCTCATGTCCTTCTCTATCTCCAGCTTGCTGTACCAGAGACTTTGGGGACCTTCCCATTGGCTTAGATCTGAGTTACCTCACTGGATGGGAGGAGATCCTCCACTCTGTATTATCTGGTATCTTTATGCTCCTATGAATGTTTCCTCTGATTTCTGTTTGGTTTTTCTTTTAAACCCTCATCTTCCATCTTGGAATCAATGCTGTGTATTGGTTACAAAGCAGAAGAGTGGTAAGGGCTAGGCAATGGGGGTTAAGTGACTTGCCCAGGGTCACACAGCTGGGAAGTGGCAGAGGCCAGAGTGAACCTAGAACCTCCCTTCTGTATTCTGATTTCTCTTTTAATACTGATAAGTGGGTTTAGTGGGTTAAGTCCAAGTATTCCCATTGTGGAACCTGTCATTGGTGGCAAAGGGGCTGAGCCTTGGCTATAAACCTTGGGGTCCTTCTTCCCCTTCCCCCCAGTAACAGTGCAACCATCAGAATTTAGATGGAAGCTCTCTATCCCCAGAATGTAACTCCTGCCTGCCATATACCCAAGAATGTTAAGACCAACATGCCACTGGATTGGAATGAGCACATTTCTCCCCATCAGACCTATTGCTAGTCTCCATGAATTATCCCATTTGATGCTGACAGCCTGCTTGACTTAGGCTATTATGGATATTAAAATGCCTGCCTTGGAGACAAGAAAACTCAAGTTTAGACAGAGTAAGACACTGGACTATGGCCATGCAGTGATGCCCATGGCACAAGCCCTAATGAAAACCCCATAGCTCTAGTGACTCCAAGGCCCCTCCCAAGCAAGCTCTCAATTTGTGCAGTTATAGAGAGGGTGGAGAAAAAGAAGAAAAAAAAAGAAAAAGAAAAAGAAAAAGAAAAAGCATTTGCCCAGGAGGAAACCTACCTTTGCTCAGGTACTGCTGGGAGCTTTCTCAGTCAGAAGCACAGGTTGAGCTGGGCTCTGGGTTCTGAGCCAGCAGGCCTGGGCTTTTATTCCTCTCTCCCAGATAACTCCACCCTTTTCCACCCCAAGAAGAAGGTGTCACTTCCTCTCCTCCCATTGTCCCCCCACTCAGGACCTCCCAGGGGGTAGCTGTTTACTTTGCCTATTTAGCACCTCCTTTAGCTCCTTTGAACTCTGGGATACTTTCTGAGAGCATCAAAGTGCTCAGAGACAAAGAAGAGGGTGTTAACTCCCTGCATCAACTAATCACATCAGCCTCCTCATTGTTTACTAAGTGCAAAGAACCCAGAGTGAAGGAGGTTCTAGTTCTCACTTCAGGCAGGGAGCTCTTTGCCAAATGAACCCACAACAGGACTGATGAAGGAGCTCAGTGTCTGAGTAAACCAGCCAAGCCCAAGTTTTACATTTTCTGATCTCTGAACTGGAGAACTCCCATCTACTAGGAGGGAGACAAAGTATGCCCAGGAGCCCTAGTTGCTAAGTCCGTGGGCCCTGCAGTGCAGCCATGGCATCAGAAACAGCAGCTGGAGGGCCAAACCAAGGAGTGACCACCCCAGGCTCAGGAATGGTCCTACACAGTGTTGCTCATGTAGATGGCAGACTTTCTGGCTTTGGCTACAGGCTTCTGGTGAAGCCCATGAAACACCCTGGGGCCAAGGCACCTAAGGCAAAAAGAGCCAGCAAAGCTGAGTGTGAATTGTTCAGTTGTTAGACCTTTCAATCAGTGCCATGACCACTCCCAGGTGGAATATGCATTGGTGGCTCCTTGCCCCTATCCCTGTTCAAGGAATGGCCATAACCATCTTATAACATGTCTATGGCTCTTTCAAGGTCCTTGACACAGATGATTTCATTTGAATTTGACTGCATTCCTTTGAGGCAAGTGCTGTTTACCCATTTTGTGGAAAGGGAACTGGTTAGATACAGTACCTTGTCCAAGTTCTCACTGCTAATAAGTAAGTGTCTGAAGTAGAACTGGAATTCAGCAATCTATCACCTTCTACCTGTCTCAAAACTCCTCCGTTCCCTAATAAAACCAGCCCTGAATCTGGCTTCCATGACCCAAGACCATGTCCAGAGTTTCTCCAGACTTCCCATTCCATTTCACTTTCTTTTGTATGGGATATGTATTGAGGGGACCTTGAAAATTTCAAGATTTATCCTCTTTAGCCAATATTTCAGAAACAGGGAAGCCATTTTCAAAAATTAAATGCTTTATTGAGAGAGAGAAAGGAAAAGGCCAGACCCCAAAGTTACAAGCTCCAAAAGTTAAAAGAACAAAAAACAAAGGACAAAAAGCCCAAGTCAAAACCCCTAGCTTATGTCTAGAAACATACAACCTTCAGACTAAAGGACATCATCCTGACACATTCACCCTGGTCAGGTCCTGAAGGGGGTACCCTCCAAATCAACCTCCCCTGGCTAATGGTCAAAGATCAGAATCAGGCCCCAATCTACATGCAAACATTTTGGGTGCAGGGCTGATTGGGGTGCCTTCCAGAGCCTCCCATCCACCTGGCTTCCTGGACAGGCACTGCACCCCCCCCCCCAATGGAAATTACACAGATTGGGTCAGTAATAAATGAGAAGGGACAAAGAATACCAAATTAAAGTGTCCAAGTGTTAAACTGGGGAAGGGGATTATAGAACAGGGAAGAGTCTATTAACCTATCACTAAACTATAGTTTTAAACCTATTTACAGTACAAATTCAAACGATATCCCCAAATACCTTTTATACTATTAAAAATTTTTAAAGTAATATTCAATACTCCAAGTACTATATTTAATAATATTTATTAATATTTAACTTGAAGCAAAGGGAAAGTAAAAGGCTAGAGAAACTGAAAGAGCTCACCAGCCTACCACATGGAAAAGAAAAGGAGAGGGAGGAGCTACCTTCACTATATATAAACAATGTAAGGAGGCACAATAGGAAAGGGAAAAGTGAATTTGGGGAGGAGAAAAGAATGCTGAGAGATGAAGTCCAAAGGATACAAAATTTCCACTTATACAATATAGTACAGACATTAGTTGTTTCTGTCTCACTCAGGTAGTAGTAATAGTAGTAGTCTCTCGGTAAGCGAGGATGACTATTGTCTTTGTGTGTTTTTGTGCACAAAGACACTTGTGCATGAAGATTTAAGTGGAAAAGTCGATGCACAGAGACAGTCCCACTCTCTCGGTGTTGGAAGCCTGCGTCCAATGGCACGAAAAGTCGTTACACCTGGAGACTTCCTCAGCTGCATTGGATGGCCATGTTGTCTTTTGTGCTCCAACACGCCCTAAGAACTCCACAGTGCTTTGCTGCGTTGCCCTCTCAGCTGTTGAACCTTCTTATTGGTTTCTTCCATCTGTTCAGCCGAAGCCGTCTTCACATGCTGGGTGAGCAAAGCCCTGGTTCGCCAGGGGTTGACGACCCGATGGCTACCCTCACAAGGATTAGCCAGCCTGCTGAAGCCATTGCCTGGGGTGTGGCAGCTGCCGCATACTAGCAGCTACTGGGAGCCACAAGTGAGAGCTGGGTGTCAGGTGAGGGTCAGAGGCTGGAGAGCTGCCCTAAGAGGGCACGACAAGCCCTCCATACCAGAGATACTACCCCTCCCTGAGCACTCACTCAGGTAAAAGGTAATTAAAAGGCCATTATCTTCTGATATCTGATCACTATATTGCTAGGGATGCCTTCTTAGAAAAATCAACTTTACTAGTTCTTTCTGGAATCCTGGACATATACATTTTGGAGACTTTAATATTGCCAATATGGTTGAGAATAATACACTAATTTCTCACTCCAAACACTTTGAATTACACCATCAACTGCCTGGCTCTTCATCATCACTTTGAGACCTAATTATCCTCCTCTCCACCCTACTTCCTTCCATCTTCCCAAAAGTACAGTACACATGTCCACACTCCTTCAGAGAAATTTAATATTATTAAGAGGTTCCAGGAGCTGTTAGGTGAAAAATTGGATAGAGAACCAGATCTGGAGATGGGAGGTGTTGAGTTCAAATTTAACTTTAGACATTTTCCAGTTGTATGACCCCAAGTGCATCACTTAACCCCAATTGCCAAACCCTTACCAGTCTTATGTCTTAGAACCAATACATTGTACAGATTCTAAGAGAGAAGGTAAGGATTTTTAAAAGAAAAAAACGTGCGGGGGGGGAGGGGTTCAAGCATCTCTTGACTAAAAGAAGAGATAGGTTCTCTTCCATTGGAAGATAGGTAACTGCACCAGTATTTCTAGACCTAGACTTGGACAGTGATTCATGGATGTAAGACATGAGAGGCAGGGAATTTCCCCTTTTTGAAGCAAAGAGTTCAGACCCATAGTCCTGGCTCTGTTTCAAGAAAGCAGGAAGCCCTGCTCTCAAAAGTGTTTCTGCCAAAGATCATGTTAACATGAAAATAATATAGAACTACTAAAATAGTCAGCAAAACCAAGTCTTTAATGAGGAAAGAGATAGGTCCAATAATCTGCTGTTACACAGAGCCAGGTGCCAAGATACTACACAGAGTTGGAACCGTGGGGCTCTGGGGAAAAGTATCTCTGGGAGGATCACTGCAGGAGATGATTCTCCAAATAATAACAGAACTTGGGAATCTTTTATGCCTTTTGGGAAACTTGGCACAGCAAACATACATGGACAGGTTGCAAGCAAGCTTGGGAAAGAAACTAACCAGCAGCTGGGGTATCAGGGAATGGTCCACTACAATGAATACAAAGGCAAAGAGTCAAGCCAAGGGCTGGGCTACCTGGGTGAGGATTTTAATACAATGGGAGAAGCTTCTAAGACAAAAAGGGTTTTTATCATTTGGCTATGCTGCCACCACCTTTGAAGATGAACAATGTTGATGTCTTGCAGCTTCACGTGAAGGCGGACACCAGGTTACCGCACCTCCCTTAACAACTGGTGTGCCATGCCCCATGAGCCACAAACTTTGTGCCTCAGCCTTTGGACTCCAAAGCCACATGAGGGTACATCAATAGATGATAATGCACAAAGACAATTGTCATTCTCGGTCACCAAAAGACTACCACTAAATATCTACTAGTCCCACCCAAACTGGGATCACCAAGCTCTTTAAAGTCTATAGTTCAGTCTGAAATGGGTGAGTCTGGGACTTCCCTGGGGGTGAGTTCTCAGGGGACAGAGGCAAACCAGGGGATTTTTAAAAACTCAGTTGACACTAATCTCCATTCTGGTCAGCGATTGATGGATTGAAGAAGAAAAGCATTCCCTACTTCTCAGATGGGCATCTGAGAAAATCTGAGCTAGTTAGTTCCTTCCTGGTCACCATTATTGTTTGTGATGTCAACATGTAATTTAGGAATCCCAAACTTGTTACCTAGTGAGATCTGATGAACCCCAATTTTCAGGACTAGCCTGTATATTGGAGACCCCAAAGCTTGTACTTGTTCCCTTTTCCCATGGGAATCTACCCTGAAGGGAATCCCAAATTAGAAGTTTCAGACTGAGTGGGGGACCCTCAGGGAAATGACAATCCTGGTTGGTTGAGATAAGCATATGCTAAGGACCCTCTTTGTTTTAGGCAATCTCCCCTATTGTATCAGACCCTTTCCCAAGAAGATCCTCACCTGAGCAGGAACCATCCTTTAGTATCCATTGTAAGCAATCCCTTCTCTTACACTTTAGCCTCTAGCTATGATTCTTTTCCCAAGCTTGATTGTATGCTGTCAGTGTAGTTTGAACACTCCCATTTTTCTTGTACCTATAGTGATGTCAATCATCTTTCCCTGTCCCTGGACTCCCCAAATGGTATAGAGGTTCCCCAAGTTCTTTTGTTCCTCAGAGTCCATCCTGAGTCGGTGGCACTCCCAGGGGTCAGTGACCAGGGTGTCCAGACTCTGTGCAGTCTCGAGAGCAGCTCTGTTGTCGTAACCTAGTAGCTCTGAACCCCTTTTCCCTTGATTAAAGAATGATTTTGACTATTTAATAGTTCTACGTTTTTTCTAGTTGACATAATGGAGGTTCCACCGAGATCCAAAGTCCTGGCTGCCTGAGCCCTTCTGAGGTACCTCACACAACCCGTTTGGGGCTTGGTCAGGAGTCCAGTTAGCAAGGGCCAAGTAAGTGGCTCTCGGAGGTAGGACTCGCATCTCATGTTTGGGAGTGACTCGCTCTTTAATTAAGGGATTGTTGGTTGGGCGTCTGTGGGGTACACAGAGCCGCATCGTCCATAGCCCCCCGGGCGCTATATCTGTTCTCCCAAGGGAAGGTGGGGGCAGTCAGCAACCCAAAGAAACACCTAGAAATACGGCCACAAGTTACATGGTTTGTAAGTGTGAACCTGGATGCAAGTAAATATTTCCAAGTTAAGAGTGAATTCTTCAACTAGTCATGACCAAATATTCAGGACAAACCAGAGATACTTTTTTCTACAGTTGATTCACTGAGAATGCAGGCAGCACTAGATAACATATACTATATTATACTCTATCAATGCACTCCCAATTAAGATATCATAGCCTTTTGGGGATAGTATTCAGTTGCCTAAGCAATACAAAAGGATGGGTTCATGGAATTTGACAAGAGAAAGTAAAAGTTCACCCTCTTCACAGGGGCCAATCACAGCTTTCAAATTGCCTAGCACTGCCCAGAGGGGCATTTTTTATGGGATTCACTTTTCACCTTCTAGAGGTGTGAATTCTCAAAAGGGTTCACAGTTTCCTGTCTGACTGAGTTTCTGAGGGTGTGAATTCCTTAAGTGCTTTAGGAGCTCCTCCACCTAGTTCAAGCTTGTATTGATTCAATCAAAAGGTAGACAAAGGGGAGGTAATCCTGTCTTCACCATCTAATGAGGTACTAAGTAGGGGTAATTAAGTCATTTTTAACCAAAGTGTTAACTCTAACCAGGCCAGAGGTTCTCAGCCTCTCAGTTTGTAGCAATGAGAATACATAATGCCTATCAGGAATTTACATTCTGAATCATAACTAGCAAAATTACAATTTTGAAGTAGCCACCAAAATAATTTTTTGGTTTGGGGTCACTGCAACATGAGCAACTGTATTGCAGGGCCACAAAAGGTTGAGAACCACTGAACTAGGCAAATAAAGGATTTCCTTTTTACAGTAAACTCAGAGTAGACAAAGAGAACCAAGAATTCCATTTCTCACTTGTACATAGGAAAGTGAATTAGATAGCTGAGTAGAAGATGGCCTGGAGTGAGGAGAGACTTCAGGCAGGAGAGATATCTAGAAAGCTATTGCAGTAGCCCAGTGTGAGGCCATGAAGGCCAGTCTGGGGATGATGACAATGGCAGAGGGGAGAACATGGCAATAAGAGAGGTCTTGGGAAGATGGAACAGAAGGGACTTGGCAAGTGATAGGATGTGGGAAGTGACAAAAAGGAATGTTGAGATAACTATACCTAGGTTGTAAGTCTGGGTGACTAAGGATGATGGAAGTGAGTTTAGCAGTATATATATATATATATATATATATTTTTTTTTTTTAAAGTTGAGAAGAGGGGAGAGTTTGTTGGGAAAGTTAACAATTCCCAATTTGAAATGTCATCAGGCAGTGGTTTAATAGCCTCACACCTTCTCATGCTGGAAGTTCACTTTTCTGGAAGCTAGACAGAGATTGCATTCATCCAAATGTGTATTATTTGACAGTTGCTGATCTGGGTTCTGTTTTCTTCCTCCCTTCCATCTGTGAAAATAAGATGCTGGGAGACCCTTCTGAGTAGAGACAGGGCTTTTCTGTAACTGAAGGATCACACGGCCAGCAGTCTCAGGTTTCCTGTCAATTCAAAACCTGAAACTCGGACCACTGACACTGACAGTTTTGTAAAGGCAAAAAGTCGAACTTAAAGAGTCAGAGGGAAGGATTACAGGGAACACTCTTGACATGAGTAATACTGACTAGTCATGGACAGGTCAGAACCCTTTTGACCTGGGCTTCTTTATGGGTCATTCTGGCATAGTACATCCCAATTCCCAAAAGACCTCCAAGAGCTGTTGGTCTCTAAGGCTCCAGGCCTCTAAGGACTCCTGTCCTCCAGGACTTTTGGGTGATCTTGTGGTCCCTGGAGCCACTTATGTGAATTAATTTGATATGAAGTACATTATAAAATAGATCCAAACACCCAGGATTAATATCGTAAATCAATTATCATTAATATGGTAACACACACCAAAAATTACCATAATATTACAGACTTTCATGAGCCCAGGTGTAGCCCTGCTCACAGCTCCAGGGATCCTTAGTAGGTGGAAGGGTGTAGGCAGAAATGAGAGGCCGAAGGAAGCTGGGTGTATGTATTTGCCTGGGGCACGATTCTGGAAGAAATGGCTGTTTCACCATGCCCAGCTTACCTTTTTTTTTGAAACCCATTTTCTTGGCACACGGCTACATTATTCAATGTACATATTCAAATAAAGATAACTGGATAAGTGATACATGAACTTTTAACAAATCATTTGGTTAACATCCTGAGATCATTCTATACACTTGTATTATAACTATTGATTCTGACAGGATACACAAAGGTTTTGCACAAATAAATGATTTTGTCACAGGGGCTTGATTTTCTTATTAACCTGTGAGGAGCCTGAGCTTAGGCAATTAAGGAAAATCACTTATTACCTTTAGTAAAAATAGATTATCAATCAGAAATTCTAGAGACAATTAGTAATCAAGTGGAGGGATCAAACTGGTACTAATCATTTTTCAGGGTTTGTTGGAGAGTTTTTCCAAGAAGAGATTTGGTTGGTAAATAAGTCACTGAGGCATGATGAGGTATGGCGTACTAAAGCATATTGTACAGGGTTCTCCTCATGGATGATTTATGGACTGACTTAGGGGAATAAGTTTTGGGGCATGGGAGTAGGGGATTTCTTGGCATGACTTCATGGGCATGGCTTTTGCTGGGAATTATATATCTATGCAAAAGTTAACCCAGGATAGTCTTTTGTATTTGGTTTTGTAAGTCTGATCTTTTGATGGTATTTTGGGGAAATAATGTGTAAACATTTTGCTGTTATATTACTTTTTCTGAGACTAGGGAGAGGATAATAATCATTTCAATTCCATTAGTAAGGGATGTTGATGAGAAAAGTCATACAGAGGGAACTGAGTGGATGATTTAATCCTCCGAAGGAGTCACTTTGTGAGACCTCTTGTCTTCCACAAGTGACTGTGTCAAGACATCATTGCCTGATGGCTCCTGGCAATAGACACTTGAAAGTATAACTTGAGGATTATCCTGGGACAACATTCTTAATCTGGTTATATACGCAAACTTTTTTTTTCCCTGGGACTAAATTCTTATCATAAATCATGCTGTTACATATTTTTAATTCTAAAATCATATTCCAAGCATTGATTAAGCTATTTATTATTCATTTTTTAGTTATACTTCTTCCCTTCCTCCCTTTCTTTTTTCCTTGTTTACTTGAGTTGAGGTTATAAGAAGTCTGACTTACCTTGATTTCAAACAGTTGGCAATAGCCAATTTGGGAACAAAGAGTTTAAAATAAAGAATGAGTTCAAAGAAGACAAGTCTCCACTAAGAGAGAAGGTAGGCACTTCTGCCCTTGGAACACAGAAAGCCTTTCTCATGATTACCACTTGCTGCTCATAGGCCCTTTTCCTTTTTCTTCGTTTATTTTTTCATTTGGGTTTTTACATGAATTTATTGATGAAAAAATCACTAGTAACAAGCATAAATACATGGGGCACTCCAATAAAGATGTTCTTCCAAGTACACAGCTCACAAATGACTCTTCCTGAAATTTGACCGTCCAAGCAATTCTAAGTACTATCAGGCAGTTCTGTACTATCTTCTTACCTCTTTGGTTAGTCCAGAAAAATAGCACATTAAATTTTATAAAAACCTTCATTAAAATCTAGGTCAACTGCATTCTCTTCCTCCTGATCAGTCAAGTAACCCTATCACTAAATAAAATGAGATCACTAGTATAATTTGATCTGGATTAAGGCATACTTCTCTCATTGAGGGATTACTAGTGAACATCTAGGAAAGAAAGTTATCTAAAATAATCTTCTTTCAAACATTTTCCAGGAACCAAAATCAAGATTACTGGCTGATAGCTTATGCCAGATGTCCCCACATGCAGCCCTCTGAGGCTATTTATCCAGCCCACACCCCACTTCCAGAAGAGGCACCTCTTTCATTGGTGATCAGTGAAAGGAGCTCTGCATCCTGTGCTCCTGGAGTGCTGTATATGGTGGCGCCACAAAGTGCAGAGTCACGCACATACAGTACTACTTCTGGTGACATAATCCTTTGGTGGCACCATGTTCTGAGAGTAACTGAATGAGAACGTGGTGCTGTGCAAAGGATTATGTGGCTGCACAATGGAAGACATCAGCATGGTGAGTGGCAATCTGGGGGAAGAGATTCTGCACTGTGTATACTGTTGCCAGGTATAGTGGTGGAGGTGATGGGCCTGTGCAAGGTGTAACAGGCCCAACACAGCCAGTGCTACTACCTCCACTATCCCAGACAGTGGTATACAGATTTCTTCATAGTTTGTTCATTTTATAGTTCAATACCACAACTGTTTGAGGGACAGTAGACTGGGCCCCTATGTAAAAAGTTTGGGGACCCCTGGCTTATGCATTCCTGATAACATTTTAAAAAACATTTGCTCACTCCCCTTCTCTATGATCATTCCATTGGAAAAAAAATTTTTATTTCTTCCTTTTTTTACATCACCATTCCAAGTGAAATAATATAGAGGGATAAGAGAAGAGAGCCCAGCACAGAGCCTTAGTGGACTCCCCTGCTGCAGGTAAGATCCAGCTTCACTCACAATTATAGGGTTTCCCTACAGGTGGTGAACAATCAGTCAAAAAAATTAACAAACAGAAGACAGCTTAATCTTTATGGCCAAGGGACTGGTTTGCATCTGATAGCTGCTATGCCATTCCCAGGCCTGGGGTTTATTTTAATATCCATTTTCTTGGCACACATATATGTTACCTAACACACATGTTCAAAGACAGATAATTGGAAAAGTGATACATTAACTTTTTAACAAATCACTGGATTAACATTCTATATTCTTGTATTGTGATTAAAGACAGAATAAAAGTTGCACACAAGATAAATGATTTTGTCACAGGTGGCTTTATTTTCTCATTACCCTGTGAGAAATTTTGAACTTACAAACAATCATGGAAAATTACTTAGTACTTTTAATAAAATGGAATAATTAATCAACAGTTCTTAAAACAAAATTTAACATTCGTATCATTGAGGTTGAGGGGTACCGAGAACAAAATTCAAATTTAATATTAGACTGATGGTTTACTAGGGAGTTTCTGAGTTACTGGTTTGTGAAGTCAAGTCACTGAGCCATATTGAAGCTTGATGTACTTGTACTTATTGTATGGGCCTCTGTGATTGATTTGTGTGCTAGCTTCATGGGAATAGATTTCTGTGAGTGGGAAAGTTTGGGGCTTAGCTTGTAGTTGCAGTTTTACTTGGGATTATGTACCTAAGTAAAAGCTAGCCCATGATAGTCTTTTGCGATTGGGTTTGAGGGTCTTTTGGGATTGGGTTTGAGGGTCTGATCTTTTGGTGATGTTTTAGAGAATTAGGGTACAGGTATTTTTCTCTTGCATTATTCCTTTTGAGACTATGGGGAATAATAATCATGTCAATTAATAGGTAAGGGGTATTGATGAGAGAGGTCATACAAGGGGGACTGAGTGGGCAATCACATCTTGCCAAGGGCCACTCTGTGGCCTCCTTAGCTAACACATATGACTCTGTCAAGGCATCGTGGACTGATGGCTCCCAGAATATCCCCCCTGTTTAATTTTTGAGCTGAAGAGACTTCAGCTCAATTTGGACTTGCCAAATGGTGGACCCTAGGTATTAGATGAGGACTGGAAAGTAAAAAAGAATAAGAAAAAATATGACAAGGTTAAATCCACAAGCAATAAAGTTATGCGTCAAATCATTGTTGAAGATAAAGGAAGAGATGCTGTCATAAAATAAATTAGCAATGGATGAGGCTGAGTAAAGGGAGGTAGCAGAGTGACTGATATCCATGATTTATCTGTGTAGTGTGAACTCCTTGTAGGGAAGGTTGCTAGTGATGCAATGAGTGCAGTGATATCCAATAAGGGGTGAAATGAAGGGTTTAAGATGGTTTAAACTGTTGGAAATTAATTGTAGGGCATAAATGCCTGGACCATCATATCAGTCAATAGTGATATTAACAGGAAGCATCACAAAAGGTGCTTATTTAACAACTAATACAATGGTAGAAGGAATGGAGGGATTAAGACAATTTGTTAAAATACATAGCAAGAATTTCTATAAATTGTGGGGGAAACACATTGTACAATCAATGAAGAGGTTTGAGTGGGTTTGGAACTTTTCTTGTCGCTAGGGTACAGTAATACAGCAGGGTGTAAAGATTAAAATTGAGGGAAACTGATAGAGGTAGAAATTAGTTTCGCTCTGCAAGGAGTATTATATTTTTAAGGTTTATTAAAGGTTGAGAATTTAAGAAAAATACAAGTAAGAAAGGCACATGCTAGGTGGTCCATGAGGCCCACACAAATTCCACTCACATCATGAGATGTGTCTGTTTGCCTGCAGAGACAGGAAGAGAAGAGCCCTCCGTGGGCGGAGACCCTTTAAATAATGATTTTGCTCTCGGCCCAGGTGAGAATTCAGTGAGATTACAAAGCATTTTGGGGAAGTGGAGCAAGGACTTCTGGGGATTGAAGTCCTAGATTCAAGTCCATTTTTACAAGGGGGAGAGAGAAGCAATGAATTTCCACAAAGAAAAATGAGTAATGGGAGATAAGGGTCTTTCAATGTCAGAAATACCAGGGAGTACAGATGAAATAGCTAGCATGGCAAGAAATAAGGCATTAGTACAATTGGGAGGTGTAAATTGTGGCTTGTCCATTCTTTGTTTTCTTGGGCTGCAAGTGTCCCAGTTTGCCTGCAAGTTGGTAGAACATCTTGTTGCTTTAGCACAGTCTCTGTGTCTGCATTCTTCCAGTCTTGTTGTTGGCATGGGAGTCATGGCAGGGATGGGTGAATCCTTCTGGAAACCAACTGTGTACGGGAGTACCTGGGGGGAAAACAGAAACAGATCCTTGCCCCCAAAAGAGGGCTGGGACTACCAATGATTAATAATGATACTTCTCCAATTGACCTTTTAGCAAGAGCTTTGAATGTATGCGTTGGGCCATTATCTGTTTTGAAGGTTTGGGAGATGCAGAAAGCATACTGCTTCAGTAGAATGAATAGAAGTAAAAATTTGATTAGAAAAGGTGTCCAAGTATACACAGATGGGCAGGATTTAACATGTATTCCAAATAGAAATTATTAATTGTCATGGGCAAAGTCCACCTTTGCCCAAGACTCCAGGGTATCTGGACTGGTGGTGAACAATCAATCAACAAAAATAACAAACGGAAAACAGCTTAATCGTAATAGCCATGGGATTACTTTGCATCTGATAGCTGCTCCACTTTCCTGATGCCTGATCTTTATTTTTATACCCATTTTCTTGGCATGCAGATACACAAAATCAAAGAGAGATAATTGGAAAAGTGATACATCAACTTTTAACAAATCACTTGATTAACATTCTATATTCTTGTATTGTGATCAGTCAATAATAAAAATAAAAGAAATAACAAACGGAAGACAGCTTAATCATTACAGCCATAAGACTGCTTTGCATCTCTGAGCTGCTCCGACATTTCCAGGCCTGGGATTTCTTTTTATATCCATTTTCTTGGCATGCAGATACACTAAATCAAAGAGAGATAATTGGAAATGTGACATGTTAACTTTCAACAAATCACTTGATTAACATTCTATATTTTTGCATTGTGATTACAGACAGAATACAAGATAAATGATTTTGTGACAGGTGGTTTACTAGTGAATTTGAGTTACTGATTTGTGTAATTGAGTCACTGAGGCATATTGAAGCTTAGTGTACCTGTACTGAACCTGTACGTATTGTATGGGCCTCTATGATTGATTTGTGTGCTTGCTTCATGAGAAAGTTTTGGGCTTGGCCTGTAGCTGTGGTTTTGTTGGGAATTGTGTACCTAAATAAAAGTTAATCCATGATAGTCTTTTTGGGATTGGGTTTAAGGGGATGATCTTTTGGGGATGTTTTGGGGAATAAGGATATAGGTGTTTTGCTCTTGCATTATTTCTTTTGAGAATAGGGGGAAAAATAATCATGTCAATTCATAGGTAAGGGGAATTGATGAAAGAGGTCATGTAAAGGGGGTTGGGTGGGCAATCACATCTCACCAAGGACCAATCTGTGGTCTCCCCAGCTACCACGCATGACTCTGTCAAGATGTCATGGTCTGATGGCTCCTAGCACACCAGCCTGTGAGGCCTGGTCTCAGCTCAAAAGCTGAGAGATTCAAACCCAATGTAGGGAAATTCTGATTTATCTTCTATATCTTCCCATTCCAAACTTGTTATTCAATTTATCTTTATTTAAATAAACTGCAGTCAGATAAGAGGACTATCATTTCAGGAGAACATAGAGGGAGCAGAACCTAAGGTCAGCCATTGAACTGTAAACATACTTATTGGACCCCTGCCAGTGTGAATTTTAAAATCTCCATCTTGGTCTAGCACCCAAAATTGTGCACACCCACACTACACGGGCATGTGCTAGTCAATGACAAATCAGAAATAACTAACTGCCCCCCTGGGCTGTCCTAAGCCAAGGTTGAGCCACCATTCGCACTTGTGAGGCACAGGAAGTGAAGGAGAGAGCAGCCTCGGAAATTCGTTGACTTCCTGTGGACAGGGCTAGACACCAGTTGGTGTTAGGAGCTTGAACAGGGAGGAGGCCTGCAGACAGCTTCCCTTCAGGTCGGTCACATGAGTCAAGGACTGATTTCTTTCTACCTTGGCCCTTTGGGCCTAATCTCCCTCTGCCTTGGTGAGAGGTTGAGTAACCCCTTTCCTTTTTCTCCTCTCTCCTTCTCTCCGTCTCCTTTTCCCTACTCCCATTGTGATTAAACCTCCATAAACTCCATTCTGACTTGAGTGTTTCATTTTAGGAATTTCATAAGTAAATTCCTTGGCAGCCATAGTTTTAATATTATAACAATCTTAAAGGGTGAAATTTTCACTACAACACCAGGCAACTTTAGGGGTGGGGAGGCTTGTCCCTCAAGGGGGTCAGTGCTGCCCTGGGGTATCTTCAACATCAATAGAGAAGACATCGCCTCAGTGGATCAGACTTGGCCCATTTCTCAGAAACCCCATTTTTCAAAGATAGCCTTTCAGAAGGGGGTATATGTCTTTGACCTCACCAGCATCCATATTTCCTCTATCCCTTCAATTCCTCCATTGCTTGTTACAAAACCTTCTTTATCCCCTGTACCTCTTCAATCTTCTACAATTCCTTTAACTATTACATGATCCAGGACAATTCTGAGGGACTTAAAAGAAAGAATGTTATTCACATCCAGAGAAAGAACTGTAGGAAAATAAACACAGAAGAAAAACAGGACCAATCACATAGTTCCATGGGGATAAGATTAGGGTTTTGATGTCAGAAGATTGCTCTACTGCAAATATGAATAACATGGAAGAAGGTTTTGAACAATGATTCATGTATAACCCAGGGGAACTGCTCATCAGCTCTTTGAGGGGGGAGGAAATCATGAATCATTGAAGGAAAGGATTTTACACAGATATGAGATGGAATGCAGGAGAAGCAGAGATGACAGGCAGGAGCAGTTGGAATGTTTGGGAGCAAAGCTTTCTGGGAGAGCAACAAACTATGGGGGAGTTCAGTTCTGAACCCTGTTGAGGAAAGGCTCCTAGACCCACTCCACGCCTGGAACACACTCCATTCCTGAGCATTTTCCCTGTCATATATAAACCCATTGTGACTCTTGACTGATCCTGTCTCTCTGTAAATTCCAGACCTGGGTGGACTGATCAGACATTCAGCTTGCCTGAGAGGGTTTACCCTGAAGGGCAGGCTGGGCCAGTCCCAAAGCCTGAACCTCTTCATCCATGCCAGCTCTACCTAGAGACTGTCAACATGGAATCTAGAAGCCCCAAACTTGTAGCTTAGAATGATTTAAGGTCCCCCAATTTACTTAGCTTGAAGGTGAAAGCCTCAGGTTTGACCTTGTCACTTGAGAGTTCCTCCCTGAGGGAAAATCCAATTTCACTGGTCTCAGACTAACAATAGACCTTAAGGTAGTTTAGGTGGGGAGGACTAATCCCATCAGGTGTGAAGTATCTCTTTTGCCCAATGGTTTCTTCCCTTAGGCCAAAGCCCTTTCTCAGGTGGCCCAGCCCTTGACTGAATCTTTCCCTTCTGTGTCCATTCTGATAAGCTTCCCAACTTTAATGGCTCCTTGGAATTGTCCAATCTAGCAGGGTTGGCTCTCTGAGGAGTCAGTGACCAGAGGCACGTGTCGAGTAGCTCCATCAGACAGAGAGGGCTTCCAGGCCAGTCCCTGCATTAGCCGACAAACCATAGACCTGTGTCTTTTAGCTAGGGAAACCCTGTTGACCCTCTTCCCTATCCTCACCCTTGTGGTCCTCTACCAAAATAAGTATGTGCTATCCTAGGAAAGCAGTCAGCTCCATATCAAGAAGCATCAAGAAGGTTGGTGGGTGGAGGTTTTTAATCTGCCAGGAGAGCTTTCTCACCTCAGGTCCCCATAGTTAAACCCCTGCCTGGGTCGACTTTTACCTCTCTCTGTCTCTCTTCTCTCTCTGTTTCTGACTCTGTCTCTGTCTCTCTCTCTCACACACAGATAAAGGAATTCTGCAGAATTTTTCCTTTTTTCTTTCTTCTTTTTCTATTTTTTTAAATGAAACCCTTACCTTCCATCTTGTGCTTTGGCTCTAAGGCAGAAGTGTGGTAAGGGCTAGGCAATGGAGGTTAAATGATTTGCCCAGGGTCACACAGCTGGGAAGTGTCTGAGGCCAGATTTAAACCTAGGACCTCCCATTTCTAGGCCAGGCTCTCAATCCTGAGCTAAACAGCTGTCCCCCTTTCAGCTTTTCCACACATATTTACCAATTTTTCTTTCTGTTAAATTTTTCTTTTTTTCTTTAATTTTTCTTTCTTTCTCTTTCTATACTTGGGAAGAAAACAGTTTTAAAACATGCAAATAGATAAATGACAAAAAGGAAAAGAGTTTACGAATTAACCTTAGCTCATACTTATTTGAGCACTTGAAAACAAACTTTTTATCCTCAAACCTACAGCTCAAACAAAATTAAAACTTTCTTTCTGCCTTAACCCATTATGGTCCTACTTAATTAGAACTGACACCCATTATATTTTCCACAATGGGCTTCATATAAAAATTTGGTGGATCAGTGCATTGAGAGCCAGGCCTAGAGATGGGAGGTCCTGGGTTCAAATATGGCCTTTCTAGCTGGGTGACCCTGGTGTCCCCCTGGGATCTAGAAGCCCCAAACTCCCAGCCTCCTAACATTCCATGACTCCCAGTTGAGTTAGCTTGAAGGTGAAAGCCTCAGGTTTGACCTGGTCACAAGAGAGTCTCCCCCTGAGGGAAAGTCCTACTTCTGGAGTCTCAGACTAACAATAGGTTAAAGTAGCCCAAGTGGGGAGGCCTGATCCCATCAGCTGTGAAGTATCTCTTTTGTCCCAAAGTTTCCTCTGCTTAGGCCCAAGTCCTTCATTCAGGTGGCCCAGCTCTGGGCTGGATCCTTCCCTTTTGTGTCCATTGGGAAGCATCAGTCCCTCACTGTTGTTCCTGTCTGGGTTTCTCCTTTCCTTTGTTACCCTGGTAAAGCCAACCAGCTATCCCTCTCATCCTCAGGCCCCCGGTTCCCCAAGAAGGAGGTGCCCCCTTGAATGGCTCCTTGGAGCTGTCCATCTAGCAGGGTGGGCTCTCCCAGGGGTCAGTGAGCAGAGCAAAGAACTTCAGGGCTTGGCCTGGGGGTGTGTCACCCAGGTCTGGGTGGAGGCCTCATGGAGCCCTGAACCCCTTTCCTTCATGAAAGAGGGGCTTTTCTGACCATTGAGTAGTTCTGTTAGTCAGCACTGGGCACATCCCTGAACTCTCACTGCCCTGCCCTTCCCACTCTCCTGCCTTGGAGCCAAGACTTAGCACTGCTTCTAAGACAGAAAACAAGGACTTTACAAGATTAAAGGAAGGAAAAGGAAAAGGGGGAAGGTCCAACAGCCAGGTCTCTTGGGTTCCCAAAAGCTTAGGACAGACCAAATGGCCTGGGTCTAAGAATCAAGGTCTGCCAGAGGCTTAGAGGCCATAAGCAGAGGCGGGATGGTCAGAGGGGGCTTCTTGCTGTTCAGAGTGTTCCCAAAGACTCAGCAGCCCTCCAGGAACTAGGCAAGACCCTTTTATAGCCGGTTCAGTTGTTAGCTATGTTGGTTTACTTCTTTGCATTCATACAGTCAGAGAAGCAGTAACAGGATTCTCTAAAAATGAGGTTCTGGATGCCCAACTTGAGGGCGGTTCATTTCCTTGGCCAGAATCCAACAGCAAACTCCAGAACCTCAATTAGCTACTTCGAGGCCCTCAACAGGACCATCCCTCAGCTTGGGGGGGCCACTTTTGCTTCTTATCCCTGCAAGAGTTGTTGTTGGGTGTTTTTCACCCTCACCTGCTGTCTTGGAAGCCCACACTAGGTAAGACAAGAAGGGCTTAGACAAGTGGTGCTAGGTGCCCAGGGTCATGGCTGGGAAGTGTTGGAGGGCAGATTTGAACCCAGGACCTCTCATTTTCAGGCTGGCTTTCTATCCACAGAACCATTTATTTGCCCCTAGCAACTGATTCTGGATACTATGGCTATACCGCACGTCCACATGCCTTTCCTCCCACAGAGACTTGGGCTCTTCAGTGTGCTTGGACTCCCCTGGGAGGAGACAGTACTTGTCCAGTCCAGAAATCAAAAAGAGAAGCTTGGACCTGGGGGGACTTCCTGAGACCCCAGACAGGCTCCTTAGCACTGCTTTGGGAGCTTTGGTCAAGAGTTCCCTGGATTGAAGAGAACACTGGAGCCTCCCTCTGTCTGAGTGCTTTACACTTAGGACAGGATTAGGAGCCTGATGGGATGACTTGATCAAGATTGCTTCCTGCCTTCTTTCCAGGAATAGGAAAGGGGTGGAGAGAGCTGGGGAAAGGCCATAAAAGCCCAGGACTGGCTCAGAGGGAGACATCCCTGGCAGAGCTGTGTTCCTGACTGAGAAACCTCCTAGGAAGAGCTCCAAGGTAGGCCTCCTCCGGGGGAAATGCCCTTTTCCACAGGGGTCTGGGAATGTCGAGGCTGGCTTTTGGAGAGCCCGAATGCCTGTGTCATGGCTCTGAGAAAAGCCACATTTTTTATTCTGTCTCAGCTTCAGTTTCCTCCTTGTTTTCCCATGTATTCAGTAGGCAGGCGGGCAGTGAGCTAAAGACTGGGGATGGATAGAAGGGCAAAACCCTGGTCCCTGTCATCAGAGGACCGCCATTCTCCTGGGGAGACTGAATGCAAAGTGCCCTGTGATTACATCCATAGGGAGACTAGAAGGCAGGGGGAAGGATGAGGGGCCCAGGGACCTCCTATTCATCCTGGGAGTGATGGGGAAGTGCCACTGTAGTTCTGCTGAGCAGGGGAAAGAGAAGTGGAGCTTGGCAAGATGGCTCCTGCCATTGAGAGTGACAAGTGGATTGGAGCAGAAGTCTTCAGGCAGGGAGACCCCACCAGAAGGCTATTGCAGTTTGCCAGGGATGAGGGAGGGAGGAGGCAGGGAGACAGACAGTACTCCCAGGAGTGTGCTGGTGTGTGCACAGAGCAGGGGGCACCTAGGAGAGATGGGAAGGTTTCAAGGTGGGATGGACAAGACTTCACCCACCCGAGATTGGCTCCCTGGAGGGAGGGCAAGTGGGGAAATGAGGCTGGCACAGGAGCCTGGGTGACCTCGAGGATTGTGGTGCCCTTCACTGTCCTGGGGAAGGTCAGTCCTAGGGAAATAGCAAAGTGTTTGCAAGGAATGAGAAGCACTTTTTTTAGACATGCTGTGTCTGAGAGAGCTCTGGGACATTCAGGCTGAGTGGCTGCAAAGGCAGTGGGTGATGCCAAAGGGAAGCTCAGCAGAGAGGTGAAGTTGTGCCTGCAGAGGACCACTGAAATGAGGCTCAGAGGATGAGATGGACCATGGGATGGTTCAGATCTGGGATTCCTAACATCTTTGTGTCACAATCCCTTTGCCCATCTGTGGCAGAGAAGGAAACTCTCATGAAAAGATGTCCTGTGTGAACTTTACAATTGATCCACCAGGGAAGGTACTAAGTTCTCACCTTATAGTGAAGCTAGAACTTTAAGCTAAGTCTATTTTAGATGGAATACAAAAATGTGATAAGTAACTATAAAGGTTACATTAATCACAAAAAGATCAAGTAACTCCCAAAAGGTGAACTTAAAGAAGTATGAAGTAACTCTAAAGAGATAATCAAATCAAAAGAAGGTGAGAACTAAAAGTATGGGCAATCCTGGAGAAAAAGCTTTTGATGTGATTGGTAGATGTGAAAATTTAGAGGTGGAGACACAAGGGTGAAAGGTCTATATGTTTGGGATTTTTTATTCCTGAGGAACTCACTCTCTTCTTTCACTGATTGAATTCTGATTGATTCTGAATTCTGATTTCACTGATTGATTCACTGGTGAATTTCTGGCTGAAGTTTCCTCCTTTATTTTCCAACCTTTTCCCTTCAGAAACCTCTAATATTCTTCAGAGACCTAGAGGCAGGGAGTTTAAAACTTCCCCTTGCATAGGCCAGGTAGGAGAAATCCTATATTCTCTGTCCTCCATCTCCTTAAAGTCCTTCCTTCTCTATTAATTACCATATATTTCCAGACTGATTTGGGAATTTTATTTGGCCACCATTAAAATCTAGATTGAAAGTCACAACTCTAAATTCATCTTTACACCTGAGAGTTGAACAATATTGTAGTTGCTTTTCTACAGTCATTTGATGAAATGTCCCAGGCTAGATGTGAATTCACAGAGAAGTCTTCTTGACTCCTCTCTCTACTGCTCCACTTAACTGACATGAACACATTTCAAGTCATGCCAAAGCATTGATGACTCTATTTCCTTTTCCTAGCCGTGTCCTGATTTCTGATTCCTTGAGAATATCCTCTTGGGTTGCTCTTCGCCGCTGTGCAGAAGCTGATGATGGAGCATATCCTTTCCCCACTGGAATGCCTGCTTCCCACTGGTGATCTGAAGTATTGCCTCTTGATCCTGAATCAGCCTTTGGACAGAAGACCACTTCATCATCTATGGAGCAAAGCTCTTCTAAGAGCATGTGCTGATGGAGGTTCCAACCACTTGTATGATATCACTGAAGGCCAGCGGGAGAGCTTCTTACCCGAGTACATCAGTGGAGATTTTGATTCTATTAGGCCTGAAGTCAAAGAGTATTACCAAGTCAAGGGATGTGAGCTTGTTAAAACCCCTGATCAAAATTACACCGATTTTACGAAATGCCTTCACGTCCTACAGAAGAAGATAGTAGACAAAGATCTCCAGGTGGACATGATTGTGACACTGGGTGGCCTGGCAGGACGTTTTGACCAGATCATGGCTTCTGTAGAGACCCTTTTTCATGCAACTGCCATCACTCCAGTGCCTGTTATCATCATACAAGCAGATTCCCTCATTTGCCTGCTTCAGCCGGGAAAGCACCAACTGCATGTAGACACGGGTTTGGAAGGGGATTGGTGTGGCCTTGTTCCTGTTGGACAGCCCTGTAAGCAAGTCACCACAACAGGCCTCAAATGGAACCTCACCAAGGATGTCCTCATGTTCGGAACACTAGTCAGCACTTCCAATACCTATGATGGCTCTGGAGTTGTGACCGTGGAAACAGATCATCCACTCCTCTGGACCATGGGTATCAAAGGTGATCCCAGAGAATGACACTCCAGGCTCCATTCCTGACTTCTCTAATTAGATGATGACCGAAAAAAACCAGATGAAATACATTTGGATCAGACCAGTAATATGTCATGAAAAAAAAAATAGAATATTATCTTGTTATGTTGATTGGGGAATTTGTCTATAGGTGAACTTTCATCTGGTCAATGGCAAAGCTAGATTCGAACCCTGATCCTGCCTGGCCCAGGCACTGTCTGAGTACTGGGGGAAGCCGATCTCTCCAGCCTCTCTGGGAAGAATTTCCTGATTGTTGAAGACATCATCAACACGGGCAGAACCATGCAGACTCTGCTTCTCCTGATGGAGCAGCATGGCCCCAGGATGGTGAGGATGTCCAGCCTGCTGGTGAAAAGGACCCCTTGAACTCTGGGCCACACCTTGGACTTCTCTGGCTTTGAAATTCCAGACAGATACGTGGTGGGATACAACTTTTAATACAAGGAATACTTCAGTCTGTACCCTCAGAGAGACTGCCAGAGACAAGTATGTCCTGGCTGTGCAGAAGCTCTGAAAGCCCCTGAGGAGACCCGTCCCTGAGACATCCCCAGCTCACTTGGTCCCGGGTTTTGGCTCTGAGGATCACATACATGCTTAATAAATAAAGCTTTTTGCATGTACAGCACTCGCTTGTCTTGTGCGTTTTTAATTTTGATTTGCACTACACAACTTCAAAGAGACATCAGTAGCCTTGGGGAGAGAGGATGCACTTGCTGTTTTTGGCTGTTGTGTGGGAAATGACTAAAGCCACACTGACTACTGAACCAATGGAAAGAGTTGAGAGAACTGTGAATAATGTAAGAGATTCAAGTACCTAAGTGGGGGTTGTGGGGTGGATTAGTGGTGGCAGGGAGGGGGGAAGCTGGGTAGCTCAGTGGATTGAGATTCAGGTCTAGAGAATAGTGATAAAGTGTAGAAGTCTCTGTGAATAAAGGGTAATTTCCATGATGTGTATAGAGCAGAAAGTTCAGGACAGGTGGAAAGAATGAATAAGGAGTTAAAACCAGGATAGCTAAACTTTGTGCCCAAACCCATCTTAAATGGACAGAGGTTCTTCCACTTGCACTGTTCTATCTGAGTATGAAACACAGAGGAGACGTACATATTTCCCAATATGAGATATTGTATGGACAGCCAGTATGGAAAGGAAGGACCCCTAAACCATCTTACCTTTCTTTTCTGGGAGGGGAATGCCAGTTACACATCTAGCTGCCTAAGATACAAAATAGGCTTGAAGAACTGAGAAGGCTAGGGCTGCTAGTGCAAAGGGTCCCACTCAATTTCTTATTGCATAACATAAGACCAGGAGATGAAGTATACTTAAAACAAACCCACAGAGCTCAGATGGATTGGTCCATTCAATGTAGCTCTCACCACTCCTACATCAAACAAAGCAGTAGGAAAAGATTCTTGGCTTCACGTATCTCACGTTAAACATCACTATGCCCATGATAACACACTGAAAAAACATTATGGAACTCCGTTCAAATACAGATGCCTCAAGAATAACCCTTGATAAATAAACATAAGAGCCCATGAATCAAACAAAATCACACAAGAAGAAATAGAGATATTGAACAGAGAAGGTGAAACTGAAAAAGAATAATGTCCAAGGCAGATGGTATAAATTTGGGTTAGATTAAGGAGGATTAGTGTAGCCTGTGAATCACAGGAGAAGTGGTTCCTTGTGGATCCTGACAGTTTATTTGGGTGGATTTAGAATCCCTTAGAATTATTAAAACTATATACGAATTTCAATCTCAAGCCTAGACTAAAATATCATTAACCTCTACAATCAACCACATAGGAATAGAATAATTGCCTTACAAGCACACATTAAGAAAGATACCTACATTTATTCCAAAAAATCTCACTTGCACACATGAGGATGGCACAAACATGCTATATAAAGTTTCACTCACCTGCATCAAAATATTCACTCTTATATGCACACTCATGTTAATCTTACACACACGCATGATCCTGTAGTTCAGGATACATCAGGATCATCTTTCAAGGTGAGACGACAGGCAAGTATGTATCCTGTAAAGGAGAAGGCACCCCGGACCTGTGACAAACTTCAAGCAACACCAAAGGATGGAAGATACACAGCAAAGAACTTTGAATCAAAGACATTATAGGTAATAAACTTCAGGATAGTGGGTCACGTAAGATTAATCGCCGATCACATTAACTTCATATATAGGGAAGTATGTCCACATATACTTTGGAAGAAATATGCATCCACCACAACATAACTAGAACATGAACAAAGTTCACATTGACATTAGGGGCTGTGCCATAAATAAGGTCAGCCCATAAAATATATATTTGTAAATAGATCTCTTGTAGAAGATATAAATGTATATAAGTAACATGTTAAATATTTAAATGAAAAAATAGACATATATATATAGCATAATAATGATCTAATCCAGTAATATAGATAGAAAGGAGAGTTAAAATACTAACCGATAATAGACAGGGACAGAGTAGTTTAGGGTGGAAAAGGGAATATTATAACTGGAGAAAGTAACATAGGGACAGAATAAATAAGATTTCATTTAAATACAAGTTTATATATATGATATATATATATATAAATATATATTATAATATATATATATATATTCCTAGAAAAGTTATGAATTGTTACATTGGAATTAGCATTACATAAGGCATAGGATAGCTCAATTTTACTTAAGATTTAAATTTTATATTGATTGCTATAGGAATGACTTTTGTATTAAGAAATTGTTATATTGTAAAAATTTTTTTGGCACATAATACTAACCTTCTTCCCACAGCTCAGTTTTAGCAGAAGATAGGAACTTAGATTAGCAAACAGACAGATTAGGATAAGATTTATTATTTTGGGAGGGGAGAGGTTAGTTGGGAAAAATAAGTAGCATAGATAGATTAGAATAGACATAGAAGATAAGTAACTGGCATGGGCCAGGGTGCCACCACTTGAACAAAAGGAAATGGAGTATTTGTGATAGAGGCTGGCACTAGAGAAAAAGTGCCATACTGAAGAGTATATGAAATTGATCAACTCGACAGGGCAGGTGTAGAATTTAAAATAGTTGTCTGCCATAAACTGTGGCAGTTAAAAGAGTGGGATCCATAAACTGTTACAATTAAAATGGTTGATGTTGTAAACTGTAGTGAGTTAAAATGGTGGAAGATATAAATTATGATAGATATAAGAGTGGGTGAGTAAATTTGACTGCAGAAAATATGTTTCACTACAGTGTCTTGGTTTTTAAATCAAATATAAGGTGGTCGCCAGGGAATATATTCCCAAATTATGAATATGCCCAAGTCAACTGGGTTTTTTAGAGAATTTAATTAATAATTCAATGAGGAATTAAAGAAAAGGAGAAGGAGAGAGAAAAGGAATTAATGAGAAAAAATAGGTTGGCCAGGGCAGGCCTGGCCAACCCAGGCCTAAGCCTTAAGAGAGAAACCAGTCAGTTATCACTCATCATAAGATTTGTCTTAAGCAAGGATGTCTGGGGAACAGAATCTCCCCAGAGGGAGTTCCAGCCAGAGTCAGCCTCCCAAGGGACTTCTTTTCAAGAGATCTTCAAAGGGCCTCCTCCAAAAGGATCTATCTCCAAGGATCCAAGGATCTCCAAGGATCTCCAAGCCTCCAAGGATCCCTTGCTCAAGAGATTCCTTTTCTTATATAGGAGGTTTTTTCCTATGTCAACTCCCCTAAGTTCTTCCATCTACCAATCACCGTAGATGTTTTCTAAAGGACAGCCCATCTGAATTCCTGCTAAGTCGACTAAGAGAACAGAGAAAATGCTGCTGTGTCGACTAATCCCCTCAGTAAATCTGAACCAGAGAAAACATAGCTGAGTTGACTAATCTCATTAAGAGAAAACTTGTGCGGACCCTTTTAGGTACCTAGCATCCCATTGTATCAATTCTAAAAAACAGGCATGGCTCAAAGAACTCCTTGCCTTATTATAAGCATGGGTCCAAGTACTTTCATTGTTTAGCAAGGAGTTTTCTCCCCTAAAGCAGTCTTAAGTATGGGTGGAGTAGAGGTCCTCCCATTTCTGATCCTGGCAAGTTCTCACATCAAAATGGGGAATGTTTCCAGTAGGGAATTTGTTCCAATGGAGAATTCCTCAATGTGGAAATTTTTAACATTCACAAGTATGAGAAATTACAAGATTTACAATCTCCCCTGATGATCATTGGGAGACTAGTTTCCCCATTGATCATTTAACATAATCAATTTGTAATCCTAAATGCACTTCTAACTATAGATACACACGATATTCAAATTTCTAAGAGGAATTATAATAGTGAGAGAGGAAATAGAAAAGAAAAGAAAGCAAAACCAATGTTTTGCTAGGCTCACATTGCAACCTCCCGGCCCGCAAGAGGTTACAAGGAGAGAAGATAGAAACAGGATAGAAGTTTTGGATCCCGCGAAGGGTGTGAATGAGCCGACTTTAGAGATGTAAATAATCGAGTCAGTAATCAATTATTATTTTTCGGGAGCCACAGCCTGCTCCGACCACTGGTGGTTATTAATTTAGGCTATTCCCATCCAATGATCTCAATTTAACACTGCACTGGTCAGAGGATAAAGCTAGCTCAGAAGGAAAGGAGATCAGAGACTAAAGGAGGTAGATAATGCTAGGTATTAGCATTGGAAGAAAGAGAGAGAGGAAGGCCTGGCCTAAAGACCAGGCCTCAGGGAGAAAGATAGAGAGGAGAGAGCAAGGGGAGAAGCTGCTCCTTTGCAAACCTGTCGGTGTTCTCCAAGTGGGCTGGCTGGCTGTGTCTCACCAATTTATTCTCTTTGATATACAAATGAGCTCAATACATATTGATCAGTTACATGAAACCTCAATACATATGGATGAGTTACCTGGTGTATTGCCATTGGATAATTGCAACTTATGACAAGGTGAAGGTGGGGTTATTATCCTCGGGCGAGTGAGACAAAGGAAAGCAAGGTTTCGCGCCTAAACTTCAGCCACGCTGGGAATAGAGCTTTTTGCAATGTGCAGGATGGCCATGAGCTCACTCACAATCCTTGTCTCTCCATAATACCTATGGGCTGGACTGCTACACACATGGTTTTTGAATTTTTTGTTTGAAATTGTATTTTTATAAAAATCCAAGAATTTTGAATTTTTGTTTAAGATTGTACTTTTATAAAAATTCAAGATTTTGATTTTGTTTGAGAAAAGATCTGCAAGAAAGAAGGTTGAAACTTTTATATCCAGAGAATGAACTGTTGGAGAAGCCACCATGAAGAAGCCTCCAGACCACAAGTTGCACAAAATTGAACTTTGGGTATGGTTGATTGAACATTTATTTGTATTTTTACTTTTATGCCAAAGGGGACTGCCCCCTAACTGGCTTTCTGTCAATGCATCCAATAATTATTGTTTTTTTTTTGGTTTGTTTTTTTTTCTTTTATCCTCAAATTATTATAATCTTTAAATTGATTATATTTTTATGATCCTTTGGGGAAGGATTTCTTCCCAGAGGATCAAACGGCGAAATGTAAAAAATAGACTCGAATACAGGACTACAATCCCCACAAGCCTTTGCTCCACTTCCCCAAAATGCTTTGTAATCTCATGGGAATTCTGAGGTGGGCCGAGATCTAGGAAGGATTTAAGCTGGTGGCAAAGGTTTTTGGGTCTCTCTTTTGGACTTCCATTTTGGAGCAGATGCATCTCCTCCATGATGTGAGGTTATTTTGTCTAGACCTCTGGCCTAGGCACATGTTTCTTACTTGTAT
Organism: Monodelphis domestica; assembly: GCF_027887165.1. Taxonomy (NCBI): domain Eukaryota; kingdom Metazoa; phylum Chordata; class Mammalia; order Didelphimorphia; family Didelphidae; genus Monodelphis; species Monodelphis domestica. The sequence continues at coordinate 350,619,887 of NC_077230.1, forward strand.
ATTCTTTAATCCTTAATCCTTAATAAACCTCTAAAAAATATAATACTCCTTGCAGAGAGAAACTAATTTCTACCTGCCTCAGGCTCCCCATATTCCTAAATTTTAACTGTTACGCAGGGGCCCCAGGAGAGGAAATCCTGAAGAGAGAAGACTCTGGTAAGGAGAACAGTAAAGCTCTCTCAGTCTTGAGACGTCTAAGAGAAGAGGAGGATAAATTCTTTCTCCTGATGGTTACCCACTTTTTCCTAGAGAGACTGCCAGAGACAAGTATGCCCTGGCTGTGCATAAGCTCTGAAAGCCCCTGAGGAAACCCATCCCGGAGACATCTCCAGCTCACTTGGTCCCGGGTTTCAGCTCTGGGAAGCACCTGCTTAGTAAAGCTTTTTGCATGTACAGTATTCGATTGTCTTGTGCGTTTTTACATGTGATTTTATGTGATTTGCACAACACAACCTCAAAGAGACATCCCTAGCCTTGGGGAGAGGCGATGCACTTGCTGTGTTTGGCTGATGAGTGGGAAATGACTGAAGCCACACTGACTACTGAACCAATGGAAAGAGTTGAGAGAATTGTGAATGTAAGAGATTTAAGTGCCTAAGGCAGGGAGGATCTAGGGAGGAGGGCAGCTGGGTAGCTCAGTGGATAGAGAGCCAGTCCTAGAGAAGGGAGGTCCTAGGTTCAAATCTGACCTCTGACACTTCCTAGATATGTGACCCTGGGCGAGTCTCTTAACTCCTCTTGCCTAGCTCTTACCAATATCCTGCCTTAGAACTAAGAGCCAGTATTGATTCTAGATCAGTGGTTCTCAACCTTTCTAATGCCTTGACCCCGAAATACAATTCCTCATGTTTCAGTGACCCCAAACCAAAAAATTATTTTGGTGGCTACTTCAAAACTGTAATTTTGCTACAGTTATGATTCAGAATGTAAATACCTGATATGCATTATATATTCCCATTGCTACAAATTGAAAGGTTGAGAACTGCTGTTCTAGATGGAAAGTAAAGTAACCCCCCCCCCCAATAAATAAAATTATGGTCGGCTGGCCACATTGTACATGTTTTTGCCTTCTGGGTTACAAGAAACTGCTTAAAATGTTCCTCTTCCTAGGATTACCTCAATTTTGAGGACAAGGTCCACACAAAGATTTTCTTTTAGTACCAAGAGTGAGTCACAATGGAAAAGGGGCCTCTATGGGTCAAGCTTTAGAAGGCATTGGAAGAAGTACTATCTCACAAAGCAAAAATAAACATTTGAAAAGAAAAGAGATAAACAAGAAAATGATGATGATGAAAGTAACTGTAGACTACAATCTATAACATAAGTAATACATTTAGATGTACCAAATGTTTTCCCACCCAAATTTATAAATTTCTAAGCTTTCAGAAAACATTACCTAATATTGATAGGAAACTTCAGTATCCCTTTATCAGTGTTGGATATGTCCAAGAGAGTCAAACTAAAGGGAAAATAGGAAACAAGAGCTTTCTGGAGAAACTAGAAGGAGAAAAGAAATATGGCACCCTCTAAATGGGACGACCCCCAAAATACAATCCCTCTTTAATTCAACAGGTGGTTTTTCTGACTACTGAATAGTTCTGTGGTTTTTCCAGTTTAACAATAGCATGGCTGCACTGTATGACCCATGTGACTTCCCTGCCACAGAAACAGGGACTCTTCAGGATGCTTTGACTCCTTCCCAGTAGATGGTAACTGTCTAGTCCAGAAAACACAAAAACCAAAGCTTGGGCGTGGAGTGACTTATTGAGATGAGGAGATCCCTCAGCGAGCCCTGGTCTTGGTTCACTCATGAGGAGACTGATGTGGTTAAGTGATTGAGAGAGAAGTCTCTCCTCATTGTTTCTGAGCAGTCAACACTTGGAATAAGAAAGTGTCTTGGAATTTGAACATCATTCAATGACTTGCAAAGCTGACAAGGATATTGGTGAAAGACCTATTAGCCTAGTTACACATGTCTGGGTTGAAGAGAACTGAATGCAGCTGCTCAAAGGCTCATATCTAATTAAGCTAAGTCCTTGGAAAAGACACAAAACACTATTAATAATTTTAAGTTCAAACTTTGTATTTAGCAGTGACGAGAGTATCTGGAGGTAGATCTCTGGTTCCTCAGATTTCATCTTCCTCTTTCAAATTCCGTTTTCCCATTTCTGGGAACCAGGCAAGATTGATTCCAATTTACTCAATGTAGTTCTCTGGGGTAGGAATGACAGAGTAAGGAATGGGATGAAGTAAAATAAGGTCAAACCTAAAGAAGAGATAAGAGAAGACACTTGCATTCTCTTTTGCAGAGGTAGACAGATCCTGGGAATGTCAAATGGCTTATTTTGGTAGATTTTGCCAACAAATGGGTCAGTTTTGCTGATTTTTTTCTTCCCATTTTGTTCCCTATAATACTATTTGGTATATGAAATGGCCCTCTTGAAGAGGATAAAGGAAGAATACTGGGAGAAATAATGCTGACTGAAAAAAAGATCAATAAAATTATATTTTTTTAAAGAAAGGAAACTATCCTAATACATAGCATTGTTTCATATTTTCCTGCAGGTCAGATAGTATTTTAAAATATGGACAATTGTGCAAATGTCTGCCAATTCTGCTTGCTTGAATGCTAGGATAAGATCAAGAAGGGAGGAAAGATATCTAGAAGGGAAAAGGATGTTAGGTTGTAAGGTTTCACAAACCCAATTTGGGTGTGCTGGCAAAACTGATTGGAGATTCTAGACACACATTTAATTTGGAGTATAGTCTCAAAAAGGAGAAAGAGAATACAATACCAGGCCTCCAACATTGATTAGTTATGTGACCTTGGACAAGTCACTTCACCTCTCTCTACCTCAGCTCCCTCAACTGGAACATGGGAATACTAGTCATCTCCATCCCCTAACTCCTAGGATTGTTGTATCTCATGATGTAATATATGTAAAGTGCTGAACACAGTGCCAGATACATAGAAGTTGGCTAATAAATACTTGTCCCTTTCCTTCTTTACATTCCTTTGGTTCCCCTGAGATGCCAGAGGATAGAATCTCTAGCTTATTTTCACAGTTGGTATCAGTCATTTGGGCAGGGGCATCATGAAAAGAAAACTCTTCCTTTGAGGGAAGAATGAGTTGGAAGAAAGCCCAATCTCCACTCACTTTTTTATTTTAATTTTGATAATTCTATATTTAAATAATTGCTTTCATTTATAAAGCTACATATTTCTTTCATTTTACTTTTGTTGTCATGTCAAACACTTCTGCTGCCTGAGTAAGTCAAGACCTCTTCCTCCTGCAGGTCCAAGACAGACAAACAATGTTCTGGGAAATGGAGAGCTTCCTGAAAAGCCAAGTTTAACTGAGTTTGCTCACTGTTACATAGGATGGTTCAAATGCAATCTTGGGTCAAAGACTGAGCAAAGTCCAATGTGCCACATGGATGCTCTCCTGCATCTCGGCTAGGACCCTGTTGGAGACAGATGGGGACAATTAGACACCAGTGAATTCACCCATGAAATGGTGATGTCAACTTGGGGAAAACACAGAACTACTGAAACAGTCAGAAAACCCAAGTCTTTAATCAGGAAAGAGAAAGAGTCCACCATTCAGCTGCCCCCAGTGTCTGAGAGCATCACCCAGCTAGATTCTCTCAAAAGATCAATAACATTTGGGGAACTAAAGACTGGGAGGTGTGATGGATTGACATGACCAGGGCTACAAGGGAATGGGAAGCCCTGCCAAGATGATCTGGGAGAGGCTGAAGCTTTCTAAGGGATAGGAAGGAAAGGGGGCAGCCAAGGGCTGGGCTACCTGCCCAGAGGACTCTGCTACAAAGAGAAAGTACCAGGACAAAAGAGTATTGAACATTCCATTTGGGGCCACCAGATTCCCCCCAACCAGGGCCCTGAAGTCCTTCAGGTCTCTCATTCAATGGGAAATGGCTAGATCAGGAAATTCCCTTGGGGAACTCTCAAGGAATAGGGGCAAATGTGGGCTCTTCAGATTCCAAGATGACTGTCATGGCCCTTTGGAAAAGGGATCTATCCCCCATTCCATTCACATTCATTCTTTCTAGTGTCTGTGGTGCTGTGGATCTGAAAAGTTTGGAAGGAGCAATGTCCTTATAATAAGGGTCTTTAATGAAAGTGAACAGAGGATCATCTGGGAAACCACACTGAACTGGGGCTTCCACTGAATTGCAGAAAATAGATAATTAAATATTCTTTAGAGAAGTGGGGAGAGGGGGCAGCTAGGTGAATTGAGAGCCAGGCTTAGAGATGGGAGGTCCTGGGTTCCAATGTGGCCTTTCTAGCTGGGTGACCCTGGTGTCCACCTGGGATCTAGAAGCCCCAAACTCCCAGCCTCCTAACATTCCATGACTCCCAGTTGAGTTAGCTTGAAGGTGAAAGGCTCAGGTTTGACCAGGTCCCAAGAGAGTCTCCCCTTGAGGGAAAGTCCTACTTCTGGAGTCTCAGACTAACAATAGATTAAAGTAGCCTAAGTGGGGAGGCCTGATCCCATCAGGTGTGAAGTATCTCTTTTGTCCCAAAGGTTCCTCTGCTTAGGCCCAAGTCCTTCACTCAGGTGGCCCAGCCCTGGGCTGGATCCTTCCCTTTTGTGTCCATTGGGAAGCATCAGCCCCTCACCATGATTCCTGTCTGGGACTCCTCCTTTCCTTTGTTACCCTGGTAAAGCCAACCAGCTATCCCTCTCACCCTCAGGCCCCCTGTTCCCCAAGAAAGAGGTGCCCCCTTGAATGGCTCCTGGGAGCTGTCCATCTATCAGGGTGGGCTCTCCCAGGGGTCAGTGAGCAGAGCAAAGAGCTTCAGGGCTTGGCCTGGGGGTGTGGCACCCAGCTCTGGGTGGAGGCCTCATGGAGCCCTGAACCCCTTTTCTTGTCAAGAAAGAGGGGCTTTTCTGATCATTGAGTAGCTCTGTTAGTCAGCACTGGGCACATCCCTGAACTCTCACTGCCCTGCCCTTCCCACACTCCTGCCTTGGAGCCAAGACTTAGCACTGCTTCTAAGACAGAAAACAAGGATTTCACAAAATTAAAGGAAGGAGAAGAAAAAGGGAGAAGGTCCAACAGCCAGGTCTCTTGGGTTCCCAAAAGCTCAGGACAGACCCAATGGCCTGGGTCTAATATACAAGGTCTGCCAGAGGCTCAGAGGCCATAAGCAGAGGCAGGATGGTCAGAGTGGGCTTCTTGCTGTTCAGAGTGTTCCCAAAGTCTCAGCAGCCCTCCAGGTATTTTCCAGGAACTAGGCAAGACCCATTTATAGCCGGTTCAGTTGTTAGCTATGTTGGTTTACTTCTTTGGATACATACAGTCAGAGAACCAGTAACAGGATTCTCTAAAAATGAGGTTCTGGATGCCCAACTTGAGGGTGGTCCATTTCCTTGACCAGAATCCAACAGCAAACTCCAGAACCTCAATTAGCTACTTCGAGGCCCCCAACAGGACCATCCCTCAGCTTGGGGGGCCACTATTGCTTCTTATCCCTGCAAGAGTTGTTGTTGGGTGTTTTTCACCCTCACCTGCTGTCTTGGAAGCCCACACTAGGTAAGACAAGAAGGGCTTAGACAAGTGGTGCTAGGTGCCCAGGGTCATGGCTGGGAAGTGTTGGAGGGCAGATTTGAACCCAGGACCTCTCATTTTCAGGCTGGCTTTCTATCCACAGAACCATTTATTTGCCCCTAGCAACTGATTCTGGATACTATGGCTATACCGCACGTCCACATGCCTTTCCTGCCACAGAGACTTGCGCTCTTCAGTGTGCTTGGACTCCCCTGGGAGGAGACAGTACTTGTCCAGTCCAGAAATCAAAAAGGGAAGCTTGGGCCTGGGGGGACTTCCTGAGACCCCAGACAGGCTCCTTAGCACTGCTTTGGGAACTTTGGTCAAGAGTTTTTGGTCAAGGGATTTTTTTGGCCCTGAGGAACTCACTCTCTTGCTCTTTCCCTGATTGATGGTGGAAGAATTGGCTGAGAGCTCTATGCTGAGCCTTTTGGCATCTTAGTGTGGCTACAAGCTATTGTCGGGTTCGCTGATGACTTTCTGGCTGAAGTTTCCTCCTTTACTTTCTAACCTTTTCCCCTCAGAAGCCTCTAATCTTCTTCAGAGACCTAGAGGCAGGGAGTTTAAAACTACCCCTGGAATAGCCCAGGTAGGAGAAATCCTGTATCCTCTTTCCTCTTTCTCCTTAAATTCCTTCCCTCTAAATTAAATTACCATAAATTTCCAGAATGACTTGGGAATTTTATTTGGCTACCAGTTAAATCTAGATTGAAGTCACAACTCTGAATTCATCTTTACACCTGAGAGTTGAACAATATGGTAGTCTCTTTTCTACAGTCATTTGATGAAATGTCCATTTCTTCCCTTTGGCCAGCCGTGTCCTGATTCTGATTGCGTGAGAATATCCTCTTGGGGTTGCTCTACGCCGCTGTGCAGAAGCTCATAATGGAGCATGTCCTTTCCCCACTGGAATGCCTGCTTCCCACTGGAGATCTGAAGTATTGCCTCTTGATCCTGAATCAGCCTTTGGACAGAAGACCACTTCATCATCTATGGAGCAAAGCCCTTCTAAGAGCATGTGCCGATGGAGGTTCCAACCACTTGTATGATATCACTGAAGGCCAGCGGGAGAGCTTCTTACCCGAGTACATCAGTGGAGATTTTGGTTCTATTAGGCCTGAAGTCAAAGAGTATTACCAAGTCAAGGGATGTGAGCTTGTTGAAACCCCTGATCAAAATGACACCGATTTTACGAAATGCCTTCACGTCCTACAGAAGAAGATAGTAGACAAAGATCTCCAGGTGGACATGATTGTGGCACTGGGTGGCCTGGCAGGACAAGTGGACCAGATCATGGCTTCTGTAGAGACCCTTTTTCATGCAAGTGCCATCACTCCAGTGCCTGTTATCATCATACAAGCAGATTCCCTCATTTGCCTGCTTCAGTCGGGAAAGCACCAACTGCATGTAGACACGGGATTGGAAGGGGAGTGGTGTGGCCTTGTTCCTGTTGGACAATCCTGTAAGCAAGTCACCACAACAGGCCTCAAATGGAACCTCACCAAGGATGTCCTCATGTTCGGAACGCTAGTCAGCACTTCCAATACCTATGATGGCTCTGGAGTTGTGACCGTGGAAACAGATCATCCACTCCTCTGGACCATGGCCATCAAAAAGGAACCCAGAGAATGACACTCCAGGCTCCATCTCTGCCTTCTCTAATTGGATGATGACTGAAAAAACAAAGAAACATGAAATCCATCTGGAAACTGCCAGTAATATCAGCCATGAAAAAAAAAAAAAAGAATATTATCTTGGTTTGATTGGGGAAACTGGCTATAGCTGAACTTTCATCTGGTCAATGGCAAAGCTAGATTTGAAGCCTGATCCTGCCTGATTGTGGAAGATATTTTGACTCTGGTAAAACCTTGCAGACTCTGCTTCCCTTGGTGGAGCAGCATGGCCCCAGGATCCTGATAGTGGCCAATCTGCTGGTGAAAAGGACCCCTCAAAGTCTGGGCTACACTCCAGACTTCTGGCTTTGAAATTCCAGACAGATTCGTGGTGGGATATACCTTTGACTACAATGAATATTTCAGGAATTTAAGCCATGTCTGTACCATCAGACTGCCAGAGACAAGTATGCCCTGGCTGTGCAGAAGTTCTGAACGCCCCTGAGGAAACCCGTCCCCGAGACATTCCCAGCTCACTTGGTCCCTGGTTTTGGCTATGGGGAGCACATGCTTAATAAAGATTTTTGCATGTACAGTACTTGATAGTCTTGTGCATTTTTATCTTTGAGGAATGTGATTTGCACTACACAAGGTCAAAGAGACATCACTAGCCTTGGGGAGAGGGGATGCACTTGCTGTGTTTGGCTGATGAGTGGGAAATGACTGAAGGCACACTGACTAATGAACCAATGGAAAGAGTTAACAAGAGAATTCCCAAGAGAATTGTGAATAACGTAAGAGATTCAAGTACCTAAGGTGGGGGGTTGGGGGGTGGGTTAGTGGTGGTAGGGAGCGGGGAAGCTGGGTAGCTCAGTATATTGAGAACCAGGCCTAGAGGAGTGTGATAGAGTGTATAAGTCTCTGGGAATAAAGGGTAATTTCCATGGTGTATTATAGACCAGAAAGTTCAGGATAGGTAGAAAGAAGGAATAAGGAGTTGAAAACCATGTGGCTAATAAATACTTGTCCCTTTCCTTCTTTCCATTCCTTTGGTTCCCCTGAGATGCCAGAGGATAGAACCTCTAGCTTATTTTCACAGTTGGTATCAGCCATTTTGGCAGGGGCATCATGAAAAGAAAACTCTTCCTTTGAGGGAAGAATGAGTTGAAAGAAAGCCCAATCTCCACTCACTTTTTTATTTTAATTTTGATATTTATTTGAATAATTGCTTTCATTTATAAAGCTACATATTTCTTTCATTTTACTTTTGTTGTCATGTCAAACACTTCTGCTGCCTGAGTAAGACTAGACCTCTTCCTCCTGCAGGTCTAAGACAGACAAAGAATGTTCTGTGAAATGGAGAGCTTCCTGAAAAGCCAAGTTTAACTGAGTTTGCTCACTGTTACATAGGATGGTTCAAATGCAATCTTGGGTCAAAGACTGAGCAAAGTCCAATGTGCCACATGGATGCTCTCCTGTATCTCGGCTAGGACCCTGTTGGAGACAGATGGGGACAATTAGACACCAGTGAATTCACCCATGAAATGGTCGTGTCAACTTGGGGAAAGCACAGAACTACTGAAACAGTCAGAAAACCCAAGTCTTTAATCAGGAAGGAGAGTCCACCATTCAGCTGACCCCAGCATCTCTGAGAGCATCACCCAGCTAGATTCTCTCGAAAGATCAATAACATTTGGGGAACTAAAGACTGGGAGGTGTGATGGATTGACATGACCAGGGCTACAAGGAAATGGGAAGCCCTGCCAGGATAATCTGGGAGAGGCTGAAGCTTTCCAAGGGATAAGAAGGAAAGGGGGCAGCCAAGGGCTGGGCTACCTGCCCAGAGGACTCTGCTACAAAGAGAAAGTACCAGGACAAAAGGGTATTGAACATTCCATTTGGGGCCAGCAGATCCCCCCAACCAGGGCCCTGAAGTCCTTCAGGTCTCTCATTCAATGGGAAATGGCTAGATCAGGAAATTCCCTTGGGGAACTCTCAAGGAATAGGGGCAAATGTGGGCTCTTCAGATTCCAAGCTGACTGTCATGGCCCTTTGGAAAAGGGATCTATCCCCCATTCCATTCACATTCATTCTTTCTAGTGTCTGTGGTGCTGTGGATCTGAGCAGTAAGGAAGGAGCAATGTCCTTATAATAAGGGTCTTTAATGAAAGTGAACAGATGATCATCTGGGAAACCACACTGAACTGGGGCTTCCACTGAATTGCAGAAAATAGATAATTAAATATTCTTTAGAGAAGTGTGGAGAGGGGGCAGCTAGGTGAATTGAGAGCCAGGCCTAGAGATGGGAGGTCCTGGGTTCCAATGTGGCCTTTCTAGCTGGGTGACCCTGGTGTCCACCTGGGATCTAGAAGCCCCAAACTCCCAGCCTCCTAACATTCCATGACTCCCAGTTGAGTTAGCTTGAAGGTGAAAGGCTCAGGTTTGACCAGGTCCCAAGAGAGTCTCCCCTTGAGGGAAAGTCCTACTTCTGGAGTCTCAGACTAACAATAGGTTAAAGTAGCCTAAGTGGGGAGGCCTGATCCCATCAGGTGTGAAGTATCTCTTTTGTCCCAAAGGTTCCTCTGCTTAGGCCCAAGTCCTTCACTCAGGTGGCCCAGCCCTGGGCTGGATCCTTCCCTTTTGTGTCCATTGGGAAGCATCAGCCCCTCACTGTGATTCCTGTCTGGGACTCCTCCTTTCCTTTGTTACCCTGGTAAAGCCAACCAGCTATCCCTCTCACCCTCAGGCCCCCTGTTCCCCAAGAAAGAGGTGCCCCCTTGAATGGCTCCTGGGAGCTGTCCATCTATCAGGGTGGGCTCTCCCAGGGGTCAGTGAGCAGAGCAAAGAGCTTCAGGGCTTGATGTGTCACCCAGCTCTGGGTGGAGGCCTCATGGAGCCCTGAACCCCTTTCCTTCAAGAAAGAGGGGTTTTTCTGACCATTGAGTAGTTCTGTTAGTCAGCACTGGGCACATCCCTGAACTCTCACTGCCCTGCCCTTCCCATTCTCCTGCCTTGGAGCCAAGACTTAGCACTGCTTCTAAGACAGAAAACAAGGACTTTACAAGATTAAAGGAAGGAGAAGAAAAAGGGGGAAGGTCCAACAGCCAGGTCTCTTGGGTTCCCAAAAGCTTAGGACAGACCCAATGGCCTGGGTCTAAGATACAAGGTCTGCAAGAGGCACAAAATGGGTAAATAGCACCTGCCTCAAAGGAGTGTAGTCAAATTTAAATGAAATCTTCTGTGTCAAGAACCCTGAACATGCCATAGACATGTTATAGGATGGTTATGGCCATTCCTTGAACAGGGATAGGGGCAAGGAGCCACCAATGCATATTCCTCCTGGGAGTGGTCATGGCACTGATTGGAAGGTCTACCAACTGAACAATTAACACTCAGCTTTGCTGGCTCTTTTTGCCTGAGGTGCCTTGGCCCCAGGGTGTTTCATGGGCTTCACCAGAAGCCTGTAGCCAAAGCCAGAAAGTCTGCCATCTACATGAGCAACACTGTGTAGGAGCATTCCTGAGCCTGGGGTGGTCACTCCTTGGTTTGGCCCTCCAGCTGCTGTTTCTGATGCCATGGCTGCACTGCAGGGCCCACGGACTTAGCAACTAGGGCTCCTGGGCATACTTTGTCTCCCTCCTAGTAGATGGGAGTTCTCCAGTTCAGAGATCAGAAAAAGTAAAACTTGGGCTTGGGCTGGTTTACTCAGACACTGAGCTCCTTCATCAGTCCTGTTGTGGGTTCATTTGGCAAAGAGCTCCCTGCCTGAAGTGAGAACTAGAACCTCCTTCACTCTGGGTACTTTACACTTAGTAATCAATGAGGAGGCTGATGTGATTAATTGATGCAGGGAGTTAACACCCTCTTCTTTGTCTCTGAGCACTTTGATGCTCTCAGAAAGTATCCCAGAGTTCAAAGGAGCTAAAGGAGGTGCTAAATAGGCAAAGTAAACAACTACCCCCTGGGAGGTCCTGAGTGGGGGGACAAGGGGAGGAGAGGAAGTGACACCTTCTTGGGATGGAAGGGGGCGTGGAGTTATCTGGGAGAGGGGAATAAAAGCCCAGGCCTGCTGGCTCAGAACCCACAGCCCAGCTCAACCTGTGCTTCTGACTGAGAAAGCTTCCAGCAGTACCTGAGCAAAGGTAGGTTTCCTCCTGGGCAAATGCTGTTTCTTTTTTTCCCCCCTCAAATCTGTGCAAATTGAGAGCTTGCTTGGGAGGGGCTTTGGAGTCACTAGAGCTATGGGTTTGCCATCAGGGCTTGTGCCATGGGCATCACTGCATGGCCATAGTCCAGGGTCTTACTCCGCTTAACTTGAGTTTTCTCATCTCCAAGGCAGGCATTTTAATGCCCATAATAGCCTACGTCAAGCAGGCTGTCAGCATCAAATGGGATAATTCATGGAGACGAGCAATAGGTCTGAAGGGGAGAAATGTGCTCATACCAATCCAGTGGCATGTTGGTCTGAACACTCTTGGGTATATGGCAGGCAGGAGTTACATTCTGGGGATAGAGAGCTTCCATCTAAATTCTGATGGCTGCATTGTTACTGGGGGGAAGGGGAAGAAGGACCCCAAGGTTTATAGCCAAGGCTCAGCCCCTTTGCCACCGATGACCAGTTCCACAATGGGCATATCTAGCATGTAACCAAGAAAACCCACTTATCCCAAATGGTATTAAAACAGAAAGCAGACTACAGATGGGAGGTTCTAGATTCAAATCTGCCCTCAGACACTTCATGGACAAGTCACTTAACCCCCATTGCCTAGTCCATACCACTCTTCTGCCTTGGAACCAAATACTTCCTAATTTCCCAAGAGACTAGCTTCCATCTTGGAGAAGGTCACGGGGTTCCTCATTTGTGGCCCTGCTGGCTGAGGACTAGCATAGGCATCTTCTCTAACCTCTTTCACATTTCTCAACTTCCTTGTTTCCCCTCTATTTTGGTCAACAAGCTTCAGACATGAGATAGAATCATTCCAGCAACCATATTATTTCATCTCATTTAAGTCCAACCATTCAATTTCACCTTTACAATAGGTAGCCAAGAATTCCTGTGGAGAGCAGTATTCTCAATTCTCACCTGGAATTTTGCTCTTTTCTTTTTTCTTTTTTTTTTTAGTCGGTGAAGAAGGTTTCTACAGGATCTTTCTTCTCAGAGGAGCTTTTTAGCAATATAAAAGGGAAGTATAGTGAAAGGCTAGTCTGACACTTGACAGATTTTGTAGTTGTTGAGATACGGTCATTTTGAGGTGTATCCTCTGCTTTGTGTCTCCATGTGGTGTTTTCTTGGCAAATATGCCAGTGGTTTGATATCTCCATCCCATTTTACGTGCAATGTAATGCGTTGTGATTGGAGATGATGGACCAGGCTAAAACTGGGACTCATTTTGCACCTCTTCTAGGAAATTCACACAGGGTGAGGTGACTTGCCCAAGGTCCTACAACTATTAAGTGTCCAGGCCAGCTGTGAATTCTCAGAGAAGTCTTCTTGACTCCAGGCTTAGCCCTCTCTCTACTGCTCCACCCAAATGACTTGAACACATTTCAAGTCATGCCAAAGCATTGATGACAATATCTGTTCTCTTTGGCCACAATCTCTTCCAGATAGTTTTGTTCACATTTGGAGTCCTCTTGCCTCCCTCTCTCTGATCTTCCCTGACATATTTCCTCTCCTAGAAAGAGGAATGTGGTTGCCTTTCATTTCTCTGCCCACAGCCTAGGTTGTAGCTAATATCAAGGGGGTGCAGGAGGGGAGAACATTCTGAGAACCAGATAAAGGGCAAGTCCTGAGCCAGGACATGCTGACTAGGACAGGCAAAGAAAGCCAGTAGCCACTGGCCAGGGTCCTATTGCTTTTTCAGCCATGTCACTTGGATACTCCTTCTTCTCTCTGCAGGTACCAGTGGTGAAACAGCAATCAGTGAGACTCAGCTCAGAGCTGTGGCTGGCAGAGGCACATCTTAAGACTTCCCTGACTGCTTCCTCCTCTTCCTCTTCTTCTTCCTCTTCCTCTTCCTCTCTCCTCTCTCCTCTCTCCTCTCTCCACTCTCCCTCTTTCTGGCCAGGCCCCCAGCCCCAGCTGAGCAGTCCAGAGCATCATGGCCAACAGGAGCCCCAGCATCTGGATTGGAGATGATGCACCAGGCTACGACCTGGACTGCTTTAGCATCCCGAAGAATTACGCGCAAGATCTGGAAAAGGTGTTCATCCCTCATGGGCTCATCATGGACAGGATTGAGCGGCTGGCCGGCGACGTGCTCCAGGACATGGGAGGCCAGCACATCGTGGCCCTCTGTGTCCTCAAGGGGGCCTATAAGTTCTTTTCCGACTTGCTGAATGCCATGGAGACCCTGAACAGGAACTCAGACCAGGCCAGTCCCATAATGGTGGACTTCATCCGATTGAGCAGCTACTGCAATGACCAGTCAACGGGCAGCGTGCGAGTGCTGGGGGGAGCCGACCTCTCCAGCCTCGCTGGGAAGAATGTCCTGATTGTGGAAGACATCGTGGACACGGGCAGAACCATGCAGGCTCTGCTTCCCCTGGTGGAGCAGCATGGCCCCAGGATGGTGAGGGTGGCCAGCCTGCTGGTGAAAAGGACCCCTCGAAGTCTGGGCTACACCCCGGACTTCTCTGGCTTTGAAATTCCAGACAGATACGTGGTGGGATACGCCTTTGACTACAACGATTACTTCAGGGACTTAAGCCATGTCTGTACCCTCAGAGAGACTGCCAAGGACAAGTACGCCCTGGCTGTGCAGAAGCTCTGAAGGCCCCTGAGGAGGCCCGTCCCAGAGACATCCCCAGCCCACTTGGTCCCGGGTTTCGGCTCTGGAGAGCTCATGCTTAATAAATAAAGCTTTTTTTTTTTTAACACAACAAAACATTCCCTCATGATGTAATAAACAATCTAATAAAGATTGTGACTATTAAAAAATTTTAGTTTTTTTGAGGTAATTATGTTTTATGAGTATTTAAGTACTAAATTTAAAGCAATATTATTTCTATTAAATGTTACTATTATGACAACCTACCAGAAATGCTGACATGCATTTTGGGAGATAATGATATTTTAAAATTACATAGAAACCCAATTTTTAATGTTCCATTTTATAAAATTTTAGTCCGTAATTCTCTCCTCCCTTCCCTGTCCCTTAAGAAGTCAAATAATTTGCTATAGATCATACCTGTGTAGTCACACAAACTATTTCTATGCTTGCCAGGTTGCAAAGAAAAGTGTCATGAAGAGTCAGACATGAATCATATGACTTAAGAACAACAAAAGAAAACAGACTCTACCCCAAAAATGAAGTTTTGAAAATACGCTTGGTAATGCATTTGGACTTGGTTTTCAAAATCAGTCCTTCAGAATTGTCTTGGTTCATCCTATGCTGAGAAAAATGAAGCCCTCCATAGTAATCATCACGCAATATTGCTGCTGTTGTAGACAGTGTTCCCTGGGTCCTGCTCACTTCACTCTCCATCAGTTCCTAGAAGTCTTCTCTGGTTTCTCTAAAACTCTTGTTCATTTCCCTCCCAGCACAACAGCCTTCCATCCACAAACATGTACCATAGCTGGTTCATTCCCCAGTTAGTGGGCAGCCTCACTTTCTAATTCTTTGCTCCCATAGGATTCAAACTTCTTGGGCTGGCTCACCCTGCAATCCCTGGTAGGAACAGGAGGCAATCCCAGACTTTGTCAGCATGGATTGTACTGAGGAACAACTAGAGTCACTTCCCAATGACAGAAGTCAACTGCAGGGGCCAGAACCTGTTAATCCATTTTTGAGATGCTTCCCGAAGGTTGATGGGGAGCCCCCAAGACACTGACCTCTGAAGCTTGCTTCAGTGCCCAGCACCTGCTGAGATTCCTCTCCCTTTGCTCTCATTCTTTCCTTTTCCCTCAGCAAAAGCTTGTTGGCAGGGGCAACTGATATATTGGGGAAGTCGATCACATGCTTCTGCTCACTCTCTCCCTTCTTGAGACAGGTTTGAAGACTTCTTTTTGACAAAGTAAAGGGCAAGAATAATGAAAAACAATCAAAAGTGAATGTTGTTCAACTGCAAATCACAAGCACGGACATGAGGACATGAAAAGAAATCCAGAAAAACTTGTTCTATCTGAGGGTCTTTAGTCAAGGTAGGCATATTTATCTAGGAAGACACACAGAACCAGAGACCTGGGACTTTCAATGTACTATTGAGCACAGGGTACCTTGATAGATTTGAGGGGAAAATAAGGAGATGGTATGTGACTGTACAAATACCTGGGAGTTCAGGGATACATCCAGGGTCACAGATACTGGTGAAAGATCTATTAGCCTAGTTACACGTGTCTGGGTTGTAGAGAGCTGAATGCAGCTGCTCAAAGGCTCATATTTAATTAAGCTAAGACCTTGGAAAAGATGCAAAATGCTCTTAATGATGTGAGTGAAACTTGGGTGGGCCTCATGGCCACCTAACACGTGCTTCTCTTGCTTGTATTTTCTTTAACCCTTGACCTTTAATAAACCTTGTAAAATAATACTCCTTGCAGAGAGAAACTAATTTCTACCTGCCTCAGTTTCCCTAAATTTTAACTGTCACAGCACTTACTATGTTGAAGGCAGGGATACAATTAATATAAAAGAAGACAGTTCTAAAAAAAAGTGTATAATCACAATTTAAAAAGAGGATACGGGGTCAGCTGCTAGGCTCAGTGGATTGAGAGCCAGACCCAGAGATAGGAGGTCCTGGGTTCAAATCTGGCCTCAGACTCTTCCAAGCTATGTGACCCTGGGCAAGCCAGTTGCCCCCCATTGCCTAGCCCTTACTGCTCTTCTCCCTTAGAACCAATATACAATATTGATTCTATGATTGAAGTTAAGGGTTTTAAAAGAATAAAAAATCAAAAAAATCAAAAGAGTATATAAGCATTCTCTAAAAGGGGAAACAACACACAAAAGAAGGCAGGTAGGGAGAAGAAACCATTGAGCACACAGTGTGGCTTGTGAAATTTAACCAATCAAACAATATGAAGTTATTTCTCTGGGTGTAATATCATTTCCGAACAAGGCATGAAATCTGTTAATAAAGGACAGGTCAAAAGCATGTCCCCATTTCCTCCAAAAACCTAGAGGAAGCGTCAATTTTATACCTAAATGTGTCTTCCTTCAGATTGAACTGACCAGTTATTATTGAAACCTTTCCTGACAATCCTGATTTTGGATATTTTAATGAGGAGATAAGCCAAGCCTTCTCATCTCCTCTCCATTGCCTTGTTGTTGGGAGAGGGAGGGATAACGCTCAACTTGTGAGGGTCAATCTACACCTAGGGGAAATGGCTTGTCAATGTAGCAGAGTATCCCCTCTCTGGCACTTAAGGAGTAGAGTGTTAGCTGGTCTCTAAGCAATCTTGGCCAGAAAACATAAACTATCTCATGCAAGCTTTTCTTGGCTCAGGCTTCCTTTTCTAGATTAGAGCTTTCCAAATTGTGGTAAGGGGAGAATTAAAGACAAAGGGACATGTCACCCTAGCTGGCTCTATTTTAGCCATAAGCTAAAGTAAGGGTTCCTGCCCAGGTAGATGCTTTGGTGCCTAGGGGTGATCACATCCCACACTTAAGAGACTGCCTGCGTTTTCAGCAGAGGGGTCTGGACAAAAATAAGAGGAAAAAGGATGGATCCCATTGATTATTAATATTAATTTTCCTCACTGTCAAAGGGTCATCACTGTTCCATAGAATTGAAACCAGGCAGGGTAGAAGATGCAAAGTGAGTCATCTGACATTTCCCTGATATTTCTCTCTTCTCGTTCCCCTCTGATCACATCAGTGCCCTTTTCTGGATTCTCAGCTGGGGGAGTCCACTGAGGCCCTGTGCTGAGTCCTCTTCTCTGGTCCCTCTGTATTATTTCACTTGGAGATCATTAGCTCCCATACATTCAATGATCATATCTATGATGAGGATATACAATTGTATTCAAACAGATATAACCTCTTATATGACTTCCAGTCTTGTGGAAGGGGAAAGGATGGTGATATTAAAAAAAAAAGGGGGGGGGAAGAAAAAGAATTCTTTTCAATGGAATCATCATAGAGAAGAGGAGAGAGCAAATGTTTTTTTATATGTTAGCATAATGCATAAGCCAGGGGTCCCCAAACTTTTTACACAGGAGGCCAGTTCACTGTCCTTCAGACCGTTGGAGGGCCAGAGTATAAAAAAGAAACAACTATGAACAATTCTATATACTACTGTCTGGGATAGGACAAGCTGCAGCACAGGCTGTGATGGGCCTGTCACACCTTGCACAGAGCCATCACAGCCACCTCTATACTGGGCAACAGTATATACAGTGCAGAATCCCCTGCCCCAGATCGCAGCTCACCATGTTGATGTCTTCCATTGTGAGGCCACATAATCCTTTGCATGTCACCTCCTTCTCATTCAGTTACTCTCAGAACAAGGTGCCATGCAAAAGATTATGTCACCAGAGGTAGTACTGTACCTGAGCGACTCCACACTTTGCAGGGCCACCACATACAGTACTCCAGTAGCACAGGATGTGGATCTCCTCTCACTGACCACCAATGAATTAAGTGACCCTTCTTGAAGTTCAGTGGGGCTGGATAAATAGCCTCAGGGGTTTACATGTGGCCGGAGGGCCATAGTTTGGGGACCCCTCCCATAAGCTATGAGCTTATTTGGTTCAACTCCCCAACAAACCCTGAAAAATGATGAGTACCACTTTGATCCCTTGTACTTGATTATTAATTATCTCTAGAATTTCTGATTGATAATCTATTTTTTTTTTAATATTTAAGATTATTTTATTTGGTCATTTCCAAACATTATTCACTGGAAACAAAGATCATTTTCTTTTGATAATCTATTTTTATTAAAGGTAATAAGTGATTTTCCTTGACTGTCTAACCTCAGGCTCCTCACAGAATAATGAGAAAATTAAGCCCCTGGGACAAAATCATATCTTGTGCAAAACCTTTGTGTATCCAGTCAGAATCAACAGTTACAATACAAGGGTATAGAATGATCTCAGACTGTTAATCAAACAATTTGTTAAAAATTAATGTATCACTTCTCCAATTATCTTAATTCAAACATGTATATTGAACAATGTAGCTGTGTGCCAAGAAAATGGGTATCAAAATAAAAGCTAAAGCTGGGCATGGTGAAATAGCATTTCTTGCAGAACCTTGCCCCAGGCAAATACATACACACAGCTGCCTTTTGCCTCTCATTTTTCACCTACCAAGGAACACTGGACTCCTGAGCAACTGTAATATTTATTGAGAAAGGAAATGGGGAATTGGAAAACAGGGAGATAATGGGAGGTTTGTAGCAGGGTATGGAGGAGAGAGGGGAGTGAGAACACTGCTTGGTGAGGCAAGGGAGGGAGATGCCCCCTGCTGAGAGGAAGCAGCAGGGGTCCGATAAGGCCGATTTGTCTTGGAATGACTGAACTGAAGTTCAGCTCCCTCTATGACCAGAAAAGATAGTCCACTTACCTGACTGCAAATTCAAATAATATAAAATTTAATAACCAGTTGGGGTTGGAGTTTTTTCTCAGCTTCAGACCTGAGGCCAGACCCCAGAGGCTGGCGGAGGGTTCTCCCACTCCCATCTACTCTATATCAGTCCAGTTAGTATAATTCAGAATCTTAGCAGTAGACAGAAAGCAAACAAGAACAGGTCTAACCTTCAGAAGTGATTGGGCCTGAATCTTAGGGCTGAATCAAGAAGAGGTGGCACACTACACCAGACTGGGCTGAACAAGCTCCTCTCTCCCCCAACACCAGGAAGCAAGTCAACCAGGAAGGAAGGAAGTGCTAGTCACAAGACCCAACTGCCACTCCCAGTTGCCCCTTCCCCCACAAACTGTCAGTTTTGTTTCCTTTCCACAGCACAGCTGGATCTGGGCTCATGACAGTCTGTAATATTAGAGTAATTTTAGGTGTGAGTTACCATATGAATGACAAGTGAGTTTTGTCTTGGGCTTTTTGTCTTTTGAGGGTGGCCAGCCTGCTGGTGAAAAGTCTGGGCTACAGCCCTGACTTCTCTGGCTTTTAAATTCCAGACAGATGCGTGGTGGGATATTCCTTTCACTACAATGAATACTTCAGGTATTTAAGCCATGTCTGTACCCTCAGAGAGATAGCCCGAGACAAGTATGTTGTGGCTGTTCAGAAGCTCTGAAATCCTCTGAGGAAACTGGTACCTGAAATATCTCCAGCTAAGTTGCTCACAGGTTTTAGCTCTGGGGAGCACATGCTTAATAAAGTGTTTTGCATGTATAGTACTTAGTCGTGTGCATTTTTACCTTTGAAGAATGTGATTTCCATGATGTGTATAGACCAGAAAGTTCAGGACAGATGGAAAGAATGAATAAGGAGTTAAAACCACAATAGCTAAACTTTGTGCTCAAACTCATCTTAAATGGACAGAGGTCCTTCCATTTGCACTGTTCTAAGGATGAAACCCAGAGGAGATTTACATATGTCCCCATATGAGATATTGTATAGACAGCCAGTTGGATAGGAAGGACCTCTAAACCATCTTATCTTTCCTTTCAGGGAGGGGAATGTCAGTTACACAGCTAGCTGCCGAAGATAAAAAATAGTCTGGAAGAACTGAGAAGTCTAGGACTGCTAGTGCAAAGGTTCCCACTCAATTTCTCATTACATAACATAAGACCAGGGGACAAAGTATACATAAAACAAACCCACAGAGCTCAGATGGATTGTTCCATATGATGTAGCTCTCACCACTCCTACATCAAACAAGGTAGTAGGAAAAGATTCACTATGCCCATGATAACATACTGAAAGACAATATTATGAAACTCCAAGAATCCGTTCAAATACAGATGCCTCACAAATAACCCTTGATAAATAAACATAGAGACCATGAATCAAACAAAATCAAACAAGAAGAAATAGAGATACTGAACAGAGAATGTGAAACAGAAATACAATAATGTCCAAGGCAGATAGTATAAATTTGGATTAGATTAATGAGGATTAGTGTCGCCTGTGAAACACAGGAGAAGTGGTTCCTTGTGGATCCTGGCAGTTTATTTGGGTGGATTTAGAATCCCATAGAATTATTAAACCTATATACGAATTTCAATCTCAAACCTAAACTAAAATATCATTAACTTCTACAATCAACCACATAGGAATAGAATAATTGCATTACAAACACATATTAAGAAAGATACCTACATTCATTCAAAAAAAAATCTCACTTGCACACATGAGGATGGCACAAACATGCTGTATAAAGTTTCACTCACCTGCATCAAAATATTCACTCTTAAATGCACGCTCACATTAATCTCACACACACATGATCCTGTAGTTCAGGATATCTGACATAATCTTTCAAGGTGAGATGACAGGCAAGTATGTATCCTGTAAAGGAGAAGGCACCCCGGACCTGTGACAAACTTCAAGCAACACCAAAGGATGGAAGATACACAGCAAAGAACTTTGAATCAAAGACATTATAGGGAATAATCTTCAGGAAAATGGGTCATGTAAGATTAATCGCCGATCACATTAACTTCCAATATAGGGAAGTACATTCCCATATAAATTGGAAGAAATATGCATCCATCCACCACAACATAACTAGAACATGAACAAATTTCACATTGACATTAGGGGCTGTGCCATAAATAAGGACAGCCCATAAAATGTATATTTGTAAATAGATCTCTTGTACCAGATGATATTTATGTATATAAATAACATGTGAAATGTGTAAAAATAGCAAATATATATATATATATATATATATATATAGCATAATAATGATCTAATCCAGTAATATAGATAGAAAGGAGAGTTAAAATACTAACTGGAAATAGACAGGGACAGAGTAGTTAGGGTGGAAAAGGGAATATTATAACTAGGGAAGGTAACATAGGGACAGAATAAATCAGATTTCATTTAGATACAAGTTTATATATATATATATATACATATATATGCATATATAAATGTTATGAATTGTTACATTGGAATTAGCATTACATAAGGCATAGGATAGCTCAATTTTACTTAAGATTTAAATTTTATATTGATTGCTATAGGAATGACTTTTGTATTAAGAAATTGTTATATTGTAAAAATTTTGTTGGCACATAATCCTAACCCGCTTCCCACAACTCAGTCTTAGCATAAAATAGGAACTTAGATTAGCAAACAGACAGATTAGGATAAGATTTATTATTTTGGGAGGGGGGAGGTTAGATGGGAAAAATAAGTAGCATTGATAGATTAGAATAGACATAGAAGATAAGTAACTGGCATGGGCCAGGGTGGCACCACGCGAACAAAAGGAAATGGAGGATTTGTGATAGAGCCTGGCACTAGAGAAAAAGTGCCAGACTGAAGAGTATATGAAATTGATAACCTTGACGGGGAAGGGGCTAAATATATACATCTCTGTGATATTGAAATCACTTTAAAAAAGACTGATATGTATTAATTTAAGGTGGCCAAGGAATTCACTTATGTAATTCCTAAATGAACCACTCAAGTCAGCTGCCAAATTTTTATGGTGTTTTAATTACAAACAGGAGGAAGAAAGTATTAGAGGGAGAGAGAGAGAGAGAGAGAGAGAGAGAGAGAGAGAGAGAGAGAGAGAGAGAGAGAGAGAGAGAGAGAAGGGAAAGGGAGAGGAGGAAAGAGGTTTAACTCAGACCCCACTCTGGCTTACGCTGAGCAAAAGCAGGCTTTAAGGCCTTGGATTAGCCAAGGCAGGGAAAGGGATCAGACCTTATCATTCACGGGACCAATCTGAAGGAAAACAGTCTGCAGGGCTCCTCCAACTCCAAGCACCAACCTCCAACTGACTCTCTCCTCCTCACAGGAAGCCCCGAGAATTCCTGAGGCTCTTCTGTACCTCACTTCCTGTGTCTCACATGTGCCAATGGTGGCTCTAGCTTGACCTAGGACCACCCAGAGGTCTGTCCTTTTTGCAAATGTCTGTTGAAGGCCATATTCTCAAATAATTAAATCTTGAGTTTGCTGTAGCCCTTCCTAGTCTTGTTACCCTGAAGTGGGTAGAGAATGTAGTTTCTAAGACCTGATTCTGTTATTCCAAGTATCTCTATTGTTATTGATCAAGAAATAGCTAAAACAAAATTTCTAAATAATGATCTGAATAGGGTGGAGTAGTTTTGAAATTCACAATCCCCTCCTGAGACCCAAGGAAGACTAGTCTCTCAGATGGGTCTTGTAATCATACCAGCTATGAAATTACAATAGTTAGAGATAAGGGAAAAATAGGAGAGAGAGAGAGAGAGAGAGAGAGAGAGAGAGAGAGAGAGAGAGAGAGAGAGAGAGAGAGAGAGAGAGAGAGAGAGAACAAAACCAATATTTTGCTGGGCACATTGACAAAATCCAATTAGGGGACAGTACCCTTTGGTAGAAGAATGTACATTCAAAATAAATTCAGTCAACATTCAGTTCAATCAACCACACCCCAAGGTTCATTCTTGATCTTGATATAATGTAGGTTTTTTGGCATCGTAATGCAACAGTTCATTCTCTGGATTTAGGAGTTAGCAAGCTTTTCCCCTGAAGATCTTTCTCAAACAACAACAAAAAAAAACTTTTCAAAATCTTGGATTTTTATTAAAGTACAATCCCCCCCAGAAGAGGGTGTTAAAAAAATCCAGTTCAGCTCAGGATGCATTGTTGAGTTATGGGGGTGTTTGAGTCAGTTATTAAAAAGAATTCAAAAACAATAAAAACAAAACAAATAAAAACAAAAAATATAGAAAGGGAAAAATATGGAAGAAAGTTAAATTTTTAGGAGAAAGGAAAGAAAAAAAAATTCAAAATCAGAATCAAAATACCAAAATCTATGTATAAAATGTTGAGTAAACAAGAATAACTTCATAATTGGCCCTTGTAAAGGTCCAATTTAAAGTAATTTCTATTCCATAAGTCTGTAGGACAGAATGCAGTAATATTTCACTTACCCATCTGTAGCCAAGACTACAGGAAGTTGCCATACTTGTGAATTTTAAAAGTCTCCATCTTGGTATAGCACCCAAAAATTGTGCACACCCACACTACACGGGCATGTGCTAGTCAATGACAAATCAGAAATAACTAACTGCCCACCTGGGCTGTCCTAAGCCAAGCTAGAGCCAACCATTGGCACTTGTGAGGCACAGGAAGTGAGGTAGGGAACAGCCTCTGGAATTCGCTCACTTCCTGTGGAGAGAGCTAGATGGGAGTTGGTGTTAGAAGCTTGGACAGGGAGGATGCCCGCAGACAGCTTTCCTTCAGATCGGTCACGTGAGTTAAGGACTGATTCTTTCCACCTTGGCCTTGGGCCTAAAACTCCCTCTGCCTTGGTCAGAGGTTGAGTAGCCCCTTTCCCTTTTCTCCTCTCTCCTTCTCTCCCTCTCCTTTCCCTACTCCCATTGTGATTAAACCTCCATAATCTCCATTCTGACTTGAATGTTTCATTTTAGGAATTTCATAAGTAAATTCCTTGGCGGCCATTGTTCAATATTACAACAATCTTAAAAAGGTGAAATTTTCATCTTTACAGTTGGCTTACCACTTGGGGGAAAAAAGAACTATATCAATCTCCTGATCTTCTTCCTTCTTGATTCAATACTAATCACCTGGGAGAGGTCCCACCCCGGCTACCCCCTCCGGCTCTTGGCCCTGCTTTAGTACTTTGAAGGTTTCTCGAACCTCAATAATTTTCCTGAATTTTCTTGCCCTCACCCCCACTTCCTCTTCACTCCGTCAGTCCTTTTACCAAATACCTTGGCTTAAAGACACAGCTGCCAGAACAGGTAGGTATAAAACACCTTTTCTCTCTTCTCTTTTCTCCTTAAGTTAAATTGGGGTCAACAGGTTTTTTTTCTCCCCTTCGTCTCTCATTTCCTTCTCCCTTTACGTTAAGGAGGTGACTCAGTGGATTGAGAGGCAAGCCAGGCTTACCTAATCAACTGATTAGCAAAGAAGGAACCTTAGGAGAAGGAGCTCTTAGGAGCAACTAGCCGGTGGGGGTGGGGGGGGTGGGGAGGGGGGACAGCTGAATACAGCTAGGGAGCTAACTTAAAACCCATTTTCCTGCTTTCCTGGCCTTTCTAGTCTTAAAAATTTAAGTGGTCTTTGCTCAAGGAAGATAGCACATGATCCTAGCAGTTTTAGCCTGAGGGATAAAGAAGATTGCTGGGACCCTCCCATATACACACTTTGTGAAAGAAGGAGTTTTAGCTCTACCCTTTGTTTATGGCCTATTCACTCCTAATCAGCCTTTTCATAGCTTCTGCCTTCCCACATAAGGCTTTTGTGACCCCTCCTAGAAGCTTAATAAGGAGAATTTACAACAGAATAGGCCCTTAGCCTGTATAGGGTTGTAGACAAAAAAAAAAAGTTACAGGCAACTTAGTCATTGACTTAAAGAAGGAAAATGTGGTTCCAACCAGTGCATGACCTGCTTCGAAACTGGCTTATACGTTCAATAACCAAGTCCATTAGATTTTTAGTAGGTGTTCCTGTAGGATGGTTTTTTCAGAAACTATAAACCTCTTGGTGACCCTTACACTCATCTTCCTTGGAATTGTAATTGTTGTACTTATAATAATATACCTAAACTCTAAGAGAGAACACTCCCTTGTTCCTTCTATTACTAAACAAATTAAGGAACAAAACACTTTTATTGATCAACAAATTAAGGAACAAAACACTGTTACTGATCAATGAATTAAGGAACTACACACTTTTATTGATCAGCAAATTAAGGAACAAAATACTGTTACTGATCAACGAATTAAGGAACAAAATTCTTTTATTGATCAACGAACTAAGGAACAAAATACTTTTATTGAACAACAAATTACGGAAAAAAATAATTTTATTTATCAACAATTGGTGGAACGGGATGAAGTTAGGGAGAAAAAATGGGGAGAGATAAAAACTTCCTTGGATGAAGTTAGGGAGGAAAAATGGGGAGAGATAAAAACCTTCCTGCAACACATTGAAAGGGAGTTAAAAACATCCCACAATAGGAGTGATTTATCTCTCTATCCCCCATCATTATCAGATTCCCTGACCCACCCTGCCCAAAATGATTTGGCTCAAATAGCAGCCCCTTCACACCAACTAGCTCCTCCCCATCCTGACCACCCATCCCCTCCCCCTGCCATTCTTTCCCCTCCCACCCTGATTTCCTTCTATTCATGTTTCTTACCCTGCCTCCTCAGCCCCGCCCCCTGTTCCTGTCCCAGCCCCTCCCCCTGCCCTCCCCCCCACCTATGCTCATGCTCTAGCCCCGCCCCCTTTTCCTGTCCCAGCCCTTCCCCCAGCCCTTCCCCCTGCCCTCCCCCCAACTCATGCTCTAATCTCCAACCCCCATGCTCCAACAGCCAATAATCCTAACCTTTCCCCTTCTCTTACCTACCCCATTAAAAACAGAGCAAGTAGCCTAGAAACAGTAACACCAGATAATTTAGACAGAAGCTTATTTCCATTGAGGGAAGTACCCACCTTTAATAAAGAAGGGAACTTGGTGTCTGTAAGACACTATACACCTTTTAAACCTGATGATTTAGAAAAATTCAAGCACAATGTTCCATCATTTCAGGCAAAACCAATATTGGTTATAGAAAAATTAGAAAATATATTCAGAAACTTTGACCCTTCTTGGTTGGATGTGGAGAATTTGTTAGATACATTTCTGACAAAGAGAGAGAAAAAATAATGTCATCTCTCTAGCTAATAATAAAAGTGGTAGAGGAGCTCACCACTGGCCAACTGTAGATCCACACTGGAACCCCAATATTATACAGGATCACACAAAACGAGTCCTGGCCAGGGAAGCATTATTTTATTTTATTTTATTTTATTTTATTTTATTTTTTAAAATATATTTTATTTGATCATTTCCAAGCATTATTCGTTATAGACATAGATCATTTTCTTTTCCTCCCCCCCACCCCCCACCCCCCATAGCCGACGCGTAAGTCCACTGGGCATTAGATGTTTTCTTGATTTGAACCCATTGCTTTGTTGATAGTATTTGCATCAGAGTGTTCATTTAGAGTCTCTCCTCTGTCATGCCAGGGAAGCATTATTAAAAGCCATGAGAGACTGCTCTGATAGCCCTGATGCATGGGAAAAATTTGAACAGTCCCAACAGGAAATTGATGAGACCCCCTCCCACTTTATGGACAGACTTATTGACGTAGGAAGTACATATATGGACCTTGATTTGTCCAGAGAAAAGGACAATTAAACATATACGCAGACAATTCATTAGGAATTGTTGTTCAGCAGTAAAAGACTACTTTGAAACTAGCTGTCCCAACTGGGAGTCTATGGACCTCGAAGAACTGAGGAAAGTAGCAGCATATGCCTATAAGAATCGTACAAAAAACCTGAGACACACAATACATCAGTGACAGACTTAAAAAAAGAAATTGAAATTTTAAAGGAACAATTGAAAAGTAAGGGAGAGACCATGGCCCCTTTGCAGGAATCCACAGATAGATCATTAACAAACCCCTTAATATGCCCCTTCTGTGGGAAGAGAGGCCATGCAATGATAGTCTGTAGGAGCTGGCTACGGAAAAATGGAAATAATAACACCTTTAGGAATAATAACTATAGGAATCACAATGCCAATCAAAATGACAGTGCTCGAAATACAGAAAATGATACTACCCCCAAAAAATGCCCAACAACAATATATAAGAAATGGAGCTCGACCATGCTACACTCAGGGTAAACACCCCCAACAGCGTGGAGGGTCCCAAAAAACTGCCCAAGCATCTTTATGAAGGTGTGAAGGGGGGTGAGGGCTTTGGAATCAAAGAATGAAACCTTTGATTTTCCAGACCCTGATATTTTAATGCCAATAATCCCTATATATTCCTCCCCAAACAGTAAGGAACCTCATGTCGCTTTAAAGGTAGGAAATTCATACTATGACTGTCTTTTAGACACTGGAGCATCTAGGTCAGTTCTAGTAAGCAAACCAGATGAGAAATGTGATTCTATTGGCCCCTTAAATGTAGTAGGTGTTTCAAGAAAACCATTAAAGGTCTGGATGCCTGCATCCCCCACAAATTTTCTGGGGAGAGATTTACTATGCAAATTACAAGCCACAATAATGTGCGCCCCAGATGGCTCCCTCTCCTTAGAAGTGCCTGAGGAAACCTTAAATTTACTCCCTGTATTTCTCTCAGAGAGCCAGGAGACAAAGGAGCCTCCCACCTTTGAAATACCTATAGATATATCAGAGTCTCTTTGGGCCACATCTTCTACTGATGTAGGCTTACTTAAGTCAGCTGCTCCCATGCAAATAAAAACTAAATCCAGCCCACCTCCTTGCATTCCTCAGTATCCTCTCTCCAAGGAGGCAACAGAGGGCATTACCCCAATAATAAACTCCTTAATTGACCAAGGAATAATTTTCCCTTGTAAATCTGAATACAACATGCCCATCCTCCCCATTAAAAAACCAAAAAGGGGGCCCGATGGCAAACACCTCTATAGATTCGTACAGGATTTGAGGGCTGTGAACAATCACGTTATAAAGAGACACTCCATAGTCCCCAATATCAATATTATTATTTCTTCTATTCCTAGCACAGCTACATACTTTACAGTAGTAGACTTATGCTCAGCCTTCTTTTCTATATCCATACATGAGAACTCAAGGCATATTTTTGCTTTCACCTGGAATGGCACACAATTTCCTGGAGTTGTCTGCCCCAGGGTTATGTAGAAAGTCCAACCTTATTTGCACAAATTTTGGGATAAGATACAGATAATATAAAATTTAAAAACAGCAAATTAATAAAATATGTAGATGACCTACTCTTGGCTTCCGTGGATGCAGAAGCATGTCAGGAAGATAGTAAACACCTTCTTTCGGAATTGCACAAAAGAGGTCATAAGATCTTGAAGGATCAAGTTCGGTGGTGTCTCCCCAAAGTAGAATATTTGGGGTTCATTCTGACAGCTGGTGCCCGCTCTATTTCTCCCAAGTGAATTGAGAATATTAAAAAATTGAGTGCTCCTACCACTAAAAAACAGTTAATGAGCAATTCTGGGAGCAATAGGGTTTTGCAGACAATGGATTCCTTGCTATGGGGAAATTACTAAACCTCTTATAGCACTAACAAGGGATTCGGACCCTGAACCCCTAAAATTAGAGCCTGAACACCTGTCAGCTCTATCAGAGCTAAAAAAGGCTATCCTATCTGCCCCTGCTCTAGGCATCCCAAATTACAAGAAGCCATTTACTTTGTATGTACATGAGCGAAGAGGAGTAGCCTCAGGCATTTTAACTCAGACTCTGGGGCCTTCTCAGCTCCCAGTTGCTTATTATTCAGCCCAGCTGGACCCAATAGCTTCAGGAGCACCACCATGCCTTAGAGGCGTGGCTGCTACTGCTTTACTAGTGACAAAAACCGTTGATCTAGTATTGGGATGCCCACTAACAATTATGTGTCCACACAAGGTAGAAGCATTATTGCTGAGACAGAGAACACAGGCATTTTCTGATCAGCAAATTACAAGGTATGAAATAACCTTGCTAAATAATGAAAACATTACTTTAAAACGCTGTTCAACCCTTAATCCTGCCACCTTGCTTCCAGACTTACCAACTTCAGGAGAACCATTACACAGTTGTCTAACACTAGTGTCCATGGCAGAAAAGCCTCAAGATGATCTCTTGGACACTCCCTTAAAGAACTCAGACCTGATCTTATTTACTGATGGTTCTTCTTTCATGAGGGATGGCATACGCTACAGTGGAGCTGCTGTAGTCACAGAATTTGCCACTGAGTGTTCAGCTTCACTGCCCTCTAACATTAGCGCTCAAGGAGCAGAACTCATAGCTCTGAAACATGCCTGTATAATTGCCAAAGATAAAAGGGCAACAATTTATATGGATTCTAGATACGCTTTTGGCATTTGCCACTCAAGGAGTGACCACCCCAGGGTCAGGAATGGTCCTACACAGTGTTGCTCATGTAGATGGCAGACTTTCTGGCTTTGGCTACAGGCTTCTAGTGAAGCTCATGAAACACTCTGGGGCCAAGGCACCTAAGGCAAAAAGAGCCAGCAAAGCTGAGTGTGAATTGTTCAGTTGGTAGACCTTCCAATCAGTGCCATGACAACTGCAAGGTGGAATATGCATTGGTGGCTCCTTGTCCCTATCCCTGTTCCAGACATGGCCATAACCATTCTATAACATTTCTATGGCCCTTTCACGGTCTTTGACACAGATGATTTCATTTGAATTTGACTACATTCCTTTGAGGCAAGTGCTATTTACCCATTTTGTGGAAAGGGAAACTGGTTAGAGACAGTACCTTGTCCAAGTTCTCACTGCTAATAAGTAAGTGTCTGAAGTAGAATTGGAATTCAGCAATCTATCACCTCCTACCTGTCTCAAAACTCCTCTGTTCCCTAGTCAAACCAGCCCTGAATCTGGCTTCTATGACCCAAGACTGTGTCCAGAGTTTCTCCAGACTTCCCATTCCATTTCACTTCCTTTTGTATGGGGTACAAATTGAGGGGACCTTGAAAATTTTCAAGATTTACCCTCTTTAGCCACTATTTCAAAAACCTGGGAAGCCATTTTCAAAAATGAAATGCTTTATTGAGAGAGAAAGGAAAAGGTCAGGCCCAAAAGTTACAAGCTCCAAAAGTAAAAAGGACACAAAACAAAAGACAAAAAGCCCAACACAAAACCCCCAGATTACAGAAATACCCCTTATTTATAGAAAAATACAACCTTCAGACTAAAGGACATCATCCTGACACATTCACCCTAGTCAGGTCCTAAAGGAGGTACCCTCCAAATCAACCTTCCCTGGCTAATGGTCAAGGATCAGAATCAGGCCCCAATCTACACACAAACATTTTGGGAGCAGGGCTGATTGGGGGTGCCTTCCAGAGCCTCCCATCCACCTGGACTCATGCACAGGTATTTCTTACCCCCCCCCCCCATGCAAATTACAGAGGTTGAGTCAGTAAGAGATGAGAGGGGACAAAGAATACCAAATTAAAGTGGCCAATGGTTAAACTGAGGAAGAGGATTATAGAACAGGGAAAGTGGAGCAGCTGAGATGCAAATCCCATAGCTGTAATGATTAAGCTGTCTTATGTTTGTTATTTATTTTATTTTATTTATTTTGACTGATCCTTTTCCACCTGTCGGGAACCCTGGGGTTGTGAGTGGGGCTGGACCCTGACCGCGGCAATGTTCAGTGCTCTAAGTATCATATTTGATAATATTTATTAATATTTAACTTGAAGCAAAGGGAAAGTAAAAGACTAGAGAAATAGAGAGAGCTCACCAGCCTCCCACATGGAAAAGAGGAGAGGGAGGAATTACCTCCACTATATATAAACAATGCAGTGAGGCACAAGGGGAAAGGGAAAATGGAATTTTGGGAGCAGGAAAGAATGCTAAGAAATGAAGTACAAAGATACAAAATTTCTACTTATCCAATAAAGACATTAGTTGTTTCTGTCACATTCAGGTCAAAGGTAATTAAAAGGCCTTTGTATTCTGAATGGGGTGAGGAAATTATATCCTCCTAGGGATGCTGTCTCAGAGAGATCAACTTTACTAGCTCTTTCTCGCGTCCTGGGCATATACATTTTGGAGACTTTAATTTTGCCAATATGGTTGAGAATAACACACTAATTTCTCACTCCACACCCTTTGGTTTACACCATCAACTGCCTCACCCTTCATCACCAGTCTTTGAGACCTAATTATTCTCCTCTCCATCCTCCTTCCTTCCATCTTCCCGAAAGTACAATACACATGTCCACACTCCTTCTGAGGAATTTAATATTATCAAGAGGTTCCAGGGGCTGTTACGTGAAAAACTGGAAAGAGAGCCAGATCTGGAGATGGGAGGTCTTGAGTTCAAATTTAACCTTAGACATTTTCCAGGTGTATGACGCTAAGTGCATCACTTAACCCCAGTTGCCAAATCCTTACCAGTCTTATGTCTTGGAACCAATACTTTGTATAGATTTTGAGAAGATAAGGATTTTTAAAGGAAAAAAAGGGACAGGGGAGTTCAAGCATCTCTTGACTAAAAGAAGAGATAGTTCTCTTCCATTGGAAGATAGATAACTGCACTAGTATTTCTGGTCTTAGACTTGGACAGTGATTCATGGATGTAAAAGACATGAGAGGAAAGGAATTTCCCCTTTCTGAGGTGCTGGGGGCCATTAGTCCACGACACCTTGACAGAGTCACGTGTGGTAGCTGGGGAGACCACAGAGTGGTCCTTGGCAAGATGTGACTGCCCACTCTATCCCTCTTGCATGACTTCTTAATTGGCATAATTATTATTCCCCCTAGTCTCAAAAGAAATAATGCAAGAGCAAAACACATGTACCTTAATTCCCTAAAATAGCACCAAAAGATCTGACCCTTAAACCCAATCCCAAAAAGACTATCATGGGGTAACTTTTACTTAGGTGCATAATTCCCAGTGAAACTGCAGCTACAGGCCAAGCCCAAAACTTTCTCATGAAGCCAGCACACAAATCAATCATAGAGGCTCATACAATACATACAGGTACAGTACAGGGGCCATAAGCTTCAATATGCCTCAGTAACTCAATTACACAAATCAGTAACTCAAACTCCCTACTAAGCCACCTGTGACGAAATCATTTATCTTGTGTGCAACCTTTATTCTGTCTTTAATTACAATACAAAAATATAGAATGTTAATCAAGTGATTTGTTAAAAGTTAATGTATCATTTTTCCAATTATCTCACTTTGATTTTGTATACCTGCGTGCCAAGATATGGATATAAAAATAAATCCCAAGCCTGGGAATGGGGAGCAGCTGTGAGATGCAAAGCAGTCCCATGGCCATAATGATTAAACTGTCTTCCGTTTGTTATTTATTTTATGTTATTTATTTTGACTGATCATTTGCCACCTGTCAGGAACCCTGGAGTCTCAATGTTACAAACAAGAGTGGTTGGCATAAACGGTGACCAAGGAAATATGGTTTCAAGACATTGTCTTGAGTAAATCAAATATAAAGTGGTCACCAGGGAAAAATTCCCAAATATGAAATATACCCAAGACAGCTGGGTTTTTATGGAGATTTTAATTAATACAAATAAGGAATTAATGAAAGAGAAAGAGTAAGAGGAAACAATGAGAAAAGGGCTAGGCCAGCATAGGCCCAAGCCCTAAGAGAGAGATCAGTCAGTCTTTAATCCACTCACCACAAGATTTGTCCCAAGCAAGTTCTAGTGTTCAGAGAGACCCACCATTTCAGCTCTTGAGCTCCACTTCAGCTTCCAAGGCTGAAATCCTCCTCCAGAGGCCTTTTGATTCTCCTTTTAAAGAGAATTTTCTCCTATGTCACCTCCCCTAGGTTCTCACATCTACCAATCACAGTAGACGTTTTCACAGGACTGACCATTCTTAATTCACACCTGAGTAGACTAAACTTTTGAGTAATTCACACCTGAGTAGACTGAAACCTCACACCTCTTTTGTTAAGGCTTGTCCCTTACAAGCTTGCAAGTTTCCTGACCTTTATAGGTACTTAGCACCTTCCTAAAAATAGATTTAGCTTAAGGCTTTTGCTTCACCATAAGTATGAGTTAAGTACCTTCATTGTTCACTAAGAAGTTTACAACATTATCTTCCCCTAAAGTATGCTTAAGTATGGGTGGAGTAATGTTAGAGTTCTCACATTCCTGATCAAGTACCTTCATTGTTTAAAATGGGGAATGGTCTTAACCAAATCTTCTGAAGTAGGGTCTGAGAATTTTTAAGATTCACAGCGAGTGGGGCTGGACCCTGACTGCAGCAACTAACATATTGTGAAATAAATTCTTCTACTTCAAGAGATATAAAAATTCCTGAGGTCCTAAACTTTTATTTTAAAATTTTGATTATCTTTCCCTTATAAATAACTAAGTTATATTTGTGACATTTAATTGTAGATTAGTCAGAATCTCAGTAATGCAAGGGAAAAGATTTTGTTTAAAAATATACATGCATAGACCAAGTAGTAAAATCAATTAAGAGCAAGGTATCATGGATATGGTTATTTTTTTCTTAAAGAATAAAAATTCTACCCATTATCAATAATATTCCAATTCTAATCATTGTCATAATTTGGAAATAGGTTGCTTGAATGTTTATATAACCTAGCAATTGTTAAAATATTTACCTCAAATAAGTGTAAGGTTCTCACTAACTTTCCTGGAAAGAAGCTTTATTTATGTCATGTCACTATAGTGGTAAAAAATTATGCTATTCTATCTTAAATTCTATTTAAAATTAGTATGATAGAACTTTTAGTGTTTTCTCTAAGAATTCTCTTAGTGTAGTAGGAAGAGGGAGGGTAACAGGTGAATGAATGTTTCTATCCTAGCAATTCTAAGCAATTCCTTTCAGCGTTAATGTACCTAACTTCTCAAAATGTGATCTTAAATTTATATTATGAATGTATTATGGTTCACACAGAAGCATTTACAGAAAAAACTGACATATATAAAAAGTAATCTAGATATTATCTCAAAAATTTATCCTAACCACTTGAACCACAAGTCTTTCAATTCTAATATATTGACATTAGCATCTTAAACAGTTAATCCAATTATTCATAAATCATTGCATTTTTATTTTTGTTTAACTAATTGTAATATATCAATTGTTGTGATTAAAAGGAAGGCATGTTTTCTAACCTGAGCTTCTTTAGGATTTTGTATTTATAGTTTGGACTTTTGCAGTTGTATCACATAGCCAAATTGTGCAATTTTGATTAAAAATCCTTTTATTCCTGTCTACTTCTAGAAAAGCTCATATTTTTACTTAATAGAAGTTTATAGAAATTATAATATTTAGGCATACTCAAATAAATTCTTAAAATTCCTGCTACTTCTTTAAGCCTTAGTTGTAATATGTCTTATTATCAGATTAAGACTTATCCCAGCTATCAGATAACCTTTCAAGTCTTTCAAATTATAACTCTAAAGTTTAGATAAGAGCTGAACACTTTTATCTGTTTAAAATATTTTGTTGTATTGGTCCCTTAATCTAAATGTAAAATTGTTGCAAGCACTTTTGTTCTCCTTCTAGTACTAGAGGAAAGGGCTAAATTACTTTTGGAACATATCCAAGACTGCTTGACTGTACTTGTAGTCTGAGAAGATCTTTGCTTTTTTTTCAATCCTTTTTTAATACTTTAGTTACATGTTTTTAAAACCTTGATATTAAATCACTCCCAATATATTAATTAAAAACTTAACAATTTCCAAATTCACTTTGTTTAGAGTTCCCCAACAATGTTTCCTTAAGATTCCAGTTTTCCTTTCAAACTTCTGCTCCAAGCAGAATAAAATCTTCAGTTTTTGTCTCTATTACTCTTACTATAAATAGGGGAGAGATGACTACCTTTTACCTATATGTTATAGCCTAATAATGAATCTTATTTTGCCACAGTCAGGGTCCAGTCCCAGTTGCGACTCGAGTGTTTCCCAACTGGTGGTGAAGGATCAGTCAAAATAAATAAAATAAAATAAATAGCAAATGGAAGACAGCTTAATCATTAAGGCCATGGGACTGATTTGCATCTAACAACTGCTCCACAATCCCAGTGTCTTATCTTTATTTTTATACCCATTCTCTTGGCATGCATATACACAAAATCATAGAGAGATAATTGGAAAAGTGATACATTAACTTTTAACAAATCACTTGATTAACATTCTATATTTTTGTATTGTGATTACAGACTGAAAACCAGATAAATGATTTCATCACAGGTGGCTTATTAGGGAGTTTGAGTTACTGATTTGTGTAATTAAGTCACTGAGGCATATTGAAGCTTAGTGTACGTGTACTGTACCTGTACGTTTTGTATGGGCCTCTATGATTGATTTGTGTGCTGGCTTCATGAGAAAGTTTTGGGCTTGGACTGTAGCTGTGGTTTTGCTGGGAATTGTGTACCTAAGTAAAAGTTAACCCATGATAGTCTTTTGGGATTGGTTTTAAGGGTCTGGTCTTTTGGTGATGTTTAGGAGAATTAGGGTACAGGTGTTTTGCTCTTGCATTATTTCTTTTGAGACTAGGGGGAATGATAATCATCTCAATTCATAGGTAAGGTCATACAAGGAGGATAGAGTGGGCAGTCACATCTCACCAAGGACCACTCTGTGGTCTCCCCATGCATGATTCTGTCAAGGCATCATGGACTGATGGCTCCCAGCATATCCCCCCTTTTTAAAAATTTTTTGAGCTGAAGGGACTTCAGTTCAATTTGGTCTTGCTGAATGGTGAACCCTAGGTATCAGATGAGGACTGGAAAGCAAAAAAGAATAAGAAAAAATAAGGCAAGAACAAATCCACAAGCAATAAAGGTATGGATCAAATGATTGTTGGAGATAAGGGAGGAGATGCTATCATAAAAAGAATTAGCAATGGATGAAGCTGAGTAAAGGGAGGTAACAGAGTGACTGATATCCATGATTTGTCTGTGTAGTGTGAACTCCTTCTAGGGAAAGTTGCAGGTGATCTAATGAGTTCACTGATATCCAAAATAAGGGATGCAATGAAGGGTTTAGGATGGTTTAAACTGTTGGAAATTAATTGTAGGGTATAAATGTCTAGATATCATACCAATCAATAGTCATATTAACAGGAAGCATAACAAAAGGTGATTATTTAACAACAAATGCAATGGTAGCAGGAATGGAGGGATTAAGACAATTTGTTAAAATACATAGCAAGAATTTTTATAAGTAGTTGGGGAAACACTTATTCAATCAATGCATAGGCTTGAATGGGTTTGGAACTTTTCTTTTCACTAGAGTGCAGTTATACACCAGGAGGAGAGAGAAGCAATGAATTTCCACAGAGAAAAATGAGTAACAGGAGATAAGGGGCTTTCCATGGCAGAAATACCATGGGGTACAGATAAAATAGCTAGCATGGCAAAAAATAAGGCATTAGTATAATCAGGAGGTATAAATTGTTGCTTGTCCATTCTTTATTTTCCTTGGACTTCAAGTGTCCCAATTTGTCCCCAAGTTGGTAGAACATCTTGTTGTTTTAGCACAGTCTCTGTATCTGCATTCTCCCAGGCTTATTGTTGGGATGGGAGTCATGGCAGGAATGGGTGAATCTTTCTGGAATCCAAGTGTGTATGAGAGTATCCAGGGGAAAAACACAAACAGATCCTTGCCCCCAAAAGAGGGCTGGGACTACCAATGATTAATAATGATACTTTTTCAATTGACCTTTTATCTTTTTTTTTTTTAGATTAATTTGAAATTAGCAAGAGTTTTGGATGTATGTGTTGGGCGATTATCTGTTTTGAAGGTTTGGGAGATACAGAGAGCATATTGCTTCAGTATGGGTGGAAGTAAAAATTTGATTAGAAAAGTTATCCAATGATACACAGATGGGCAGGATTTAACATCTATTCCAAATAACAATTGCTAATATTGATGAAACTTTAGCTGAATTTTCTTTTCTTTTCCTCTTCATAGATCTCGTTTGTCTGGACTATGATCTATGTGGTCCATGTTGCTTTGGATATGTCATTTTATTAAGAAAATTTTGGTGGAACTAGCATATTGTGAAATAAATTCTTAACTTCAGGAAATGTAAAATTTCCTGATGTCTTTACCTTTTATTTAAAAATTTTGATTACCTTTCTCTTATAAATAACTAAATTATATTTGTACCATTTAATAGTAGGTCAATCAGAATTTCAGTAATGCAAGGAAAAAGATTTTGTTAACATAAACTAAGCAGTAAAATCAATAAAAGCAAGTTATAATGGATGTGGTTATTATTTTTAAAGGAACAAAAACCCTACTCATTATAAATAATATTCCAATTATCATAATTTGGAAACAGGTTGCTTGCAAGTTTATATAACCTAGTAATTGTTAAAATATTTACCTCAAATGAATGTAAGGTTCTCACTAACTTTGCTATAGAGAAGCTTTATTTATATACATGTCACTATAGTGATAAAAAACTATCCTATCCTATCTTAAAGTCTATTTAAAATTAGTATAATAGAACTTTTTAGTGTTCTCTCTAAGAATTCTCTTTAATGTAGTAGGAAGAGGGAGAGGTAACAGGTAAACTTGCTGTAAAGGGAGGAAGGGGTGAGTGTGATGAAACAGGTTGACTCAAAAATTAAAATACATCTTTAATAGTATTATTTTAAACTTAAAATTTTAAAGGGATAATGAAATCCCTTTTCCAATAATCAATGAAATTATTTGTAATAAAAAACTGCTTCTGTTTCCCAGCAAGTGTAGGATTAATTATCTCTAAATGTTGGGAAAAAGAAGGAAGGGGTAGCAAGGACTCAGAATGAGTCATCAAGTTTGTCAAAGCAATTGTCAAGCAATTCTAAACAATTTCTTTGAGGGGTTAATATACTTAACTTTTCAAAATGTGATCTTATTGTATGAGCCTCTAGGATTGATTTGTGTGTTGTTTTCATGAAAATAAGTTTCTGTGAGCAGGAAAGTTTTGGGCTTGACTTGTAGCTGCAGTTTTGCTGGGGATTCTGTGCCTAAGTAAAAGTTAACACATGATAGTCTTTTGGGATTGGGTTTGAGTGTCTGATCTTTTGGTGATATTTTAGAGAATTAGGGTACAGGTATTTTGCTCTTGCATTATTCCTTTGGATATTAGGGGGAATAATAATCATGTCAATTCATAGGTAGGATAGGTAAGGGATATTGATGAGAGAGGTCATGTAGGGGAAACTGAGTGGGCAATCACATCTTGCCAAGGGCCACTCTGTGGCCGCCTTAGCTACCACAAGTGACTCTATCAAGGCGTTGTGGCCTGATGGCTCTCAGCACTCCCCCAGCTGAAAATCCAGAAAAGGGCACTGATGTGATCAGAGGAGAACCAGAAGAGAGAAATATCAGGGCAAATTAAGATGACTCACTTTGCATCTTCTACCTGGTCTGGTTTCGGTTCTATGGAACAATGATGCCCCCGTGACAGTGAGGGAAATTAATATCAATAATCAATTGGATCCATCCTTTTTCCTCTTATTTTTGTCAAGACCCTTCTGCTGAAAAGGCAGACAGGCTCTGAAGTGTGTGACCCCAATAATGTGATCACCTCGAGACCCCAAAGAACCTACCTAGACAGGAAGCCTTACTTTTGCTTATGGGTAATAAAGATCCAGTTAGGGTGACATGTCCCTTTGCCTTTCATTCTCCCCTGAACACAATTTGGAAAGCTTTGTTCTAGAAAAGGAAGCCTGAAAAGCTGGGATGAGATGGTTTATGTTTTTCCTGCCAGGTTTGCTAAGAGACCAGCTAACATTCCATTCCTTAAATGCCAGAGAGGAGATACTCTGCTACATCAGAAAGCAATTTTCCCTAGGTGTAGATTGACCCTCCCAATTCCAGGGTTAGTCCTCCCTCCCCCAGCAACAAGGTAATGGAGAGGAGCGTAGGATTCTTGGCTTACCTCTTCATTAAAATATCCCCAAACAGGATTGTCAGGAGGGGTTGCAATGATGACTAGTCAGGCCAATCACAAAGAAGACACATTTAGGTATAAAATTGACCCTTCCTCTAGGTTTTTGGAGCAAATGGGGACATCCTATGGACATGTCCTTGATTAACAGATTTCATGCCTTGTTAGTAAATGCTGCAGTCAGGGTCCAGCCCCACTTGCAACTCCAGGGTTCCTGGCAGGTGGCGAATGATCAGTCAAAATAAATAACATAAAATAAATAACAAATGGAAGACAGCTTAATCATTAAGGCCATGGGACTGCTTTGCATCTCTGAGCTGCTCCACTTTCCCAATGCCTGATCTTTATTTTTATACCCATTCTCTTGGCACGCATATACACAAAATCATAGAGAGATAATTGGAAAAGTGATACATTAACTTTTAACAAATCACTTGATTAACATTCTATATTTTTGTATTGTGATTACAGACAGAATACAAGATAAATGATTTCATCACAGGTGGCTAACTAGGGAGTTTCTAAGTTACTGATTTGTGTAATTGAGTCACTGAGGCATATTGAAGCTTAGCGTACCTGTACTGTACCTGTATGTATTGTATGGGCCTCTATGATTGATTTGTGTGTTGGCTTCAGGAGAAAGTTTTGGGCTTGGCCTGTAGCTGCAGTTTCACTGGGAATTATGCACCTAAGTAAAAGTTACCCGATGATAGTCTTTTTCAGATTGGTTTTAAGGGTCTGGTCTTTTGGTGATGTTTAGGAGAATTAGGGTTCAGGTGTTTTGCTCTTGCATTATTTCTTTTGAGACTTGGGGGGATAATAATCATGCCAATTCCTAGGTAAGGGGCATTGATGAAATAAGTCATGCAAGAGGGATAGAGTGGGCAGTCACATCTTGCCAAGGACCACTCTGTGGTCTCCCTGGCTACCAAGCGTGACTCTGTCAAGAACTGATGGCTCCCAGCAAGTAAATGATATTATATTCAGAGAAATGACTTCATATTCTTTAATTGGTTA
The DNA here is from genome assembly GCF_027887165.1 of Monodelphis domestica. Classification (NCBI taxonomy): domain Eukaryota; kingdom Metazoa; phylum Chordata; class Mammalia; order Didelphimorphia; family Didelphidae; genus Monodelphis; species Monodelphis domestica. Next base: position 350,659,616 of record NC_077230.1, read on the forward strand.
AATTTCACAAGCCACACTGGGTGCTCAATGGTTTCCTCTCCCTACCTGCCTTCTTTTGTGTGTTGTTTCCTTTTTTGAATATGCCCATATACTCTTTTTATTTTTTTTAAACATTAACTCCAATCTCAGAATCAATGTTGTATATTGGTTCTATGGTAGAAGAATGGTAATGGCTAGGAAATGGGGGTCAAGTGACTTGCCCAGGGTCACACAGCTAGAAAGTATCTGAGGGTAGATCTGAACCCAGGACCTCCCATCTCTAGGTCTGGCTCTCAATCCACTGAGCCACCAAGCTGCCCCCTATATCCTCTTTTTAGACTATTATTATATACTTTTTTTAGAAGTCTTCTTTTTTATTAATTGTATCCCTAGCCTCAAAACAGTAAATTCTCTTCAGTTCTTGATTGGATTAGATTGGATTAGAGAAAAGGAGAGGTGCTCTCCAACTATTGAAGAAGCCCAAATGTTCTAATTTTTAAAAAAATTTTAGCAAGAAAGCACGTCAGAGGCCAGTGACATTGATTTTGATTCTTGGAAAAATTCTAAAACATGATTGTTATCACTACGCCCTTTCCTAGATGTTTATTGCTATTTCTTCAAAGAAGAGCAAGCTTTCATCAAAAATAATTTCACCACTGAGTGTATTTTCTTTTTTGACAAGGTGCCTAGATTGAGAGATCAAAGTACAATGAATGGTCAGTTCTCTTACAATTTTACAAAGCATTTATTAAAGTTTCATGTGCCAATTTTTCTGCACAAGCCAAAAGATGAGGACAAGAAAATATCTATCTGCCTGTGTGTACATGAATTGTACAATAGAATTCCCCAGGGGATGTGAGGTAAAATACCTCTATCCTAGGGTACCCCAATGGTGGGTGTTACAGAGTAATGTAATGACCTGGCATCCCCTGGCATCAGTGTGAGTATCAACGTGCAATGTCACCATGGAAGAAAGAGCTAGAGGGGTTATAAAGGTAAGCCTGAGAAGGAGAGAGACTGGTTTTACTTCTACCCTTGAATAGATTGAATCACTGGGCTGTTGCTTGGCAAGTGGTAGCATTAGAGGGCGCCAGTCTGGATTGAAACCTGGGACCAGATATTACCTTAAATGAGAAAGGCTGAAATCCCCCTCTTTTCTTTATTCTCTCTCTCATTTTATTAATAAAAGATTATTAATCTGGCCAGGTCCCTTTTTATTGGTTATAAGGATATTCTGCAGGACCCATCACAAATTTGCCAGTTAAAAATTCAGGGCTAAATATATACATCTGTGACTTCTCAGCCTATGGATAAAAATTAAATCCTTGGGAGCAAGTGAGAATCGCAAGTGAAAAAGATATACAGAGTACTTATTTATACAGAGTACTTATTCCAAGATGGAAGGTATGAGTTATATGTTTAAAATTTAAAATAAAAAGAACTTGCTTTTAATTGCTCATCTTGTAAAATGGCTACTATTACTGCTAACCCTAAATATTTGAAAATTAAAATAAGTCAGCATTTCTCGTCCACTGGCATTACAGGACAAAAAGAAAGGAAGGAATGAAAGGGAAGAAACAAGCATGTATTAGTCACCTACTGTGTGCCTGGTTCTGTGCTAAACACAACACATATATAATTTGATTCCCACAACAACCCTAGGGGTAGGAATTGTTATGCTCACTTTACACTTAAGGGAACTGAGGCAGATACAAAGGGTCACACACTGGATCCTACGGTTAGTTGATAGGTGAAATCCCAAATACTACTATATTCTCTTAGAGGGAGCTCTAAGGCATTGTAATTAAAATTAAATCCGTGCTTTAACTCCAAGTAAGTTGTGCTTAAACATCCAAAATGGATTTATAACATTCTCCTTTTGTGGACATACCTTCCCTTCACCACCAATTTTATCTTATCATTCAAGTAAATAAAACTGGAACAGATGGAATTAATTCACATTTCAAAACATTGTCTGACTTTCACACCCAAAATGACAAATTTCTCTTTAAAGTAAAGTTTTATTGATACATTTTGGAGGGTTTTTTCCCCTAACCAGAATTTATCCCATCATATTCTACAAAGAGACATTATTTAAAACAGATCATATTTATTGCAGAGGAAAAAATAGAAAGGAGGGAAAAAAGGTCAAACTGATCAATACATTGAAAAAAATGGCAGTGGTGTCTTGAAAAATCCCTCCTCTAGCAAAGAGAAAGGAGTGGATGCTAGCACCGGGTGAGAAGATGTGTTTCAGGCTCCTCCAGACTGGATGAAAAGGCTGATCTACAGGCATTCTTCACAAGCCACTGACAAAATTTGTCAGGGACTTACTTACTCTCTGGATTGGCCATGGAGGAAAATGCTCTTTTGTACCTTTTCCAAGGCAGGAAACAGTATATTCAATGATGATCTAATTAATGGTGTCATTAGTACCAAGAGAAGAAAACTCTAGAAGCCAGTTCTCATGATTTTGTATGAAGTCGAAGGATACATGATTGACTTTGGTAGCATTTGTGTTGCTGTTCATGTTGGGTGCCTGACAGGAGATGGCGAGACTCGCCAAAAAATGAAACCTACTAGGAACAATATGCAAGTCACGAGAACAAAGTAAATAAATTTGTATACGAAGTAGCAACATGTGCCGCCAGGTTTTGACTCTGGTATTGAATGTATCTCCACAGGAATTTTCGGTTCTTCATAAACTTCATAATCCAAAGTCAGTGCCCATGTCTCTTTCATGAGATTTTCCATTGAAAAATGATCTGGGTAGGGGCTCTTCTAGTAGAAATCCCCAAAGTGATGTCTCAGTTCCTGAGGCAATGATTTCTCTTCCACCACTTGCACCTGCAGAGGGAAAGGTTAATGTTAGATTAGCTTTAAAGTGGTCAAAATGGCCATTTGGGCCCAGGCAGTGGCTGCTTAGCCCAGAGCTCTTTCCACTGTTGGCCTTAACCTTCCTGCACTATCAGGGGGTACCAGCTGATGCCTCCCCTTTTATCTGGTATCCAGATGTTTGCTCTGCCTCCACCCTTTGCTGCTAAATCACTGAGAAGGGGATCCCTTGTTATCTTCAGTTCTTCTGTGGGTTAGCTCAAGCATAGCTTGGAGATGTGAAAGAGGCAGCCGCTGGTGTATGTTCCTTTTTCTGGGAGTTGGACAGTGAAAGGGAAGAAATAGAAGTCAGAGCATCGGAAGAGAGGGGAGAGTCAAGTGATGTCAAAATTTTGAGCAAAATTAAGTGGAAAATGACATGACGAAAAGCCACTAAGTATAATTATGTTTTTCATTCATTTAATTTTTTAAAAGCATTAAGAAAGGCTTTCATTATATTTTCCTCATGTGTTCCTTTTGTACACCCTCTCCCAGAGCCCATTGCCTTGGGACTCTCTTTAAAGGTGGAGGTGACTATCCTGCCATGTGTGAGTGAGGCTGGCCAGAGCAAAGAGAGCTTCCTGTTTTCCTGGAGTCCTTTTGGAAGCCTTGAGTCATTTGGGGACCTTCTGGCTTTGAGCCTCAAGAGATGGATGAGGCCTGACCCACCTCAAGCTGCTAAAAGAAAAGATTCTACAAAGACTTGAGAAGAGGTGAGAGTCTCATGTCCCTCTCTATCTCCAGCTTGCTGTATCAGAGACTTTGGGGACCTTCCCATTGGCTTAGATCTGAGTTACTTCACTGGATAGGAGGAGATTCTCCACTCTGTATTATCTGGTATCTTTATGCTCCTATGAATGCTTCCTCTGATTTCTGTTTGGTTTTTCTTTTAAACCCTCACCTTCCATCTTGGAATCAATGCTGTCTATTGGTTCCAAGGCAGAAGAGTGGTAAGGGCTAGGCAATGGGGGTTAAGTGACTTGCCCAGGGTCACACAGCTGGGAAGTGGCAGAGGTCAGAGTGAACCTAGAACCTCCCATCTGTACTCTGATTTCTGTTTTAATACAGATTGGGATAAGTGGGTTTTCTTGGTTAAGTGCCAGGTATGCCCATTGTGGAACCCATCATTGGTGGGAAAGGGGCTGAGCCTTGGCTATAAACCTTGGGGTCCTTCTTCCCCTTCCCCCCAGTAACAATGCAGCCATCATAATTTAGATGGAAGCTCTCTGTCCCCAGAATGTAACTCCTGCCTGCCATATACCCAAGAATGTTAAGACCAATATGCCACTGGATTGGAATGAGCACATTTCTCCCCATCAGACTTATTACTAGTCTCCATGAATTATCCCATTTGAGGCTGACAGCCTGCTTGACTCAGCCTATTATGGGCATTAAAATGCCTGCCTTGGAGATGAGAAAACTCAAATTTAGATGGAGTAAGACCGTGGACTATGGCCATGGAGTGATGCCCATGTCAGAAGCCCTGATGCAAACCCCATAGCTCTAGTAACTCCAAGGCCCTTCCCAGGCCAGCTCTCAATTTGCACAGATTTGAAGGGGAAAAGAAAAAAGAAAAAAGCATTTGCCCAGGAGGAAACCTACCTTTGCTATGTTGCTGCTGGAAGCTTTCTCAGTCAGAAGCACAGGTTGAGCTGGGCTGTGGGTTCTGAGCCAGCAGGCCTGGGCTTTTATTCCCCTCTCCCAGATAACTCCACCCCCCCTTCCATCCCAAGAAGGTGTCACTTCCTCTCTTCCCATTGTGCCCCTCACTCAGAAACCCTCCCAGGGGGCAGTTGTTTACATTGCCTACTTAACACCTCCTTTAGCTCCTTTGAACTCTGGGATACTTTCTCAGTGCATCAAAGTGCTCAGAGACAGACAGACACATCAGTATCATAATTGTTAACTAAGTGTAAAGTACCCAGAGTGAAGGAGGTTCTAGTTCTCACTTCAAGGCAGGGAGCTCTTTGCCAAATGAACCCACAACAGGACTGATGACAGGAGCTCAGTGGCTGAGTAAATCCCAAGTTTTACATTTTCTGATTTCTGAACTGGAGAACTCCCATCTACTAGGAGGGAGACGAAGTATGCCCAGGAGCTCTAGTTGCTAAGTCCATGGGCCCTGCAGTGCAGCCATGGCATCAGAAACAGCAGCTGGAGGGCCAAACAGAAAGGAGTGACCACCCCAGGCTCAGGAATGGTCCTAGGCAGTGTTGCTCATGTAGATGGCAGACTTTCTGGCTTTGGCTACAGGCTTCTGGTGAAGCCCATGAAACACCCTGGGGCCAAGGCACCTAAAGCAAAAATAGCCAGCAAAGCTGAGTGTGAATTGTTCAGTTGGTAGACCTTCCAATCAGTGCCATGACCACTCCAAGGTGGAATATGCATTGGTGGCTCCTTGCCCCTATCCCTGTTCCAGCCATGGCTATAACATGTCTATGGCACTTTCAAGGTCCTTGACACAGATGATTTCACTTGAATTTGACTACATTCCTTTGAGACAAGTGCTATTTACCCATTTTGTGGAAAGGGAACCTGGTTAGAGACAGTACCTTGTCCAAGTTCTCACTGCTAATAAGTAAGTGTCTGAAGTAGCACTGGAATTCAGCAATCTATCACCTCCTACCTGTCTCAAAACTCCTCTGTTCCCTAGTAAAACCAGCCCTGAATCTGGCTTCCATGACCCAAGACTGTGTCCAGAGTTTCTCCAGACTTCCCATTCCATTTCACTTTCTTTTGATTGGGGTACAAATTGAGGGGACCTTGAAAATTTCAAGATTTACTCTCTTTAGCCACTATTTCAAAAACCTGGGAAGCCATTTTCAAAAATGAAAGAGAAAGAAATGAAAAGGCCAGACCCAAAAGTTACAAGCTCCAAAAGTAAAAAGGACACAAAACAAAAGACAAAAATCCCAAGACAAAACCCCCAGATTATAGAGCCACCCCTTATTTATAGAAAAATATACCCTTCAGACTAAAGGACATCATCCTGACACATTCACCTTGGTCACGTCCTAAAGGAGGTACCCTCCAAATCAACCTTCCCTGGCTAATGGTCAAGGATCAGAATCAGGCCCCAATCTACATGCAAACATTTTGGGAGCAGGGCTGATTGGGGGTGCCTTCCAGAGCCTCCCATCCACCTGGACTCCTGGACAGGCATTTCTTCCCCCTCCAATGCAAATTACACAGGTTGGGTCAGTAAGAGAGGAGAGAGGACAAAGATTACCAAATTAGAGTGACCAAAGTTTAAACTGGGGAAGGGGATTATAGCACAGGGAAGAGTCTATTAACCTATCACTAAACTATAGTTTTAAACCTATTTACAGTACAAACTCAAATGATATCCTCAAATACCTTGTATAATATTTTAAATTTTAAAAAGTAACATTTAATACTCCAAGTATTATATTTAATAATATTTATTCATATTTAACTTGAAGCAAAGGGAAAGTAAAAGGCTAGAGAAACTGAAAGAGCTCACCAGCCTACCACAAGGAAAAGAGAAGGAGAGGGAAGAGCTACCTCCACTATATATAAACAATATAATGAGGCACAAAAGGAGAGGGAAAAGTGAATTTGGGGAGGAGGAAAGAATGCTGAGAGATGAAGTCCAAAGATACAAAATTTCCACATATACAATAAAGACATTAGTTGTTTCTGTCTCACTCAGGTCAAAGGTAATTAAAAGGCCCTGGTATTCTGAATGTGGTGCGACAATCCTATCCTGCTAGGGATGCTGTCTCAGAGAGGTCTACTTTACTAGCTCTTTCTGACGTCCTGGGCATGTACATTTTGGAGACTTTAATATTGCCAATACGGTTGAGAACAACACACTAATTTCTCACTCCAAACACTTTGGTATACACCATCAACTGCCTGGCCCTTCATCACTAGTCTTTGAGACCTAATTATTCTCATCTCCATCCTCCTTCCTTCTGTCTTCCCAAAAGTACAATAGACAAGAAAGTAAAAGTTCCCCCTCTTTGAAGGGACCAATCATAGCTTTCAAATTGCCTAGCACTGCCCATGGTGCAGGAATGGGAGGTTGTGGGGGGATTGGGAGAATGTTGTCAGTTTCACTGTGGGATCAATTTCTCACCTTCTAGAAGGGTGAATTCTCAACAAAAGCGTTCACAGTTTCCTGGCTGATGGACTTTCTCAGGGTGTGAATTCTTGAAGTGCTTTAGGAGATCCTCCACCTAATTCAAGTTTCTGTTGATTCAATCGAAGGGCAGACAAAGGAGAATTAATCCTGTCTTCACCAATCAGCCAAACTACCTAGTGGGTACTAAGTAGAGGTAATTAAGTCATTTTTAACCAAAGTGTTAACTCCACCTAGGCAAAGAGAATAAAGGATTTCCTTTTTACAAGTGTAAACTCAGAGTAGACAAAGAGAACCAAGAATTCCCTTTCTCACTTGTACATAGGAAAAGTAATTAAATAGCTGAGTAGAAGAAGGCCTGGAGTGAGGAGAGACTTCAAGCAGGAGAGATATCTAGAAAGCTATTGCAGTAGCCCAGTGTGAGGCCATGAAGGCCAGTCTGGGGATGATGACAATGGCAGAGAGGAGAACATGGCAATAAGAGAGGTCTTGGGAAGATGGAACAGAAGGGACTTGGCAAGTGATAGGATGTGGGAAGTGACAAAAAGGAATGTTGAGATAACTATACCTAGGTTGTAAGTCTGGGTGACTAAGGATGATGGAAGTGAGTTTAGCAGTATATATATATATATATATATATATATATATATATATATATATATACTGAGAAGAGGGGAGAATTTGTTGGGAAAGTTAACAATTTCCAATATGCTAAAATGTCTTCAGGATATTGTATGAAGCTCTGTCTCTTAATTTATATACCAGCCACTGCCATGGGCTATGTGGGTTTTCCTCTCTGTGCTACTTCTTATTTGGTGAGGGTTCTTTGACAAGCATTGTGGAAGTTGTAGCTAGCCATAAAAATGAAGTAACAGTTCTAGTTGGGCTGAAATGTCTCTTTTCCCTTTTTTAGTAATAAATTCTCATAAATCTGGTGCTGAGCCTCCAGATCACCTTTTATTTGTTACTCCAGTCCAAGGCAGTCCCCAGCTCACCATCAAGAGAGGTCACTTCACAAGCCCAGAAATGGCAAAGAGCCCTTGCCTTCCCCACTTGTCCTGGCTATTTTATCTTGCCCCTAATGTTACAACTACTCCACTTTTCATTGGACAGTCTGAGCCATGTGTTGTGATGGCCAGGCATGTAATTATGCCATGACACTGGGTCAGAGGCCATAGGGGCTGTGGCATTGTCCAACCTTAATGAGTCAACTAGGAGTTGTATTTCTGTTAACTTCATATACGATGGATCTTCAGTGGACATTCACAGCTGAATATCCAGAAAATGAGCTTGAGGAGTGGTCAGAAAGGAGGAGAACCAGGAGAGGTATTGAATGGGTGAGGAAACTTCTGCTGAAGAGACTCAGTTTTTTCAGTGAAATGACTTAAGGTTCTCAGCTGAGAGGGCTAGAGGAGCAATGATAGATTTGAGGAGTAAAGAAAAAAATTTGGAAAACCTGTTATAGTGATAGAGATTGTGAATTGATTAGGGAGACAGAAAAAGAATGTATTTTGAGGATACAGTTGAGATTATGTGATAATATTGTAGTTGACCCAGTTGGCATGGTTTCTTGATTTTCTCCACCTTCATTCAACAGCTAAGTTTGGAAGAACAAAGGCAAGAACTGGTGGGAGTAATTCAAGTTTATAGTTGTTAGGTCAAATCTACAACAGGATAAGAGGGAAAGGGAATCAATAGAAGACTGTTCAGAGTTGAACTGATTTCCTAAGGGGTCATGAGGAAAAGGAGGAGAATCAGTGTGGGGAGTAATAGCCTGAGAAAGAACTGAGAGGTTAGAAGTCATATTGAGGGTTTGGAACAGAGGTATGGGTTTCAAAGTGTAAAAATGGAGACTTGAATCCAGGACTTCAATCCCCAGAAGTTCTTGCTCTACTTCCCCAGAATGCTTTGTAATCTCACTGAATTCTCACCTGGGCCCAGAGCAAATTATGATATTAAGGGTCTCCACCATAGGTGGGGGCTCTTCTCTTCTTGTCTCTGCTGGCAAGCAGACGGGTCTCATGATGTGAGTGAAATTGAATTGGGCCTCTTGGCCCACCTGGCATGTGCCGTTCTTAATTGTATTTTTCTTAAATTCTCAACCTTTAATAAACCTCTGAAAATATCATACTCCCTGCAGAGAGAAACTAATTTCTACCCTCTATCAGTTTCCCCCCTGAATTTTAATCTTTACAAAAGGAAAAGGAAGAGGAGGAATGACCAACAGATTTATTTAAATAAAGGAGTTTCAGAGTACATATAGTAGAACACTTTTAGGTATTTTTGGCTAACTAAAATTCCACAATTAGATAAAAGTCAAAAGTATGATCATCTCTGGTTTATAGGTGAGTTGCTGTAGAGGAATAGGTCACGGAAAATAAGTCACTTATGGAAATGTGAAGTCAGGAAAAGTAAAGTTTCAAGGAGTATCAATATATTTATCTGCTGGACCCCCTTTGTATGAAGAGAATAGTTGGGGAGAAGAAAAAAAATGTGAACCAGGTACTGAACTTGTTGAGAAAAAAAAGGATAATGATCTGGAGGTCAATAAATATTGCCATGCCAGAATTTTGATTAGGTGATAGACATTGATTGAATGAAACTCAAAGGAGCCATTATTGAATAATGATAATAGAGGAAGATGGGGAGCTCTGTCATGAGGAGGGAGTCAGATCTCACTGAATTTTTAAAAAATGGAAGGAGGGAACAGGAAGGTTTCAGATGAAAGCTAGTTGGAACAGACATTTCAGAGAGTACAGTGGATTAGTGGGTCATGTTAACATGGTATGTCTCAGGGTAGGAAGGTTGAGGGCAATGTCAAAAAGAGAGCAGTCCTTGGTCAGTGGGGGATGGAAAATGTGTTCTGGTGAATGACAACTGGAGATCCTGAATCATTGGGATAGGGAATATATGAGAAGATGGGAATATATTAATCATTAATAAATGAGTTCAAGTTGGTTTTCATAATCCCTAGATGTTCCTCCTCTCAGTGAGTTCTCCCTGGACTATCAGGCAGCAGAGGGAAGCTTAAAGAGGGGTGAAGGAGAAATAGGGAAGGAAGCAGTGCTAGATGGGGAGAATTGGAGAGAACATCCCTTCCTTCCCCTTCAGACCCAAAAGAGGCAATTGAAGTTTGGAGGGCTGCCTAGCCTCCTTCAAGGCAAAGGGTGAGTAATTTTCATTATTATGAAATAGGATAGCTTGTTGATTAGGAGATAGAGAAGGGGCAGATTTGGAAAGGAGAGTGATATAGAAAGAAAAGAAATCATTTTCCAAGAGAATGAGCATAGAGAAAAGGAGAGGCACTCTAGGAGTCTTGGAGATTGGAGAACACCCTGATTTTTTAAACTAACAACAGGAATAAAGAAGGTATAAAACTATGACTTTGATTTTATTTCCTGGCAAAATTCTAAAACAGGATTATTATCATCACTTCCTTTTCTAGATATTCAGTGAGTATCCTTCATGAGGAACAAATCACACTGGTGATCCCTGTCTTTTCAGATAGGGTTGTAGACTGATAAATCAAGGAAACTAAGTAGACAAAATTTTCCAGGTCTTTCTTTCTTTCTTTCTTTCTTTCTTTCTTTCTTTCTTTCTTTCTTTCTTTCTTTCTTTCTTTCTTTCTTTCTTTCTTTCTTTCTTTCTTTCTTTCTTTCTTTCTTTCTTTCTTTCTTTCTTTCTTTCTTTCTTTCTTTCTTTCTTTCTTTCTTTCTTTCTTTCTTTCTTTCTCTCTTTCTTTCTCTCTTTCTTTCTCTCTTTCTTTCTCTCTTTCTCTCTTTCTCTCTTTCTCTCTTTCTCTCTTTCTTTCTTTCTTTCTTTCTTTCTTTCTTTCTTTCTCTCTTTCTCTCTTTCTCTCTTTCTCTCTTTCTCTTTCTCTTTCTTTTTCTTTCTCTCTCTCCTCCCTCCCTCCCTCTCTTCCTTCCCATTCTCTTTTAAACCCTCACCTTCTGTCTTAGAATCAGTACTGTGTGTTGGTTCCTAGTAGCACTCTAAGACAGAAGGGCAAGGACTAGGAATTTGTGGCTTCATTATTGTCATCAATATTGTTCTCAACACTGTTTGGGGGGGGGGTGTAAGAATGGATGTAAATGAAGAACAGAGATAGAACACACAGGAAGAGAGATGATGGAGAGACGGATTGCAGAGAAGGGATGCTGGGAGAGTTTTCAACAGACAAGAAGGGAGATTCTTCTGATCCCTAGAAGAGAGTGGAGGTATATCCGGAACCCTGGTGTGAAATTGATATCATCTAATAGCCTGAAGTTTCCCAAAGTAATTGCTGTGACTGATCTAAAATCAATCATCTCAGAGATCTCCTGTGAACCTTTGGTCATCAGAATAGACTCTGAAGATTAAGGATTTTATCCTAAGAGGGCAGTCTGTGTGTCTGACCGGAAGATTGAGCTATCTCTACTACTTCTTTAGACTCAACTATTTAATTAGGTGCATAGGTATATTATATTATAGATTAGTAAGAGAAGAATCTCCAGTAGGACTGATCCTGGCTGATGGCCACAGCAAAGGACTCAAGATCAGTCTGAAGGGAATAGCATAGAGATACCTTGATAACTTCTTTCCCATACCTTTACCCAATTTGTCTTAATAATAAACCACTTGTTCAATCTAATACACAGTCAGATAAGTCTTTGAAGTATTTCAAAGAGGTAGAGGATGATAGAGTGTTCCAAGGTGTCAGCTCTAAAAGACTTCAGTTAAGCAAAAGTTCTGGGGTCATCCGCCATTGCTGACATCCTGGCAGGCTGGTATCAGAAAGACACCAAAGGGTGCTTGGCATTTTGCTAAGTCCAAGCCAAATGTCTATACCTTACCCTTTAGGTATCTTTATCTGAATACTAGATCCTGTCTCTCCCTGTACTGTGTTTCCATCACAGGGACATACATTTGAGACCCTGTGGTCAGTGAGAAAGACAATTCAACTAGCCTCATCAAGCCCAGCTATCAAATAACACCAATTTGGTGCTGTTTTACTTCCCATTTTTTACAGGGGTAACATCATAGTTCTCATCATAAGAATTGCCATCATAATTTTTGGAATCTTTAGCATCAACATCATTGTTGTTAGCAACCCTGATGTCATCAGCATAATGGCTGTCATTGTCAATGTTATGGCCCTTATTATCTTGCCCATGACCATCACAAGACTTTTTGGTGTTGTCTTCATAACTATGACCATTATCATAATTACTCTAATTGTCAAGATCTCTATTATCCTTATCACTATATCTATAATTGTTCTATAATTGTCCTGGATATCAACACCACCTTCATATTTATTGTCACCATCATTGCTTTTGCCACCACTATCATCATTGCTCTTGTCTTCACTTTCATCTTCAGTAGCCTGGTTTGCAAGTAAGAATGTAAGACACACAAAGGCTTCTCCCAAATCTAATAGTGCCACGGTCAAGGTCCAGGTCAAGGTCCAGCCCCACTCGTGACTCCAGGGTTCCCGACAGGTGGCAAACGATCAGTCAAAATAAATAAAATGAAATAAATAACAAACAGAAGACAGCTTAATCATTACGGCCATGGGACTGCTTTGCATCTCCAAGCTGCTCCACATTCCCAGGCTTGGGATTTATTTTTATATCCATATTCTTGGCATGCAGATACACAAAATCAAAGAGAGGTCATTGGAAAAGTTATACATTAACTTTTAACATATCACTTGATTAACATTCTATATTTTTGTATTGTGATTACAGACAGAATACAAGATAAATGATTTTATCACAGGTGGCTTACTAGGGAGTTTGAGTTACTGATTTGTGTAATTGAGTCACTGAGGCATATTGAAGCTTAGTGTACCTGTACTGTACCTTTACGTATTGTATGGGTCTCTATGATTGACTTGTGTGCTGGCTTCATGAAAAAGTTTTGGGCTTGGCCTGTAGCTGTGGTTTCACTGGGAATTATGCACCTAAGTAAAAGTTAATCCATGATAGTCTTTTTGGGATTGGGTTTGAGGGTCTGATCTTTTGGTGATGTTTTGGAGAATTAGGGTATAGGTGTTTTGTTCTTGCATTATTTCTTTTGAGACTCAGGGGAATAATAATCATGTCAATTCATAGGTAAGGGGCATTGATGAAAGAAGTCATGCAAGGGGGATAGAGTGGGCAGTCACATCTCACCAAGGACCACTCTGTGGTCTCCCTAGCTACCACGCGTGACTCTGTCAAGGCATCATGTACTGATGGCCCCCAGCATAATAGTTCTTGAAAACTTTCCACTAACAAAGGAATTTCAATGAAATCTTTATCAGATCTACCCTGATATGCATTTCTATCACTGTCACTTGAAGATGACATGGCATGGTCAGGATGGAGCCTGAACGTATTGCTTCATTATCTTTAGCTTGGTTTCTTAATTCACTCTCTTCTTTCATAGTTCTTCCTCTTTCTCTTCCATTTCTAAAGTTTATTTCCCTCTTTCAACAGATTCTCTAGATGTGAACTTAGACATAATTTCCAAGTTGAGAAAGTAGAGGCAGCTACTGTTTCTCTTTCCCAAGAACTGCACTTTGAATGAAAATAAATAATTATCTTAGGAAATGGTAGTTAAGTGGTCTCAAAATTTCATTTAAAATGTGGAAAATTGCTGGGGGCCATTAGTCCACGACGCCTTGACAGAGTCACGCGTGGTAGCCGGGGAGACCACAGAGTGGTCCTTGGCAAGATGTGACTGCCCACTCTATCCCCCTTGCATGACTTCTTTCATCAATGCCCCTTATCTATGAATTGACATGATTATTATTCCCCCTAGTCTCAAAAGAAATAATGCAAGAGCAAAACACATGTACCCTAAATCTGCAAAACATCACCAAAAGATCAGACCCTTAAATCCCAAACCAAAAAGACTATCATGGGTTAACTTTTACTTAGGTACATAATTCCCAGAGAAACCGCTATTACAAGCCAAGCCCAAAACTTTCCCACATACAGAAGCCTATTCTCATGAAGTCAGCACACAAATCAATCATAGAGGCCCAAGCGATAGGTACAAGTACATCAAGCTTCAGTATGCCTCAGTGACTCGATCACACAAATCAGTAACTCCCTAGAAGCCACCAGTCTAAATTTGAATTGTGTTCCCAAACCCCTCAGCCTCCATGATATAATGGTTGAATTGTCTTCTAAGAACTGCTGACTAATTATTCCATTTTATTAAAAGCAATACGTCATTTTCCTTGATTGTAAGCTCAAAACTTCTCACAGGGTAATGAGAAAATTAAGCCACCTGTGACAAAATCATTTATCTTGTGCGCAACCTTTATTCTTTCTGTATTCACAATACAAGAATATAGAATGTTAATCAAGTGATTTGTTAAAAGTTGATGTATCACTTTTCCAATTATCTCTCTTTGATTTTGTGTATATGCATGCCAAGAGAATGGGTATAAAAATAAAGATCAGACATCGGGAAAGTGGAGCAGCTGTCAGATGCAAATCCCATGGCTGTTATGATTAAGCTGTCTTCTGTTTGTTATTTTTATTGACTGATTGTTTGCTACTAGTCGGGAGTCTTGGGCAAGGGTGGACTTTGCCCGTGACAGAAAATGTCATGGAGTAAAGCAGCTAAAGACAACTATTATTACTTTTGAAATACTTTCAAGTTTTTTATACATTAAAAGTCTTTCATTATATTTACTCCTGTGTTGCTTTAAAGCAATTCAGAAGAAGCAGAAAGATATTCCAGTAGTTGAGAATATCCTGGTCTAAGGGATGTTTGCCTAACTATGAATTTACCAAAGCCAATAAAAGGAAGTAGTGTAGTCTATTGTGAAAAAGAACTTTGGAGATAGAAAAAAATGGGTTTTTAATCTAGTTCTGTCAATTACTACGTAGATGATGTGCATTTTAAAATGGCTCTGAGCCCTGGGAGACTACATCTCCCAGGACTCTCTACTCCAACTTCCTCAGACACATCCCATTTCCTTTGTGGGAGGTGTCTGAGAAGATATAAAAAGAAGGGACACAAGGGAGTTTTGGCGCCTTTTCTAGAGAGGAGCCTTGCCCTGGTTAAGAGTCTATGGTTCCCCCCATTTTCTTTAACATTCCAGACATTTATTTTCAGAGCAAAAATAAACCTATCTAGAAATCCATGAAGTCTGGCTCCATTTTAATTTAAGTCCCTAGCATAATTATAGGCTAGAAGGAAAAACCTGGTAAATTTCACTATAGGGGCTACCAGGAGCAGAAAGGGACAGGGGTCTACCTTCCATTCCCTACCTTTTTCCCTATTTACCCATCAACATTATAATGAGGCAAGTCACTTAAATACTCTTTCTCTCAGTTCCTCAACAGTAAAATGAGGATAATTAGGCTAGATGGTTTCCAAATGATTTTGATCTCTAGAACTCTAAGCTTTTGTTTTATGGTAAAAGGACCACATGTACTCATATAGAACATTGCCAGCTAAGAACTTATAGGCCCCCTTGAGGACACAGAGGGCCACGATGTGCTGGCCTCCCATGTCCTGGAGCACGTCGCCGGCCAGCCTCTCAATCCTGTCCATGATGAGCCCATGAGGGATGAACACCTTTTCCAGATCTTGCGTGTAATTCTTCGGGATGCTAAAGCAGTCCAGGTCGTAGCCTGGTGCATCATCTCCAATCCGGATACTGGGGCTCCTGTTGGCCATGATGCTCTGGACAGCTCAGCTGGGGCTTGGGGGCTGGCCAGAAAGAGGGAGAGTGGAGAGAGGAAGAGGAAGAAGAAGAGGAAGAGGAAGAGGAGGAAGCAGTCAGGGAAGTCTTAAGATGTGCCTCTGCCAGCCACAGCTCTGAGCTGAGTCTCACTGATTGCTGTTTCACCACTGGTACCTGCAGAGAGAAGAAGGAGTGTCCAAGTGACATGGCTGAAAAAGCAATAGGACCCTGGCCAGTGGCTACTGGCTTTCTTTGCCTGTCCTCGTCAGCGTGTCCTGGCTCAGGACTTGCCCTTTATCTGGTTCTCAGAATGTTCTCCCCTCCTGCACCCCCTTGATGTTAGCTACAACCTAGGCTGTGGGCAAAGAAATGAAAGGCAACCACATTCCTCTTCCTAGGAGAGGAAATATGTCAGGGAAAATCAGAGAGAGGGAGGCAAGAGGACTCCAAATGTGAACAAAACTATCTGGAAGAGATCGTGGCCAAAGGGAACAGATATTGTCATCAATGTTTTGGCATGACTTGAAATGTGTTCAAGTAAGTTGGGTGGAGCAGTAGAGAGAGGGCTAGACCTGGAGTCAAGAAGACTTCTCTGAGAATTCACAGCTGGCCTGGGACACTTAATAGTTGTAGGACCTTGGGCAAGTCACCTCACCCTGCATGTTGCAATTTCCTAGAAGGGGTGCAAAATGAGTCCCAGTTTTAGCCTGGTCCATCATCTCCAATCACAACGCATTACATTGCATGTAAAATGGGATGGATATATCAAACCACTGGCATATTTGCCAAGAAAACACCACATGGAGACACAAAGCAGAGGATACACCTCAAAATGACCGTATCTCAACAACTACAAAATCTGTCAAGTGTCAGACTAGCCTTTCACTATACTTTCCTTCTCTATTGCTAAAAAACTCCTCTGAGAAGAAAGATCCTGTAGAAACCCTCTTCACCCACTAAAAAAAAAAGAAAAAAAGAAAAGAGCAAAATTCCAGGTGAGAATTGAGAATACTGAGCTCCACAGGAATTCTTGGCTATCTTTTGTAAAGGTGAAATTGAATGGTTGGACTTAAATGAGATGAAATAATATGGTTGCTGGAATGATTCTATCTCATGTCTGAAGCTTGTTGACCAAAATAGAGGGGAAACAAGGAAGTTGAGAAATGTGAAAGAGGTTAGAGAAGATGCCTATACTAGTCCTCAGCCAGCAGGGCCACAAATGAGGAACCCCATGACCTTCTCCAAGATGGAAGCTAGTCTCTTGGGAAATTAGGAAGTATTTGGTTCCAAGGCAGAAGAGTGGTATGGACTAGGCAATGGGGGTTAAGTGACTTGTCCATGAAGTGTCTGAGGGCAGATTTGAATCTAAACCTCCCATCTGTAGTCTGTTTTCTGTTTTAATACCATTTGGGATAAGTGGGTTTTCTTGGTTAAGTGCCAGATATTCCCATTGTGGAACTGGTCATTGGTGGCAAAGGTGCTGAGCATTGGCTATAAACCTTGGGGTCCTTCTTCCCCTTCCCCCCAGTAACAATGCAGCCATCAGAATTTAGATGGAAGCTCTCTATCCCCAGAATGTAACTCCTGCCTGCCATATACCCAAGAGCATTCAAACCAACATGCCACTGGATTGGTATGAGCACATTTCTCCCCTTCAGACCTATTGCTAGTCTCCACAAATTATCCCATTTGATGCTAACAGCCTGCTTGACTCAGCCTATTATGGGCATTAAAATGCCTGCCTTGGAGATGAGAAAACTCAAGTTTAGATGGAGTAAGACCCTGGACTATGGCCATGCAGTGATGCCCATGGCACAAGCCCTGATGGCAAACCCATAGCTCTAGTGACTCCAAAGCCCCTCCCAAGCAAGCTCTCAATTTGCACAGATTTGAGGGGAGAAAAAAAGAAACAGCATTTGCCCAGGAGGAAACCTACCTTTGCTCAGGTACTGCTGGGAGCTTTCTCAGTCAGAAGCACAGGTTGAGCTGGGCTCTGGGTTCTGAGCCAGCAGGCCTGGGCTTTTATTCCTCTCTCCCAGATAACTCCCCCCTTTCCACCCCAAGAAGGTGTCACTTCCTCTCCTCCGATTGTCCCCCCACTCAGGACCTCCCAGGGGGTAGTTGTTTACTTTGCCTATTTAGCACCTCCTTTAGCTCCTTTGAACTCTGGGATACTTTCTGAGAGCATCAAAGTGCTCAGAGACAAAGAAGAGGGTGTTAACTCCCTGCATCAACTAATCAATCAGCCTCCTCATTGTTTACTAAGTGCAAAGAACCCAGAGTGAAGGAGGTTCTAGTTCTCACTTCAGGCAGGGAGCTCTTTGCCAAATGAACCCACAACAGGACTGATGAAGGAGCTCAGTGTCTGAGTAACCAGCCCAAGCCCAAGTTTTACTTTTTCTGATCTCTGAACTGGAGAACTCCCATCTACTAGGAGGGAGACAAAGTAGTCCCAGGAGCCCTAGTTGCTAAGTCCGTGGGCCCTGCAGTGCAGCCATGGCATCAGAAACAGCAGCTGGAGGGCCAAACCAAGGAGTGACCACCCCAGGCTCAGGAATGGTCCTACACAGTGTTGCTCATGTAGATGGCAGACTTTCTGGCTTTGGCTACAGGCTTCTGGTGAAGCCCATGAAACACCCTGGGGCCAAGGCACCTCAGGCAAAAAGAGCCAGCAAAGCTGAGTGTGAATTGTTCAGTTGGTAGACCTTCCAATCAGTGCCATGACCACTCCAAGGTGGAATATGCATTGGTGGCTCCTTGCCCCTATCCCTGTTCAAGGAATGGCCATAACCATCCTATAACATGTCTATGGCCCTTTCAAGGTCCTTGACACAGATGATTTCATTTAAATTTGACTGCACTCCTTTGAGGCAAGTGCTATTTACCCATTTTGTGCCTCTTCCAGACATTGTATCTTAGGCCCAGGCCATTTGGTCTGTCCTAAGCTTTTGGGAACCCAAGAGACCTGGCTGTTGGACCTTCCCCCTTTTCCTTTTCCTTCCTTTAATTTTGTGAAATCCTTGTTCTCTGTCTTAGAAGCAGTGCTAAGTCTTGGCTCCAAGGCAGGAGAGTGGGAAGGGCAGGGCAGTGAGAGTTCAGGGATGTGCCCAGTGCTGACTAACAGAACTACTCAATGGTCAGAAAAGCCCCTCTTTCATGAAGGAAAGGGGTTCAGGGCTCCATGAGGCCTCCACCCAGAGCTGGGTGCCACACCCCAGGCCAAGCCCTGAAGCTCTTTGCTCTGCTCACTGACCCTGGGAGAGCCCACCGTGCTAGATGCACAACTTCAAGGAGCCATTCAAGGGGTACCTCTTTCTTGGGGAACAGGGGGCCTGAGGATGAGAGGGATAGCTGGTTGGCTTTACCCGGGTAACAAAGGAAAGGAGGAGTCCCAGACAGGGATCACAGTGAGGGGCTGATGCTTCCCAATGGACACAAAAGGGAAGAATCCAGCCCAGGGCTGGGCCACCTGAGTGAAGGACTTGGGCCTAAGCAGAGGAAACTTTGGGACAAAAGAGATACTTCACAGCTGATGGGATTAGCCCTCCCCACTTGGGCTACTTTAACCTAGTGTTAGTCTGAGACTCCAGAAGTAGGACTTTCCCTCAGGGGGAGACTTTCTTGGGACCAGGTCAAACCTGAGGCTTTCACCTTCAAGCTAACTCAACTGGGAGTCATGGAATGTTAGGAGACTGGGAGTTTGGGGCTTCTAGATCCCAGGAGGTCACCCAGCTAGAAAGGCCACATTGGAACCCAGGACCTCCCATCTCTAGGCCTGGCTCTCAGACACTGATCCACCTAGCTGCCCCCTCTCCACACTTCTCTAAAGAATGTTTAATTATCTATTTTCTGCAATTCAGTGGAAGCCCCAGTTCAGTGTGGTTTCCCAGATGATCCTCTGTTCACTTTCATTAAAGACCCTTATTATAAGGACATTGCTCCTTCTGTACTGTTCAGATCCACAGCACCACAGACACTAGAAAGAATGAATGTGAATGGAATGGGGTATAGATCCCTTTTCCAAAGGGCCATGACAGTCAGCTTGGAATCTGGAGAGCCCACGTTTGCCCCTATTCCTTGAGTTCTCCCAAGGGAGCTTTCTGGTCTAGCCATTTCCCATGTAATGAGAGACCTGAAGGACTTCAGGGCCCTAGTTGGGTGTATCTGGTGGCCCCAAATGGAATGTTCAATACCTTTTTGCCCTGGTACTTTCTCTTTGTAGCAGAGTCCTCTGGGCAGGTACTTGGACTCTGCACTCCTACCCCTTAGGTCCAAGTGATCTCGGGTTCTGGCTTTTGAGGGGAGCCGTACCTTCTGATCCAGGTCCAGGTCCAGGAGGAGGGTTCCCAGGGTCTATGCTGTTGATCATCTTGAATTTCGGCGCCTTAGGAGCCTATAGTTTGAGACTGGTCGGGAAGGGTTTTCCGGAGATCTGAACTTTAGCTTTCTCTAAGCCGCCATCTTGCTGACCTGTCCTTTATTAACAGATTTCATGCCTTGTTAGGAAATGATATTACACCCAGAGAAATAACTTCATATTGTTTGATTGGTTAAATTTCACAAGCCACACTGTGTGCTCAATGGTTTCTTCTCCCTACCTGCCTTCTTTTGTGTGTTGTTTCCCCTTTTAGAGAATGCTTATATACTCTTTTGATTTTTTTTATTTTTTATTCTTTGAAAACCCTTAACTTCAATCATAGAATCAATATTGTATATTGGTTCTAAGGGAGAAGAGCAGTAAGGCCTAGGCAATGGGGGGTAACTGACTTGCCCAGGGTCACATAGCTTGGAAGTGTCTGAGGTCACATTTGAACCCAGGACCTCCTATCTCTGGGTCTGGCTCTCAATCCACTGAGCCTAGCAGCTGACCCCGTATCCTCCTTTTAAATTGTGATTATACACTTTTTTTTAGAACTGTCTTCTTTTATATTAATTGTATCCCTACCTTCAACATAGTAAGTGCTGTGACAGTTAAAATTTAGGGAAACTGAGGCAGGTAGAAATTAGTTTCTCTGCAAGGAGTATTATTTTACAAGGTTTATTAAAGGTCAAGGGTTAAAGAAAATACAAGCAAGAGAAGCACGTGTTAGGTGGCCATGAGGCCCACCCAAGTTTCACTCACATCATTAAGAGCATTTTGCATCTTTTCCAAGGTCTTAGCTTAATTAAATATGAGCCTTTGAGCAGCTGCATTTAGCTCTCTACAACCCAGACACGTGTAACTAGGCTAATAGGTCTTTCACCAGTATCTGTGACCCTGGATATATCCCTGAACTCCCAGGTATTTGTACAGTCACATACCATCTCCTTATTTTCCCCTCAAATCTATCGAGGTACCCTGTGCTCAATAGTACATTGAAAGTCCCAGGTCTCTGGTTCTGTGTGTCTTCCTAGATAAATATGCCTACCTTGACTAAAGACCCTCAGATAGAACAATTTTTTCTGGATTTCTTTTCATGTCCTCATGTCCGTGCTTGTGATTTGCAGTTGAACAACATTCACTTTTGATTGTTCTTCATTATTCTTGCCCTTTACTTTGTCAAAAAGAAGTCTTCAAACCTGTCTCAAGAAGGGAGAGAGTGAGCAGAAGCATGTGATCGACTTCCCCAATATATCAGTTGCCCCTGCCAACAAGCTTTTGCTGAGGGAAAAAGGAAAGAATGAGAGCAAAGGGAGAGGAATCTCAGCAGGTGCTGGGCACTGAAGCAAGCTTCAGAGGTCAGTGTCTTGGGGGCTCCCCATCAACCTTCGGGAAGCATCTCAAAAATGGATTAACAGGTTCTGGCCCCTGCAGTTGACTTCTGTCATTGGGAACTGACTCTAGTTGTTCCTCAGTACAATCCATGCTGACAAAGTCTGGGATTGCCTCCTGTTCCTACCAGGGATTGCAGGGTGAGCCAGCCCAAGAAGTTTGAATCCTATGGGAGCAAAGAATTAGAAATGGAGGATGCCCAGTAACTGGGGAATGAACCAGCTATGGTACATGTTTGTGGATGGAAGGCTGTTGTGCTGGGAGGGAAATGAACAAGAGTTTTAGAGAAACCAGAGAAGACTTCTAGGAACTGATGGAGAGTGAAGTGAGCAGGACCCAGGGAACACTGTCTACAACAGCAGCAATATTGCGTGATGATTACTATGGAGGGCTTCGTTTTTCTCAGCATAGGATGAACCAAGACAATTCTGAAGGACTGATTTTGAAAACCAAGTCCAAATGCATTACCAAGCGCATTTTCAAAACTTCATTTTTGGGGGTGGAGTCTGTTTTCTTTTGTTGTTCTTAAGTCATATGATTCATGTCTGACTCTTCATGACACTTTTCTTTTGCAACCTGGCTGGCATAGAAATAGTTTGTGTGACTACACAGGTATGATCTATAGCAAATTGTTTGATTTCTTAAGGGGCAGGGAAGGGAAGAGAGAATTATGGACTAAAATTTTATAAAATGGAAGGTTAAAAATTGGGTTTCTATGTAATTTAAAAATATCATTATCTCCCAAAATGCATGTCAGCATTTCTGGTAGGTTGTCATAATAGTAACATTTAATAGAAATAATATTGCTTTAAATTTAGTACTTAAATACTCATAAAACATAATTACCTCAAGAAAAACTAAATTTTTTAATAGTCACAATCTCTATTAGATTGTTTATTACATCATGAAGGAATGTTTTGTTGTGTTAAAAAATATCAAACCTGGAGTTTTAAAAAACAATCTTTATTTCATTAACAATAAGCATAAACCAAAAACTTGTATTATAAAACATCATTTTAAATTGTTTTTCTTTAATAAAAAGTTGACAAAGTGAACCTCTGGAACCCTGGAAGGGGGAGAACCTGATCTCTTCTCTCAACTCTTTCCATTGGCTCAGTAGTCAGTGTGGCTTCAGTCATTTCCCCCTCATCAGCCAACCACAGCAAGTGCATCGCCTCTCCCCAAGGCCAGTGATGTCTCTTTGAGGTTGTGTTGTGCAAATCACATAAAATCACAGGTAAAAACGCACAAGACGAGCGAGTACTGTACATGCAAAAAGCTTTATTTATTAAGCAGGTGCTCCCCAGAGCCGAAACCCCAGACCAAGTGGGCTGGGGATGTCTCTGGGACGGGTCTCCTCAGGGGCTTTCAGAGCTTCTGCACAGCCAGGGCGTACTTGTCTCTGGCAGTCTCTCTGAGGGTACAGACATGGCTTAAGTCCCTGAAGTAATCGTTGTAGTCAAAGGCGTATCCCACCACGTATCTGTCTGGAATTTCAAAGCCAGAGAAGTCCGGGGTGTAGCCCAGGCTTTGAGGGGTCCTTTTCACCAGCAGGCTGGCCACCCTCACCATCCTGGGGCCATGCTGCTCCACCAGGGGAAGCAGAGCCTGCATGGTTCTGCCCGTGTCCACGATGTCTTCCACAATCAGGACGTTCTTCCCAGCGAGGCTGGAGAGGTCGGCTCCCCCCAGCACTCGCACGTTGCCCGTTGACTGGTCATTGCAGTAGCTGCTCACTCGGATGAAGTCCACCATTATGGGACTGGCCTGGTCTGAGTTCCTGTTCAGGGTCTCCATGGCATTCAGCAAGTCGGAAAAGAACTTATAGGCCCCCTTGAGGACACAGAGGGCCACGATGTGCTGGCCTCCCATGTCCTGGAGCACATCGCGGGCCAGCCGCTCAATCCTGTCCATGATGAGCCCATGAGGGATGAACACCTTTTCCAGATCTTGCGCGTAATTCTTCGGGATGCTAAAGCAGTCCAGGTCGTAGCCTGGTGCATCATCTCCAATCCGGATGCTGGGGCTCCTGTTGGCCATGATGCTCTGGACTGCTCAGCAGGGGCTGGGGGGCTGGCCAGAAAGAGGGAGAGTGGAGAGAGGAGAGAGGAGAGAGGAGAGAGGAAGAGGAAGAAGAAGAGGAAGAGGAAGAGGAGGAAGCAGTCAGGGAAGTCTTAAGATGTGCCTCTGCCAGCCACAGCTCTGAGCTGAGTCTCACTGATTGCTGTTTCACCACTGGTACCTGCAGAGAGAAGAAGGAGTGTCCAAGTGACATGGCTGAAAAAGCAATAGGACCCTGGCCAGTGGCTACTGGCTTTCTTTGCCTGTCCTCGTCAGCGTGTCCTGGCTCAGGACTTGCCCTTTATCTGGTTCTCAGAATGTTCTCCCCTCCTGCACCCCCTTGATGTTAGCTACAACCTAGGCTGTGGGCAGAGAAATGAAAGTCAACCACATTCCTCTTTCTAGGAGAGGGAATGACAAGGAAGATCAGAGAGAGGACTCCAAATGTGAACAAAACTATCTGGAAGAGATCGTGGCCAAAAGGAACAGATATTGTCATCAATGCTTTGGCATGACTTGAAATGTGTTCAAGTAAGTTGGGTGGAGCAGTAGAGAGAGGGCTAGACCTGGAGTCAAGAAGACTTCTCTGAGAATTCACAGCTGGCCTGGACACTTAATAGTTGTAGGACCTTGGGCAAGTCACCTCACCCTGTGTGAATTTCCTAGAAGAGGTGCAAAATGACTCCCAGTTTTAGCCTGGTCCATCATCTCCAATCACAACGCATTACATTGCACGTAAAATGGGATGGAGATATCAAACCACTGGCATATTTGCCAAGAAAACACCACATGGGGACACAAAGCAGAGGATACACCTCAAAATGACCGTATCTCAACAACTACAAAATCTGTCAAGTGTCAGACTAGCCTTTCACTATACTTTCCTTCTCTATTGCTAAAAAACTCCTCTCAGAAGAAAGATCCTGCAGAAACCTTCTTCACCCACTAAAAAAAAGAAAGAAAAAAAAAGAAAAGAGAAAAATTCCAGGTGAGAATTGAGAATACTGAGCTCCATGGGAATTCTTGGCTACCTATTGTAAAGGTGAAATTGAATGGTTGGACTTAAATGAGATGAAATAATATGGTTGCTGGAATGATTCTATCTCATGTCTGAAGCTTGTTGACCAAAATAGAGGGGAAACAAGGAAGTTGAGAAATGTGAAAGAGGTTAGAGAAGATGCCTATGCTAGTCCTCAGCCAGCAGGGCCACAAATGAGGAACCCCATGACCTTCTCCAAGATGGAAGCTAGTCTCTTGGGAAATTAGGAAGTATTTGGTTCCAAGGCAGAAGAGTGGTATGGACTAGGCAATGGGAGTTAAGTGACTTGTCCATGAAGTGTCTGAGGGCAGATTTGAATCTAGACCCTCCCATCTGTAGTCTGCTTTTGTTTTAATACCATTTGGGATAAGTGGGTTTTCTTGGTTAAGTGCCAGATATTCCCATTGTGGAACTGGTCATTGGTGGCAAAGGGGCTGAGCCTTGGCTATAAACCTCGGGGTCCTTCTTCCCCTTCCCCCCAGTAACAATGCAGCCATCAGAATTTAGATGGAAGCTCTCTATCCCCAGAATGTAACTCCTGCCTGCCATATACCCAAGAGCATTCAGACCAACATGCCACTGGATTGGAATGAACACATTTCTCCCCTTCAGACCTATTGCTAGTCTCCATGAATTATCCCATTTGATGCTGACAGCCTGCTTGACGTAGGCTATTATGGGCATTAAAATGCCTGCCTTGGAGATGAGAAAACTCAAGTTTAGACGGAGTAAGACCCTGGACTATGGCCATGCAGTGATGCCCATGGCACAAGACCTGATGGCAAACCCATAGCTCTAGTGACTCCAAAGCCCCTCCCAAGCAAGCTCTCAATTTGCACAGATTTGAGGGGAAAAAAAAAGAAACAGCATTTGCCCAGGAGGAAACCTACCTTTGCTCAGGTACTGCTGGGAGCTTTCTCAGTCAGAAGCACAGGTTGAGCTGGGCTCTGGGTTCTGAGCCTGCAGGCCTGGGCTTTTATTCCCCTCTCCCAGATAACTCCTCCCTTTTCCACCCCAAGAAGAAGGTGTCACTTCCTCTCCTCCCCTTGTCCCCCCACTCAGGACCTCCCAGGGGGTAGTTGTTTACTTTGCCTATTTAGCACCTCCTTTAGCTCCTTTGAACTCTGGGATACTTTCTGAGAGCATCAAAGTGCTCAGAGACACAGAAGAGGGTGTTAACTCCCTGCATCAATTAATCAATCAGCCTCCTCATTGTTTATTAAGTGTAAAGTACCCAGAGTGAAGGAGGTTCTAGTTCTCACTTCAAGGCAGGGAGCTCTTTGCCAAATGAACCACAACAGGACTGATGAAGGAGCTCAGTGTCTGAGTAAACCAGCCCAAGCCCAAGTTTTACATTTTCTGATCTCTGAACTGGAGAACTCCCATCTACTAGGAGGGAGACAAAGTATGCCCAGGAGCCCTAGTTGCTAAGTCCATGGGCCCTGCAGTGCAGCCATGGCATCAGAAACAGCAGCTGGAGGGCCAAACCAATGAGTGACCACCCCAGGCTCAGGAATGGTCCTACAGTGTTGCTCATGTAGATGGCAGACTTTCTGGCTTTGGCTACAGGCTTCTGGTGAAGCCCATGAAACACCCTGGGGCCAAGGCACCTCAGGCAAAAAGAGCCAGCAAAGCTGAGTGTGAATTGTTCAGTTGGTAGACCTTCCAATCAGTGCCATGACCACTCCCAGGAGGAATATGCATTGGTGGCTCCTTGCCCCTATCCCTGTTCAAGGAAAGGCCATAACCATCCTATAACATGTCTATGGCATGTTCAGGGTTCTTGACACAGAAGATTTCATTTAAATTTGACTGCACTCCTTTGAGGCAAGTGCTATTTACCCATTTTGTGCCTCTTGCAGACATTGTATCTTAGACCCAGGCCATTGGGTCTGTCCTAAGCTTTTGGGAACCCAAGAGACCTGGCTGTTGGACCTTCCCCCCTTTTTCTTCTCCTTCCTTTAATCTTGTGAAATCCTTGTTCTCTGTCTTAGAGTCCTCTGGGCAGGTAGCCCAGCCCTTGGCTGCCCCTTTTCCTTCCTATCCCTTGGAAAGCTTCAGCCTCTCCCAGATTATCCTGGCAGGGCTTCCCTTTTCCTTGTAGCCCTGGTCATGTCAATCCATCACACCTCCCAGTCTTTAGTTCCCCAAATGTTATTGATCTTTGGAGAGAATCTAGCTGGGTGCTGCTCTCAGACACTGGGGGCAGCTGAATGGTGGACTCTCCATCTTTCCTGATTAAAGATTTGGGTTTTCTGACTGTTTCAGTAGTTCTGTGTTTTCCCCAAGTTGACTTGACCATTTCTGGGCGAATTCACTGGTGGCTAATTGTCCCCATCTGTCTCCAACAGGGTCCTAGCCGAGATGCAGGAGAGCATCGATGTGGCACATTGGACTTTGCTCAGAGTCTTTGACACAAGATTTCATTTGAACTGTCCTATGTAACAGTGAGCAAACTCAGTTAAACTTGGCTTTTCAGGAAGCTCTCCATTTCACAGAACATTCTTTTGTCTCTCTTGGGCCTGCAGGAGGAAGAGGTCTAGTCTTACTCAGGCAGCAGAAGTGTTTGACATGACAACAAAAGTAAAATGAAAGAAATATGTAGCTTTATAAATGAAAGCAATTATTTAAATATAGAATTATCAAAATTAAAATAAAAAAGTGAGTGGAGATTGGGCTTTCTTCCAACTCATTCTTCCCTCAAAGGAAGTTTTCTTTTCATGATGCCCCTGCCAAAATGGCTGATACCAACTGTGAAAATAAGCTAGAGATTCTATCCTCTGGCATCATAGGGGAACAAAAGGAATGGAATGAAAGAAAGGGACAAGTATTTATTAGCCACATGGTTTTCAACTCCTTATTCCTTCTTTCTACCTATCCTGACCTTTCTGGTCTATAATACACCATGGAAATTCCCCTTTATTCCCAGAGACTTATACACTCTACCACACTCCTCTAGGCCTGGTTCTCAATATACTGAGCTACCCAGCTTCCCCGCTCCCTACCACCACTAACCCACCCCCCAAACCCCCACCTTAGGTACTTGAATCTCTTACATTATTCACAATTCTCTTGGGAATTCTCTTGTTAACTCTTTCCATTGGTTCATTAGTCAATGTGCCTTCAGTCATTTCCCACTCATCAGCCAAACACAGCAAGTGCATCCCCTCTCCCCAAGGCTAGTGATGTCTCTTTGACCTTGTGTAGTGCAAATCACATTCCTCAAAGATAAAAATGCACAAGACAATCAAGTACTGTACATGCAAAAATCTTTATTAAGCATGTGCTCCCCATAGCTGAAACCAGGGACCAAGTGAGCTGGGGATGTCTCGGGGACGGGTTTCCTCAGGGGCGTTCAGAACTTCTGCACAGCCAGGGCATACTTGTCTCTGGCAGTCTGATGGTACAGACATGGCTTAAATTCCTGAAATATTCATTGTAGTCAAAGGTATATCCCACCACGAATCTGTCTGGAATTTCAAAGCCAGAAGTCTGGAGTGTAGCCCAGACGTTGAGGGGTCCTTTTCACCAGCAGATTGGCCACTATCAGGATCCTGGGGCCATGCTGCCCCACCAAGGGAAGCAGAGTCTGCAAGGTTTTACCGGAGTCAAAATATCTTCCACAATCAGGCAGGATCAGGCTTGGAATCTAGCTTTGCCATTGACCAGATAAAAGTTCAGCTATAGCCAGTTTCCCCAATCAACGTAAACCAAGATAATATTCTTTTTTTTTTTTTTCATGGTTGATATTACTGGCAGTTTCCAGATGGATTTCATGTTTCTTTGTGTTTTCAGTCATCATCCAATTAGAGAAGGCAGAGATGGAGCCTGGAGTGTCATTCTCTGGGTTCCTTTTTGATGGCCATGGTCCAGAGGAGTGGATGATCTGTTTCCACGGTCACAACTCCAGAGCCATCATAGGTATTGGAAGTGCTGACTAGCGTTCCGAACATGAGGACATCCTTGGTGAGGTTCCATTTGAGGCCTGTTGTGGTGACTTGCTTACAGGGTTGTCCAACAGGAACAAGGCCACACCAATCCCCCTCCAATCCCGTGTCTACATGCAGTTGGTGCTTTCCCGGCTGAAGCAGGCAAATGAGGGAATCTGCGTGTATGATGATAACAGGCACTGGAGTGATGGCACTTGCATGAAAAAGGGTCTCTACAGAAGCCATGATCTGGTCCACTCGTCCTGCCAGGCCACCCAGTGCCACAATCATGTCCACCTGGAGATCTTTGTCTACTATCTTCTTCTGTAGGACTTGAAGGCATTTCGTAAAATGGGTGTCATTTTGATCAGGGGTTTCAACAAGCTCACATCCCTTGACTTGGTAAGCCAGCTTTGCTGGCTCTTTTTGCCTGAGGTGCCTTGGCCCCAGGGTGTTTCATGGGCTTCACCAGAAGCCTGTAGCCAAAGCCAGAAAGTCTGCCATCTACATGAGCAACACTGTAGGACCATTCCTGAGCCTGGGGTGGTCACTCCTTGGTTTGGCCCTCCAGCTGCTGTTTCTTGATGCCATGGCTGCACTGCAGGGCCCACGGACTTAGCAACTAGGGCTCCTGGGCATACTTTGTCTCCCTCCTAGGAGATGGGAGTTCTCCAGTTCAGAGATCAGAAAAAGTAAAACTTGGCCATGGGCTGGTTACTCAGACACTGAGCTCCTGTCATCAGTCCTGTTGTGGGTTCATTTGGCAAAGAGCTCCCTGCCTTGAAGTGAGAACTAGAACCTCCTTCACTCTGGGTACTTTACACTTAGTAATCAATGAGGAGGCTGATTGATTAATTGATGCAGGCAGTTAACACCCTCTTCTTTGTCTCTGAGCACTTTGATGCTCTCAGAAAGTATCCCAGAGTTCAAAGGACCTAAAGGAGGTGCTAAATAGTCAAAGTAAACAACTACCCCCTGGGAGGTCCTGAGTGGGGGGACAAGGGGAGGAGAGGAAGTGACACCTTCTTCTTGGGGTGGAAAAGGGAGGAGTTATCTGGGAGAGAGGAATAAAAGCCCAGGCCTGCAGGCTCAGAACCCAGAGCCCAGCTCAACCTGTGCTTCTGACTGAGAAAGCTCCCAGCAGTAACTGAGCAAAGGTAGGTTTCCTTCTGGGCAAATGCTGTTTCTTTTTCTTTTTCTTTTTTCTTTTTTACTCCACCCTCTCTATAACTGCACAAATTGAGAGCTCGCCTGGGAAGGGCCATGGAGTCACTAGAGCTACGGGTTTGCATCAGGGCTTGTGCCATGGGCATCACTGCATGGCCATAGTCCAGTGTCTTACTCCATCTAAACCTGAGTTTTCTCATCTCCAAGGCAGGCATTTTAATGCCCATAATAGGCTGAGTCAAGCAGGCTGTCAGCCTCAAATGGGATAATTTGTGGAGACTAGCAATAGGTCTGAAGGGGAGAAATGTGCTCATTGCAATCCAGTGGCATGTTGGTGTGAACGCTCTTGGGTATATGGCAGGCAGGAGTTACATTCTGGGGATAGAGAGCTTCCATCTAAATTCTGATGGCTGCATTGTTACTGGGGGGAAGGGGAAGAAGGACCCCAAGGCTTATAGCCAAGGCTCAGCCCCTTTGCTGCCAATGACAGGTTCCACAATGGGAATACTTGGACTTAACCCACTAAACTCACTTATCAGTATTAAAAGAGAAATCAGACTAGAGAAGGGAGGTTCTAGGTTCACTCTGGCCTCTGCCACTTCCCAGCTGTGTGACCCTGGGCAAGTCACTTAACCCCTATTACCTAGCTCTTACCACTCTTCTGCTTTGTAACCAATACACAGCATTGATTCCAAGATGGAAGATGAGGGTTTAAAAGAAAAATCAAACAGAAATCAGAGGAAACATTCATAGGAGCATAAAGATACTGGATAATACAGAGTGGAGGATCTCCTCCCATCCAGTGAGGTAACTCAGATCTCAGCCAGTGGGAAGGTCCCCAAAGTCTCTGGTACAGCAAGCTGGAGATAGAGAAGGACATGAGACTCTCACCTCTTCTCAAGTCTTTGCAGAATCTTTTCTTTTAGCAGCTTGAGGTGGGGCAGACCTCATCCATCTCTTGAGGCTCAAAGCCAGAAGGTCCCCAAATGACTCAAGGCTTCCAAAAGGACTCCAGGAAAACAGGAAGCTCTTTTTCTCTGGCCAACCTCACTCACACATGGCAGGACAGTCACCTCCACCACTAAAGAGAGTCCTAAGGCAATGGGCTCCGGGAGAGGGTGTAGAAAAGCAAGACATGAGGAAAATATAATGAGAAGCTTTCTTAATGCTTTATAAAATTAAAGCAATGATAAATATACTCATACTTTGTTGCTTTTCGTCATGCCATTTTCCACGTAATTTTGCTCAAAGTTTGATGTTGCTTGACTCTCCCCTCTCTTCCGATGCTCTGACTTCTATTTCTTCCCTTTCACTGTCCAACTCCCAGAAAAAGGAACGTGCACCAGTGGCGGCCTCTTTCACATCTCCAAGCTATGCTTGAGCTAACCCACAGAAGAACTGAAGATAACAAGGGATCCCCTTCTCAGTGATTTAGCAGCAAAGGGTGGAGGCAGAGCAAACATCTGGATACCAGATGAAGGGGGAGGCATCAGCTGGGACTCCCTGATCCTGCAGGAAGGTTAAGGCCAACAGTGGAAAGAGCTCTGGGCTAAGCAGCCACTGTCTGGCCCAAATGGCCATTTTGACCAATTGAAGCTACTGTAACATTAACCTTTCCCTCTGCAGGTGCAAGTGGTGGAAGAGAAATCATTGGCTCAGGAGCTGAGACATCACTTTGGGGATTTCTACTAGAAGAGCCCATACCCAGATCATCTCAATGGAAAGTCTAATGAATGAGATGTGGGCACTGACTTTGGATAATGAAGCTTGTGAAGAACAGAAAGTCCCTGTGGAGGAACATTCGATACCAGAGCCAAAACCTGGCCCCACATGTGGCTACTACGCATACAAATTCATGTGCTTTGTTATCCTGGCTTTCATATTGGTCCTAGTCGGTTTGCTTATGTGGCTGCTCATGCCATCATCCAACATGAACAGCAACAGAAATGCTACAGAATTCGACCAGATGTCTTTAGACTTCATACACAATCCTGAGAGCTGTTGTTTTAGAGTTTTCTTCGCTTGGTACTACTGACACCATCAATTAGATCGTCACTCGATATACTGTTTCCTGCCTGGGAAAAGGTACAAAAGAGGTTCCACTTTCCTCCATGGCCAGTCCAGAGACCAAGTCCTTGACAAGTTTTGTCAGTGGCTTGTAAAGAATGCCTGTAGATCAGCCTTTTCATCCAGTCTGGAGGAGCCTGAAACAAATCTTCTTCTTTTTTTTTTTCTTTAAACCCTTACCTTCTGTCTTGGAATCAATACTTAGTATTGGTGGGCAGAAGAGCAGTAAGGGCTAGGCAATGGGGGTCAAGTGACTTGCCCAGGGTCACACGGATGGGAAGTGTCTGAGGCCAGATTTGAACCTAGGACCTCCCATCTCTAGGCCTGGCTCTCAATCCACTGAGCAACCCAGCTGCCTCCTGAAACAAATCTTCTTATCCAGTGCTATCATCTACTCCCTTCTCTTTGATAGAGGAAGGATTTTTCAAGTCACCACTGCCAATTTTTTTCAATGTATTGATCTGTTTGACCTTTTTATTTTCTATTTTTTCCTCTGCAATAAATATGATCTGTTTTAAAGAATGTCTCTTTGTAGAAGATGATGAATGAATCTAGGGAGAAATTCTGGTCATGGGGAAAAAAACCTCCAAAATATATCAATAAAAATTTACTTTAAAGGGAAATTTGTCATTTTGTGGGTGAATGTCAGACAATGTTTTGAAGTATGAATTCATTCCAGTCTGTTACAGTTCTATTTACTTGAGTGGTAGGATAAAAAAGAGAAAGTTATAAGCCTAGTTTGGATGTTTCAGCACAATTGACTGGCAGTTAGAGCACATTAATTTTGATTACAATGCCTTAGAGGGAGAAAGAATAGAGTAGTATTTGGGATCTCAACTCTCAACTAAGGGTATGTCCTGGGTGTGTCCCTTAGTATATATCTGCCTCAGTTCCCTTAACCCCTAGGGCTGTTGTGGGATTCAAATTATATATGTGTTGCGTTTAGCACAGAACCAGGGACACAGTAGGCGACTAATACATGCTTGTTTCTTCCCTTTCATTCCTTCCTTTCTTTTTGTCCTGAAATGCCAGTGGATGAGAAATGCTGACTTACTTGAATTTTCAAATATTTAGGGTTAGTGGTAATAGTAGCCATTTTAGAAGCTGAACAATTAAAAGACAGCTCTTTTTATTTTAAAGTTTTAAACATATTCTCATATCTTCCATCTTGGAATCAATACTCTGTATATCTAGAGATTCTCCCTAAGGATTTAATTTTCATCCTTAGGCTGAGAAGTCACACAGATGTATATATTTAGCCCTGAATTTTTAACTGACAAATTTGTGATGGGTCCTGCAGAATATCCTTATAACCAATAAAAGTGGGTCTGGCCACAGTAATGTTTCAGTTAAAAGAGTGGTTGCCTTAAACTGTGACCAGGAAAATATGGTTTCAAGACTTTGAATTGCCAAAACTACATTTTTTTTGTGTGTGTGTCTTGATTTAATGTTAAAAATAAGATGGTTGCCATGGGAAAAATTCCCAAATATGAAATCCCCAAGTCAGCTGGGTTTTTATGGCGATTTTAATTAATACAAATAAGGAATCAAGGAAAAGGAGAGAGAGAGTAAGAGGAAATAATGTATGAGGGGCCTAGGCCTGAGCCTTAAGAGAGACCAGTCAGTCTTTAATCCACTCACCACAAGATTTGTCCCAAGCAAGATTCTAGTGTTCAGAGAGACCCTCCAGTTTAGCTCCTCAGCTCCACTAAGTTCAGCCACCAAGCCCTCCAATTCAGCTTTGGCAAGCTGAACCCCCTCAGAGGCCTTTCTGACCTCCTTTTAAGGAGAATTTTCTCCTATGTCACCTCCCCTAAGTTTTCACATCTACCAATCACAGTAGATGTTTTCCAAAGGACTGACCATTCTTAATTCACACCTTCTTTAGTTCTCAACTTCTCTGGGTAGACTAAAACTTCACACCTCTCTTGTTAAGCTTGAACCTTGCAAGTTTGCAAGTTGCCTGACCTTTTAGTGATCAATTTGACCTTCATAGGTACTTAGCACCTTTTTGCATTAGATCTAAAAATAGACTTAGCTGTAGGGCTTTTGCCTTTACTTTAAGTATGGGTTAAGTACTTTTCATTGTTCAGTAAGGAGTTTACAACTTTATCTTCCCCTAAAGTATGCTTAAGTGTGGGTGGAGTAATGTTAGAGTTCTCACATTCCTGATCAAGTACCTTCATTGTTTAAAATGGGGAATGGTCTTAACCAAATGTTCTAAGGTAGAGTGAGAATTTTTAACATTCACAAGTCTGAGAAATTTTAAGATTCACAGTACTAATCATTTATTAATAAAATGAGAGAGTGAAGGAGAGAGGGAGATTTCAGCCTTACTAATTTAAGGTAATATCTGGTCCCAGGTTTCACCCCACCCTGGTGCCCTCCAATGCTGCCACTTGCCAGGCATCAGCCCAGGGATTCAGTCTGTTCAAGGGCAGAAGTAAGAACAGACATTCTCCTTCCCAGGTTTGCCTTTTAAACCCCTCTAGCTCTTTCCTCCAAGGTGACATTGCATGTTGATACTCACACTGATGCCAGGGGATGCCAGGCCATTAAATATGACATTACTCTGTAACACCCACCATTAGGGAGCCCTAGGATAAAGGTATTTTCCCTCAAATCCCCTAGGGAATTCTTATTGTACAAGTCATGTACACACAGGCAGATAAATATTTTCTTGCCCTCATCTTTTGGCTTGTGCAGAAAAATTGGCAGGTGAAACTTTAATAAATGCTTTGTTAAACTGTAGTCATCCCAGCTGTGTGACCCTGGGCAAGTCACTTGTCCCCCATTGCCTAGCCCTTACCACTCTTCTGCCTTGGAGCCAATACTATGTATTGGCTCCAAGACAGAAGGTAAGGGTTAAAAAAATAAATAAAAAAAAAACTGTAGTCAAACTGACCATTCATTGCACTTTGATCTCTCAATCTAGACACCATTTCAAAAAAGGAAATGTGTGTGGGAGCAGCTGGGTATCTCAGTGGATTGAGAACCAGGCCTATAGATGGGAGGTCCTAGGTTCAAATCTGGCCTCAGCCACTTCCTAGCTGTGTGACCCTGGGCAAGTCACTTGACCCCCATTGCCTAGCCCTTACCACTCTGCTGCCTTAGAGCCAATACACAGTATTGACTCCAAGATGGAAGGTAAGGGTTAAAAAAAAAAAGAAAGGAAATGTGTTCAGTAGTGAGATTATTTTTGATGAAGGCAGGTTCTTCTTTGAAGAAATATCAATAAACATCTAGGAAAGGAAGTGGTGATAGCAATCATGTTTTAGAATTTTTCCAAGAATCAAATTCAATGTCATTGGCCTATGACTTGTTCTTTCTTGTCACAGGCAAGGTCCAGCCTCACTCATGACTCCAGGGGTTCCTGACAGCTGGCAAATGATCAGTCATGAAAATAACAAATGGAAGACAACTGTATCTTAAGGCCATGATAGCTGCTCTGTCATCCCCAGGCTTGATGTTTATTTTCATACCAATTTTCTTGGCACACAGATACAGTTCCTAAAACAGATGTCTAAATGGAGATAATTGGAAAAATGATACATTAATTTTCAACAAATCACTTGATTAACATTCTATATTCTTGTATTGTGATTGCAGATTCTTGACAGAATAAAGGTTTCACTCAAGACCAATGATTTCATCCCAGGTGGCTTAATTTTCCCATTACCCTGTGAGGAGTTTTTTAGCTTACAAACAATCAAGGAAATTTACTTATCAGAAGTAATCAATCAGAAGTTCTTAAAGACAATTCAACAATCAGACCATTGAAGCTGAGGGGTGCTGGGAACACAATTCAGATTTAATATTAGACTGATCATTTTTCAGGGTTTACTAGGGAGTTTTCGTGTTATTGGTTTTCACTGAGGCACACTGAAGCTTAGTATACCTGTAGTGTACCTGTATGTCTTGTATGGACCTTTATGATTGATTTGTGTTCTGGCTTCATGAGAATAGGTTTCTGTGAGTGGGAAAGTTCTGAGCTTGGACTGTAATTGTGGTTTCACTGGGTATTATGTACCTCAGTAAATGTTAACCCATGATCGTCTTTTTGGATTGGGTTTGAGGGTCTGATCTTTTGGGGTATTAGGTATTTTGCTCTTGCATTATTCCTTCTGAGACTAGGGAGAATGATAGTCATGTCAATTCCATAGGTAAAGTATATTAAAGAGAGAGGTCATGCTTCTGGGACTGAGTGGGCAATCACATCTTGCCAAGGGCCACTCTGTGGCCTCCTTAGCTACCACACGTGACTCTGTCAAGGCATCATGGCCTGATGGCTCCCAGCACTTTCTTGCTAAAATTTTTTAAGAATCAGAATATTCGGGCTTCTTCAATACTTGGAGAGCACTTTTTCTTTTCTCCAATCCAATCCAATCCAGTCAACAACTATAGACCACTTACTATGTTGAAGCTAGGTATACAATTAATAAAAAAGAAGACAGTTCTAAAAAAAGTATATAATCATAGTCTAAAAAGAGTATATAGGGGGCAATTGGGTGGCTCAGTGGATTGAGAGCCAGACCCAGAGATGGGGGGTCCTGGGTTCAAATCTGGCCTCACACACTTCCTAGCTATGTGACTCTGGGAAAATCACTTAGCTCCTATTGCTTAGCCCTTACCACACTTCTGCCTTGGAACCAATACACAGTATTGATTGTAAGATGGAAGGTAAGGGTTTAAAAAAAATAAAAAAAATATAAAGAGTATATAAGCAAACTCTAAAAGGGGAAACAACCCCCAAAAGAAGGCAGGTAGGGAGAGGAAAACATTGAGCACCCAGTGTGGCTTGTGAAATTTAATCAATTAAACAATATGAATTCATATCTCTGGATGTAATATCATTTACTAATAGGGCATGTAATCTGTTAATCAAGGACAGGTTCATAGCATGTGCCCATTTGCTCTAAAAACCTCGAGGAAGGGTCAGTTTTATACCTAAATGTGTCTTCCTTCTGATTGGCCTGACTAGTCATCATTGCAACCTTTCCGGACAATCCTGATTTTGGATATTTTAATGAGGAGATAAACCAAGACTCCTCAGATCCTCTCTATTACCTTGTTGTTGGGAGAGGGAGGGATAATGCTCAGATTGGGAGGGTCAATCTACACCTAGCTTATGGAAAGCATAGCACCTAGTTTGCATTAGCATATGGAAACTCCAAGAAGAGGTTAAATTTCAATCATTAGCTTAATTACATACAGCTTCACTCTTCTTTACCCTTTCCCACTCCCAGGCTTTCACATGAACCTTTGATTAAGTACTCTTTTGCACAGGCAAAGGGTATTTTATTAGTTTCCTATAAATTGGAAGTTCCTCTGTATATCTTTGGGTCTCTGACAAGCACAATAAACAATAAAACTGCATCTATTTGCATCTTATCTTGGCCTCTCTGATTATTTGAATGATTAAAGGGTGCCAGATCTATTTCTGGAAGCCCTAACTTTGCCCCCTGTCCTTTAGGAAATTGCTTTGGGGGAAGCCCCCGACTGACCTGATGGATCCTACCTCTGACTTGGAGGTACTTAATGATGCCAGTTTATATAAGAGTCCATTAGTAGTCATTCAAGCCTTATGTATCCTTGTTTTATTCTCAAAGTTTATTGACCTTATCCAGGCAATCCAGCCCAAACTGGAAAGATCTTTTTGCAGCTAGTGTTAAAGCATCAGCCTCTTCCTGTCAGTCCAGCCCTGGGCTCCTTCTTTCCTTGTATCCACTGCAGAGCTAGTCAATCATTTTCCCTGCCCTTTGTTCCCCAAAATATAAGACCCCCCCAAGTTCTGTCACTTTTTGGAGAATCATGTTTGGTGGTGCATTCTCCCAGAGACACTGTTCCCAGAGTCCCGGAGCTTTGGCTCTGCATGGTTTTGAAATGCTTTACTCAGTGTGGCAACTGAATATTAAGAACTTGTCTCTTGCCTGATTAAAGACTGGGCTTTTCTGACCATTTTAGTGGTTCTGTGTTTTTCAAAGTTAACAAGGGGTACATCTTGTGATATAGAGACCCCCCAAATTCCCACTCCAGACATAGCTCTAGAACTCTTTTCTAATGGACTATATTGCTCCCATTTATTGGCTTAAGTAAATTCCAAAGTTAGGCAAACATACCACAGAGCAGGGTGTTCTCAACTACCAACTAGCTTTTGGGGGAGGGAGGTGGGGTTTGCAAGTAGGAAAGAGACTTCCTGCAACATTTTTCATGATGATCCCCTTCTGAATAGCTTTAAAGCAACAAAGTAAGAAATATAATACAGGACTATGATCACTTTTTCAATTACATTCAGAAACAATTTTTGACAATTGCTCTCTGACATTGTGCCTTTCAAGTGCCTCCCCCGCCCCCTGTAAATAGTGTGATATAGAGGTGATGTGTATTTTTCTCAGCCAGTCTGAAAGAAAACAAGAGGCAAAGCCCAAACCAGTCACAGGTTTATTGAGAGAGATTGGTGGACCTCAGCAAAGCATAAGCTTTCCTCACACCTAAGACAATAAGACAGCTGAATGAGTTTCCAACAGTTATATACCCTAATACATCCCCGTGTGGACGTCCAGAGGACACATCACAGGGTCAGAGGCCACCCCTGCTCCTTCAGAGGACAAGCCCTAGAGGGGAACATGGATATTCCTTATGTGAAGAGGGGAGATCCCTTATATGATAACTGAGTTAAAACGTCTGCTCACAGGTCAGGATCCACACTGAGAAAACTAGAACCTCCTTCACTCTGGGTACTTTACACTTAGTAATCAATGAGGAGGCTGATGTGATGAATTGATGCAGGCAGTTAACACCCTCTTCTTTGTCTCTGAGCACTTTGATGCTCTCAGAAAGTATCCCAGAGTTCAAAGTAGCTAAAGGAGGTGCTAAGTAGGCAAACTAAACAACTACCCCCTGGGAGGTCCTGAGTGGGGGGACAAGGGGAGGAGAGGAAGTGACACCTTCTTCTTGGGGTGGAAAAGGGTGGAGTTATCTGGGAGAGGGGAATAAAAGCCCAGGCCTGCGGGCTCAGAACCCAGAGCCCAGCTCAACCTGTGTTTCTGACTGGGAAAGCTCCCAGCAGCACCAGCACCAGCACCAGCACCAGCACCAGCACCAGCACCAGCACCAGCACCAGCACCAGCACCAGCACCAGCACCAGCACCAGCACCAGCACCAGCACAAAGGCAGGTTTCCTCCTGGGGAAATGCTTTTTCTTCCCTTCATATCTGTGAAAATTGAGAGCTGGCCTGGGAGGATTCTTGGAGTCACTAGAGCTATGGGGTTTGCATCAGGGCTTGTGCCATGGGCATCAGTGCATGGCCATAGTCCAGTGTCTTACTCCATCTAAACCTGAGTTTTCTCATCTCCAAGGCAGGCATTTTAATGCCCATAATAGCCTAAATCAAGCAGGCTGTCAGCCTCAAATGGGATAATTCATGGAGACTAGCAATAGGTCTGAAGGGGAGAAATGTGCTGATTGCAATCCAGTGGCATGTTGGTCTGAACTGTCTTGGGTATATGGCAGGCAGGAGTTACATTCTGGGGACAGAGAGCTTCCATCCAAATTCTGAAGGCTGCAGTGTTACTGGGGGGAAGGGGAAGAAGGACTCCGAGGTTTATAGCCAAGGCTCAGCCCCTTTGCCGCCAATGACCAGTTCCACAACGGGCATATCTGGCACTTAACCAATAAAACCCATTTATCCCAATCGGTATTAAAAGAGAAATCAGACTAGAGAAGGGAGGTCCTTGGTTCAAATCTGGTCTCAGACACTTCCCAGTTGTGTGACCCTGGGCAAGTCACTTAACCCCCATTGCCTAGCCATTACCATTCTTCTGCCTTGGAACCAGTACACAGCATTGATTCCAAGATGGAAGGTGAGGGTTTAAAAGAAAAACCAAACAGAAATCAGAGGAAGCATTCATAGGAGAATAAAGATGCCAGATAATACAGAGTGGAGGATCTCCTCCCATCCAGTGAGGTAACTCAGATCTCAGCCAATGGGAAGGTCCCCAAAGTCTCTGGTACAGCAAGCTGGAGATAGAGAAGGACATGAGACTCTCACCTCTTCTCATATCTTTGCAGAATCTTTTCATTAATAGCTTGAGGTGGGTCAGGCCTCATCCATCTCTTGAGGCTCAAAGTCAGAAGGTCCCCAAATGACTCAAGGCTTCCAAAAGGACTCCAGGAAAACAGGAAGCTCTCTTTGCTCTGGCCAACCTCACTCACACATGGCAGGACAGTCACCTCCACCATTAAAGAGAGTCCCAAGGCAATGGGCACATGAGAAAAATATAATGAGAGGCTTTCTTAATGCTTTATAAAATTAAAGCAATGAAAAATATAATTATACTTTGTTGCTTTTCGTCATGCCATTTTCCACTTAATTTTGCTCAAAGTTTGATGTCGCTTGACTCTCCCCTCTCTTCCGATGCTCTGACTTCTATTTCTTCCCTTTCACTGTCCAACTCCCAGAAAAGGAACATACACCAGCGGCTGCCTCTTTCACATCTCCAAGCTATGTTTGAGCTAACCCACAGAAGAACTGAAGAAAACAAGGGATCCCCTTCTCAGTGATTTACCAGCAATGGGTGGAGGCAGAGCT
The DNA here is from genome assembly GCF_027887165.1 of Monodelphis domestica. Classification (NCBI taxonomy): domain Eukaryota; kingdom Metazoa; phylum Chordata; class Mammalia; order Didelphimorphia; family Didelphidae; genus Monodelphis; species Monodelphis domestica. Next base: position 350,699,851 of record NC_077230.1, read on the forward strand.
AAAAGTCTGGCTACCAGATAAAGGGGGAGACATTAGCTGGGACTCCCTGATAGTGCAGGAAGGTTAAGGCCAACAGTGGAAAGAGCTCTGGGCTAAGCAGCCACTGCCTGGACCCAAATGGCCATTTTGACCACTTTAAAGCTACTCTAACATTAACCTTTCCCTCTGCAGGTGCAAGTGCTGGAACAGAAATCATTGCCTCAGGAGCTGAGACATCACTTTGGGGATTTCTACTAGAAGAGCCCATACCCAGATCATCTCAATGGAAAATATCGAGTTGGAAACCAAAGAATCTTGGACACTGGCTTTGGTTTACGAAGATGATCAAGAATTATACCCCACTCCAGTGGAACATTCAGCACTGCCCTTCTTTGTATCTGAGGGGAAATGTTCATTCTACTTCTCCAAACTTCTTCCCAAACTTATAGTGACTTTTGTGCTCTTCTTAATTGCTATGCTTCTTTTGGGAAATCATCCCGTTACCCTTTTTTGATAATATAAAACCAACCCCAGCACTGTGAAATTCAAGCATGTATCCTTGGACTTTGTACAAATTATTGTCTGTTAAGAGGAACATAAAGAGTCAGAGGGAAGGGTTGCAGGGAACACTCTTGACATGAGTAATACTGACTAGTCATGGACAGATCAGAACACTTTTGACCTGGGCTTCTTTATGGGTCATTCTGGCATAGTACATTCCAATTCCCAAAAGACCTCCAAGAGCTGTTGGTCTCTAAGGCTCCAGGCCTCTAAGGACTCCTGTCCTCGTTATATACAGGGACAAGAGAAGAGGACTCAGCACAAAGTCTCAGTGGACTTCCCCAGCTGAATATCCAGAAAAGGGCACTGATGTGATCAGAGGAGGACCAGAAGAGAGAAATATCAGGGAAATGTAAGATGACTCAGTTTGCATCTTCTACCCTGCCTGGTTTCAGTGCTATGGAACACTCCATAGCACATAGCACTGCATAGCACCTGGTTTGAATCTCATTCAAGCTTTTCTCGGCTCAGGCTTCTTTTTCCAGATTAGAGCTTTCCAAATTGTGGTCAGGGGAGAAGTAAAGACAAAGGGACTTGTCACCCTAGCTGGCTCTTTTTTAGCCATAAGCAAAAGTAAGGGTTCCGGCCCAGGTAGATTCTTTGGGGTCTCGGGGTGATCACATTATTGGGGTCTCACACTTCAGAGCCTGTCTGCCTTTTCAGCAGAGGGGTCTTGACAAAAAGCAGAGGAAAAAGGATGGATCCCATTGTTCCATAGCACTCAAACCAGGCAGGGTAGAAGATGCAAACTGTTCTTGGAGTTTCAGAAATATTGATTGAATATTGTTACTTTTGCTAACCAAAAATACATTAAGAATGATACACTCATTTTCACTCCATATAGACAGAAGGACTGAGTTGTGAATCCAGTTCTGTCAATTACTATGTAGATGAGCCAAGTCACTTAAACACTGTCTGTCTCTCAGTTCCTCATCAGTAAAATGAGGATAATTAGGCTAGATGGTTTCCAACTGATTTTGATCTTTAGAACTCCAGGCCTCTGTTTTATGCTAAAAGGACCACAGGTACTCATATGGAACGTTGCCAGCCAAGTTTTCCAGTTTCCTGGCTCCTTACCATGTGCCTGGATATACCCAAATGGGATAAGAAGAATCCCCAGGAAGCCAAAATGAAACCTCATGGTTATTAGACTGCAACACGGAGAAATAAATAGCACATCTGTGGTAGAAAAAGCCTTTTGCTAGGCTACAAGAAGATCTAGTAGAACAACTTGGGGAGACTTGTAATAACTGACTGATTTATCTCTTAGGACTGAGGTCTAGGCCTTATTGGCTTGAGGCCCTTGATTCTTATTCCTTTCTTACTTTCTCTCTTTTTCTATTGATTAATCAGTGTATTATAAATTAAATTTCTCTATAAAACCCAGTTGGCTTGGGCATATTCATAAATTGGGAATATATTCCCCGGCGACCATCTTATATTTATATAAAACCAAGACACAGTAGAAAACATATTTCAGCTGTCATAATTGTTATATATATATCCCTTGCTCCCAAACATTTTAATTATCTCAGTTTATGGCTCCCACTCTCTTATCTACAACTACTTAACGCTCAAAACTATTTTAAATCTAACAGAAATTAGTGTATTATTCTCAACCATATTGGCAATATTAAAGTCTCCAAAATGTATATGTCCAGGATTCCAGAAAGAACTAGTAAAGTTGATTTTTCTGAGAAGGCATCCCTAGCAATATAGTGATCAGATATCAGAAGATAATGGCCTTTTAATTACCTTTTACCTGAGTGAGTGTATGGGGTGCTCAGGGAGGGGTAGTATCTCTGGTATGGAGGGCTTGTTGTGCCCTCTTAGGGCAGCTCTCCAGCCTCTGACCCTCAACTGACACCCAGCTCTCACTTGTGGCTCCCAGTAGCTGCTAGCATGCAGCAGCGGCCACACCCCGGGCAACGGCTTCAGCAGGCTGGCTAATACTTGTGAGGGTAGCCATTGGGTCATCAACCCCTGGTGAACCAGGGCTTTGCTCACCCAGCATGTGAAGACTGCTTCAGCTGAACAGATGGAAGAAACCAATAAGAAGGTTCAACAGCTGAGAGGGCAACGCAGCAAAGCACTGTGGAGTGCTTAGGGCGTGTTGGAGCACAAAAGACAACATGGCCATCCAATGCCGCTGAGGAAGTCTCCAGGTTTAAAGACTTTTCATGCCACTTGGACCCAGGCTTCCAACACCGAGAGAGTGGGACTGTCTCTGTGTATCGACTTTTCCACTTAAATCTTCATGCACAAGTGTCTTTGTGCACAAAAACACACAAAGACAATAGTCATCCTCGCTTACCGAGAGACTACTACTATTACTACTACCTGAGTGAGACAGAAACAACTAATGTCTGTACTATATTGTATAAGTGGAAATTTTGTATCCTTTGGACTTCATCTCTCAGCATTCTTTCCTCCTCCCCAAATTCACTTTTCCCTTTCCTATTGTGCCTCCTTACATTGTTTATATATAGTGGAGGTAGCTCCTCCCTCTCCTTCTCTTTTCCATGTGGTAGGCTGGTGAGCTCTTTCAGTTTCTCTAGCCTTTTACTTTCCCTTTGCTTCAAGTTAAATATTAATAAATATTATTAAATATAGTACTTGGAGTATTGAATATTACTTTTAAAATTTAAAATAGTATAAAAGGTATTTGGGGATATCATTTGAATTTGTACTGTAAATAGGTTTAAAACTATAGTTTAGTGATAGGTGAATATACTCTTCCCTCTTCTATAATCCCCTTCCCCAGTTTAACACTAGGACACTTAAATTTGGTATTCTTTGTCCCTTCTCATTTATTACTGACCCAATCTGTGTAATTTCCATTGGGGGGGGGTGCAGTGCCTGTCCAGGAAGCCAGGTGGATGGGAGGCTCTGGAAGGCACTCCCAATCAGCCCTGCACCCAAAATGTTTGCATGTAGATTGGGGCCTGATTCTGATCTTTGATCATTAGCCAGGGGAGGTTGATTTGGAGGGTACCCCCTTCAGGACCTGACCAGGGTGAATGTGTCAGGATGATGTCCTTTAGTCTGAAGGTTGTATGTTTCTACACATAAGCTGGGGGTTTTGACTTGGGCTTTTTGTCCTTTGTTTTTTGTTCTTTTAACTTTTGGAGCTTGTAACTTTTGGGCCTGGCCTTTTCCTTTCTCTCTCTCAATAAAGCATTTAATTTTTGAAAATGGCTTCCCAGATTTCTGAAATAGTGGCTAAAGAGGATAAATTTTGAAATTTTCAAGGTCCCCTCAATTTGTACCCCATACAAAAGGAAGTGAAATGGAATGGGAAGTCTGGAGAAACTCTGGACACAGTGTTGGGTCATGGAAGCCAGATTCAGGGCTGGTTTGACTAGGGAACAGAGGAGTTTTGAGACAGGTAGAAGGTGATAGATTGCTGGATTCCAGTTCTACTTCAGACACTTACTTACTAGCAGTGATAACTTGGACAAGGTACTGTCTCTAACCAGTTCCCTTTCCACAAAATGGGTAAATAGCACTTGCCTCAAAGGAATGCAGTCAAATTCAAATGAAATCATCTGTGTCAAAGACCGTGAAAGGGCCATAGACATGTTATAGGATGGTTATGGCCATTCCTTGAACAGGGATAGGGGCAAGGAGCCACCAATGCATATTCCACCTGGGAGTGGTCATGGCACTGATTGGAAGGTCTAACAACTGAACAATTCACACTCAGCTTTGCTGGCTCTTTTTGCCTGAGGTGCCTTGGCCCCAGGGTGTTTCATGGGCTTCACCAGAAGCCTGTAGCCAAAGCCAGAAAGTCTGCCATCTACATGAGCAACACTGTGTAGGACCATTCCTGAGCCTGGGGTGGTCACTCCTTGGTTTGGCCCTCCAGCTGCTGTTTCTGATGCCATGGCTGTACTGCAGGGCCCACGGACTTAGCAACTAGGGCTCCTGGGCATACTTTGTCTCCCTCCTAGGAGATGGGAGTTCTCCAGTTCAGAGATCAGAAAAAGTAAAACTTGGGCTTGGGCTGGTTACTCAGACACTGAGCTCCTGTCATCAGTCCTGTTGTGGGTTCATTTGGCAAAGAGCTCCCTGCCTGAAGTGAGAACTAGAACCTCCTTCACTCTGGGTACTTTACACTTAGTAATCAATGAGGAGGCTGATGTGATTAGTTGATGCAGGCAGTTAACACCCTCTTCTGTGTCTCTGAGCACTTTGATGCTCTCAGAAAGTATCCCAGAGTTCAAAGGACCTAAAGGAGGTGCTAAATAGTCAAAGTAAACAACTACCCCCTGGGAGGTCCTGAGTGGGGGGACAAGGGGAGGAGAGGAAGTGACACCTTCTTCTTGGGGTGGAAAAGGGAGGAGTTATCTGGGAGAGGGGAATAAAAGCCCAGGTCTGCTGGCTCAGAACACAGAGCCCAGCTCAACCTGTGCTTCTGACTGAGAAAGCTCACAGCACCAGCATAGCCAAGGTAGGTTTCCTCTTGGGGAAATGCTTTTTCTTTTTCTTTTTCTTTTTCTTTTTCTTTTTCTTTTTTCTTCTTTTTCTCCACCCTCTCTATAACTGCACAAATTAAGAGCTGGCCTGGGAAGGGCCTTGGAGTCACTAGAGCTATGGGGTTTGCATCAGGGTTTGTTCCATGGGCATCACTGCATGGCCATAGTCCAGTGTCTTACTCCATCTAAACCTGAGTTTTCTCATCTCCAAGGCAGGCATTTTAATGCCCATAATAGGCTGAGTCAAGCAGGCTGTCAGCCTCAAATGGGATAATTCATGGAGACTAGCAATAGGTCTGAAGGGGAGAAATGTGCTGATTCCAATCCAGTGGCATGTTGGTGTGAACTCTCTTGGGTATATGGCAGGCAGGAGTTACATTCTGGGGATAGAGAGCTTCCATCTAAATTCTGATGGCTGCACTGTTACTGGGGGGAAGGGGAAGAAGGACCCCGAGGTTTATAGCCAAGGCTCAGCCCCTTTCCCACCAATGACCAGTTCCACAATGGAATACTTGGACTTAACCCACTAAACTCACTTATCAGTATTAAAAGAGAAATCAGACTAGAGAAGGGAGGTTCTAGGTTCACTCTGGCCTCTGCCACTTCCCAGCTGTGTGACCCTGGGCAAGTCACTTAACCCCTATTGCCTAGCCCTTACCACTCTTCTGCCTTGGAACCAATACAGAGCATTAATTCCAAGATGGAAGATGAGGGTTTAAAAGAAAAACCAAACAGAAATCAGAGGAAGCATTCATAGGAGCATAAAGATACCAGATAATACAGAGTGGAGGATCTCCTCCCATCCAGTGAGGTAACTCAGATCTCAGCCAATGGGAAGGTCCCCAAAGTCTCTGGTACAGCAAGCTGGAGATAGAGAAGGACATGAGACTCTCACCACTTCTCAAGTCTTTGCAGAATCTTTTCTTTTAGCAGCTTGAGGTGGGTCAGGCCTCATCCATCTCTTGAGGCTCAAAGCCAGAAGGTCCCCAAATGACTCAAGGCTTCCAAAAGGACTCCAGGAAAACAGGAAGCTCTTTTTCTCTGGCCAACCTCACTCACACATGGCAGGACAGTCACCTCCACCACTAAAGAGAGTCCTAAGGCAATGGGCTCTGGGAGAGGGTGTAGAAAAGCAAGACATGAGGAAAATATAATGAGAAGCTTTCTTAATGCTTTATAAAATTAAAGCAATGATAAATATACTCATACTTTGTTACTTTTCGTCATGCCATTTTCCACGTAATTTTGCTCAAAGTTTGATGTCGCTTGACTCTCCCCTCTCTCCCGATGCTCTGACTTCTATTTCTTCCCTTTCACTGTCCAACTCCCAGAAAAAGGAACGTGCACCAGTGGTGGCCTCTTTCACATCTCCAAGCTATGCTTGAGCTAACCCACAGTAGAATTGAAGAAAACAAGGGATCCCCTTCTCAGTGATTTAGCAGCAAAGGGTGGAGGCAGAGCAAACATCTGGCTACCAGATGAAGGGAGAGGCATCAGCTGGGACTCCCTGATAGTGCAGGAAGGTTAAGGCCAACAGTGGAAAGAGCTCTGGGCTAAGCAGCCACTGTCTGGCCCAAATGACCAACATTAACCTTTCCCTCTGCAGGTGCAAGTGGTGGAAGAGAAATCATTGGCTCAGGAGCTGAGACATGACTTTGGGGATTTCTACTAGAAGAGCCCCTACCCAGATCATCTCAATGGAAAGTCTAATGAATGAGATGTGGGCACTGACTTTGGATAATGAAGCTTGTGAAGAACAGAAAGTCCCTGTGGAGGAACATTCGATACCAGAGCCAAAACCTGGCCCCACATGTGGCTACTACGCATACAAATTCATGTGCTTTGTTATCCTGGCTTTCATATTGGTCCTAGTCGGTTTGCTTATGTGGCTGCTCATGCCATCATCCAACATGAACAGCAACAGAAATGCTACAGAATTCGACCAGATGTCTTTAGACTTCATACACAATCCTGAGAGCTGTTGTTTTAGAGTTTTCTTCGCTTGGTACTACTGACACCATCAATTAGATCGTCACTCGATATACTGTTTCCTGCCTGGGAAAAGGTACAAAAGAGGTTCCACTTTCCTCCATGGACAATCCAGAGACTAAGTCCTTGACAAGTTTTGTCAGTGGCTTGTGAAGAATGCCTGTAGAACAGTCTTTTTCATCCAGTCTGGAGGAGCCTGAAACACATCTTATTCTTTTTTTTTTTCTTTAAACCCTTACCTTCTGTCTTGGAATCAATACTTAGTATTGGTTCCAAGGCAGAAGAGCAGTAAGGGCTAGGCAATGGGGGTCAAGTGACTTGCCCAGGGTCACACAGATGGGAAGTGTCTGAGGCCAGATTTGAACCTAGGATCTCCCATCTCTAGGTCTGGCTCTTAATCCACTGAGCAACCCAGCTGCCCCCTGAAACAAATCTTCTTATCCGGTGCTAGCATCTACTCCCTTCTCTTTGATAGAGGAAGGATTTTTCAAGTCACCACTGCCAATTTTTTTCAATGTATTGATCTGTTTGACCTTTTTTTCCCCTCCTTTCTATTTTTTCCTCTGCAATAAATATGATCTGTTTTAAAGAATGTCTCTTTGTAGAAGATGATGAATGAATCTAGGGAGAAATTCTGGTCATGGGGAAAAAAAACCTCCAAAATATATCAATAAAAATTTACTTTAAAGGGAAATTTGTCATTTTGTGGGTGAATGTCAGACAATGTTTTGAAGTATGAATTCATTCCAGTCTGTTACAGTTCTATTTACTTGAGTGGTAGGATAAAAAAGAGAAAGTTATAAGCCTAGTTTGGATGTTTCAGCACAATTGACTGGCAGTTAGAGCACATTAATTTTGATTACAATGCCTTAGAGGGAGAAAGAATAGAGTAGTATTTGGGATCTCAACTCTCAACTAAGGGTATGTCCTGGGTGTGTCCCTTAGTATATATCTGCCTCAGTTCCCTTAACCCCTAGGGTTATTGTGGGATTCAAATTATATATGTGTTGTGTTTAGCACAGAACCAGGGACACAGTAGGCGACTAATACATGCTTGTTTCTTCCCTTTCATTCCTTCCTTTCTTTTTGTCCTGAAATGCCAGTGGATGAGAAATGCTGACTTACTTGAATTTTCAAATATTTAGGGTTAGTGGTAATAGTAGCCATTTTAGAAGCTGAACAATTAAAAGACAGCTCTTTTTATTTTAAAGTTTTAAACATATTCTCGTATCTTCCATCTTGGATTCAATACTCTGTATATCTAGAGATTCTCCCTAAGGATTTAATTTTCATCCTTAGGCTGAGAAGTCGCACAGATGTATATATTTAGCCCTGAATTTTTAACTGACAAATTTGTGATGGGTCCTGCAGAATATCCTCATAACCAATAAAAGTGGGTCTGGCCACAGTAATGTTTCAGTTAAAAGAGTGGTTGCCTTAAACTGTGACCAGGAAAATATGGTTTCAAGACTTTGAATTGCCAAAACTACATTTTGTGTGTGTGTGTGTCTTGATTTAATGTTAAAAATAAGATGGTCGCCATGGGAAAAATTCCCAAATATGAAATCCCCAAGTCAGCTGGGTTTTTATGGCGATTTTAATTAATACAAATGAAGAATCAAGGAAAAGGAGAGAGAGAGTAAGAGGAAATAATGTATGAGGGGCCTAGGCCTGAGCCTTAAGAGAGACCAGTCAGTCTTTAATCCACTCATCACAAGATTTGTCCCAAGCAAGATTCTAGTGTTCAGAGAGACCCTCCAGTTTAGCTCCTCAGCTCCACTAAGTTCAGCCACCAAGCCCTCCAATTCAGCTTTGGCAAGCTGAACCCCCTCAGAGGCCTTTCTGACCTCCTTTTAAGGAGAATTTTCTCCTATGTCACCTCCCCTAAGTTTTCACATCTACCAATCACAGTAGATGTTTTCCAAAGGACTGACCATTCTTAATTCACACCTTCTTTAGTTCTCAACTTCTCTGGGTAGACTAAAACTTCACACCTCTCTTGTTAGCTTGTCCCTTGCAAGTTTGCAAGTTGCCTGACCTTTTAGTGATCAATTTGACCTTCATAGGCACTTAGCACCTTTTTGCATTAGATCTAAAAATAGACTTAGCTGTAGGGCTTTTGCCTTTACTTTAAGTATGGGTTAAGTACTTTTCATTGTTCAGTAAGGAGTTTACAACTTTATCTTCCCCTAAAGTATGCTTAAGTGTGGGTGGAGTAATGTTAGAGTTCTCACATACATTCCTGATCAAGTCCCTTCATTGTTTAAAATGGGGAATGGTCTTAACCAAATGTCCTAAGGTAGAGTTTGAGAATTTTTAACATTCACAAGTCTGAGAAATTTTAAGATTCACAGTACTAATCATTTATTAATAAAATGAGAGAGTGAAGGAGAGAGGGAGATTTCAGCCTTACTAATTTAAGGTAATATCTGGTCCCAGGTTTCACCCCACCCTGGTGCCCTCCAATGCTGCCACTTGCCAAGCATCAGCCCAGGGATTCAGTCTGTTCAAGGGCAGAAGTAAGAACAGACTTTCTCCTTCCCAGGTTTGCCTTTTAAACCCCTCTAGCTCTTTCCTCCAAGGTGACATTGCATGTTGATACTCACACTGATGCCAGGGGATGCCAGGCCATTAAATATGACATTACTCTGTAACACCCACCATTAGGGTGCCCTAGGATAAAGGTATTTTCCCTCAAATACCCTGGGGAATTCTTATTGTACAAGTCATGTACACACAGGCAGATAAATATTTTCTTGCCCTCATCTTTTGGCTTGTGCAGAAAAATTGGCAGGTGAAACTTTAATAAATGCTTTGTTAAACTGTAGTCGTCCCAGCTGTGTGACCCTGGGCAAGTCACTTGTCCCCCATTGCCTAGCCCTTACCACTCTTCTGCCTTGGAGCCAATACATAGTATTGGCTCCAAGACAGAAGGTAAAGGTTTAAAAAATAAATAAATAAATAATGAAAATAAAAAAAAAACCTGTAGTTGAACTGATGATTCATTGCACTTTGATCTCTCAATCTAGACACCATTTCAAAAAATACACAGTATTGACTCCAAGATGGAAGGTAAGGGTTAAAAAAAAAAAGGAAATGCGCTCAGCAGTGAGATTATTTTTGATGAAGGCAGGTTCTTTGAAGAAATATCAATAAACATCTAGGAAAGGAAGTGGTGATAGCAATCATGTTTTAGAATTTTTCCAAGAATCAAATTCAATGTCATTGGCCTATGACTTGTTCTTTCTTGCCACTACGGGCAAGGTCCAGCCTCACTCATGACTCCAGGGGTTCCCGACAGCTGGCAAATGATCAGTCATGAAAATAACAAATGGAAGACAACTGTATCTTAAGGCCATGATAGCTGCTCTGTCATCCCCAGGCTTGATGTTTATTTTCATACCAATTTTCTTGGCACACAGAAACAGTACCTAAAACAGATGTCTAAATGGAGATAATTGGAAAAATGATACAGTAACTTTCAACAAATCACTTGATTAACATTCTATATTCTTGTATTGTGATTGCAGATTCTTGACAGAATAAAGGGCTCACTCAAGACCAATGATTTCATCCCAGGTGGCTTAATTTTCCCATTACCCTGTGAGGAGTTTTTTAGCTTACAAATAATCAAGGAAATTTACTTATCAGAAGTAATCAATCAGAAGTTCTTAAAGACAATTCAACAATCAGACCATTGAAGCTGAGGGGTGCTGGGAACACAATTCAGATTTAATATTAGACTGATCATTTTTCAGGGTTTACTAGGGAGTTTTCGTGTTATTGGTTTTCACTGAGGCACATTGAAGCTTAGTATACCTGTAGTGTACCTGTATGTCTTGTATGGACCTTTATGATTGACTTGTGTGCTGGCTTCATGAGAATAGGTTTCTGTGAGTGGGAAAGTTCTGAGCTTGGACTGTAATTGTGGTTTCACTGGGTATTATGTACCTCAGTAAATGTTAACCCATGATCGTCTTTTTGGATTGGGTTTGAGGGTCTGATCTTTTGGGGTATTAGGTATTTTGCTCTTGCATTATTCCTTCTGAGACTAGGGAGAATGATAGTCATGTCAATTCCATAGGTAAAGTATATTAAAGAGAGAGGTCATGCTTCTGGGACTGAGTGGGCAATCACATCTTGCCAAGGGCCACTCTGTGACCTCCTTAGCTACCACACGTGACTCTGTCAAGGCATCATGGCCTGATGGCTCCCAGCACTTTCTTGCTAAAATTTTTTAAAAACCAGAACATTCGGGTTTCTTCAATATTTGGAGAACACCTTTCTTTTTCTCCAATCCAATCCAATCCAGTCAACAACTATAGACCACTTACTCTGTTGAAGCTAGGTATACAATTAATAAAAAAGAAGACAGTTCTAAAAAAAGTATATAATCATAATCTAAAAAGAGTATATAGGGGGCAATTGGGTGGCTCAGTGGATTGAGAGCCAGACCCAGAGATGGGGGGTCCTGGGTTCAAATCTGGCCTCACACACTTCCTAGCTGTGTGACTCTGGGCAAGTCACTTAGCCCCTATTGCCTAGCCCTTACGACTCTTCTGCCTTGGAACCACTACACAGTATTGATTGTAAGATGGAAGGTAAGGGTTTAAAAAAAATTTAAAAAATATGAAGAGTATATAAGGAAACTCTAAAGGGGAAACAACCCCCAAAAGAAGGCAGGTAGGGAGTGGAAACCACTGAGCACCCATCGTGGCTTGTGAAATTTAACCAATTAAACATTATGAATTCATTCCTCTGGATGTAATATCATTTACTAATACGGCATGTAATCTGTTAATCAAGGACAGGTTAATAGCATGTGCCCATTTGCTCTAAAAACCTCGAGGAAGGGTCAATTTTATACCTAAATGTGTCTTCCTTCTGATTGGCCTGACTAGTCATCATTGCAACCTTTCCGGACAATCCTGATTTTGGATATTTTAATGAGGAGGTAAACCAAGACTCCTCAGATCCTCTCCATTACCTTGTTGTTGGGAGAGGGAGGGATAATGCTCAGATTGGGAGAGTCAATCTACACCTAGGGGAAATGGCTTTTCAATGTAGCAAAATCCCCTCTCTGGCACTTAAGGAATGGAATGTTAGCTGGTCTCTTAGCAAACTTGGCCTGAAAAACATAAAGCATCTCATCCAAGCTTTTCTCGGCTCAGGCTTCTTTTTCCAGATCAGAGCTTTCCAAATTGTGGTCAGGGGAGAAGGAAAGACAAAGGGACTTGTCACCCTAGCTGGCTCTTTTTTAGCCATAAGCAAAAGTAAGGGTTCCTGCCCAGGTAGATTCTTTGGGGTCTCGGGGTGATCACATTATTGGGGTCACACACTTCAGAGCCTGTCTGCCTTTTCAGCAGAGGGGTCTTGACAAAAAGCAGAGGAAAAAGGATGGATCCCATTGTTCCATAGCACTGAAACCAGGCAGGGTAGAAGATGCAAACTGAGTCATCTTACATTTCCCTGATATTTCTCTCTTCTGGTCCTCCTCTGATCACATCAGTGCCCTTTTCTGGATATTCAGCTGGGGAAGTCCACTGAGACTCTGTGCTGAGTCCTCTTCTCTTGTTCCTGTATATCACAAGGACAGGAGCCCTTAGAGGGCTGGAGCCTTGGAGGCCAACAACCCTTGGAGGGCTTGTGGGAATTGGGATGTACTATGCCAGAATGACCCATAAAGAAGCCCAGGTCAAAAGTGTTCTGATCTGTCCATGACTAGTTAGTATTACTCATGTCAAGAGTGTTCCCTGCAACCCTTCCCTCTGACTCTTTATGTTCCTCTTTTTGCCTTTAAAAAATTGTCAGTGTCAATGGTCTGAGTTTCAGGTTTTGAACTGAGAGGAAACCTGTAGACTGCTGGCCCTGTGATCCTTCAGTTACAAAAAAGCCCTGTCTCTACTCAGAAGGGTCTCCCAGCATCTTATTTTCACAGATGGAAGGGAGGAAGAAAACAGAACCCAGATCAGCAATTGTCAAATAATACACATTTGGATGAATGCAATCTCTGTCTAGCTTCCAGAAAAGTGAATGTCCAGCATGAGAAGGTGTGAGGCTATTAAACCACTGCCAAGTTTTGGTTTCTTTAGCAACACATGAAATTATGGAAGAGCTCAAACCAAAAAGTTCAAACTTATTGTTTGCAAATCTGACTTTCGAATATTGTAGACAACTTGGAGGACTACTGTGAAATCCAATTCCTAGATTATGTGTTCTTCAAAGAATAGAAAGACTTTGAAGTCAAAAATCTTGGTTGTGGGTCCCATTAGATCTCCTTATTGGGGTAAGCTATTTCTACTTATAGTCCATTATTTTAGCCATGATATATCTCAGGGCATGCAGGATTTCAATGAAGGGAGCCGAGGACTGATGCAGAGAGAGGTTACATGACATGCCTACAATTAACTAGCTAGTATTATTTTTATTTTAAAAAAAGTTTTATGAAACTATAAAACATTATACATGTCACATATATTATTGTATAACATACCATTAAATAATATAGTTTTTGTTGATATTTTCTATTCCTAATCTACCAGTTATTCCAAATATTACTCCCCTCCTTCCCAGAGGGCCATCCTTTATGACAAATAGTATTTTTTAGAGAGGAATAAAAAATCATTTCAACCAGTTGGTACTTTGAAAAGATCTGAAAAAATATATACTACTTATAATAACTGTGGGTCTCCCACCATGATAAATAAATAGTACTATTTAAAATGGTCTTTTTAAAAAAACCCTTTCCTTCTACTTTGGAATTGATAACTATGTATGGATTCTAAGGCAGAAAAACAGTAAAGAGGGTGGGGTGGGGGGGATAGTAAGCAACTTGTGCAGGGTCACACAAATAGGAAGTATGTTTGAGGTGAGATTTGAACCCAGGACCTCCCATCTCCAGGCCTGTTGCTCTATCCATTGAATCGCCCAATTATGCCCCCAGCAATAGTCTTCTTTTTTAAAGTAAGTTTTTATTCATATCTTTTGTTTTTTTCTATCACCTAAATTTCCTCAAATGAAATAAGAGAGATTTGGGCTCCTCTTCTACAAGTCCTCAAAGTGATGAGCCTGGTCATTTGGCAATGATTTCTATTTCATTGTTTTCTCCTTCAGAGAAAAGGGCAGGTGTCAAAGAGGCTTTGGTTGGCTGAAATGGCAAGGGTACTTACTGTTGGCATCCTTTCCCTGTACCTTCAGGGGCCCTACCTAATGATTTCTTTCTTATCCAGTAAGCAGACAGTTGGTGCCTCTACTCCTTGAACCCTCATCAATGGGAGGGAGAATCACTTTTCTTTAGCTTTCTGCAGGTGAGCTCAAACACAACTTCCAGGTGAGAAAGAGGTGGCATCACATGTACATTCATTTTTCTTGGAGCTGGACTGTAAAAGGGAAGAAATTGTGGTGACTGAAAGACAAAATGACTGAGGAAACAAAGGTTCAATCTTGTGAGAATTTACATTCATTAAGCCATGCATGGCAACTGCCCAACAAATCAGGAACAGGCCTCTCAGCTTAGGGATGGATCACAAATACGGAAAGAGATTTTTATATACTAAAAACAATCAGACAGGGGTAATTAATTAAGAGGACACATTAGGGAATCTGATTTTCAATTGGATGAAAGATTAGGGACTTTCCAACTTGGAAAGCACAGAGTAAATAAGTACAATTACCTGAATTCAGAAAAAGAGATGTCTCACTCCTCCCAAGTCTTTGTAAACAACCAAAGGAACAGGAAAACAACTGATTGGACCAGTAGGGGTTGGTTTTCAGATAAGACATATGGATTTAATTAATTTAGAATATGTTTTCATGGTTACATAATTCATGTTCTTTCCCTCCCCTCTTCCCACCCCACTCATGTAGCCAATGAGCAAATCCATTGGGTTTTACATGTGTCGTTGATTAAGACCTATTTCTATATTATTGATAATTGCACTAGGGTGATCGTTTAGAGTCTACATTCCCAATCATATCCTCATCAACCCATGTGATCAAGCAGTTTTTTTCTTCTGTGTTTCTGCTTCCACAGTTCTTCCTCTGAATGTGGATAGTTTTCTTTCTCACAAGTCCCTCTGAATTGTCCTAGATCATGCATTGCCATTAATGGAGAAGTCCATTACATTAGATTGTGCCACAATGATTCAGTCTCTGTGTACAATGTTCTCCGGGTTCTGCTCCTTTCACTCTGCATCACTTCCTGGAGGTCTTTCCAGTTCACATGGAACTCCTGCAGTTCATGATTCCTTTTAGAACAATAGTATTCCATCACCAACATATGCCACAATTTGTTCAGTCATTCTGCAATTGAAGGGCATCCCCTCATTTTCCAATTTTTTGCCACCATAAAGAGCGCAGCTATGAATATTTCTATTTATTGCTGGAGATCGATAATTATGAGAGAAAACTCCTTGTATGTCTGCATTATCTGACTGGGTTTCTGGTCAACATAACCCAGGTATGGTCAAACATCGCTAAATAGCAGGTACTCTAGGTGATCTGGTTTCCCAAGCATGCAGGGTAAGGTTAAAATAATGCAATAAATTTTTCTTCCAATTCCCAAAATGGAATAAAGTTTTCTCACAAGACAGAATTTGTAGTAGAACCATTATTGAATGGAAAGGGAACTGAGCTAGATCCAGAGATGGAGTTAGTGTGATTCGCTCAATTCTTATTATCACTTACTGTCCTAATTCCAAATTGAGGATGGAGCATTTGAGGAGAGAGTTCAGTCTAATGGTTTCACAATTTGAAGAAAGTTATGTGGAAAATATTTTCATTTAATACAAAATATAATTGCTTTTCATTATTTCAATTTTTTAAACATTGGTCCTTAACAGACAATAATTTGTACAAAGTCCAAGGGTATATGCTTGAATTTCACAGTGCTGGGGTTGGTTTTATATTATCAAAAAAGGGTAACGGGATGATTTCCCAAAAGAAGCATAGCAATTAAGAAGAGCACAAAAGTCACTATAAGTTTGGGAAGAAGTTTGGAGAAGTAGAATGAACATTTCCCCTCAGATACAAAGAAGGGCAGGGCTGAATGTTCCACTGGAGTGGGGTATAATTCTTGATCATCTTCGTAAACCAAAGCCAGTGTCCAAGATTCTTTGGTTTCCAACTCAATATTTTCCATTGAGATGATCTGGGTAGGGGCTCTTCTAGTAGAAATCCCCAAAGTGATGTCTCAGTTCCTGAGGCAATGATTTCTGTTCCAGCACTTGCACCTGCAGAGGGAAAGGTTAATGTTAGATTAGCTTTAAAGTGGTCAAAATGGCCATTTGGGTCCAGGCAGTGGCTGCTTAGCCCAGAGCTCTTTCCACTGTTGGCCTTAACCTTCCTGCACTATCAGGGGGTCCCAGCTAATGTCTCCCCCTTTATCTGGTAACCAGACTTTTTGTGCTGCCTCCACCCATTGCTGGTAAATCACTGAGAAGGGGATCCCTTGTTATCTTCAGTTCTTCTGTGGGTTAGCTCAAACATAGCTTGGAGATGTGAAAGAGCGAGCCACTAGTGTATGTTCCTTTTTCTGGGAGTTGGACAGTGAAAGGGAAGAAATAGAAGTCAGAGCATCGGAAGAGAGGGGAGAGTCAAGCGACATCAAACTTTGAGCAAAATTAAGTGGAAAATGGCATGACGAAAAGCAACAAAGTATAATTATATTTTTCATTGCTTTAATTTTTCAAAGCATTAAGAAAGCCTCTCATTATATTTTCCTCATGTGCCCATTGCCTTGGGACTCTCTTTAATAGTGGAGGTGAATGTCCTGCCATGTGTGAGTGAGTTTGGCTAGAGCAAAGAGAGCTTCCTATTTTCCTGGCGTCCTTTTGGAAACCTTGAGTCATTTGGGGACCTTCTGGCTTTGAGCCTCAAGAGATGGATGAGGTCTGCCCCACCTCAAGCTATTAATGAAAAGATTCTGCAAAGACTTGAGAAGAAGTGAGAATCTCATGTCCCTCTCTATCTCTAGCTTGCTGTACCAGAGACTTTGGGGACCTTCCCACTGACTGAGATCTGAGTTACCTCACTGGACAGGAGGAGATCCTCCACTGTATTATCTGGTATCTTTATGCTCCTATGAATGCTTCCTCTAATTTCTTTTTGGTTTTTCTTTTAAACCCTCACCTTCCATCTTAGAATCAATGCTGTGTATTGGTTCCAAGGCAGAAGAGTGGTAAGGGCTAGGCAATGGGGGTTAAGTGACTTGCCCAGGGTCACACAACTGGGAAGTGTCTGAGGGCAGATTTGAACTTAGGACCTCCCTTCTCTAGTCTGATTTCTTTTTTAATACCGATTGGGATAAGTGGGTTTTCTTGGTTCAATGCCAGATATGCCTGTTGTGGAACTGGTCATTGGTGGGAAAGAGGCTGAGCCTTGGCTATAAACCTTGGGGTCCTTCTTCCCCTTCCCCCCAGTAACAATGCAGCCATCAGAATTTAGATGGAAGCTCTCTGTCCCCAGAATGTAACTCCTGCCTGCCATATACCAAGAGCGTTCAGACCAACATGCCACTGGATTGCAATGAGCACATTTCTCCCCTTCAGACCTATTGCTAGTCTCCATGAATTATCCCATTTGATGCTGACAGCCTCCATGACTTAGGCTATTATGGGCATTAAAATGCCTGCCTTGGAGATGAGAAAACTCAAGTTTAGATGGAGTAAGACAGTGGACTATGGCCATGGAGTGATGCCCATGGCAAAGCCCTGATGCAAACCCCATAGCTCTAATGACTCCAAGGCCCCTCTCAAACAAGCTCTCAATTTGCACAGATTTGAAGGGGGGAAAAAAAAGAAACAGCATTTGCCCAGGAGGAAACCTACCTTTGCTCTGATGTTGCTGTCAGCTTTCCCAGTCAGAAGCACAGGTTGAGCTGGGCTCTGGGTTCTGAGCCAGCAGGCCTGGGCTTTTATTCCCCTCTCCCAGATAACTCCTCCCTTTTCCATCCCAAGAAGAAGGTGTCACTTCCTCTCCTCCCATTGTCCCCCCACTCAGGACCTCCCAGGGGGTAGTTGTTTACATTGCCTACTTAGCACCTCCTTTAGCTACTTTGAACTCTGGGGTACTTTCTGAGAGCATCAAAGTGCTCAGAGACAAAGAAGAGGGTGTTAACTGCCTGCATCAATTCATCACATCAGCCTCCTCATTGTTTACTAAGTGTAAAGTACCCAGAGTGAAGGAGGTTCTAGTTTTCTCAGTGTGGATCCTGACCTGTGAGCAGACGTTTTAACTCAGTTATCATATAAGGGATCTCCCCTCTTCACATAAGGAATATCCATGTTCCCCTCTAGGGCTTGTCCTGTGAAGGAGCAGGGGTGGCCTCTGACCCTGTGATGTGTCCTCTGGACGTCCACACGGGGATGTATTAGGGTATATAACTGTTGGAAACTCATTCAGCTGTCTTATTGTCTTAGGTGTGAGGAAAGCTTATGCTTTGCTGAGGTCCACCAATCTCTCTCAATAAACCTGTGACTGGTTTGGGCTTTGCCTCTTGTTTTCTTTCAGATTGGCTGAGAAAAATATACATCACCTCTATATCAGACTATTTACAGTGAGGGGGGGGCACTTGAAAGGCACAATGTCAGAGAGCAATTGTCAAAAATTGTTTCTGAATGTAATTGAAAAAGTGATCATAAAAAAGTCCTGTATTATATATTCTTACTTTGTTGCTTTAAAGCTATTCAGAAGGGGATCATCATGAAAAATGTTGCAGGAAGTCTCTTCCCTACTTGCAAACCCCACCTCCCTCCCCCAAAAGCTAGTTGGTAGTTGAGAACACCCTGCTCTGTGGTATGTTTGCCTAACTTTGGAATTTACTTAAGCCAATAAATGGGAGCAATATAGTCCATTAGAAAAGAGTTCTAGAGCTATGTCTGGAGTGGGAATTTGGGGGGTCTCTATATCACAAGATGTACCCCTTGTTAACTTTGAAAAACACAGAACCACTAAAATGGTCAGAAAAGCCCAGTCTTTAATCAGGCAAGAGACAAGTTCTTAATATTCAGTTGCCACACTGAGTAAAGCATTTCAAAACCATGCAGAGCCAAAGCTCTGGGACTCTGGGAACAGTGTCTCTGGGAGAATGCACCACCAAACATGATTCTCCAAAAAGTGACAGAACTTGGGGGGGTCTTATATTTTGGGGAACAAAGGGCAGGGAAAATGATTGACTAGCTCTGCAGTGGATACAAGGAAAGAAGGAGCCCAGGGCTGGACTGACAGGAAGAGGCTGATGCTTTAACACTAGCTGCAAAAAGATCTTTCCAGTTTGGGCTGGATTGCCTGGATAAGGTCAATAAACTTTGAGAATAAAACAAGGATACATAAGGCTTGAATGACTACTAATGGACTCTTATATAAACTGGCATCATTAAGTACCTCCAAGTCAGAGGTAGGATCCATCAGGTCAGTCCTGGGCTTCCCCCAAAGCAATTTCCTAAAGGACAGGGGGCAAAGTTAGGGCTTCCAGAAATAGATCTGGCATCCTTTAATCATTCAAATAATCAGAGAGGCCAAGATAAGATGCAAATAGATGCAGTTTTATTGTTTATTGTGCTTGTCAGAGACCCAAAGATATACAGAGGAACTTCCAATTTATAGGAAACTAATAAAATACCCTTTGCCTGTTCAAAAGAGTACTTAATCAAAGGTTCACGTGAAAGCCTGGGAGTGGGAAAGGGTAAAGGAAGAGCGAAGCTGTATGTAATTAAGCTAATGATTGAAATTTAACCTCTTCTTGGAGTTTCAGAAATATTGATTGAATATTGTTACTTTTGCTAACCAAAAATACATTAAGAATGATACACTCATTTTCACTCCATAGACAGAAGGACTGAGTTGTGAATCCAGTTCTGTCAATTACTATGTAGATGAGCCAAGTCACTTAAACACTGTCTGTCTCTCAGTTCCTCATCAATAACAACAAAAAAATCCCCATCAATAACAACAAAAAAAAATAAAAAAAAATCAAAAAATAATTAGGCTAGATCGTTTCCAACTGATTTTGATCTTTAGAACTCCAGGCCTCTGTTTTATGGTAAAAGGACCACAGGTGCTCATATGGAACGTTGCCAGCTAAGTTTTCCAGTTTCCTGGCTCCTTACCATGTGCCTGGATATACCCAAATGGGATAAGAAGAATCCCCAGGAAGCCAAAATAAACTTCATGGTTATTAGACTGCAACACGGAGAAATAAATAGCACATCTGTGGTAGATAAAAGCCTTTTGCTAGGCTACAAGAAGATCTAGTAGAACAACTTGGGGAGACTTGTAATAACTGAATGCCAGCTTAGTTTAAGGATAACAATAAGTTCAAGGACATCTAGTAGCCAATCCTTTTGATTGAATGCCTTGCCCCCTTGTTCTATTGGAGATCATGCCTGGTCAAATCCCAGCCTTAGGGGTTTCTCACCAAGGCTTCCAATTCTGCTTTTTGTGCTGCTAAATGAAGTGGGAGAAAGTCACAAAACTAAGTTAACTGGATCCATTATAGTTTGGTGTTATAGTCTCAATTTAGCCCTAATCCTTTTGCATCTCTCTAATTGACTTACAATCCCATAAACCACAGCAGTGATTCCAAACATTTTCATTCCCCTTCAAGGCTCCCACAGTGCCTCCCCCCATCCTCTGAGTTGAGGATTTTACTTAATACTTCATTAAAAAAACCTGAGACCTTGGATAGGCCTCCCTCATGTCATCTCAATGAGTTATCTTCCCCATTATTTCCTGTACTCTTTCTCACTGAGAGGTGGCCCTTCTTGCCAAGGGAAGCCCCTCTGCTTACATCTTTGAGACCAATGCTACCCTCCTTCTGTAGCATCTTGTCTACTTTCCTATCCCTACTCTCTGATCTTCACCTTCTGCCTCTCTACTGGCTCCCTGCCTTCTGCCTGCAAACCAGCCCATGAATCCTCCATCCTTAACAAAATCTTACCTGATGCTCAGTAGGTTTTGATGACAATGCTCTCTCCTAATTCTCCTGACTGCTCCTTCTCAGTCTCCTTGTCTGGTTCTTCACTGAAGTCTTCTGAATTTAACAGAGTGCTTGGCACATAAGTGCTTGAGAAATAGGTGTTGACTGACTGTTTGCCTACTGATCACCCAGGTAGGTCCTCTCAAGGAAAGAGATCAGTGTGGTATACTCCAGTTTCTTTTGGATTCTAGCTTCGGGACCTCTTGGAGAACTGAGCTTCACCATTCTCCCTCAACAAGATAGTCTACCCATGATGTGGAAGGTGTGGCACAAGTGACCCATCATGCCCGAGGGGGCTGCTCTGTTCCCCCTCTCTACCACACCTGGGGACAATGTTCACATGTCCCACCCCTCTGCCCTGCAGCCCAATGGGAGTACTTCCTCCCTCTGCTGTCTGGGGCTCACAGGCTGCTTAAAGCTGCAGTTTGGGCACTTGATCTCTAAAAGGTTCACCAATGCTGGTCTAGACCAACATAACCATGGATCAGAAGAAAGACATTGCTTCCTTTCTGAGTGGGCTTGATCTAAATGGTATCCTCAAGCTAACATCACAACCCGTTTCCTGCCAATCTCTGGATAGTTGATATTAATTGGCTGGGTGAATAAAGATATTGTAGGTGTTAAAAGTCACCATTTTAGGCAGTGTAAGAAATTTGACAGGGGCCATGGAGCCATGACTGTGTTTCAGACACTGACATAAGCCCCATATGCTATTGCCCTCATGTTCCCTCAAAAAGCCTGCTCTCAGTTTTCCTAAATCTGCAAGAAAAAAAGGCAGTCCCCCAAAAGAAAACCTACCTTTGATATCCTCTCAGTTAGGAACACAGCTCCAGCTAGAACCTGGACCCTGACAGGAGATTTCTCAAACTGAGCTACTGCTGGGATTTTGTATTACTTTTCTTTCCATGGTTCTCCTTTCCTTTCCTTTTAAACCCAACCTCATCAGGACACCTATAGTAGAAAAATCCTTCCTTCTCCCTCATCAATTATTACATTTCAGTGCTTCATTATCCTCTCAGCTCTCTATTCAGTACCTGATTTAATTAACATTTAACTCTGAAACTATATCTGAAAAGTGTATCAAAGAGCTCATCCCACAGAAACAAGGAAGAGGAAGTTTATGCCCTTGATCAATTCAGCACAGCAGCCAACAAAGCACCTACTAAGTATAATCTACTTAGAGGAAGGGCAGTTGGGTGGTCCACTGGGTTGAGTACTAGGCTTGGAATCATGGAGATTCATTTCTTGAGTTCAAATCCAGCTTCAAACACTTACTAGCTGTGTGACCCTGGGCAAGTCACTTAATCCTGTTTGCCTCAGTTCCTCATCTATAAAATGGGCTGCAGAAGAAATGGTCAATGACTCCAGTATCTGCCAAGAAAACCTCAACATTGGATCAAAGAGAAGCCAGCACAGTTGAATGTCATCATTTCAAGGAAGGAGAAAACTCCATGGAGCACATCTAAAAAGGCAAGTGGGTTGGTGAGAAGGCTAGAAAACATGCCACCTCAGGCAGGAAGAGTGAATTTTTACCCTGCAAAGGAAATAGCAAGATTAAAAGCCAGAATGTAGTAGATTTGCCTCTGCTTGGAGTTTATTGTTAGGATTAGAGGGTTATTCTTGGTCTGCTCTCTATTGGCCAAGATGACCTCTGAAGTGCTTTCTACCTGTGTGAGATAGACTTGTAAACAGGTAGACCAGAATAGACATGTATTAGCACTGTGCCTTTCCCATAGAAAATGCTTAATAAATACAGATTGACTGACTTTACTCATAACAGCCCTATATAGGAGACAGCCCAGGTTATAATCCTTCATACAAAGGAAAGCATGGGGGGGGCTCATAGCACTGACTAGAGCCAGTAAGTCAACAAGCACTAAGTGCTTACCATATGCCAGGCACCCTGCAGCCTGGGTCTTTCAATTCTTCCACATTATATTGTTTGTTCCTAATATAGATCTGGGACTTGAATCAATTTTATAGAGCAAATATCAAGAATAAGGGCATCTAGGGAGGGCAGCTGGGTGGCTCAGTGGATAGTCAGGCCCAGAGATGGGAGGTTATGGGTTCAAAGGTGACCACAGACACTTCCTAGCTGTGTGACCCTGGGCAAGTCACTTAACCTCCATTGCCTAGCCTTTATCGCTCTTCTGCCTTGGAAGCAATATACAGTATTTATTCTAAGTTGGAAGGTAAGGGTTTAAAAATAAATTAATTAAAAAAAAAGAATAAGAGCATCTTCCTTTTCCTCTTTGCAGTTTTCATTTTAAAAATTCTTTATTATAAAAGTAAAATAGAAATCTGTACCAAGGAAATAAGAGAAGAAATCCCTGTCTGGATGATTTTCTCTGCCTGGATGAGAAGCCAACTGATATTTAGAAGACAAGATATAAAATAATGATGATCAAAATTGTACAGGTTAACCTAAATATTTGTACCACTCAGTAAAAGAATATACTGTTGGTTGTATCCAGGAAAAGCTCTGAAACAAATGGGGCATCTGTGCCAATAACAAAAGGCAGTTATTCCCCAACAAGCAAGTTGGTACCACTAAGGGTCTAATTCACATGCTGTAGGCCACAGGGATCATATTAACAAGGAATTGGCCAAGAGAAGTGATTTTTACTTTAGGTGTCCTCAGAGGCTAGTCAGTAACTAATTGAAAGAAATGGCTCTTAACCCATAGATTGGCATTGACCCAAGATATGGTTCCATCCTGGGAGGGGAAAGGTAAGTCATCTCTGTGGTGACTGCTCCCATGGTTCCATTTATTTACAGGCTGTGATATTAGCAGTTCCTGGGGGATAGAAATAGAGAGTAAAATGCATATTAGTGTTCTCTCTGGTCTTATTTGATGTTCAGCTTCTAGGGCTCACTGCCCATTATGCCTTTGCTAGGTGATGCCACTTTCTGCCAGGCTGTACCTAGGTCCTAGGCAGGGCCTAGATATTGGTTAGGATTGGCCCAAGTATTTGTTGGTACATATTAATGGAAATGTGATAGACTGGAGAAAATGGATGCAGGCTCAGGTCATGGGAGCCAGATCCTACTAGAAAGCAGAGGAGAAGGGGGCAGCTGGGTGGTTCAGTGGATTGAGGGCCAGATCTAGAGACAGGAGGTCCTAGGTTCAAATCTGGCCTCAGACACTTCCCAGCTGTGTGACCCTGGGCAAGTCACTTGACCCTCATTGCCTAGCCCTTACCACTCTTCTGCCTTGGAGCCAATACACAGTATTGACTCCAAGACAGAAGGTAAGGGTTTAAAAAAAAAAAGAAAAAGGAAGGAGAGGAGATTCAAGGAAGCTAGGTGGTGACAGAGTGTTGGTCCTGGTATTTAGAGTGCTTTACTTTCAATTTGTTTTGGATTCTTAGCGGTGAGAATCTGGGCAAATTCCTTAAAGTAGTTAATCTCTTTCAGCCTGTTTTCCCATGTGCTAAGTGAGTATAATAACAGCTATGGTATACGGTTTGTTAGGATTAAAAGAAATAGGTGAAAAGAGCCTTTTAGTAATAATGTGTCAAATAATATTAATTATTTTTACTATTATTTTTAAAAATTATTTACTATTTAATTTTCCTCCTAAAGTTTGAGCCAAATTTTCACCTTTTCTCCCTCCTTTTCCTTCCCTTCTCCCAGAGATGGCAGATAATCTGATAATGATTTACATGTGTAATAGTATAGAACATGTTATCTAGGTGATCTCTATTATTATGACTATGTCTAGGATAAGGATGGGGCAAATGAGTCACTGCTTTGTATTCTTCCTTGAAATGGTGATGACACACAAAAGTTACACAGATAAAGCTCTTTGCATTCATTCTTGCTGTTGCCCAGGTACCTAGATTTTAGGATCTTTCATTTCCTTCAACTGAATCTTGTGTCCTAACCTAGAAACCCAGCCAGCTAATATTAGTACCCCCGTCCAGGACTATTCCTAAGTTTGGGGAAGCCACTCTTTTTCTGTTTGTGACTCCAGTACTTTGTTTGTGGAGATCATGGCTATACTGCATGTGTGAGAAAACCTTATTGCATTATTTGAACCTAACTGTGTGGCTGAGAAGCTAGAACACTTCTTTCTACATGCTGCTTAGAAACCCTTTATTAGGAATCTAGATTATGCTGACCAGAAACCCAATCAGATCCAAAGACTGATGTTTTCTCACAATTATACATCTCAATCAACCCACAGGTCTTATCTGAAAAACTGACCCCCTACTGGTCAATCAATTATTGTTTCTGTGTTCCTTTGCTTAAATACAGACACTTGGGAGAAATTGGACACCTCTTTTTCTGATTTCAGGGAATTTGCACTTTTTGGCTCTTTCCTTCCTGACTTGGAAAATCCCAAGTCTTTCCTCCAATTAGAAATTAATGGAGTTAACACTAATTGGGTCTTGTTCAAAGAGTTGTTTGATGATTCAAACTGACTCCATTCCAAAGAAATGAGCTTTATTATAAGAGAATGTAGTAACAGAGTAGCTAGTTTAGTGAGTGGTTAATGGAGGAAAAGAGCTGTGATGACTAAAGGTTGAGAGTGAGAGAGAGTGTGTAGTTCTCAGGAATGCTTTTTATCTCGAGGATGATTAGTTACTCAAGTAATTGGATGCTAATGATATGCTAAAGACTCTGGGGCAACTTTAGATCAAATTTTGCTCTATTCTGTGCAGACTCTAAAGGAAGAAACTGTGGAAAGTGGGCATAGTTTTGGGTGACTGGGAAACTGTCCAGAGATGCCAACCAAGGACTTAGGTTATATTGAAAGATTGATGTGAGGACTTTTTTCATAACTGTGAATCTAAGCCACTTATATATTCTAATCAACTGATTGTTTCTATGTTCTTTGGATTGTGTACAGTTCCTTGGCAGGGCTGTGGGACCTTAGAGCTGCCATCAAATGACAGATGACCTAATGTTGTATCTTGGTTAATGTTTTCTTTTAATTAGTTGGTCTTATTTAACTAATTATTTTTAATACATCAAATGTGTCCCCTGGTATTTAGGGTCCAATGCCAGAGCTGAAGAAGGCCACTGGTTTTTTGTTATATATTGCTTAATAAAATACTATGCTTATGTCAACATGGAAATCTAGAGATCCCCAGTTTATTTAGTCGGGAGGTAGAAACCCCTGGTTTTGACCTTGTTCACTGGAGAGGTTCCCCCTGAGGGAAGGTCCCACTTCACCAGACAATAGGCATCCACTTCAGGTGGGGAGGTAAATCCCATCTGAAGTCAAGTAGCTCTTTTGTCTCCAGAAGCCTTTCCCAGTTTATCACACCCTCCTTCTGAGGATGGAACTGGGGACCTTCCAGCTTGTGAAACTGATGGGTTCCCTACTGCACCAGCTGAAGTGGATGTCTATTGTCTGGTGAAGAGGGACCTTCCCTCAGAGGGAAACTTTCCTGTGACAAGGTCAGAACCTGGGGTTTCTACCTCCTGACTAAATAAACTAGGGATCTCTAGATTTCCACGTTGACACTTAGAAGCTTGAACCTTTGATTCCTCAATCATTTCATCTTCCATGATCCCTATTACTGCCCTGTTCCAAAGACTGTGGCTACTGAGGAAGCTTTGAGATTCCTCTAGTGATTCTTTTTTTTCTTTTTAAACCTCTACCTTCCACCTTTTTTTCTTTTTAAACCTCTACCTTCCATCTTGGAATCAATACTGTGTATTGGATCCAAGGCAGAATAGTGGTAAGGGCTAGGCAATGCAGCTGGGAAGTGTCTGAGATTTGAACCCAGGACCTCCCATCTCTAGGCCTGGCTCTCAATCCACTGAGATACCCAGCTGCCCCCTCCCTTCTAGTGATTCTAATAATACTGCAGAGATCAGAAAAAGTGAAGCTTGTTGACTTGCTCAGATATTGGGACCCTTTCCTCAGGGTAGAAGAAATATGTGATCATTTGGTAAAAAGCTCTCTTGTAGCAAAGAAGACTTGAGCCTCTCTAAGTACATTACACTTAGACAATGCTTAGGAGACTGATGTGATTAAATCTTTAGACCTTGTATCTGAGGATTAGATATTTTGATATACTCAAAGTGTTCTGAGTTCAATGTAACTAAATAAAGTACTTGAGAAGAGGGTATTCAAGTACTGAAGGGTGTTCCTTTGTTAGGGGAAACAAAATAATTTTCTACTCTGACTCTCATTATGAGGATGGCAATTCACATGCCAATGGGAAAGGGAGGAGATCCCTGGGAAAAGCACATAAAAACCCATTATTGGCTCAGTTTGGAAGTTTCCTCCTCAGAGTCCAGTCTCCAGCTGCAGCTGTATTCCTGACTGAGAAGCCACCTAGCAGGATAGCAAAGGTATCTTTTCTTCCTTTCTCTTTCAGATTTGTGAAAACTGAGAGCTCCCCTGTTTAGGGACTTAGTTTAAAGAGGTACAGTATTTGAATCAGTTCCTAGTGATCATGGGTCCATGATTATGGTCACTTTTCTTACTCTTCTTAGATTTCATTTTCCTCCTGTAAAACAAAGATGTTAATGTCCTAACTCTGACAGGCTGAGAGCGTCAAATATCCAGTAATTGCTAGGGAGCAATATCTTGATTATGAT
Source organism: Monodelphis domestica (assembly GCF_027887165.1). Lineage (NCBI taxonomy): Eukaryota > Metazoa > Chordata > Mammalia > Didelphimorphia > Didelphidae > Monodelphis > Monodelphis domestica. The sequence goes on from NC_077230.1 coordinate 350,727,394, forward strand.
GTATGGCTTGTTCTGTAGTATGAACTGTCTTGGTTAGTGAGATTGGAGAAGTCCTTAGTCAGCTTCCTAAAGACAGTGGAGTGATCCAGAACTGTCTTTCTTGGCAGGCAGTCAATGAATTAACAATCATTTAGCAAGTACTTGCTATGAGCCAGGCACTGTCCCAAGGGTAGGGAATTTGGATGAAGAATCCAACAAGGAGAAGAAGAAAGAGTAGTCAGATACCTCAGAGAATTAAGGAGAGAGAATTGTCATGAAAGCCTAGGGAACATCAAATGATATAGTATGGGGGAGTCATGGGCCTCTTTGTAGGTAGAATTCAAAGAGCCAATAGGCAAGCCAATGATTAGGGAGAACGGGGAAAATAGAGTGGACAATCTGTTGGAAAGGAAAGGATGGACTGAGATCAAAGGTGCATTTGGTAAGGGTTTCCCTTACCAAAGAATAGGTCGACATCTTCATAAGAAAAAAGGTAAAGGAGATAATGGAAGAAGACATCAGATTTATTTGAGGTCAGGAGGGAGAAAGAGGGACTTATGCCCAAAGATTCAATTAAAAAAAAATGAGGCAAATCCTCAGCTGAATGGGTAAGGAAGAGAGAGTGTTCTGGGATGGGAGGCTTGAGAGGCATAAAAATGTTTATAATAGTCTACTGTAGAACAGTAAATATAGAGGATTGCCTTTCTGCAGGGAGAACCCTGTTGAGAAATAGGTAATGGACCAGGTTAGCATGGATTGGTCACTTTCTCCAGATTCCTTTAGCAGCACATGAAAAGGAATAAAAAGAGCAACCGGTGGTGGAAGAAATCCAAGGTTGGGGTTTAACAAGGCATCATCCCTGCCATGCTCCAAATACCAAGAGAAGGACAATGGGACAATTTTTGTTAACATCAGTTATTAAAAGCTGACCAAGCTCCTCTACAAGAGACTTCTTGTAGACTAGCAATAGGTTTTTCTTTTTCAGAGATGTGATGGTTCCCATCATGGCAGTCCATGAAAGTTTAAAGGCTATGAAGTTCATCTTGGACAAAATGACTGGTACTTCTTGGAGCCTCTTCCAAAGCCCTTCTGCTCCCAGTTTGGTGGATCCAAGAACATACTAACTTGAAATAAAAAACTCAGCTGGCAAAATAAAATATGCATCAAATAATAACATTGTCACCCAGTGTACAGGAGGGTATAATGCTGAACTAAAGATCATAAAAACATCATAGACTTAGTGTCCTAGATATAAAAAAAAATTTAGAGACCATTTAGGTCAGCCTCCCTCATTTTACTGATTAGTATGCAGAGAGGCAGAAACAGTTTAGATGCCTTGCTGAAAATCCTAGGTAAATGGCAGAACTAGATTCAAACTCAGCCTCTCTTTCTGAGTTGTCTCCAAGGCTTTTTCCACTTCACTACACTGTCTTTATTGGTCTAAGTGAATTCATAGGTAGGCAAGAATTCCAGTGAGTGTGGTATTTACAGCTCTCAGACTGATTTTTTTTTTTTGGAGGAGGGGAGTAGCAAGGGACAAATTCCTTTAGCACCTTTCTTATTGACCTTGGGGGTAATTTTTTTTAAACCATTTTCTTTTTTTCTTAGAATTGATATAAGTATTGCTGCTAAAGCAGAAGAGCTATAAGGGCTAAGCAACTGGAGTTAATGACTCTGGACAACTCGAGTCACACAGCTAGGAAATATCTGAGGCCATATTTGAAACCAGGACCTCCTTTCTCTGACCTGGTTCTCTAACCCCTGAGCAACCTAGCTGCTTCTAAGAATAGCTTTAATGCAACACTGAAAGAAAAAATAATGAAAGGCTTTAAAAGCTAGGTGATATAGTGAATAAAATGAGGGTCCTAGAGTAAGGAAGATATCTTCCTGACCTTAAATCTGGCCTCAGATATTTCCTAGCTGTGTGACTCTGGACAAGTCACTCAATCCCCATTGCCTAGACTTTACTGTTCTTCTAAGATAGAAGGGAAGTTGTTGGGTTTTTTTTTTTTTAACCCAACAATGGCTTGTTAAAAAAACATAAAAAAAAACAAAACAAAAAAAACCTTGCCTACAAAACTGCCTTTCCATCAAGTCTGGAAAAGCCTGAAATAGCTCCTCTTGCCCAGCATTCTTATCACTTAGAGAAGTAATTTTTCAGGACACAACTTCCCATTTTATATGGATTTCAAGACCAAACACTACTGGCCTACAGGTAATTTCTTGCCTCTAAACTGGGCTGAATTCCTTTCTGTGACTGATCTACACCTCCGCCATTGTTGCACTCTTAGCCTCCCACACCTGTTGATTGATAGCTGTTACAGCTGTGATCATCCTTTCATAGGGATTGGGGGAACCATTAAATGGATAGAGATGTCTAGTTGTTAGACCATCAGACTATAGTGAAATGATTGTAGCTCCTGTTTTTCAGAGGGTTTGGGGGAAGCATTTTTAAGGCTTGTGTTTGTTGAATCATTTACAGAAAATCTAGTGTCTGGCACATAGTAGGCCTTAATAAATGTTTATTGGTTTGACTAGATTTCTCTTAACAGAAAAAGAGTAATTGGATCTCATGGATAGATGGTGATGGCCCCAGGGGTTGTTTTTGCTTACAGGGTGGGAAGACTGGAGAAACCCTGGATACAGATTCAGGTCTTGGGAATCAGATTCAGGGTTAGTCTTATAAGAAATCAGAGATATGAGGCAGGTGGTGACAGATTGCTGGTCTTAGTATAAGTAACACCTGAGTTCCAATCTTGCTTAAGACTGTAGGTATAAGAACCTGAGTGAGTTATTTAAATTATTTAACCTCCTTCAGTCTCTGTAAAATGGGTATAATAATAGCAACCTCCCAGGGTTGTTGTTAGGTTCTAATGAAATCACATGTGCAAAGAGCCTTTAGCAAACCTTAAAGAGCTTTGGAAATATTAATTATTATTATGACTGTGTCTGGGAAAGACATAGGGCAAATGAACCAGGGCTATGTTTGTGCAGTGAAAGGGTGCTAACATTTATGAAAAGATACCCAAATGTAGCCTTTCAGATTCTTTCTTTCTATTGCCTCAGGTGTCTAGGCTTTGGGGTAGCTCATTTCCTTAATCTAAATCCTGCTGCCCACACCAGAAACCCAGCTAGTTAACATTGGTACCTGGTCCAGGACTCTTTCTCAGCCTGGGGAAGTCACTCGTTTGTCTCTCTAGGATCTTTCTTCTTGGTGCCATGGCTTTGTGGCATGGCCCAAGTAACTTTCCTGCCCCAGGCAGCAAGATTCTTGAGGATGCTTTGGCTCCCTTCTAGTAGACGGTCCAGAGATCAGAAAAAGTGAATCCTGGGCTTTGGTAGGTTTTCTCGGAAGACACTGGTATCTTCCAGGAATAGGTGGACATTCAATAAAAATATCTTCATTACAAAGAAGACTGAAGCCTCCCTCTGTCTTTACACTTAGTAAGTATTTAGGAGACTGGTATGATCAAGTGGTCCAGGGAATAAACTCTCTTCATTGTTTCTGAGGTGTGAACACTTTGTTGTACTCAGAAAGTTCTCAGCTTTAAAGTAACTAAATGAGACTCTCTGTCTAGAGCTGGTTGGGTACTTTAAGCCCTGAGAAGTGGTCTTGGGTGAGGATGGACAAAGATTTTTTCCATCAAGCTACTTATTACGAGGTTGTGAATTCATATCGTTCTAACTAGTTGGATTGAGAAAGGAGAGATTCCTGGGGAAAGCATTGTATAAAAAGCCCCGAAATGGCTCAGTTTGAGATTCCCTGCTCAGAATGTAGACTCCAGCTGCAGCTCTGTTCCTGATTTCTAGAAGGAAACAAAGGTAAGTTTCCTCCTGGGGAAACAATCTTCTTAAAATTGAGGGATGGCCTGTTTTAGGAGACTTAAAGTCAATTAGAGATAAAGGGCTTGGAAATGTCCCATGTGACATGGTTATAGCTCCACGACCAAAGTTTTTACTTATTCTGTCTAAATTTCAGTTTCATTATCTGTTAAATAGAGATCTGAATACCTGTAATATCCTAACTCACAACTCTAAGTAATAAAATGGGGATCGTAGAGCCTGGCTGTTTGTTTGTTCTCAGGTTAGTTTGATTTTAGCAGTAGATCCGTCACAGAGAAAAAAGGGGGTGAAAGGGTGATGGGAAAGGCCTGGTCCAGAAAGTGGCATATTTGAGCTGAATGGTGAATGAAGCCATAAAGGTCAGTGGGTAGAGGTGAGGAAGGGAGAATCTTCTAGGCTTCAGGGGGAAAAGGCACAAGGTCAGACTTCTCTACACATCCAAATCAGTTGCCACATCCTGTCATTTCTACTTTTACAACATGCTGAGATAGACCTTCACCCCATCATGACTAGACTATTATAGTAGCTTTCTGAAGAAGAGAACTTAGCTCTGAGATGCTGCAGTGTCAAGATCTATTACTACTGCCTTGTCTCTTATAGTTTCTTTGTCAGAAGGGAAAGTGGACCCACAGGGAAATAGAATTTTGCACTTAATCTTAAACTTAAACCTGCCTTAAAAAGCAAACTAATTATTTTTGTGGTTCAAAAAATTATAGTATTATGTATTTTCTTTCCTCTCTCTGTATCTTATTATAGCATTCTTTCTCTGTGGACATAACCACTGTTTGTATTTCCCTTAAAGAATTTGTCAATTAATAAAAAACAAACTTTCCTCTCTTCCTATTGCCATCTCTCCTTCACTCAGCTACCAAACTGACCTTTCCAAAGTTCAATTAGGATCATGTCACCTCTCTTCTATGTACAATAAACTTCCTGATGGCTTCCTATGACCTCCAAGAAGAAGCCTTTGCCTTTTAAAATTAGCCCTTCATAACCTGGTCCCTTCTTATATATATTTCCAGTTTTCTTCTTCTTTTTTAAAAAATAGCCCTTCCCTTCCCTCTTAGAATCAATACTGGATATTGGTTCTGAGGAAGAAGGGTGCTGAGGGCTAGGCAAAGAGTGACTTGCCCAGGGTCACACAGCCAGGAAGTGTCTGAGGTCAGATTTGAACCCAGGACCTCTTGTCTTTGGGTCTGACTCTCAATCCACTGAGCCACCCAGCTGCCCCCTATTTCAAGTCTTCTATTAACTCTACCAAGCAGCAATACTGGCCTTCTTGCTATTTTTCCCATAAGACACTACATTGCCTAACTCCCATGCTTTTTCACTGTCTCCCATGACTCAAATGTCCTTTCCTGTCTCTTGGCTTCTTTCAAAACTTGACTTGAAGCCTTTCTCTTCTCTATCTACCCCTTCCCCAACCCTGGCTCTGAGATTACTTCCCATTTATGCAGTGAGGGTGTTTTTGCCTTTTTTGTACCCTTAGCATCTCAGCTTAGTGTCTGGCAGGATAGTGATTTTGCTTTATTGACTATCTCTTCCCTCTTCCAGCCCTCTCTTCTATTTTCTTCTTATATTTAATGTATCCTTACCCCAGCTGTGTGTGTTTGGTGCAGCTTTCACCTTTGCCTAGTTTAGAGCAAAGTGAAGTTCATGATAAATATTCTGACTCCTCCTAGGTAGGTGGAATGCTGAATAGAGCTGGGGAGAATGAATAAGACGAAGTTCAATTCAGGTCTCAAATACCAGCTGTATGACCCCGAACAAGTAACTAAACCTCTATCTGCCTTAGTGTCAACTGTAAAATGGGATGAATAATCTTCAAGGGCTATTGTAGAGTATTAAACAATATGATATTTCTAAAGTTCTTAATGAAGTTTCTGTCATATAGTAGGAGCTTAAAAAAAATGCTCTTTCCTCCTCTACTCACCTTCAGGTTTATATTCTTTAATACAGTCTAATTGTGTGAAAGAATAAAATTCTATCCATACATTTGTTCCCTTTTCCCTCCATTTCCCCCACTTGAAACCAATGAAAAAGGAATTATTCCCAGTTCCTATGTTAGTCTCTTTACTCCTTTGTGGATCTTAAAGACTCTGAAATGACCCTTTTCTAACTCTGCAAGAATACAAGCCCTTCATTGAGGAAGCCAAGTGGCACAGGAGAGAGAGAGAGCCAGGTGTGGAGTCAGGAAGATTCAACTTCCTGAGTTCAAATCTTAGCTCTGTGACTGTGGACAAGTCACTTTGCCCTATATGCCTTAGTTTCCTCAGCTATCAAATGAGTTGGAGAAGGAAATGGCAAACCATTCCAGTATCTTTGCCAAGAAAATTCCAAATGGGATCAAAAAGAATGACATGACTTAAAAAGAAAGACTCAACTGCAATAAGCCCTTTATGACCATTAAGCTCCTTTCAATGGCTAGAAAACATTTACTTTTATAACATGTATTGGCATTTCAAAGCCTCTATTCTTTTCATCCACAATGCTAGAAAGTCCTCTATTCTACTAAAAATCAATTTTTCCTTGTAGGAATATACCAATATTTATATAGGATATCTTTGGCTATCTTATTTTTTTTTTTTACTTTTTGAAATGCATTCCAAGATAGTAATAATAGCTAGCACATATATAGTGTTTAAAGGTTTGTAAAATACAATAAATACGACTCTGGGACTTATGTTTTTACTTTCTCTATTTTTCATAATGGGGAAACTGAGCCTGAGAGGTAAAGTGACTTTATTAGCTATGTTTGTGACAGAATTTGAACTTGAGTCACCCTGACTCCAAGTTTAACACTTTATCCATTTTACCACTTAGCTATCTTTCTTTATCTTCCTTAGAAGACATTCCTTTGTTATCTTAGCTGCATGATCTTCCATGATCATGATTTGTGAGTTTTTTGGGGCAAACTCTTCCTTTCCAGAATGTTACACTGTTTTACTTTGACCTTGAATATCTGGAATTTAGCTTTGATGTTTTTGTTATTCTGAATTTCACAGACATGAACATTTCTATATACAAAAAAGGATGAAAGAATATCATATTACCTATGAAACTACAAATATCCATTTGGTTTAGCTTGCATTTTTCAAAATTATGTAAAGAATTATACATGCAAGTTTCAAAGCTGTACTCTGTGTAGCTGCTGTGTCTCCTGAACTTTCTATTGTCTTCTATTTTGATTAAGATACTAAGACTCTTTTCTTTTCTTTTTCTTTCATTCTTTTTTCCTTTGGCATTATCTCTAGTCCTCTTCTCCCAAATTTTCCCATAAAACTAAAGAAGTAAAGTCATGCAAAACAAATATACATCTACCTCTCTTGTCAGGTAATGGGGTTACTTGCTTCATAACTAGTAGTCTTGAATAATGACTGTTCATTGTATTGTTCAGATTTCTTAAATCTGTTAGGTTTTTTGTTACAATGTTGTAGCTATTATTTTCCTGGTTCATCTAACTTGTCCTTGCATCACTTCATATAAGTCTTCCCATGTTTCTCTGAATCCACCCCTTTCATAATTTCTTATACTATAATAATATTCCATTCCATTTTATATACCATACTTTGTTCAACCATTCCCAAATGGATGTACTTAGATATTATTTACAGGTTTTGCTAAAACAAAAAGTAATTCTAGAAATATTGTTCTAAATATGGCTCTTTTTTCTCTTTAATCTCTTTGGGATATATAAACTCAGTACTGATACCATTGGGCCAAAGGATATATATAGTTTAGTGTCTTTGGGGATATAATTTTAAATTATTTTCCAGAATAAATGGACTAGTTTATAACTCAACCAGTAGTACATCAATTCACCTATTTTTCTTGCAGTCATTCTTACCTCTTTCCTTTCTTGTCATTTTTGCCAATCTGATGGGTGTGAGCTAAAGTTTGAATTTGAATTTCTATTAGTGCTTTAGAACTTTAAAATATCTCTACCTATCTACCTACCTCTCTGATTGCTTTGATTTCTTCCTTTTGAGGAACTGCTTGTACATTTCCCTTAGCCATTTATCTATTAGGGAATGACTCTTGCTTTTATATTTGAACTAATTCCATATGTATCCTTCATCAAATGTTTTTCCCAGGTAACTCTTTTCCTTCTAAATTTAACTGCATTTATTTTGTTTGTGCAGGTTGGTGGCACAGCAGACAGAATACTGTATTCAAGAGTCAGGGAAGCTCAAATTTGACCTCAGACATACACAGTACTAGCCACATCACTCCTGGGTAAATCATTTAAGATTTATCTGCCTTAGTGTAAAATGGAGTAAATGATAACACCTCCCTCCCAGAGTTGATGTGAAGATGAAAATGATTTATTTGACAAGCACTTTCCAAAACTTAAAATACTAATAAATTCTAGCAATTATTGTGCTAAAACTTCCATTTTATCCAGTATGATCCTTTCAATCTTATTTACTTATGATTTCTTTCCCTCTCCATATTTGTGAAAGGAATCTCCTCCTCTGGTTTTCAAATTGATTTAGGATGTGACTCTATGTCTAAGTATTCATTTAAAACTTATCATGGTCTATGTTGTGAGAAGATGGTTTGAACCTAGTGTCTGCCAGAAATCTTCCTCAAATTGTTTTAGAAGTTTTTGTGGAATGGTAAGTTCTTTCAACAACTTCTAAATAAGAAATTTCTCAACAAAAAAAAGTTCCATGGTAGCAAAATTGTAGTATTCTGAGACAATTGCTTGCTTTGACAAATAGCCTAGACTAACAAATTAGGGGAAATTTTTCAAATAAAATACTAGCAAAAGAATCTATATACTATATCTATAATATATTGTTTAGAGATAGTCGAAAAGAAAATGTCAGAAGGTTATGGGTACTCATCATCTCTTCATGGTCTCCAAAAATATAAATGTTAAAATCAATGATTTGGCTAAATATATGAACATTATAGATCTTTTATTTTTGAAAGAGTGAAAGTAGAGAAATGCCTATCTAACAAAATATTGTTCCAGTGCTTAGCTCAGCCAGGGCTTGTTAATTCAACCAGAATTAAACTCTCTACAGAAGACAGGAAGGGAAAGGCAGCTATCCACTCACCTAAGTTCCCTCCAAGAGGCAGGTCAAGACAATGATTCAAGCTGAAGGTGACTCCTGAGGCCAACTTTTTCCCCTTGAGCCTGATTGAGTTAAAAAAAAAAAAAAGAGTGGAGCTCTCCACATATCTTGATGGCTTCTCACCTAGTACTAAGTAAGGTGTGAGTTTTCTAAGTGATTCCTAAGGAAGCTCCTCCACCTAGTTCAAGCTTGTGTTGATTCAATAAAAAGGTAGACGAAGGAGAGTTAATCTTATCTTCACAATCTAGTGAGGTGTTAACTCAAGATAGCCAATAAAGTAAAGAATTTTCTTTCACAATTGTTTATTTAACTCAGTCAGAAACTTGTGAATTCATTTAAGAGTTCACACCCTTGGAAACTGTTTAATCAGGAAACTGTGAACACTTTTAATGAGAATTCACCCCTCCAGAAGGTGTGAACTGGTTCCCACAAATACTGCCCCCTGGGCAGTGCTAGACAATTTGGAAGTTGTGACTGGCCCCTGTGAAGAAGGGAGGAGACAAGAAGCCACTATAAAAGGCCCTAGTAGTTGGACTTCAAGAAGGAAGTCAGCTTAAGGAAGAAGGTCAGCTCAAGATAAAAAGCTGGCTTTCCCTTCTTGTCTTCTGAAGAGAGTTTAATTCCAGTTGAAGGTTAATACAGTTAAAGGGAATGATATGATGTTTTATTTAGAGAATCCCTTTCACAGATAACATGATGTTTATTTAGAGATCACTAGAGTCAACTAAACTAATTTATTTTCTTTGCAGAGAAGGTGAAGTCAAGGATCCAGTCACATTTCAAGCTGTTTCTGCCACTAACTAGACAAGATGATGCTGAACACCAAAGGAGAAGAAGGCTTTGTGGTGAAGGTCCGGGGCTTGCCATGGTCATGCTCAGCCAGTGACATTCAACAATTCTTCTCAGAATGCAAAATTCTAAATGAGGAAGCAGGCATTCATTTCGTCTATACCAGAGAGGGCAAACTAAGTGGAGAGGCATTTGTTGAACTCAAATCTGAAGATGAAATCACACTGGCTTTGAAAAAAGATAGAGAAACTATGGGGCACAGATATGTGGAAGTATTCAGATCAAGCAACATTGAAATGGATTGGGTGTTGAAGCATACTGCTCCAAATAGTCTTGATACTGCCAGTGATGGCTTTGTGCGCCTTAGGGGACTCCCATTTAGATGTAACAAGGAAGAAATTGTTCAGTTTTTTTCAGGGCTGGAAATCATGCCAAATGGGATAACATTGCCAGTGGACTTCCAAGGGAGGAACAGTGGCGAAGCCTTCGTGCAGTTTGCTTCACAGGAAATAGCTGAAAAGGCTCTAAAGAAAAATAAGGAAACAATAGGGCACAGGTACATTGAAATCTTCAAGAGCAGCCAGGCAGAAGCTCAGACCTATTATGATTTTCCTCGAAAGCTAATGGCTAGGCATCGTCCAGGTCCTTATGACAGACCTCAGGCAGGCAGAGGCTATAGCACTCTAGGTAGAGGAGTTGGGTTTGCAGGAATGAGATGTGGTGCCTATGAAGCTGGGTACAGAGGCTATGATGACTACAACTGGTATAATGATGATTACTGCTTTGGAAGATACCTTAATTTGGAGATGTCTGATCATAGCTATGGAGACAGCTGGTCTACCTTCAATCAGAGTCCAGCAGGCCATTATGTGCACATGAGAGGATTACCTTACAAAGCTACTGAAAATGATATCTGTGATTTCTTCTCACCACTCAAACCAGTAGGAGCATACATTGAAATTGGACCTGATGGCAGAGTGACTGGAGAAGCAGATGTTGAATTTGCTACTCATGAAGATGCTGTGGCAGCTATGTCTAAAGACAAAGCAAACATGCAACACAGGTATATAGAACTCTTCTTGAATTCTACAATCGAGGCAGACAGCAATGTTTATGATCCCCAAATGGGAGGAGGCATGAGTTTGTTAAATCAGTCTACTTATGGCATTCCACCTAACCAGGAACTGAATGAGGGTTACGGAGGAGTCTCTGAAGGTCATATCAGCATGAACAAATATGACCAAGTGTTACAGGAAAACTTCAGCAATTTTTCATCCCCACATGGCACAGAGAACCAAGGAGAGGTCAATAATGGCTACAACAATTGGGGAAGCTTTGCAGATATGGGAGAGAATAGAATGGGAGAAATATCTGGCATATCCAATATGGGAAGTGAATGTGGAAGATATCCTGATTATTGATTTGTCAACTTTTTACAAAAGAAAAATAAGCTTATGATTTATGCTTATGGTTAGTGAAATAAAGGTTGCTTTTTAAAACTTCAGGCATGATTTATTTCAAATACGGGAAAACCTTCAATAAGCAAGCTACTAAAGATTATGACAATTTTTCAAGGTAGTTATATTGCATGGAAAACATGTCAATAGGATTAAAACATTCTTGGTTCTATTAAATGTTGCTCTTAATGCCAAACTACCAGGAATGCTGAAATGCATTTTGGGAAATAGGTTTTTGAAAAATAGTTATTTTTTTAATTACATGTAAATGAAACTTTGTTATGAAGATTTCCCCCTCAGCTTGTTGCTTTCCTCCTATTTTTGGTTTCATTGGTTTTTAATTTGATAGAATCAATTTACATTTTTTAATGTTCTCTATCTCTTTCTTGGTCTTAAATTTCTCCCTTTCCCACAGATCTGACTATTCTATGTTCACCTAATTTATTCACCATTTCATTCCTTATATTTAAGTCATTTGCTTATTTTGAATTTATCTTGGTATAGGGTGTGAGATGTTGATCTAGAACTGATTTTTTCCCATACTGTTTTCCAATTTTCCCAGCACTTTTCATCAAATAGTGAGTTCTTGTCCCCAAAGCTGGGATATTTGGGTTTTATCATACACTATCTTGCTGAGGTTATTTATCCCAAGTCTATTTCACTGATCCTCTCTTCTGTCTCTTAGCCAGTACCATATTGTTTTGATGACCACTGCAGTTTAAGATCTGGTTCTGCTAAGTGCCGCAGTCAGGGTCCAGTTTCACTCACAACTCCAGGGTTCCCCACAGGTGGTGAATGATCAGTCAAAATAAATAAAATAAGTAACAAACAGAAGACAGCTTAATCATTAAGGCCATGGGACTGCTTTGCATCTCAAAGTTGCTCCAACATTCCCAGGCCTGGGATTTATTTTTATACCCATTTTCTTGGCATGCAGGTATACAAAATCAAGGAGATAATTGGAAAAGTGATACATTAACTTTTAACAAATCACTTGATTAATATTCTATATTTTTGTATTGTGATTACACACAGAATACAAGATAAATGATTTTGTGACAGGTGGCTTACTAGGGAGTTTGAGTTACTGATTTGTGTAATTGAGTCACTGAGGCATATTGAAGCTTAGTGTACCTGTACTGTACCTGTATGTTTTGTATGGGCCTCTGTGGTTGATTTGTGTGCTGACTTCATGAGAAAGTTTTGGGCTTGGCCTGTAGCTGTTTGCTGGGAATTATGTACCTAAGTAAAAGTTAACCCATGATAGTCTTTTGGGATTGGGTTTAAGAGTCTGGTCTTTTGGTGATGTTTAGGAGAATTAGGGTACATGTGTTTTGCTCTTGCATTATTTCTTTTGAGACTAGGGGGAATAATAATCATGTCAATTCATAGGTAAGGGGCATTGATGAAAGAAGTCATGCAAGGGGGATAGAGTGGGCAGTCACATCTCACCAAGGACCACTCTGTGGTCTCCCAAGCTACCACACGTGAGAACAAGACAAGAGCAAATCCACAAGCAATAAAGGTATGGGTCAAATCACTGTTGGAGATAAGGGAAGAGATGGTATCATAAAATGAATTAGCAATGGATGAGGCTAAATAAAGGGAGGTACCAGAGTGACTGATATCCATGATTTATCTTTGTAGTGTGAACTCCTTGTAGGGAAGGTTGCTAGTGATGCAATGAGTGCAGTGATATCCAATAAGGGGTGCAATGAAGGGTTTAGGATGGTTTAAAGTGTTGGAAATTAATTGTAGGGCATAAATGCCTGGACCATCATACCAATCAATAGTCATATTAACAGGAAGCATCACAAAAGGTAGTTATTTAACAACAAATACAATGGTAGCAGGAATGGAGAGATTACAACAATTTGTTAAAATACATAGCAAGAATTTCTGTAAGTTGTGGGGTAAACATATTGTACAATCAATGCATAGGTTTGAGTGGGTTTGGAACTTTTCTTGTCACTAGGGTAGAGTAATACAGCAGGGGGAGAGAGAAGCAATGAATTTCCACAAAGAAATATTAGTAATGGGAGAAAAGGGGCTTTCAATGGCAGAAATACCAGGAAATACAGATGAAATGGCTAGCATGGCAAGAAATAAGTCATTAGTACAACTGGGAGGAGTAAATTGTGGCTTGTCCATTCTTTGTTTTCTTGGGCTGCAAGTGTCCCAGTTTGCCTGCAAGTTGGTAGAACATCTTGTTGCTTTAGCACAGTCTCTGTATCTGCATTCTTCCAGTCTTGTTGTTGGTATGGGAGTCATGGCAGGGATGGGTGAATCCTTCTGGAAACCAACTGTGTATGGGAGTACCTGGGGGGAAAACAGAAACAGATCCTTGCCCCAAAAAGAGGGCTGGGACTACCAATGATTAATAATAATACTTTCCAAATGACCTTCAGGTAAGAGGCACAGATGACAATAATGCAGTAATAATTCTAGCCAGACTCAGAAATAATCAGATTGGAACATTCCTAATTAAAAGGAAATAACAAAATTGTTAACATAAATTGGAAGGGTTTCCAATAGGTTGTCTCTTCAGTTTTTTTCCACATAAGAACCTCCACCTGTAACAGTTCTGGGTCACACTCCTTCTGAGCAACTTGTGGCTTTTTCTTTCATGGTGGATGAATGACTTAATTGTCCATCAACTATACCTCAATTCAAAATTCAAAATAATATCAGTTGCAGTCCCAAGAGCTTTTACATCCAATGGCAAACTTCATGAACTATAGCTTAGGGTTGAATGCAATTAAGTTTACTCTCATGGAATAAACAATAAAATAAAAAATTTAAGGACTCATACACATGCAAGAGATTTCACTTCATTGCCTTTTTTTCATATTAGACTCATCCTGGCATAAAAATCAGTCATTAAAAATCATTTCTATGCAAATTAAAACAACTCTGAGGTACCAACTTACACCTAGCAGACTGGCAAATATGACATCAAAGGAAAATGATAAATGATGGAGGGGGTGTGGCAAAATTGGGACACTAATACACTACTGGTAGAGTTGTGAATTGGTCCAACCATTCTGGAGGGCAATTTGGAACTATGCCCAAGGGGCTTTAAAAGACTGCCTTCTGACCCAGTCATACCACTGTTGGGTTTTTACCCCAAAGAGATAATAAGGAAAAAGACTTGTACCAAAATATTTAAAGCTGTGCTCTTCATACTGGCAAAAGAATTGGGGAATGGCTGGACAAATTGTGGTATCTGTTGGTGATGGAATACTATTGTGCTGAAAGGAATAATGAACTGGAGGAATTCCATGTGAACTGGAATAACCTCCAGGAATTGATGCAAAGTGAAAGGAGCAGAACCAGGAGAACATCATACACAGAGACTGATACACTGTGGCACAACAGAATGTAATGGACTTCTCTACTAGCAACAATGCAATGATTGTGGAAAGGAAAACTGAATCAAGCTCTGGACTTTCTGCCACTGAAGTGGACCAAAGAGCAGTTGGAAGGTTAGAGTGAAATTTATGAACAGTGATGACAGTTGGTCAGGGGAGGAGCAACGTAGAGAGTGACAGTTGTTCTCTAGGTCTCTCTTCCTTGGCCCTCAGATTGGAAGGAGTGCTCTCTCCCTTTCTCTGGATAGAAGTACCTCTATTCCTGGATTTTCCCAACTGTAGGCTCTACCTGGATTCCTGTGGATCATATCATCTAACAAAAGGATTTAAGGGGAGCAGTTTGAAGTATAAGCCTGGTCTTTAGGGGCATTAGCCCAAAGAGACAGGCCCAACCAGCAACCAACCTCTTGTTGTCTATTGCTAAAAACTTTGAACTGAAGAAAAAGAGCATAGATTAGCATAGACAGGAATAAAAGAAACCCTCTACCAGTGCCATGGTCAGGATCCAGCCTCACTCTTGATTCCAGGGTTTCCGACAGGTGGTGAACAATCAGTCAAAATAAATAAAATGAAATAAATAACAAACGGAAGACAGTTTAATCATTACAGCCATGGAACTGCTTTGCATCTCTGAGCTTCTCCGACATTCCCAGGCCTAGGATTTATTTTTATATCCATATTCTTGGCATGCAGATACACAAAATCAAAGAGAGATAATTGGAAATGTGATACCTTAACTTTCAACAAATCATTAACATTCTATATTTTTGCATTGTGATTACAGACAGAATACAAGATAAATGATTTTGTGACAGGTGGCTTACTAGGGAGTTTGAGTTACTGATTTGTGTAATTGAGTCACTGAGGCATATTGGAGCTTAGTGTACCTGTACTGTACCTGTATGTTTTGTATGGGCCTCTATGGTTGATTTGTGTGCTGGCTTCATGAGAAAGTTTTGGGCTTGGCCTGTAGCTGTGGTTTTGCTGGGAATTGTGTACCTAAGTAAAAGTTAACCCATGATAGTCTTTTTGGAATTGGGTTTAAGGGTCTGATCTTTTGGGGTTGTTTTAGGGAATAAGAGTATAGGTATTTTGCTCTTGCATTATTTCTTTTGAGACTAGGGGGAATAATAATCATGTCAATTCATAGGTAAGTGGCATTGATGAAAGAGGTCATGTAAAGGGGGTTGGGTGGGCAATCACATCTCGCCAAGGACCACTCTGTGGTCTCCCCAGCTACCACGAGTGACTCTGTCAAGGCATCATGGTCTGATGGCTCCCAGCACACCAGCCTGTGAGGCTTGATCTCACCTCAAAAGCTGAGAGACTCAAACCTAATGTAGGGAAATTCAGATTCCATCTTCTATGATATCTCCCCATTCCAAGCTTGTTATTCAATTTATCTTTATTTAAATAAACTGCAGTAGATAAGAGGACTATCATTTCAGGAGGACATAGAGGGAGCAGAACCTAAGGTCTGCCATTGAACTGTAAACATACTTATTGGACCCCTGCCATGCAACCTTAGGGGTGGGGAGGCTTGTCCCTCAGGGGGGTCAGTGCTTACCTGCCCTGGGGTATCTTCAACATCAATAGAGAAGACATCGCCTCAGTGGATCAGACTTGGCCCATTCCTCAGGAACCCCATTTTTCAAAGATACCCTTTCAGAAGGGGTATCTCTCTCCTTTGACCTCAACAGCACCTATATTCCCTCCAACTCCTCCATTGGAAGGTTACAAAACCTTCCTTATCCCCTGTACCTCTTCAATCCTCTATAATTCCTTTAACTATTACATGATCCAGGACAATTCTGAGAGACTTAAAAGAAAGAATGTTATTCACATCCAGAGAAAGAACTGTGGGAAAATAAACACAGAAGAAAAACAGGACCAATCACATAGTTCCATGGGGATAAGATTAGGGTTTTGATGTCAGAAGATTGCTCTACTGCAAATATGAATAACATGGAAGAAGGTTTTGAACAATGATTCATGTATAACCCAGGGGAACTGCTCATCAGCTCTCTGAGGGGGGAGGAAATCATGAATCATTGAAGGAAAGGATTTTACACAGATATGAGATGGAATGCAGGAGAAGCAGAGATGACAGGCAGGAGCAGTTGAAATATTTGGGAGCAATGCATCATTGTTTTAGATCATTTTGATTGGGCCCTGATTGAAGGACCTGTTATGACAATGACAATGAAAATTATGACAATATGACAATGAAAATAATAAACAGTAATAGGATAGCAAACCATCATACGACAATTTCAATCTGAACTCTATCAAATGTGAGAACAACAGTAATAACTTCTGTTTCTTTAGTACTTTAAGTTTTACAAAGTAGCTTCCTTATAAGAGATCTCTGAGATAGATAGTATTATCTATAATAACAGAGGTAGCATGATGGGTTATACTGAGCATTAACATTCCCTTCCTGTCTTCAGTTCAACAGATGGAACTTTAAGATTCATTTTACAGCCTTGATGACTCAGGGATTGCTACCCTGTGATAATAAAAAGTCTTTTAATTGTCTGCATAAACCGAAAGAACGGATGACTCGGGAGGAGCTGAAACAGAAATAAATGTTACTTCTTTGGCTAAACATCACTTTCCTCATCTCTCCAATCAGGATTTAGTGCCTCTGGCATCCTCACTGAGGGAGACTCAGAATCCAGTAGGATAATGCATGGAGATGGCCAGAAGGTCTTGAGAAGGTACAGATGTAATAGAAAGGGAGCAGCGTCCTGATTCTGATTCAGTGAGAATATTCTCTTGGGTTATGTTGATTGGAGAAACTGAAATAACTGAAATTTCATCTGGTCAATGGCAAAGCTAGATTTCCAAGCCTCATCCTTTGTTTCTGAGTTTTCTCCATTGCTCTTTCTACTCACTACACCAAACTGTCTCCTTTTAGTAGCATCAACGAATCCGTAGAGTGAAAGGAAATTCTTGGTTCTCTTTGTCTGTTCTGAGTTTACACTTGTGAAAGGGGAGTCCTTGGTCCTCTTTGCCCTGTTGGAGTTCAAACTTTGGTTAACACTAACTGAAGTACCTCACTAGATTGTGAAGACAGGATGAAGTCTCCTTTGTCTACCTAGAGAATTCACACCCTACTTAGTGCTAGGTGAGAAGCCAGTAAGATACTTGGAGAGCTTCCCCTTTTTTGAACTCAAACAGCCAGAAACTTTTGAATTCTCTGAAGAGTTCACAAACTCAGAAACTTGTGAATCCAAACTGGGTGACAACTCAGAAATGTATCAAGGATGCCCTTGGGGGTTGCCAGACACTTCGGAAACTGTGATTGGCCCCTGTGAAAAGGGGCAGGGACAGGAGACCACCCTAAAAGCCTTTGACTGGGGCAGTCTATTGAAGTTGAGTCTCCTAGAGAGTGTCTCCTGGAGATCATCTTCAAGGGAAACTACACTGGAAACTGCAGTGTGCATCCTGACTTCATCTTAGACTCTGACTCCTGGACTACTTGGTTGGGTGAGTGAAAAGGCTGATCCCCTTCCTAGTTTCTTAAAAGACTACCTTCTGTCTTGGAGGAGGCCACAAGCTTACTCACTCTTGGCTGAGGACTAGTATAGGCATCTTCTTTAACCCCTTTCACATTTCTCAACTTCCTTGTTTCCCCTCTATTTTGGTCAAGAAGCTTCTGACATGAGATAGAATAATTTCAGTGACCACATTATTTCATCTCATTTAAGTCCAACCATTCAATTTCACCTTTACAATAGGTAGCCAGGAATTCCCTTGGAGTGCAGTATTCTCAATTCTCACCTGGAATTTTGCTCTTTTCTTCTTCTTCTTCTTCTTCTTCTTCTTCTTCTTCTTCTTCTTCTTCTTCTTCTTCTTCTTCTTCTTCTTCTTCTTCTTCTTCTTCTTCTTCTTCTTCTTCTTCTTCTTCTTCTTCTTCTTCTTCTTCTTCTTCTTCTTCTTCTTCTTCTTCTTCTTCTTCTTCTTCTTCTTCTTCTTCTTCTTCTTCTTCTTCTTCTTCTTCTTCTTCTTCTTCTTCTTCTTCTTCTTCTTCTTCTTCTTCTTCTTCTTCTTCTTCTTCTTCTTCTTCTTCTTCTTCTTCTTCTTCTTCTTCCTTCTTCTTCTTCCTTCTTCTTCTTCCTTCTTCTTCTTCTTCTTCCTTTTTCTTCTTCCTTTTTCTTCTTCCTTTTTCTTCTTCCTTTTTCTTCTTCTTCTTCTTCTTCTTCTTCTTCTTCTTCTTCTTCTTCTTCTTCTTCTTCTTCTTCTTCATGTGTGAAGAAGGTTTCTGCAGGATCTTTCTTCTCAGAGGAGCTTTTTAGCAATAGAGAAGGAAAGTATAGTGAAAAGCTAGTCTGACACAACAGATTTTGTAGTTGTTGAGATACGGTCATTTTGAGGTGTATCCTCTGCTTTGTGTCCTCATGTGGTGTTTTCTTGGCAAATATGCCAGTGGTTTGATTTCTCCAGCCCATTTTACATGCAATGCAATGCATTGTGATTGGAGATGATGGACCAGGCTAAGATTTGGACTCATTTTGCATCCCTTCTAGGAAATTGAGACACACAGGGTGAGTGACTTGCCCAAGGTCCTACAACTATGAAGTGTCCCAGGCCAGCTGTGAATTCCCAGATAAGTCTTCTTGACTCCAGGCCTAGCCCTCTCTCTATTGCTCCACCCAACTGACTTGAACACATTTCAAGTCATGCCAAAGAACTGATGACAATATCTGTTCCTTTTGGCCCCGATCTCTTCCAGATAGTTTTGTTCACATTTTGAGTCCTCTTGCTTCCCTCTCTCTGATCTTCCCTGACATATTCCCTCTCCTAGGAAGAGGAATGTGGTTGCCTTTCATTTCTCTGCCCACAGCCTAGGTTGTAGCTAATATCAAGGGGCTGCAGGAGGGGAGAATATTCTGAGAACCAGATAAAGGGCAAGTCTTGAGCCAGGACACGCTGACGAGGACAGGCAAAGAAAGCCAGTAGCCACTGGCCAGGGTCCTATTGCTTTTTCAGCCATGTCACTTGGACACTCCTTCTTCTCTCTGCAGGTACCAGTGGTGAAACAGCAATCAGTGAGACTCAGCTCAGAGCTGTGGCTGGCAGAGGCACATCTTAAGACTTCCCTGACTGCTTCCTCCTCTTCCTCTTCCTCTTCCTCTTCTCCTTCCTCTCTCCTCTCTCCTCTCTCACTCTTCCTGGCCAGCCCCCCAGCCCCAGCTGAGCTGTCCAGAGCATCATGGCCAACAGGAGCCCCAGCATCCGGATTGGAGATGATGCACCAGGCTACGACCTGGACTGCTTTAGCATCGCGAAGAATTACGCGCAAGATCTGGAAAAGGTGTTCATCCCTCATGGGCTCATCATGGACAGGATTGAGAGGCTGGCCCGCGACGTGCTCCAGGACATGGGAGGCCAGCACATCGTGGCCCTCTGTGTCCTCAAGGGGGCCTATAAGTTCTTTTCCGACTTGCTGAATGCCATGGAGACCCTGAACAGGAACTCAGACCAGGCCAGTCCCATAATGGTGGACTTCATCCGAGTGAGCAGCTACTGCAATGACCAGTCAACGGGCAGCGTGCGAGTGCTGGGGGGAGCCGACCTCTCCAGCCTCGCTGGGAAGAACGTCCTGATTGTGGAAGACATTGTGGACACGGGCAGAACCATGCAGGCTCTGCTTCCCCTGGTGGAGCAGCATGGCCCCAGGATGGTGAGGGTGGCCAGCCTGCTGGTGAAAAGGACCCCTCGAAGCCTGGGCTACACCCCGGACTTCTCTGGCTTTGAAATTCCAGACAGATACGTGGTGGGATACGCCTTTGACTACAACGATTACTTCAGGGACTTAAGCCATGTCTGTACCCTCAGAGAGACTGCCAGAGACAAGTACGCCCTGGCTGTGCAGAAGCTCTGAAAGCCCCTGAGGAGACCCGTCCCAAAGACATCCCCAGCCCACTTGGTCTGGGGTTTCGGCTCTGGGGAGCACCTGCTTAGTAAAGCTTTTTGCATGTACAGTACTTGCTCGTCTTGTGTGTTTTTACCTGTGATTTTATGTGATTTGCACAACACAACCTCAAAGAGATATCACTAGCCTTGGGGGAGGGTATAAAAAATGCTTAAATGGAAAGACTTTTCTTAAAAAAAAATTGCTGCTCTTTGATGTGGCAGATAACTTTGGAGACTTTACTTATTACTCTATTGGGAACCCAATCCCAGCTCATTTCAGTGACTCCCCTCAAGGCCTAGAATTGGTAAGTTGTCTTGTGGTCATTTTGGCCTCTCCAGGTCACAAGCATCTACCTCCCCCCATGTGATTGTCAGGCCATCCCCAGGCCTGTCCGAACCCCCCCAACCTACCCCCCCCCCAGACTCTGCGGCTTCCTGTCACCACCTGAGTCTTCTATTACTAGTCATTGCCTCAAACCTCAACCCAATCTGAATGCATCAGTCCAGAAACAGAGAGGCAACAGAGGAACCAGGGAAGGCTGACTATCCCTAGAATCCAGGACTGTGTTGTGGAGCTCCATTATAGCTTGCACCAGGGTACATAAGGGGGTGGAGGGGAGTGGGGTTATAGAGAGGTCCTGTATGGCACTTGAGGGTCAAGAGAAGGGCTAGCAATGAGGGAGGTGTCCACTGTGGTCTTTGAAAGGGAAATTTCTATTTATTTTTAAGGCAATGGGTGTCAAGTGACTTGCCCAGGGTCATATAACTAGGAAGTCTCTGAGGCAAGATTTGAACCCAGGACCTCCCATCTCTGGACCTGGCCCTCAAACCACTGAGTCACCCAGCCACTCCCTGAAAGGGAGCATTTTAAATAGTAGTAAGTATTAAAAAGGTGACAGGATAACCACTTCTTAGAACCATTTCTATCTAAAATTGAAAGTAAAAAGATGAAAAAAAATGATAATGAAAATAAAAACAAACAGTAATAGGATAACAACCCATCATCATGGGACAGTTTCAACGAGAACAACAATAACACCTATGTAGTGCTTTAAGATTTCCAAAGTAGCTTCCTCATAAGAGATCTCCAAGATAGTATTATATGTAATAACAGGGGTAGCAAGCGCAGATTTGCCCTCCTTGATGGGTTATACCGAGTATTAGCATTAATATTAACAGATAGGACTTTGAGAGCCATTTTCCAGCCTTGATGACTCAGGGGTTGGTATCCTGTGATGATAAAAAGGCTTTTAATTGTCTGCATAGCTGAAAGAACTGATGACTCAGGAGGAGCTGAAACACAAATGTACATACAATCTCTGTTTCCTCTCTAAGGGGGTCTGCCAGGTGGAGAAGATGCAGTGGCTACATTCTACTTGGCTACTCTGTCTAAGCACAGGCAACCTTTTTCTTTTGTGTTTGTTTGCTGTGTTGTTGATGGATTAGTATTCTGAGATGTCCCGGAGGACCCAACCAACCATCAGTTAGGGAGTGGAGGTGCCACTGGCAACCAGTCTATAGTAGGTACCACTGGAAGTGATAGTAGCTAAAGAAGTCAGAAGTGATTGATGTCTAGAAAGCAGTCTTGCTTCAGAACCAGTTCCAATGGCAGGTCATACTCTGTTCTTTCTCCACTGTGCTTGAGAAACCTCTTCATCCTGGAAGCTCATTCCAGCCCCAGAATTCACATATTGGAAGATTCCTCTAGTCCTGTAGTCTCTCTGATTGGATGGATACTCCCAGAATCTCCATTTAAGAGAATGCCAAATGGGGCAACAAAGAGGGATAGCTCAGTGGATTGAGAGTCAGACCCAGAGACAGGAGGTCCTGGGTTCAAATGTGGCCTCAGACACTTCTAGCTGTGTGACCCTGGGCAAGTCACTTAACCCCTATTGCCTAGCTCTTAGCACTCTTCTGCCTTGGAACCAATATACAGTATTGACTCCAAGACAGAAGGTGAGGGTTTAAAAGGAAAAAAAAAAGAAAATGCCAAAGCCAGCCATATATCATTCTATCCCTAGGCTGCAATCCAAATTTACTCTACTACTCTCCTGTGCCAGCTATGTTCACAGTAGCAAATAAGCTAGCATGCTTCTATCAGGACAAAAAACTGGCTGGAGATCAGGGAGGACTGCAAGTTTCCATCTGTCTCTGGGCCTGTGCATGTCTCTGCCTATCTCGGTTTCTGTCTCTCTGTGTGCTCCTCCCTCCCCGCCTCCCACTTCCTCTCTCTTTCACAAAGCAAAAGTAAAGAAATCCCCACCAAATCCAAGGGTGGTTACAAATCCATAGTAAGGACCTTGGAAGTGAGTCATTGCAACAGGGCTCAGACAGGTTTATTCAAGGGCTCCAAGGTCCCTAGAAATCCGTCCTTAGATACCACTGAAGGGCCTGAAGGTCCAACATTCTGAACTTCAAGCATCCAGTTTGGGCTGAATTTTAGGAGGCAGAGGGAGGAAGAAAAGACCATGATACATAGCCATAGTTGACAATCTAAGGCTAGAGACACAAATAGGACATCAGTATAAAAACTTGTCTTGGCTCAAGAGATGCCCAATATTTCAACTTAGAAAAAGAGAATAAGTTCCAAAAAATTGCAATAGAGATGCAAAAAGAAAATAGTTATTTCCCACAAGGACTACATAAATACCTAGGAGTAATGAAGCAAGAGACAAAAGTGAAATAAGAATTCTGGAAGAAAGAATTTGAATGAGAATAAAAAGCTTAGAGAAAAAAATAGTAAACTTTATCAAGTAATGGACTCCCTAAAAATTGGAAGAGACCAAACAGAAAATCATGATTCCATTAGCAAGAAACAGAGAAAAAAATCAAAAGATTGAAAAAAAGAAAACATAAGGCATTTATACATTGTTTTAAATTTTTTCCCAAGTTACATTTTTTTTAAAATTTAATTAATTTAGAATATTTTTCCATGGTTCCATGACTCTTGTTCTTTCCCTTCCCTCCTCTCTCTGCCCTCCCATAGCAATTCCACCAGGTTTTACAAGTATCATTGATTAAGACCTATTTCCATATTAATATTTGTAATAGAGCAATCATTTACATCCCCAATCTTACTCCCTGAAACAGAGCACATAGACACAGTGTCCAAATTTGAAGCAGGCCTGATGGGTACTTTAAAAAACCTAATAATGTTGAGTCCCTTTAGCTAGACAGATAAAGTGATTCCTTTCTCTTCCTACACCCCTTAGTCGTCCCCTGTGACAGACTCCCTGGAGGCAAAGGAGGTTGGAAAGGACCTCTCCAGAGGCTTTTACCTTCCATATGAATCCTTCCTCCCATTTCTTCATAGCCACAGACAACTGGGCATAGACTTCAGACTCTTCTTTCTTGCAGGCTGAGGAAGATCAGGAAGAAAGCTTCCTTGGTGAGATGGGGGATGAGGGAGTAAAAGAACAAGTTGGGACCTGATCAGAAGACACATGAAATATATAATGTTTCCATTCTGGCTGTCACATTTTAAGAACTACATTAACAAGTTGAGGTATATGCAGAGGAAGGGGTGGTAGGAGACCACACCATAGGATTATCAGATAAAGGAAATGTGGATAGATAGATAGATAGATAGATAGATAGATAGATAGCTAGATAGCTAGATAGATAGATAGATAAAACCAGGTGAAGAGAAGACTTAGGGGATCTATAAAGTCTTTCATTAAATGTTAGGAGATCTGTTCAATAAGAAAAAACATTCAACTTTTTCTGCTTGGTCTTAGAGAGAAGAAGTAAGAGAAATGGGATGTTGGAGAAAAACGTATTTTGGCTCAATATAAGGAAGAATTTTTTAAAAATCACAGATATCCCAAAATGTAATGGGCTTCTTTAAGAGGTAGTAAATTTCCATCCATTGTATATGGTCTCCCAGCAGATTCTGGATTACTACTTGTCAAGAAAGGAGGATTCCTACTTTAGGAAGAAATAGTACTGATTGATCTTTGAAATCCTTTTAAATTGTAACTATGATTCTAATTCCTCAAAATGAAGGCACCTCTTCAATAATATCCCTGCCAGGGGGTTAGATAGCATCCGATTAAATACCTCCACTAGGGCATTCTTGACTTTGGAAGGCAGCTTGTACCACCGTTGGATAATTCTAATTGTAATAAATCTAGCTTCTAGAACATCTACCCATTGGTCCTAGCTCTGCTGGGATCAATTTGTCCTTTTGCTGGTACTTCATTGCATCTCACTTATGAGGCCTGCCTTTCTTGCATTTGGCTTTACTTTCCAACTAGACCATGAATTCTTTCACCATGATACTTCTTTTTCCTCTATAGCAACAAGCACAAAACTTTGGACACAGTAGAAACTAAATGAAAGTTGGTTGTTGGATTGGATTCAATCTGTGCCCAAATGGATATTTACTCATAGTGGTAAATCCGAAGACCTAACTTCTAACCCCAGCCCTTCTACTAACTCTATGATTTGGTGCAAGGCACTTTCCTTCTCTGTGCCTCAGTTTACTCAACTATAAAATAAGGTTGAACTAAATCACAAATTCTTAGCCTAGAGTCCACAGACTTGGCACACAAAAAGATAAGAATCTCTGGACTAGATGATCTCTAAAATTCCTTCCAGCTCAGGTATCCTATCTTATGTCCCATACTAAGGAATTGAGGTATCTTCTTTTAATTTTGAGGATAATCTAAAGTTGATTGGATTGTGTTGATTTTGAGGTAATGAGAATTTTTCTGATTACATGTTTATATTTCCTTATTTGATCTTTGGTGGGGGGAGATACAGTTGGACAATCAGATAGTTACCTAGGGGAGCACCACATAGATACTAAAACATCAAAGCATTTCCCATTTGGCTGAGGGAAAACCAGGAATGAGAAGAATGAACCACTGAGCTCCTGAGAATCCTGGTGGATGAATCTGAATTCAGCTCAGCTGTGCTCTGAAGCAAAGATGATGTCATCTCCTTCTGGGGTCAAGAGAGAAGCAGATACAGTGATAGGTATTAGATAGCTAATCTGCTTCTGGGGGGGATTTATAGAATAGTTTAGAGTCACCTAGTCTAGATCTGGGTAGACTTTATGTATAAATATATCTAACATTTCCCTCATGGATCATTTCTGAATTTAGAGTTTAGCCATAGAAAGTATAAGGCAGGTATCTAAAGTCTAACAATGTGACTGAATGGGGTAAATTAAGAAATGAACAAATAAAAAATATTTATTGAACGCCTACTATGTGCCAAGAAAGGAATTTGAGGGATTAGAAAAAGCCATATTGCCAACTATATTTCAACTTAAGACTCATGGACACACTTAGATTTTTTAAAATACATATACAAAAGAAAGAAGCTAAGGGAGGTAACAGGGAGCAAGCTATGAAAGAGGCAGCTTGGGACCACCATGGACAGAACACTACAGTACCTAGACTCTGGAAGACCTGAGTTCAAATTTGATCTCAGACACTTCTTAGCTATGTGATCCTAACCAAGTCACTTAACCTCTATCTGTCTCAGTTTCCTCACCTGTAAAATAAGAATGATAATAGCACCCACCTCTCAAAGTTGTTATGAGGATTGGATGAAATTATATTTGTAAAGTGCTTTAAAGTTTTTAAAGTATTATATAAGTGGTAGCTATCATTATTGTTACTTAGGAGTAACAATGGTCTTGGAATAGAATTGGGAATACTAAAACTCCAATTTATCTTAGCCTGGTGAATTCTAAGTACCAAAAAAGAATTTTTAAAAAGCCATTTTGTGGCCAGAGGAAGATCAATAAGGATAAATAACTGCCTCTCAGAGTGAATGGGGTGATAGCAATAATCAGTAGAGAGAAGTCAGAATGACTTCACTCTTACTTCACTTGAATTTTCCCAACAAAGAATTAAGCTCTTTGGACTGGTGAGGACAGAACAAAAATAGAATGAGAGAGTTGAAACCCAAGAGGAGTGAGACACCTGCATGCTCTCAATGAGTCTGTCAACAGCTCCAGTTGAACTGTATTCCAGGGTAACAAAATGATCTGGGGATATGATGGCGGCACTGTATCCAAGATCTGTGAAAGATTAAAGAGAGCAGGTGGGTACCACAGGATGGAAAATGGGTGACTGTCACCATGTTACGTTTCATGATTGTATTTGGCTCAGTATCCTACACCACAAGGTCAAAATGTTTTTCACAATCCTACTAACATGTTATAGTTTCTAAGAGAATAAGCATCAATACATGATAGCTCACATAGACAAAAGATCCTTGGGGACCTCAATAACTGGAGGAGTGTAAAGGGGTCCTGAGACAAAAAGTTTCTAGTCTATCAAAACATTTTTAGAAACTGACTGCCATCATTCACTGTGTTAGCTATTCTGTCTGTTTTGTGTCATTTTCAAACAGATAAGCAAACTCTAGACAGCTTTTCAGTAATAATAGCCAACATTTACATAGTTCTTTAAAGTTTACAAAGTGCTTTACATATGTTAATTCTATTAATCCTCACTACAACCTGGGAAGGGAAAGTATTATTATTATCCCCATTTTACAGACCAGACAACTAAGATCCAGTGAAATTACATGAGTTACTGAATGTCACACAGTTAGCTAGTATTTGATGCTGGATTTGTACTCGGGTCTTTCTGACTCTAAGTCCTGTGCTCTATCCTATGTGCCATCAACATAGGGTCAAGAGTCAGAAATGAAGTCATACCTTGACTGTAGGTCATGAACACCTAGTCTTTGTGTCCAGTTATCCAACTCTGAATCCACCAAACTGTATTTTCATCTAGCCCAAACTTCTCACAAGCTCACGTAAGACGTGCTTTGCTAAAATACAGGTAAACCATATACAACATTCTCCTGGTCCAGCCCTCTAATAACCCTGTCCACAAAGCAAATGACATTCATCTGATGTGAAGCCAACTATGTCTTTGTGAGCATGGCTTCGTGTTCTAGATGTTCGCTGTTCCATTGATAAAATGTCCCAGATTTTTGTCAGCAATTGCAGTCAAGGTCATTCTTTTGTTTCTTTTATTGCTCATCACTGCTTCCAATATAGGTCTCTTAAAAATTTAAGTTGGTCTGAATTCCTTGTGTATCCACACTAGTCTCTGTAAACTGCTTCCTTTTCCTTCTTGAAATTATTTCTGTTTGTGTCTTCATCATTTGATTCTTGAAAGATTCATATCCTTCCCCTGGAGAATTTAGTTGCTGTATATTTTCCTTAGAACCCTGTGAAATCTACTTTGCAAACCTTAAGTGCTATAGGAATATCAGCCATTAATAAGACCTTTGGCTTCATCTTGGCATCCCTTAACTAGACTCAGATCCCAAGACAGTAATTGATTCATGATATTCTGTTCCAACAGCACCAAATTCCCTTTCTTGTTGCCTACCCAAGATTATGGACAATGGAGGAACATGAGAACACCACAACCTCCAATATCTCCTACACAGACTTCTTCCTGGTGGGCTTTCCTGGGCTGTGGGAATGGCGTTCCCTCTTGGTTCTTCCCCTTTCCTTCCTCTATGCCTTGATTCTGTCTGCCAATGCCTTGGTCATCTGCACTGTGGCCATCCATCGAAGCCTGCACCAGCCCATGTACATGCTCATTTCTTTGCTCCTGGCTGTCAACATTTGTGCTGCCAGTGCCGTGGTGCCCCAGATGCTGTCAGGCTTTGTACACTATGCAAACGCCATCTCACTGGAGGCATGCCTTGCTCAGATGTTCTTCATCTACTTCACCCTTCTCCTAGACTACAACCTCTTGCTGGCTATGGCTCTGGACTGCTATGTCGCCATCTGCCACCCACTCCGCTATGTAGACCTGGTGACACCACATTTGTTGGGCTTGCTGGCTGTGGTTGCCCTGATCCGCAGCTTGGCTGTGGCAGTGCCCCTGGTGGTGCTGACTTCCCGAGCACACTTCTGTAGGACAGCGGTGATCCGCCATTTTGCCTGTGAGTATATTGCCCTGCTGAGCATTGCGTGTGGGGACATAAC
Organism: Monodelphis domestica; assembly: GCF_027887165.1. Classification (NCBI taxonomy): domain Eukaryota; kingdom Metazoa; phylum Chordata; class Mammalia; order Didelphimorphia; family Didelphidae; genus Monodelphis; species Monodelphis domestica. The sequence continues at coordinate 350,755,811 of NC_077230.1, forward strand.
CTTCAACAACCGGCTGGGGTTGGCTATGAGGCTGATCACAGTGACCTTCAATCTGTCCTTGCTGGGGGCCTCTTACACCCGAATCATATATGTTGCCTTCCAGATTTCCTCAGGCAATGCCCGAGCCAAGGCTCTCCACACATGTGGCTCTCACCTCTTGGTCATCTTCACCATCTACCTCTCTGGCCTCTCCACATCGATTGTCTTTCGGTTTGCTAAGTCTGTGTCTCAGGATGTGCAGAACTTGCTCAGTGCCATCTACCTGCTTCTCCCAGGAGCCCTAAATCCCATCATCTATGGGGTGAGGACCAAGGAGATCCAGCAGCATGTAGAGAGATTGCTTTGGAGAAGGAAGTCAGGACTGGTGATGGGGGACCAGTCAAAGAGGCTACAAAATCCCTAACCAGAGAGGGGGGGACTACTGGGTGAGGGGGCTTTAGCAACTCACCAAGGGCTAGGAGCCCTAGGGCACTTTCTGTTTACTGCTGCACTAGAATCTCCAAGGAAAGGTGAAGCTTCATTTAGGACTCATCATTCCGTTGATGAGGTCTGGTGGAAATTACAGTGAGGATAGTATATAGCTATACTGCCTAATTTTACTAACCATATGTGCCTTTACTCTTTCCCCCATATGCCTTTGCTCAGTTTCTGGGTGAGGCATACACCAAGTTACACTCAGGCTCAGGCCCTGTCCTTAGAGGCCTCCACTCTTCCTTAGAAAGAGCTGAAGTCTATCTGTAGCCATAAGTCATTTTCTCTACTTCTAGGACAAGGAGAATAAAGTGAATCCTTCTTCCACCCAACAGCCCATTTGAGGAGGATACCGATCATGTTCCCCCTAGATTTTCTCTTTTCTAAGCATTCAGCTCAGTTACTTCAACTCAGACTCATAATTGAGTCTACCCCACCCTCACCGTGACTAGGTTGGCCACTTTCTTCTGGATGTGTTCATTGTCAGTCTGCTTAAAATATAACTCCCATAAATGGGCTTGGTATTCCAGCTGAGGCCTGGTCACGGTGGGATTATTTCCTGTTTGGACAGCTCTCAACAGTTAGATGCTCACCAAAAGGCAATGATGCTCATACACAGTGTTAGATTTCCAAAGATATTTTATAGAATATCAATCAGCAAGACAGAGGTGAGAACTTTTTCCCCACTAGCCCTGGAGGATTGAGGTGATAGACTCATTACTCAGAAGCTGGTGGCCCACAGTAGCTTCTGTGTGAATTCTTCTGTTGTCATTTATTAAGTGCCCACTACATGCAGAAAATGCACTTGGTGGGGGCAGGAATACAAACACATATAACATATAATTTGTGCTTTGAAGGACCTTATGATCTAGTAGGTCGGAGGGACAAGACATGTAAATGTAACCTATGCTTCAGAAGCTCATCTCTGAGCTCACACAGATTAGGTTTGGGTTTCTGAATAATCATACTTTTGGACTCATTCTTCCACCCACAGTAACTCTTGGGAACAATAAAAATGTGGTTTGGTTCTCTTTAAGTATATTATTGCCCTTCCACATGCCCTCTGAAAGGAAAAGGTTAACCAACCCACTGCCCTGCCAATAGGTACCCATTTCTCTAATCCTACTCTCAAGTTTTGGGGGAAATATGAAATCATGCTAAGTTCATTAACAATTTATACGATTCCAATAGAGCATAGATTCACAGCCAATAAGGATTTCAGAGGCTATGTTGGTCAACACCCTTATTCTACATGCAAGAAAACAGAAAACTATAGGTCAAATGATTTGCCAAAGGAAAGAAAGGTTGTAGGCAGTAAGGCTGGGCTTTCTAATCTGGCTCCTAATCTAGCAACATGTGACCCTTTTATACCAGATTGGCAAACCTATGGCACATCTGCCAGAGCCAGAGAAGGGCTACTCCCTTCCCCCTCTCCATGTACACCTGAGGACATTTCTTACACCACCCACTCCTCTGCCCAGTAGCCCAGTGGGAATACTTCTTCCCTCTCCTGTCTAGGGCAAGGTGGGGGACTCACATGTGGCATGAGGATTCCAATATGGACGCTTAGTCTCTAAAAGGATTGCCATCGCTGCTCTAGTGGCACTGACTTTTCTTTCATGCACTCTCTCAAATCTAGTTTTTCCTTCCCATCACCACTGACCCCAGCCTTAGAAACATCTTTCCCTTTCCCTAGAACTCTATTCCAATATTTCTGACTAGATGATCCAGTAAATTCAGTGTGTCCAAAACTGAAGACATCACCTTCCCCTTAAAATCCAATTCTCTTTCTACTTATTCCTGTTGATGGCATCACTCTTTCCCATTTCCCCAATCTTACCCCAGGCTCAAAACCTCAGAGAAAAAGTCATCTTTGATCCTTCTCTCTCTCTCCTACCACATCCCATTACTTTCTAGATCCTGTTGATTCTCTCAGTAATACCTTTCATACCTGTAGCCACCTCTCCATTCCCTTTGGTGGAAAATTAATATTGAATTGGAATATTTTTTGAGAAATGGTTCTCATTTTGGCCCTCAATAATGGTTTAATTTTAAAACTATAAAATGGTCTCTCAACTGGGTTGTATCTAAGAGGCATATCTTTGGACTGACTTTTGTTATAGGCAGAGTGAAGAAATTTTTTCAGTTCCTCATTTTTTCTTTTGCTTATCTCTCTGTTCAACATATCCAAAATTGAAAAAGGGACATTGAAACCTCCTGTCACTATTAGGTAACTTTTTTTTTTTTTAGCCTCTTCCTGACCTCCCTGCATCACAGAAGGTATTGTCTGGGAGACAGATATGTTAATATAAATTAAGTCTTTCATGTTTCCACATTTCAGTTCACTCTCTGGAGGGTAATATCCATAATTCGTTCTTCTGGTATTAATTCTGTAGCTATGTATATTCTCTTGGATCTATTCATTTTGCTCTTTATTATCCCATGTAGTTGTTTCCAAGTTAAAAAAAATTAGTCTGCTTATCATTTCTCATGGTACAGTAATATTCCATCACAGCCATATATCACAATTAGTTTAGCCATTTTCTAATTGATGGGCACCCCCTCATTTTCCAATTCTTTGACACCACAAATAGAGCTCCTAAAAATATTTTGAAACATTTGGGTCCTTTTCTTTTTTCTTGAATTCCATGGGGCATACACAGTTTTATAACTCTCTGGGTATAATTCAAATTACTCTCCAAAAGGGTTAGATAAATTGATAGCTCCAAAACAGTGTAGTAGTGTCCCCATTTTTCCACATCCCTTTCAGCATTTGATATTTTGCCCTTTTGTCATCTCAGCCAATTTGATGGGTATGAGATGATATCCCAGAATGGTTTTGGTTTGCATTTCTTACTGGATCATCTCTTAAATCTATTGGAGCATTCATCAATAGGACTGCCTCTCACTATCCAATTAGAACCTTCTTCTTTGTAACCCTCATCTTTACCACCCCATCCTGTGATGAATATTTTTTTCAACTAATCTGAAAGAAAACAGAGGCCAACTCCAAGTCAATCACAGGTTTATTGAGAAACTGGTGTCTCTCAGCAAAGCTGGGTCATTAGGCTTCCTCCACCTAAGACAATTGAATGAGGGTTTTCCCTTGCTTATATACCCTAAAATTACATTGCATCAGGACATATTTCATAACAATAGGTAGAGAGATCATTTTTGTTTCCTAAAGGGATGAGAGATACAATTTTGTGACAAGGGCTGGGAAATACATTTTCTGACATTACACCATGATATATTTTTTCAAATGGATGGGATATTCTATATAGGATGGGAATGAATGGGAACTAGCTTCTTGAGGTGTTTCAGCTTCCTAATGAGTCCTAATTGGTTAGGATGGTTCTTAAACTGATAGATTAAGTCACAACCTCTTTTGGATATGCTCTATATGGTTGGTGGACCTTCCACTTAGGATGCTTGCCTTCCCATTATTCAATCACTCTGCCTGAATGGAGCCACGCCCTGTTGCAAAATGTTGGCTTATAGGAAAGTTAAAGAAAAAACAGTTAAATATGTTATGGTATATGTGAAGTAAATCATTTAGAAGATGTTGATCCCAAGTACAGAGTCTAGGTCTGGTGTATGGGCATCCCTAGTGTCAATGTGCCATGGAAGGGCAGACTTTTGAAAACCACTGACCAAGGAAAGGGAGGTGGAGGGCATAGGATTTTTTTTAAGGAAGGTGGAAGCCAAGTAGTCTCTCTTGGCTTCATGGGGCTGGCATTTTCTCTCAGTGCTTCAACTTCTCTTGGTTCTTGATTTCTAGTGCTGAGAGGCACCATGCATAGCCAGCCACATGGAGAATTAGATCTAGAAAGGTTTTTTGCTCTCTAACTTTCTCTTTACTAATAAGTGCTTTTAAACTTGGTAAATAGTCTCCAGATCAATTTTTATCTGTAACAATTATTGGTAGACCATGGGGCTGGTGAAGAGCCATCTCATTCCTTCTCTTGGCTTTCTTTCCTATCCCTCTATGAGTTTTTCATGAAAACAGCTTATTAGAAAGCAGAAGTTCTGGTTTTGGGAGACACACTCTAGGGTTGGTGAGATCTTTTTTTTTTAACATTATTTTATTTGGTTATTTTCATACATTGTTCATTGGAAACAGATCATTTTCTTTTCCTCCCCCCTGACCCCCCGCCACCCCTTCCCTAGCCAACACGATTCGTCTGGGTATCACATGTGTCCTCCTTGCTCTGAACCCATTTCCTTGTTGGTATTTGTATTAGGGCGCTTATTTAGCGTCTCTCCTCGATCATGTCCCCTCAACCTCTGTAGTCAAGCAGTTGCTTTTCCTCGGTGTTTTTACTCCCTCAGTTTGTCCTCTGCTTGAGGATAGTGTTTTGTTTTTTTTTTCTCTTAGATTATTGCAGGTTGTTCAGGGACGTTGTGAAGCCATTACTGGAGAAGTCCATCAACTTCAATTGTACCACAATGTATCAGTCTCTGTGTACAATGTTTTCCTGGTTCTGCTCCTTTCGCTCTGCATCGCTTCCTGGAGGTTGTTCCAGTCTCCATGGAACTCCTCCACTTTATTATTCCTTTTAGCACAATAGTATTCCATCACCAACATATACCACAATTTGTTCAGCCATTCCCCAATTGAAGGGCAACCCCTCATTTTCCAATTTTTGGCCACCACAAAGAGGCCTTTCCTAAAAATAATAAACAGTATATACCTAAAACCATCAGCAAACATCATCTGCAATGGGGAAAAACTCAAAGCCTTCCCAATAAGATCAGGAGTCAAACAAGGAAGTCAAACATTATCATCTTTATTATTTAATATTGTACTAGAAACACTAGCAGTAGCAATTAGAGAAGAAAAAGAAATTGAAGGAATTAAAATTGGCAATGAGGAGACCAAGCTGTCACTCTTTACAGATGATATGATGATTTACTTAAAGAATCCTAGGGAAGCAACCAAAAAGCTCATCGAAATAATCAACAACTTTAGCAAAGTTGCAGGATACAAAATAAACCCACATAAGTCATCAACATTTCTATATATCTCCATTCCAGTTCAGCAGCAAGAATTAGAAAGAGAAATTCCATTTAAAGTCACCCGAGTGCTAAAAGAATATCTACCCTTTGACCCAGCCATAGCACTGCTGGGTCTGTACCCCAAAGAGATAATGGACACAAAGACTTGTACAAAAATATTCATAGCTGCGCTCTTTGTGGTGGCCCAAAACTGGAAAATGAGGGGATGCCCATCAATTGGGGAATGGCTGAACAAACTGTGGTATATGTTGGTGATGGAGTACTATTGTGCTAAAAGGAATAATAAAGTGGAGAAGTTCCATGGAGACTGGAACAACCTCCAGGAAGTGATGCAGAGCGAGAGGAGCAGAACCAGGAGAACATTGTACACAGAGACTAATACACTGTGGTATAATCGAACGTAATGGACTTCTCCATTAGTGGCGGTGTAATGTCCCTGAACAACTTGCAGGGATCCAGGAGAAAAAAACACCATTCATAAGCAAAGGATAAACTATGGGAGTGGAAACACCGAGAAAAAGCAACTGCCTGAATACAGAGGTTGAGGGGACATGACAGAGGATAGACTCTAAATGAACACTCTAATGCAAATACTATCAACAAAGCAATGGGTTCAAATCAAGAAAACATCTAATGCCCAGTGGACTTACGCGTCGGCTATGGGGGGTGGGGGGGGAGGAAAAGAAAATGATCTATGTCTTTAACGAATAATGCTTGGAAATGATCAAATAAAATATATTAAAAAAAAAAAAAGAAGTTTAAGAGACTGCAAAAAAAAATAAAGTCACCCGAGACAATATGAAATACTTAGGAATCTATCTGCCAAAACAAACACAGGAACTATATGAACACAGCTACAAAACACTCTCCACACAATTAAAACTAGATCTAAACAATTGGAAAAACATTGATTGCTCATGGGTGGGACGAGCTAACATAATAAAAATGACCATCCTACCCAAACTTATCTATCTATTTAGTGCCATACCCATTGAACTACCAAAAAATTTTTACTGAATTAGAGAAAACCATAACAAAGTTCATTTGGAAGAATAAAGGATCAAGGATATCCACGGAAATAATGAAAAAAAAAATACAAAGGAAGGTGGCCTTGCAGTCCCAGATCTCAAACTATATTACAAAGCAGCGGTCATCAAAACAATTTGGTACTGGGTTGGTGAGATCTTAATCTCATGTTCTTTTAAATTGGATTGTTTAGCCTATGGGAGCATCAAGATAGAATCTAGAACCCCCAACATTGTAGCAACTTGAGATCTGAAAACCCCCAATTTTAGTTAGCTTGAAAGTTGAAGATCTCAAGTTTGACCTTGTCACAAGAGAATTTCTCCCAAGGGAAATCCCAACTTCACAAGTTTCAGACTAACAATAGACCTTAAAGTACTTTAGGTAGAGCTAGCAGTCTCAATCAGGTGTGAAGTACCCTCCTTTTGTCCTGGTAGTTTCTCCCTTTGTGTGAAAGTCCTTTAAGGTAACCAATCCCTTTGGTTGGATCTTTCCCTTTTGAGTCCATTGTAATGTAATCAGCCTCTCCCTGATAATCCTGGGGATAAAAATCCCCATTTTCTTTGTAGCCATTGTAAAGTCAATCATATTTCCCTGTCCCTTGGTTCCCCAAAAGGCATATAAATTTCCCAAATTCTATGGTGCTTTGGAGCTATCAACTCACAGAGTGATTTCTCCCAGGGATACTGCCCCAGAGTCCCAGGGTGTAGACACTGTAAAAGTTTTGGCACCCAGGCTCTGTGCAGTGGCTGAATATTGAACCTATCCCCGGCCTGATTAAAGACTTGGCTTTTCTGACTATTTTAGTACTTTTGTATTATTTCTAAGTTAACAAGAGTTAGAAGGTGAGAAAACCTTTTTATTTGAGCTCCAGGGAACTGGATATTTTGAGTGAAAACATGACTGTTTTTGGCTCAAAAGTAGCCACTGCTTGAAGTGATGAAGCTTCAGATAGAATTAAAAAAATTTTTAAGAACTTTTAAAGAAAGAGATTAAAAGTTAAGCATTAAATGGTGAGGGGGAGAATCCTGTAGTAAGATTAGAAAACTTGATTTTTAGTTGTCTGTGTGTGTGTGAGTGTTCTCCCTTTTTCCTTTTTGAGGAATTTTTTTTAAAACTTGGACAATAGGAAATGTCCCAGAGACTCTGAAAATTCCTAAATGGATCCCAAAGGAAAGCCCAGTGTATCAAGTATTGATTTCATGGAATGTTAATAGTTCACATAGAGCTGTGGGTGGTGAGGAAGGGAGCAATTTATTTCTGTAAATCTTGGTCAAAATGGGGTATCAACATGGAATCTGGAAGTCCCCCAAACTTGTAGCCTAGGAAGAGTTAATGACACCCCCCCCCCCCCCAGTTTACTTAGCTTGAAGGTGAAAGTCCCAGATTTGACCTTGTCACAAGAGAATTTTTCCCTGAGGGAAAGTCCAACTTCAGTATTCTTAGGCTGATAGACTTTAAAGTAGTTCAAGTGGGGATTATGATTCCCATCAGGAGTGAAGTATCTCTTTTGTCCCAATGGTTTCTCCCCTTAGGCCAAAGTCCTTCACCAACAAGGCCCAGCCCTTGGCTGGATCTTTCCCTTTTGTGTCCACTGTAAAGCATCAGACTCTCACTATTGTTCCTGTCTGGGACTCCTCATTTTCCTTTTGTTACCATTATAAAGCCAATCAACTATCCTTCTCATCCTCAGTCCCCAGGTTCCACTAAAAAGTATATAAGCTTCCCAATTTTAATGGCTCCTTGGAGTTATCAATCTCACCTAGTTGGTTCTCCCAGGGGTCAGTGACCAGAGCAATCAGAATTTCAATCCTCCTCTTGCATAACCCAGTGTGGAGGCCTAATTTAGCCAAATAAATAAATTTCTATTTTTATTTCTATGCTGTTATGTAATCTTGTATTCTTGCAAAGGGTGCCTCTCTCTAATCTGGGGTTCACTTCAAGTCCCCCCAACATTTTGGTTAAATATTGATTGATCTTTATATCTGGGGTCTTATTTAAAGGGATCAGGGATTCTCATTCTCTTCACTCCTCACCCACCTCCTGGAGGCTCTTCATGGCACCTCATACCTTCCTCTCTCTACATTTACTACATTTACACCCCTTTTATATGCCCTGCACAAGTCATGATAGTTCCACGCAACAATCCTGATTTAACTGTAGGGCAGCATGTGGCTCTTCTCTGCTAGAAACTCACTGGTCTCCCTTCTGTCACTCTTTCTGTTCTGGACTGCTGCATTCATATTCACTCCATACTTTTCTGTTGTTTTGGGTATTGGAAAAGCAGATACCTCTTCAGTACTGGTTGCAACAAAATTCAGACCATGATCAGTAAGAGGAGAAGCAGAAGATGGCAGAGGAAGCTCTAGGGTCTAAGGAGTCATGGGGATGAACTGAAGACCATCACTTTCATGGGCCAAAGTAACTGCAGAGAAGTTGTCCATTTTAGTCTTTGAGGGGAGCCACTGAAATGAGCTGTGATTGTGTTTTTAGTGCCCTGGATTCTAGCCATAGTCGGCCTTCCCTGGTTGCTCTGCTGCCTCTCTGTTCCTGGCCTGATGCATTCAGATTGGGTTGAGGTTTGAGGCAATGACTAGTAATAGAAGACTCAGGTGGTGACAGGAAGCCGCAGAGTCTCAGGAGGGGTTCAGACAGGTCTGGGGATGGCCTGACAATCACATGGGGGGAGGTAGATGCTTGTGACCCCAGAGGCCAAAATGACCACAAGACAACTTACCCATTCTGGGCCTTGAGGGGAGTCACTGAAATGAGCTGGGATTGGGTTCCCAATAGAGTAATAAGTAAAGTCTCCAAAGTTATCTGCCACATCAAAGAGCAGCAATTTTTTTTTTTAAGGAAAGACTTTATTTTAAAGCATTTTTTGTACCCTCCCCCCAGGAGAAGTGATGTCTCTTAAGGTGTGCAAATCACATTCCTCAAAGGTAAAAACTCACTCACTCTTAGTACTAAAACATCTTCCTGTAGACCTCGTGGTCAACATTGAGGTAATCCCAGGAAGAGGAACTTTTTAAGCAGTTTCCTGTAAACCAGAAGACAAAAATATGTACAGTGTGGCCAGGCGACCATAGGTTTAATTTTTTTTTCTTTTATTTACCTGCCATCACAGAATCAACACTGGATATTGGTTCTAAGGCAGGAGAGTGGTAAGGGCTAGGCAATAGGGGTTAAGTGACTTGCCCAGGGTCACATATCTAGGAAGTGTCTGAGGTCAAATTTGGACCTCCGATGTCCCTTCTCTAGCCCTGGTTCTCAATCCATTGAGCTACCCAGCTATCTCCCTCCCTACCACTACCCCCCACAGCCCCCTTAGGAACTTCAATTTCTAACATTATTCACAATTCTCTCAACTCTTTCCATTGGTTCAGTAGTCAGTGTGGCTTCAGTCATTTCCCACTCATCAGCCAAACACAGCAAGTGTATCCCCTCTCTCTCTCTTCATCTGTTCCCTTTCATTAAAGACCCTTATTATAAGGACATTGCTCCTTCCTTACTGCTCAGATCCATAGCACCACAGACACTAGAAAGAATGAATGTGAATGGATTGGGGAATAGATCCCTTTTCCAAAGGGCCATGACTGTCAGCTTGAAATCTGGAGAGCCCAGGTTTGCCCCTATTCCTTGAGAGTTCTCCCAAGGGAACTTCCTGATCTAGCCATTTCCCATGGAATGAGAGACCTGAAGGACTTCAGGGCCCTGGCTGGATGTATCTGGTGGCCCCAAATGGAATGTTCAATACTCTTTTGTCCTGGTACTTTCTCTTTGTAGCAGAGTCCTCTGGGCAGGTAGCCCAGCCCTTGGCTGCCCCTTTTCCTTTCTATCCCTTGGAAAGCTTCAGCCTCTCCCAGATCATCCTGGCAGGTTTTCCCTTTTCCTTGTAGTCCTGGTCATGTCAATCCATCACAGCTCCCAGTCTGTAGTTCCCCAAATGTTATTGATCTTTTGAGAGAATCTAGCTGGGTGATGCTCTCAGACACTGGGGGCAGCTGAATGGTGGACTCTCTCTCTTTCCTGATTAAAGACTTGGGTTTTCTGACTGTTTCAGTAGTTCTGTGTTTTCCCCAAGTTGACATCATCATTTCATGGGTATATTCACGGGTGGCTAATTGTCCCCATCTGTCTCCAACAGGGTCCTAGCCGAGATACAGGAGAGCATCCATGTGGCACATTGGACTTTGCTCAGAGTCTTTGACCCAAGATTGCATTTGAACGGTCCTATGGAACAGTGAGGAAACTCAGCTAAACTTGGCTTTTCAGGAAGCTCTCCATTTCCCAGAACATTCTTTGTCTGTCATGGGCCTGCAGGAGGAAGAGGTCTAGTCTTACTCAGGCAGCAGAAGTGTTTGACATGACAACAAAAGTAAAATAAAAGAAATATGTAGATTTATGAATGAAAGCAATTATTTAAATATAGAATTATCAAAACTAAAATAAAAAAGTGAGTGGCGATTGGGCTTTCTTCCAACTCATTCTTCCCTCAAAGGAAGAGTTTTCTTTTCATGATGCCCCTGCCAAAATTACTGATACCAACTGTGAAAATAAGCTAGAGATTCTATCCTCTGGCATCTCAGGGGAACCAAAGGAATGGAAAGAAGGAAAGGGACAAGGATTTATTAGCCAACTTCTATGTATCTGGCACTGTGTTCAGCACTTTCCTATATTATATCATGTGATACAACCATCCTAGGAGTTAGGGGATGGAGATGACTAGTATTCCCATGTTAGATTTGAGGGAACTGAGGTAGAGAGAGGTGAAGTGACTTATCCAAGGTCACATAGCTAATCAATGTTGGAGGCCTGGTATAGTATTCTCTTTCTCCTTTTTGAGACTGTACTCCAAATTAAATGTGTGTCGAGAATCCCAATCAGTTTCACCAGCACACCCAAATTGGGTTCATGAAACCTTACAACTTAACATCCTTTGGGCCCCCTCCCCGAGCCCTGGGTAACTGCTCGTATTGAGGGGACTGCCGTTCCCTTACTAGTAGACACGGGGGCAGAACACTCAGTTCTCAAGCAGACCTTCGGGGATGTCACCTCTAAGTATTCCGTGGTTCAGGGGGTAGCCGGCTCCCGCCCATACCCCTGGACCACTGAACGGACTGTGGACCTTGGCTCCCACACCGTTTCCCATTCCTTTCTGGTCGTCCCCTATAGTCCCGCGCCCCTTCTGGGCCAGGACCTCCTACACAAACTCGGCGCCTGTATACGCTTCCACCAGGACTCAGTATCGATCACAGATGCCGAAGGGACTCCCCTCACCATCCTTACAATGGCCCTCCAAGATGAGCACCGCCTTTTCTCCGCCCCCGTCTCGAAAGACATTCCTCCACACATCAGACCCTGGGTAGAAGCCTACCCAGGAGTATGGGCAGAGGTTTCCGGTGTGGGGCTAGCAATCCACCACGCCCCGGTGGTGATCCCCTTGAAGGCCGGATCCGCACCAGTGCGGGTTAAGCAGTATCCCATGCCGCTAGCAGCACGACAGGGCATCCAACCACATATCGAAAGGCTTATGAAAGCCGGGATACTTATTCCCTGCAAGTCCCCATGGAATACCCCCCTCCTGCCAGTCAGGAAACCCGGATCCGGGGACTACCGCCCAGTTCAGGACCTTTGGGAGGTTAACAAGCGAGTGGAGGACATCCATCCCACTGTCCCCAACCCCTACACCCTACTCAGCAACCTACACCCCTCGCTCACATGGTATACCACTCTGGACTTGAAGGATGCCTTCTTCACACTGCCCCTGGCCCCCGTAAGCCAACCCATTTTTGCCTTTGAGTGGCGCTCGCCAACCTCCCAAGTCGTCTCACAGATGACCTGGACCAGGCTCCCCCAGGGACTGAAACTCAGCCCGACACTCTTTAGCGAAGCGCTAGCGCACAACCTGGAAGAATTCTGCTCCAGCCATCCGGACGTGACCCTCTTGCAGTACGTGGATGACCTCCTCATCGCATCACTGTCCGAAGAGCAATGTAAAGAAGCCACTCGTGTGCTCCTACAGTGCCTCCAAGATGCTGGATACCGGGTCAGTGCCAAGAAAGCCCACATAGCGCGGACTGAGGTAACGTTTCTGGGGTATCGCCTCAAGGGGGGCTTCCGGTGGCTCACACCAGCAATGACCCAATCCATCCTGGCAATCCCCACCCCCTCCTCTCCGAGGAAAGTCCGGGAATTCCTCGGCACGGTAGGGTATTGCCGCCTATGGGTTCCCGACTTTGCCACCATAGCGAACCCCCTCTACCAGGCCGCTAGGGAGTCCAGAGAATGGACCTGGACACCAGAAATGGACTCCGCCTTTCGGAGACTCCGAACGGCCATGCTGAAGGCACCAGCCTTAGCCTTACCTGACCCTGAGAAGTCCTTCCTCCTCTTTGTGGATGAAAGGCAAAGGGTGGCCAAAGGAGTCCTCACCCAGAGGCTAGGACCATGGGACAGGCCGGTCGCTTACTTGTCCAAAAAGATGGACCCGGTTGCGTCAGGATGGCCAGCGTGCCTCCACATAATTGCGGCAGTTGCCTTACTGGTCAAAGACGCAGATAAGCTGACCCACGGCCAGGCACTGACGTTAGCCACGACCCACGCCATAGAGATGGTCCTACGACAGCCTCCGGTCAGATGGCTCTCCCATTCCAGACTCACCCATTATCAGTCCCTGCTTCTCAATGAACCCCAAATCACCTTCAAGGTTACAACAGCCTTAAACCCAGCCACCCTGCTACCTTCGGGTGAGCAACCAAGCCTCCACTCCTGCCAGGAGATATTGGTGGAGGCGATCTCGGCCAGGCCAGACCTCAAGGACACACCGCTACCCAACCCAGAACTTGTTTATTTTACTGATGGGAGCAGCTTCATCACTCCTTCCGGGGCCAGGGTAGCAGGGGCAGCAGTAGTCAATGATGAAGGAACCGTTGTTTGGGCGGCCAAGCTCCCGGAAGGGACATCAGCTCAGCGAGCCAAACTTCTCTCCTTAGAAGCAGCCCTACGGGCGGCGAGAGGGAAACGTGTAAACATTTACACAGACAGCCGCTATGCATTTGCCACCTTGCACGTTCACGCCCCCATTTACCGTGAGAGGGGATACATAACATCCACTGGGAAGCCGATAGCACACCTACATTACATCCAGGAACTGTTAGGGGCCGTATGGGAACCCCGCCAGGTCTCCGTTATACACACACCGGGCCACCAGAAGGGAGACTCCCACCCGGCACTGGGAAATAGATGGGCGGATGAGGCCGCCAGGAAGGCAGCAATTCAAGCCCCAATGCCCTCAGTCCTCACCCTTACCTCATCCCTCGATGACCTCCCGATCCCAACCCCTCCTTCAGAACCGGCCCAGTACTCAAAGGAAGACCGGATATGGGTAGAGAAACAAGAGGGAGCAGCTCCAAGGGACCACGAGGCGTTCTCCCGGGACAAGGAGGGCAACCTCCTCTTGCCCCACTCAGCAGGCTGCCTGTTGGCTACCCACCTCCACTGCCTCACCCACTTAGGACACCGCAACCTCCGGGAGCTTCTACGCAAGGGGCGAATAAGGTTCCGCGGAATGGACTCCTTCCTCAAGGAACTTGTCCGCAAGTGCACCACCTGTCAGCTTGTACAGCCTGGGAAACCAACCCCAGCCCCCGGAACCCGCCTGCGAGGAACGCGACCCTGCGAGCATTGGGAGCTTGACTTTACAGAGGTAAAATCAGGGAAATTCGGGTACCGGTACCTCCTTGTCATGATCAACACCTTTACAGGATGGCCAGAAGCCTTCCCTACAAAAACTGAAACCGCCCAGGTAGTGGCCAAACACTTCCTAGAAGACATCATCCCCAGGTACGGGTTACCCACTTCCCTAGGATCGGACAACGGTCCGGCCTTTGTCAGCCGAACCATTCAGCTCCTAGCGAAAGGCTTGGGGGTAAATTGGAAATTGCATTGCGAGTATAGGCCCCAGAGTTCAGGGCAAGTGGAGAGAATGAATCGGACCCTAAAAGAGTTTCTTACTAAACTCACCTGGGAGACTGGCCGGGACTGGGTGACCCTCCTTCCCCTTGCCCTTTTTAAAGCCCGTAATACACCAGGCCCCCTATCCCTCACCCCTTACGAAATCCTTTATGGCTCCCTACCCCCGATACTCCCCTCCGCACCGTCCCCCGAGAAGACACCTCCCCACCTTCGAGAATTTGTTCTCTCCCTGTCTCAGATACATACGGATCTGTGGCCACGTCTTCGCGCCAGGTTCCAGCCGCCCCCTGCTGAGCCACACAACCTCCAGCCAGGCGACTGGGTGCTGGTCAAGAGACATCGGAAGGAAACTCTCCAGCCCAGGTGGAAGGGACCATATGTGATCTTGCTGACTACCCCCACAGTTATCAAGGTAGACGGGATAGGCCCCTGGACCCACCACTCGCACGCTAGACCGACCGCAGCACCGAACCCAGAGTGGCAAGCCAAGATCCACCCTCACAACCCCCTGAAGCTGACGCTTAGCCGAACCTAATGGCTGAGAGGCTCTACCTCCTCTCGTTAACCATAACCCTCCTCCTCCATAACATTGCATTCACCTCCCCATCCCTGACGCAGTGCCCAGAGGGATACACTCTCATACGCAGTCGAGACCACGGCTCCAGTTGCGCATTGTGGTGCAGCATCCGGAACTCCGTAAAACTTGTTCGCTACCCAGAAGTATTCCCCTCCCTAATCCCCTGGACCCCCTTCCCCAATGCTTCCTGCTTGGCCTGGGACGACTCGGGAGATTGCGTCTTCTGGATGGCTCCTGTCAAGACCACCGCTCCTGCCAAGACCACCGCTCCTGCCGAGACCACCGCTCCTGCCGAGACCACCGCTCCTGTCCAGACCACCGCTCCTGCCGAGACCACCACTCCTGCCGAGACCACCGCTCCTGTCCAGACCACCGCTCCTGCCAAGACCACCGCTCCTGTCCAGACCACCACTCCTGCCGAGACCACCGCTCCTGTCGAGACCACCGCTCCTGACGAGACCACCGCTCCTGCCGAGACCACCGCTCCTGTCGAGACCACCGCTCCTGTCTAGACCACCGCTCCTGTCGAGACCACCGCTCCTGCCGAGACCACCGTTCCTGCCGAGACCACCGTGCCTACCTACGGCACCCCCATACCCGAACCTTCCACCCAAACACGGAGGGACGCGAACCCCCACAGGCTGGTCACTTGGACCTTAACGTGCCTATATGTTTATTACCGGCCAGCCGGGTGGACCACCACCCATACCAAGTGGGTCACCCTTGCCACCATCATCACAACGCTGACCCCGACCTTTACAATCGAGGTGTGCAAACTATTCCCTTATGGAATCAGCGGGCCCAAGGGCCCCCCATGTACCCGGTGGGGCGCCGGTGGGCCATTTTACGCATGTCCTAGTTACAACCCGGAAAAGCCTTATTGCAATTCCCCTGGCCAGTTTTACTGTCATCACTGGGGCTGCGAAACTGCAGTAGCGGGCAGTTCCTCCTGGGCCCCACCGGAACAGGACCCCTTTATCAGACTTGTCTGTCACCCCTCACCCCACCAGTGTACCCACCTCAACTTTACGGTCCTCCAACCGACGTCCGGGACCTGGTTGTATGGACGAACTTGGGGCATCAGGAAACATGCAAAGTGGGGAAGAAACATTGGGACCACCTTCAGGATTATAAAAAGACCGGTCACCACCTCTCACAGCATAGGGCCACTGCAGAGTCAGCCCCGGCAACCAGGGCCCAAGATTAGGCTTAGGAAAACAACACCTGCCCCCCCGGAACGAAAGGACCTACCCACGCCCACCTCGACCTGCAGGGTAGTCACGTGGTATCAGTATGCCAGCTCCTCGTGCACGGGGACCGCTATGGCCGTCATCAGAAACATTACAGGGCATTACATCCAGCCCTATACAGGAGACTCGTCGGAGTCAAGCCAAAGGCTCCTCAAGATACTGGCCGAATGGCTGCCCAACGCACCCCCCCCCCTCATATGGAACCCCTACCCCCCCAATGAACCCCCCCCTCGACGAGCACTTCTTTTGGGACCCCTTTGAACCCTATCCCCTCACTGACCCCCCTGCATCTGGGACCCCTATCCCCCCTGGGACCCCTACCCCCCCACCGACCTTTACCCCCCCCCCGAGGTCCACCGCCACGGATATTGGGTCCCTACCCCCTCTGCTCCTCATGGCTATCCCCTTCCTTGTCCTAACCAGGACCCGGTTTCCGATCATCCTGATACTCCCCTTACCCCTCACCCGCGCAGCTGGCAATTCGAACCCCAGACTGGACCCGTACCTCAATTTACTCGATGGCACCTTCCTAGCCGTGAATAACACCCGGCCAAATCTCACTTCCTCCTGCTGGCTGTGCCTTACCCCATCCTCGTACCTCTCGGGGTATGGCCAGAACCTGGCCCCCTCCAACCTAACCATACTCGACCCAAAAGGCTCCAATCGAGACTCTAATTGCAATTGGATGGATACCACCGTCGGGGTAACTGTGGAAGTGGAGGGAAGAGGACTTTGTGTGGGCCAACCCAACCCCACCGACCAGGGGACCTACACCTCCCTCTGTGCCACCAACATGGCTTTAGGTTCCTTACCTGCCAACTCTTTTCTCCGACCTCCCAACGGTACGCGATGGGTATGTTATTATTCCGGACTACAACAATGTGTTTCTGTCGCATACCTGAACACGGGCCAGGAGTTCTGCGTAGCCGCTGTTATTGTCCCTAGAGTCCTTTACCACCCAGAGGACGAGATCCCCGGGGCCCTGGAGCATGCAACCCACCGCCAGAAAAGGGCAGCCGTAGGCCTGACTACAGCAGCTATCTTAGGGGCAACAGGAGCGGCCACAGGAATAGGGGCCCTCATCTACCAAGAAGTGGGGTTACAACCCGTCCTGACCTCAATGGATAGCGACATCAAGCGCCTTGAGGACTCCATTAAGTTTCTAGAACAGTCACACAGCTCCCTAGCCGAAGTAGTGCTGCAGAATAGAAGGGGACTGGACCTCCTCTTCTTCAAGGAAGGAGGCCTCTGTGCCTTGTTGGGGGAAGAATGCTGTTTTTATGTCAATCACTCTGGAGTAATTCGGAGCAACTTAGCCACCATCAGGAAGAACCTTGAAAAGAGGCAGAGAGATAGAGTCTAAACCGTGGGCTACACTGTCTTCCCTTGGATGGTTCGAATTCTCCCCATGGCTAACCAGCCTCATTGTCACGATCGGAGGCATCCTACTCGTCATCCTACTCCTACTTATTGGGGGGTCCACCCCTGGTCACCCTGATACTCAACCTCCTTAGAAGACAGGTACCACTACTCCTGACGCAGGCACTGCCCAAAGGTTCACAGGCCCAACCACCCCCAGCCATGGTAATCACCCAACAACCATGGGCCTCAGGGACCCCAAGCCGCTAAGAGAAAAAAAAAGTGTGGAATGAAAGGGAACTAGGCTAATGAACCCGGGGCAGATAAGCACCCTTCCTAGGCCAATGTACCCGGCGTAGATAAGCACCCTTCCTAGGCCAATGTACCCGGCGTAGATAAGTGCCCCCTCTAAACCAACGAGCCCTGTGTGATGAACACCTTGACCCCTCCACCTTGTGCGATAACCATATTGACCCTTGGTAAGCTCCATGGGTATATAAGCCTGCCTTGAATTTGCTTCGGGGAGGACCTGCCTTGGGATCCTCCCTACGCGTGTGGAAGTGTGTTACAATAAACTACCTCTCTGTGCGGATTGCAGCGTCTGTTCTGTTCCTTTGGCCCCTAAACGGACCCTAACACCAGAAACTTTTGAATTCTCTGAAGAGTTCACAAACTCAGAAACTTGTGAATACAAACTGGGTGACAACCCAGAAACCTGTGAATGCCCTTGGGCGGTGCCGGACACTTCGGAAACTGTGATTGGCCCCTGTGAAAAGGGGCAGGGACAGGAGACCACCATAAAAGCCTTTGGCTGGGGCACTCTACTGAAGTTGTCTCTTAGAGATAGTCTTCAAGGGAACTACATTGGAGACTGCAGTGTGCATCCTGACTTCATCTTAGACTCTGACTCCTGGACTACTTGGTTGGGTGAGTGAAAAGGCTGATCCCCTTCCTAGTTTACTAAAAGACTAACTTCTGTCTTGGAGGAGGCCACGTGCTTACTGGCTCCTGGCCCTCCTGCCTGAGGACTAGCATAGGCATCTTCTCTAACCTCTTTCATATTTCTCAACTTCCTTGTTTCCCCTCTATTTTGGTCAAGAAGCTTCGGACATGAGATAGAATCATTTCAGCAACCACATTATTTCATCTCATTTAAGTCTAACCATTCAATTTCACCTTTACAAAAGGTAGCCAAGAATTCCCGTGGAGTGCAGTATTCTCAATTCTCACCTGGCATTTTTCTCTTAGCTTTTCTTTTTCTTTCTTTCCTTTTTTTTTGGGTGGTGAAGGTTTCTGCAGGATCTTTCTTCTCAGAGGAGCTTTTTAGCAATAGAGAAGGAAAGTATAGTGAAAAGCTAGACTGACACTTGACAGATTTTGTAGTTGTTGAGATACGGTCATTTTGAGGTGTATCCTCTGCTTGGTGACCCCATGTGGTGTTTTCTTGGCAAATACACCAGTGGTTTCATTTCTCCAGCCCATTTTACATGCAATGCAATGCATTGTGATTGGAGATGATGAGCCAGGCTAAGACTCTGACTCATTTTGCATCCCTTCTAGGAAATTGAGACACACAAGGTGAGGTGACTTGCCCAAGGTCCTACAACTATTAAGTGCCCCAGGCCAGCTGTGAATTCTCAGAGAAGTCTTCTTGACTCCAGGTCTAGCCCTCTCTCTACTGCTCCACCCAAATGACTTGAACACATTTCAAGTCATGCCAAAGCATTGATGACAATATCTGTTCTTTTGGCCACGATCTCTTCCAGATAGTTTTGTTCACATTTTGAGTCCTCTTGCCTCCCTCTCTCTGATTTTCCCTGTCATATTCCCTCTCCTAGAAAGAGGAATGTGGTTGCCTTTCATTTCTCTGCCCACAGCCTAGGTTGTAGCTAACATCAAGGGGGTGCAGGAGGGGAGAACATTCTGAGAACCAGATAAAGGGCAAGTCCTGAGCCAGGACACCCTGACTAGGACAGGCAAAGAAAGCCAGTAGCCACTGGCCAGGGTCCTATTGCTTTTTCAGCCATGTCACTTGGACACTCCTTCTTCTCTCTGCAGGTACCAGTGGTGAAACAGCAATCAGTGAGACTCAGCTCAGAGCTGTGGCTGGCAGAGGCACATCTTAAGACTTCCCTGACTGCTTCCTCCTCTTCCTCTTCCTCTTCCTCTTCCTCTTCTCCTTTCTCTTCCTCTCTCCTCTCTCCCTCTTTCTGGCCACCCCCCAGCCCCAGCTGAGCAGTCCAGAGCATCATGGCCAACAGGAGCCCCAGCATCCGGATTGGAGATGATGCACCAGGCTACGACCTGGACTGCTTTAGCATCCCGAAGAATTACGCGCAAGATCTGGAAAAGGTGTTCATCCCTCATGGGCTCATCATGGACAGGATTGAGCGGCTGGCCCGCGACGTGCTCCAGGACATGGGAGGCCAGCACATCGTGGCCCTCTGTGTCCTCAAGGGGGCCTATAAGTTCTTTTCCGACTTGCTGAATGCCATGGAGACCCTGAACAGGAACTCAGACCAGGCCAGTCCCATAACGGTGGACTTCATCCGAGTGAGCAGCTACTGCAATGACCAGTCAACGGGCAACGTGCGAGTGCTGGGGGGAGCCGACCTCTCCAGCCTTGCTGGGAAGAACGTCCTGATTGTGGAAGACATCGTGGACACGGGCAGAACCATGCAGGCTCTGCTTCCCCTGGTGGAGCAGCATGGCCCCAGGATGGTGAGGGTGGCCAGCCTGCTGGTGAAAAGGACCCCTCGAAGTCTGGGCTACACCCCGGACTTCTCTGGCTTTGAAATTCCAGACAGATACGTGGTGGGATACGCCTTTGACTACAACGATTACTTCAGGGACTTAAGCCATGTCTGTACCCTCAGAGAGACTGCCAAGGACAAGTACGCCCTGGCTGTGCAGAAGCTCTGAAGGCCCCTGAGGAGGCCCGTCCCAGAGACATCCCCAGCCCACTTGGTCCCGGGTTTCGGCTCTGGGGAGCACCTGCTTAGTAAAGCTTTTTGCATGTACAGTACTCGCTCGTCTTGTGCGTTTTTACCTGTGATTTTATGTGATTTGCACAACACAACCTCAAAGAGACATCACTAGCCTTGGGGAGAGGCGATGCACTTGCTGTGTTTGGCTGATGAGGGGGAAATGACTGAAGCCACACTGACTACTGAATCAATGGAAAGAGTTGAGAGAAGAGATCAGGTTCTCCCCTCAGAAGAGGTTCCAGAGGTTCACTTTGTCAACATTTTATTAAAGAAAAACAACTTAAAATGATGTTTTATAATATAAGCTTTTGATTTATGCTTACTGTTATTAAATAAAGATTGTTTTTTAAAACTCCCGGTTTGATTTTTTTTTAACACAACAAAACATTCCATCATGATGTAATAAGCAATCTAGGAAAGATTGTGACTATTAAAAAATTGTAGTTTTTCTCGAGGTTATTATGTTTTATTAGTATTGAAGTATTGAATTTAAAGCATTATTTGTTAGTTCTATTAAATGTTACTGTTATGACAAGCTACCAGAAATGCTGACATGCATTTTGGGAGATAATTATTCTTTAAAAAATATATATTTTTAAATTACATATAAACCCAATTTTTAATGTTCCATTTTTTAAAATTTGAGTCCCTAATTCTCTCTTCATTTCCCTGTCCCTGAAGAAGAAAAATAATTTGCTATAGATCATACTTGTGTAGTCATACAAAATAGTTCAATGCTTGCCAGGTTGCAAAAGAAAAGTGTCATGAAGGGTCAGACATGAATCAAATGACTTAAGAACAGCAGAAAACAGACTCTACCCCAAAAAATGAAGTTTTGAAAATACGCTTGGTAATGCATTTGGACTTGGTTTTCAAAATCAGTCCTTCAGAATTGTCTTGGTTCATCCTATGCTGAGAAAAACGAAGCCTTTCATAGTAATCATCACACAATATTGCTGCTGTTGTAGACAGTGTTCCCCGGGTCCTGCTCACTTCACTCTCCATCAGTTCCTAGAAGTCTTCTCTGGTTTCTCTAAAACTCTCTTGTTCATTTCCCTCCCAGCACAACAGCCTTTGATCCACAAACATGTACCATAGCTGGTTCATTCCCCAGTTAGTGGGCAGCCTCACTTTCTAATTCTTTGCTCCCATAGGATTCAAACTTCTTGGGCTGGCTCACCCTGCAATCCCTGGTAGGAACAGGAGGCAATCCCAGACTTTGTCAGCATGGATTGAGCTGAGGAACATCTAGAGTCACTTCCCAATGACAGAAGTCAATTGCAGGGGCCAGAACCTGTTAATCCATTTTTGAGATGCTTCCCGAAGGTTGATGGGGAGCCCCCAAGACACTGACCTCTGAAGCTTGCTTCAGTGCCCAGCACCTGCTGAGATTCCTCTCCCTTTGCTCTCATTCTTTCCTTTTCCCTCAGCAAAAGCTTGT
This sequence comes from Monodelphis domestica, assembly GCF_027887165.1. Taxonomy (NCBI): domain Eukaryota; kingdom Metazoa; phylum Chordata; class Mammalia; order Didelphimorphia; family Didelphidae; genus Monodelphis; species Monodelphis domestica. Next base: position 350,777,915 of record NC_077230.1, read on the forward strand.
TGGCAGGGGCAACTGATATATTGGGGAAGTCAAGCACATGCTTCTGTGGCATACTAACCTCATTTCCACATTTGATATGGTTTGTAAGATGGTACATAAATAATGTTATAACTATAGGAGTAGTCCAGCCAGATTTGAGCATATTTGAGTCCCCCTTGCTAGTCTTGCAGAGAAGACAGGGAAATAGGGGCTAGGGCAATAGTTTTCCAACTGTGTAACACATATCCCTGTGGGGAGTTGTTTTTAGTTTTATTGAAGTCTCTGAATCCATAAAGATTTATTATTGAATAAAGTTAGATATTGTTAAAGATTTTCTTAAAGAAAAGAAACTAATAATACAGTTCTATAAAAGGATAAATTACAGAGGATTTGTTTGTTTCCTGATCTGAAATCCTAGGTCCTAACTCATGGGAAAATGTGCTAATAATATTATCAATGCTAGGTATATTTTTAAAGCTACATACATTTTAAGAGATAATGATATTATTATTAAGATTAGTACTGTGCTTTAGGAAAGGGGGGCAGGGGAATAAAAGGTCACCAGGAATTATCTTGAGAGGCCCCTGGGAGGAGTAATGAGGTCTTCCAAAGGTCTATTCATTAAATACAGAGTAAGTATCAGGGCAGGAGCTGATGGAGATACTCTCAGCATGAACTACAGGCTAGACTGAATCAACTGATCAAAGTTAACCTGAGAGAATGTGGCAATAATTCTAAACTTCCTTGTTTTTTCCTGTACAGGAAGAAGTTAAATGTTCATGTGCACTATCATTCTTTCTCTTCCATTTGACTCTTCTAGGCTATTATGGAAGCTTTTCAAAACCCAAATCTTTACCTCCTTTTTTTTTTTGGTGTTAAGCTGTGATAAATTTATTAGATACCAAATAAACCAGACTGTTTAATATATACTGCACAGATAATGAATGATAAAGGGAATAGGAGTAATTCCTCCTTTTAGAGACAAATAACATAGCCATCCAAGGAGATTAGGCTGGGGACTAAGAGCCTCAAAGGAAAAAAGGAGGGAGGGAATGGTTTTGATCAAAGATATCACAAAAGTATCCAGTGCTCCTCGGACAATTTTTATTTTCACTAATTTTTTTTTTTACATGATAGAGCCAGAAGGATCATACTTTAGGAAAAAGTCACTGCAGATTTAACTTGAGGGACCTTTTCTGATTCAATGGGCTTTTCTGATCTTTCTCTTTATTTTTTAATTTTGAAATTAGCCAACAGGAAAAAGACAGAAAAAGGGAGTTCTAAATGAAACCGAATCATCATTATACACAGCTTGCTTTTCTTTTAAAATACATACTAAATTCAATACATTTAAAAAGTTATCCTGCCTTACTGACTTATATGCTCTTCTCTCCTATACAGATTTAAATGTGTAGTGGCTCTCTTTTCTTACTTTTTTCTTTATTTTCATTTTGATAACACAATTTTTCCCTTGCCTTCACCTCTCTACTCAAAAAATCAAAAGAAAGAAAAAGAAAATGCTTCTATCAGATATGGCTATTCAAAAACTAAAATCCCTACATTGTTCCTTTTCATAAATGTATCATTCTGTGCCATCAGCTCATCATTTATCTGACTGCTTGAACTTTCAAAAAGCACAGGTGAAAGAAAGAAGTGAGGATATCGTGCAAGCTAGGTAGAGGGAATCAATCACACATATTACCATAATGATGCTACTGTAACCAACTAGCAATTTTCCCAGTTCTGAACTCACTGGTTCTGAACTTTCCTCTAGTGATTAGAAAAGTATTTCCAAATATGAATTAGATCTCAAAGAGAATACAGAGAGTAGTTGTTGGGTTGATTTCCCCATAGTGAGGAAGGAGCAAAATGAACCATTCACTCTGTCACAGGTAGGATTATGAAAGAGATTCTCATAACTCTAGAAAGGTAAATTTGAATCCAGTAACTTCATTAGAAGTAGTAAATACTGACTTTTTAGATAAAGTTCAAATTCTGTATATTATTACATTTATGGTACCTCTGAAGTCTAGAGTTCTCTAGTTCCATGATTCTCCCAAAGGAAGAATTAGGAGACTGTGGGAAAGTTTGAACATGAAATGTTCAACATCTGGAAAAATTTCCTAGTTACTTACACTGTCTAAAAGTGGAATGGGATGCCAAGCAAAGTAGAGAAGGGTTCCCATCAATGGAGCTCTTCAAAAATAGGTTAACTCAGGGGCAGCTAGGTAGCTCAGTGGATTGAGAACCAGGCCTAGAGATGGGAGGTCCTAGGTTCAAATCTGGCCTCAGACACTTCCCAGCTGTGTGACCCTGGGCAAGTCACTTGACCCTCATTGCCTAGCTCTTACCACTCTTCTGCCTTGGAATCAATACTGTGTATTGGCTCCAAGAGGGAAGGTAAGGGTTATTAAAAAAAAAAAATTGGTTGACTGATGATATCAGAATTGTGGTATAGAGAATTTTTTTGCACTCAGAATTTGTACTGAAGAACCACTAAGGTTCCTTCCAATTCCTATAATAAAAATAATCAGTACTAATTCTATGATACTAGAGGCAATCTTTTTCATCTTCTCATTGAAATATGAAACTCCTCTTCAATACCCATGAAAAGTGGTTATAGTTTTTATTTCACTATCTCCAATGAGGAAATACAAAATTATCCAGTTAAGTTCACTCCTAAACAAAAACATAAATCTCAATAATTTGTCCCATAAATCAGTATACACACAGCTTCCAAAAATGTTAAATTGTATTTTCCAAGAAGATGGATATCTCTACAAAAGAAGGATCATAGCTCCCTCTAAGTCTAGAAGGCTTTTTCCTTAGTCTGATTGTAACTGTAGTTCCAGAGAAAAGTAGTGTTTCATAGTGGATAGGGAGCTGATATTGAAGTCAAGAAGTCTTTTTAAAGTCTCCTGACCCATACCAGCTATGAACCATTGAACAAGTTATGAAAACTCTCACTAATTTGGGAAACCCTCTAATACTACAATTTGCAGAGGAGATACCAACCTGTATCAGTAAAGGAACTTTCCTTATGAAGAGTTCCTTATACAAACAAAATTACAATTCTATTCCCCATCCCTAACCTGGTCTTATAGTACCTAGTAATTAAGCCATCACACATGGCTTCTATCATTTGAACCTTGACACAATGCACCAACAGTTCCCCAGCACACCTAACATTCACCACAGGATCTTCTTGATCCTCAGGCAACAAATGATAGGGTTCTTCCATGTGGGTGGAATGAGCAAAAAAAAACCAAACTAGCAAGTAACCCTTGAATGTGCAGAAGAACTATATTCTTGTCAAACTATTCCACATAGGAAGCAAGATATCATCTCAGGAAGAAAGTAGAACATCATGATCCTTACACAGGAGTCAATGTGCCAAGAGCCTTGAGGTAGGCATCTATGGGAGAAAGTCTAAATACTGACCGCCGAATTAGGCTATAGAAGGTGACAAATAAAAGACACATCAGAACCCACAGTGATAGAGGAACCAGTAAGACTATAAAAGTTGCTGGGCATGTAGTCAGCACATGCAAACTGGGCCACAGCGATGCTCACAATAGAAATGGGGAACCATGTGGGAGCCACAGAATGACAGTTGAATCACCATCCAACTCAGAGGAGTCATGATTAGAATAGCTTTCACCATGATAACCATGCCTATTTCCAACATCATCTTGTGTATAAGTATGGTCTCATACTACAGGGGTTTGCAGATGACCACATAGTGATCAAAGGCCATGGCTAGTATCACTTGTCTCAGTAGCAATGGCTACATAAACCACATACATCTGGGCAAAGCAGGAAGTAAATGTGATGACACCATCAACTTACCAGAAGATGCTCAATATCCTGGGAGCTATAAAGGAGGTAGCCATGATGATGTCATAGCTGTTAGAGTACACAGTGTAAAAGTTAAAATTAAATTTCAATAATAAAAATATTATATTTTAAGAGATTTATTAATGATCATTAGAAATCAAGGAATAAAGAAGATACAAAATAAAGGCTACATGCCCATGGCTGATCAGCCAGTTTAAACACCAGTCTTACCACCACCAAGCTAGGGACTGGAAGTAAAGAGGAGGGACCTTCCACATCCCCACTTAATATGCCCTATCTACAGGAAGTACATAATTACAGGAAGTCAGTGGGCTCCTGGGAAATGTAGTTCTTTTTTATAGGGTAACAGATTTTCAATTATACAACAGGAAGAGGTATATGGACTTAATACAGTCCACCCAGATCACAGTCAAAATCAAAATGTTTCCTACAATGACCACATCGTACCTGAAGCTCAGTGGAGCTGCCAGCATGAGATGTGCCCCCTTAATTCCTAAAATATCCAAAAGGATGAACAAATTATCCCATATCTAATTGTAAATTGATGCTAATCTGACAAAAGAGGCTTCTTTTCTTTAGATAGAACCACAAAATTCACAGGAAGAAAGAGAACTTTAGGGTATCTCTCCCCAGCATCACCTCCTACATATAAGCTTAATTATTATTTGGCTTTTAATTTCTCTGCCAACTAGAAAATCCTTTGTCTTGAGAAGGTTAGAACAAAAATGGCTAATTTTTACTAGGAAGGAAAAGTAAAAGATAAAGAGGGGTTGGGTACTATTTGCTGATTTCAAGTCCCAAAGACAAGCTAAACAACATTCTCAGGTACAGAAAAAACTGATGGACATAATTTCTGTGACACTATGAGTGATTTGGAAGGGTTGAAGAGCACAGGATAAGTGTTGCAGAAATGAAAAAGGGCCAATGTGGTCTTAAGTTTCAAGAAAGAAATAAGAATGAAATCTGAAAACTACCAACCTGTAAACTTAACTTCAATTTCTGGAAAAATTCTGGCTTGCATTGAATGAAGAGGTAGTCAGTAAACAGCTAGAATACAACTGTAATCTGTAGACCTTTAGAGTTTCCTGAGACCCTTTTGGGTGGGTCTATAAGTCAAAATTATTTTCATATTAAAACTGTTATTTGTCTATTAAAATGACCTTTCTTTTCCCACTCTCCCATATTTGTGATGTCAAATTTTCTTCAACTACTTCAACAGTATATCTCTAAAGTTTGAACTTTAGAATCACATTCAGGAATCCAACTATATTCCACTAAACAAAAATGCTAAAATATATAAAATAATGCCATTCATTTCACTAATTTTTGTGTTTTATAAAATATAGTTATGTTTATTAAAATATGTTGCCCTATATGTTTGTTTTCATCATTTTAATTTAAATTAATTTTTGTTGCAGTAAAATACCCCATTAATTTCTTCCTTTCCTTCACTCTCCCAATATAAAAAACATCATTTAACAAAACAATTTATGTCATTTAAAACTATGTTTTATTTATTTCTATTTATCAATTCTCTCTTTAGAGGTGGACATATCCAAGTCATTCTTCAAATAATATTTTTGTTGTGGAATATAATGTTCTTTTGGTTTTGCTTACTTCACTCTTCATAATTTCATATAGGTCTTTTCATCTTTTTCCAAAAATAACCTGCTTATCATTCTATGGAGCAATAGTTTGCAGATAGCAACATATCAGTCTAAGGCAGAGCTAACAACATCTGTAACTACATTGACCACATATATCTGGGCAAAGCAGAAAGTGAATGTGATGACAGACATTTTTTACATGAGGTCAGATCTAAATAATTGGAAAAATATTAATTTCAATAATGGGGAAAACAAATATAATTAAAATTACAATCCTATCTAATCCATTTAATGAATGCCATCCCAAATTAAACTACCCAAAATATATTTTTTTGAGCTAGAGGAAATATCAATCCATTTGAAAATCAAGAATATCAAAAGAAATAATGAAAAAATGTAAATGAAGTTCATCTATCAGAACCAGATTTTAAATTGTATTATAAATTCATAAAAAATAATTGCATTATAAAAAACATTAAAAAACTGTCTGGTACTGGCTAAGAAACAGAAAGGTAGATCAATAAAAATGGGCAGACATACAACAAACTGCAATAAGAGCTTATAGTAACCTTGTATTTGCCAAAAGGATAAATCTAGCTCCTGGGGATAGGAAATCGCTATTTGGTAAAAATTGCTGGGACAGCTAGAAAGTAGTTGGCAGAAAATAGGTATAGACCAATATCTTAAACTATTCACTAAGATACAATAAAAATTAATATATAATCTAGATATAAAAGGAGACATCTTAATTAAATTAGAAAAACTAGGAACACATTAGTTATCAGATTTATGGGCAGGAGAGAAATTTATGAGCCAACAAGTGATAAGAGAGCATTGTTAAATATAAAACAGATAATTCTGAGTATCTTTAATTGAAAAGTTTTTAAACAAATGTTGCCAAGTTTAGAAGAAAACAAAAATGGGGTGGGGTGGGGGTAATTTATAAACAACCTCTCAGATAGAGGTTTCACTGTCTAAATATATATAGAGATTTTGTCAGATTTATAAGAACAAAAGCTATCCCCAACTGATAAACGGTCAAAAGATATGAACCGTTTTCAGAAGGAGAAATCAAAACCATATATAGGTATATGAACAAATTCTCTAAACTGCCACAGTCAGGGTCCAGCCCCACTCGAAACTCCAGGGTTCCCGACAGGTGGTGAATGATCAGTCAAAATAAATAAAATAAAATAAATAACAAACGGAAGACAGTTTAATCATTACAGCCATGGGATTGCTTTGCGTCTCAGCTGCTCCACTTTCTCGATGTCTGATCTTTATTTTTATACCTATTCTCTTGGCACGCATATACACAAAATCAATGAGAGATAATTGGAAAAGTGATACATTAACTTTTAACAAATCACTTGATTAACATTCTATATTTTTGTATTGTGATTACACACAGAATACAAGATAAATGATTACATCACAGGTGGCTTAATAGGGAGTTTGAGTTACTGATTTGTGTAATTGAGTCACTGAGGCATATTGAAGCTTACTGTACGTGTACTGTACCTGTACGTTTTGTATGAGCCTCCATGGTTGATTTGTGTGCTGGCTTCATGAGAAAGTTTTGGATTTGGCCTATAGCTGTGGTTTTGCTGGGAATTATGTACCTAAGTAAAAGTTAACTCATAATAGTTTTTTGGGATTGGGTTTAAGATCTTTTGGTGATGTTTTCGGGAATTAGGGTACAGGTGTTTTGCTCTTGCATTATTTCTTTTGACACTAGGGGGAATAATAATCATGTCAATTCCTAGGTAAGGGGCATTGATGAAAGAAGTCATGCAAAGGGGATAGAGTGGGCAGTCACATCTTGCCAAGGACCACTCTGTGGTCTCCCTGGCTACCACCTGTGACTCTGTCAAGGCATCCCCCAGCATTAAACCACTACTGATTAGAGAAATGCAGATGAAAACAATTCTGAGACATTGTCTCACACCCATCAGATTAGTTAAAATGACAAAAGAGCAAAATGAGAAATTTTGGAAAGGATATGGGAAAATGGGGGCACTAATAAGCTGTAGGTAGAACTGTGAACTAAGAACTAATCCAATCATTTTGGAGAGCAATATGGAATTATACCCCCAAAATATAAAACTGTATACCCTCTGACTCAGGAGTACTATTACTGGGTCTATTTCTCAAGAAGATCAGGAAAAAAGGAAAGGAATCTTTATGTTCTAAAGTATTTATAGCAGCTTTCTTTGTAGTGACAAAGAACTGGAAATTAAGGAGATCCTCATTTATTGAGGAATGGCTAAACAAATTGTAGTATATGGTTTTGATGGAATAATATTGTGCCATAGATATGATGAACAGGATATTAAAAAAAAACAACAACCTTGGAAAGAACTACATAGGATAATGAAAGGCAAAATGAGTGGGGGGGAGGGGGCATGTAGCTGGGTAGTTGGGTAGCTCAGTGGATTGAGAGCCAGACTAGAGCCAGGAGGTCCTAGGTTCAAATCTGGCCTCAGACACTTCCCAGCTGTGTGACCCTGGGCAAGTCACTTGACCCCCATTGCCTAGCCCTTACCACTCTTCTGCCTTGGAACCAATACACAGTATTGATTCTAAGATGGAAGGTAAGGGTTTAAAAAAAATGAGTAGAAAGAAGGCAATATCATATACAGCCACTGTTTTGAAGCTTGAAGAATAAATAGTGGATATTACCTCCAGAAAATGAACTGAACAAAAGGAAATCTGAAATACATAATTTGTATTAGCATGTCTGTCACCCAGATTATATCTTCTATAATGTGGGGAGGGAAGGAGCTAAGAAACCGGTAAATAAATTCTATAAAATCTATTAAAATAAAATAAATTTTTAAAAAATGTATAAGAAGCCGACTTCTTATTCTTATTCAGACTTTTTTCCTCATTTCGGCCCATAGTAAAGAGGGAAAACACAAAGGCCAGTGGAAGGCATCCCCTAATTGCTCTTTGGCTTAAAGTTCCAGAAGGCATGTTCCTAGGTCAGTGATGGGGAATCTATGGCATGAGGGCCAGCGATGGCAGGAAGAGCACTCTCAGTGGGCACGATGCTACCCCTCAGGGACGCGGCAGACCTACTCCCTTCCCCCTCTCTAACATGCCTGATGACATTTTTTCAGATTCCCCAGTCTCTCCACCCAATGGGAGCACACAGGCTGTAAGGGGGGTGGCTCACCGGTGTCCGAACTGAAGGAGAGCCGAGTGCTCAGGCCACTCCCCTCCCCCTCTCTACACTAGCTGTGAACATTCGTCATTTCACCCTCCACTCCGGGAGAGCTTTCTCGCTCCTGTTCTGGGTAAAGGGGGGAAGGGCGCACCCAGCACTCAGTGAGGAGGAGGGACACGGCACACAGTGGGGGAGGGGGGGTTTGAGGGTCCAGCCCTCCCCTCTCTAAAACGTTCACCCTCACTGGCCTAGATACTTGTCCCAAATCATCCTTTCGTATTCATTCTGAGTTACCTGCCTTCGTTTCCATTTACCGGAAAACCCTTAGAATTTGAAAGGGCTACAACAATCATTTATGCGACATGGGACCAGCCCACATAGTGAAAAAGACAACTCTACTTAAATTTATTTGCCTATTTAATGTCATATCAATCAAACTACCCAAAAATTATTTCATAGAACTAATAAAAAGGAACAAAGTTCATTTGGAAGAACAAAAGAATCCCCGCCTCTCATCCTAGGCAGGCACTGCTCCACCCCCACCCCGACTAATTAGCCCGGAGTCTCCGAGAAAACGGAAAGGTCAGCAGGTTTCGCTCGGTCCTTGATCATTGGCTCTGAGTTTCAGAGGGCGTGGCCCAGACGCTTATACCAAGTGCTGCCAGCCCCTAGGCTGGGCCGCTTCCCTTTCCCTTCATTTTTCCTCTAGTATTACTTAGTCCCTGGCCGGGTCCCGAGCTAAAAGAGAGTCAGAAAGAGTCGGGAAAAGGCAGGTGGTGAAAAACGTGATTTTTCAAGAAAAAGGCACCGGGAGGGTAGCTCGGGGAGTCCAAAGCTAGCCCGGAGGACTCTCTTGTTACATAGGGAAAAAATGAAGACCTGGGGGTTCTGGTGGCGTGACCCAGGTTCCCCGGGGGTAAATGCAAGAGCCCTGAGGAGAGCCGAACCAGAGCCTGGGTAAGGGCTTCCTGTCCGCGATGGACCAGAGTATCAGCTGCAGGCTTGTTCGATACAGAAATGAGGAACTCCTGGTCCGTTTTCATGGAGGCCTGGGAGCTGACTTTGAACATCGGGAAGAAGATGCGTCTGACGGAGTTAAGCGAGTGGGCGGAGCTGAAGGATTGCTAGGTAAAGGTTCTCTCTTGGAATTTCCTCTCCCACTTGCACGCTTCCCTACCATCTTCTTCCTTTTCTCTCTTCGTCCCTTACTTCATTTGGCAATGATTTCTCCAGTGGTGGGAGATGATGAAAGTGCAGTGAATATAATTTGGAGGAATTTGAGCGTAAAGCGCTGGGGATCACCCAGAAGAGTGGAAGGAGCATCGATCGATCCAGAGAAGTGATTTCATGGTAAATGGGGAAGAAAGACAGGGGGCCAGGAGAGACCACGGAACTAAGAATGAGAGAAAATGTCAACCTAGGAGCAATACTGTTCTCCCCAAACACCAAAATTGATATATTTAAGAGTGAAAGGCAAAAGAGCCAGCTAAATGTCTCAGAGGATAGAGAGCCAGACCTGGTGATGGGGAAGGTGCTGGTTCAAATGAAACCTCAGACAGTGTGACCCATACCAAGTCGCTTAACCCCATTTGCCTAGCCCTTACCATTCTTCTGCCTTGGAAAAGATATTGATATGGATTGTAAGAAAGAGGGTAAAAGTGTTTTTTTGTTTGTTTGCTTTATGAGAGTGAGGGACAAATAGAAATAAAAGGAATGGAATGAGGATGAACAATAACAGGCATCAGAAGGAAGAAACATTTTTTTCCATCTACTCTTTTTTTCTTTATTCAAAGATACTTTATTTTCCTAATAATGGATAATGACAATTTTCAACATATGTTTTCCGAAATTATAAGCTCCAAATTGCCTCCTTCCTTCCCTTTCTTTCCCTCCCTTCTGCCCCCCCCTCCCCAGATGGTAAGCAATTTGATCTAGATTAAATATGTATTGTCATGCAAACCATACTAAACCATACTTCCACAGTGGTCATTGTTTTAATCGAATACTCTCATAAAACCAAAACCCCAAAATAAAAACAAACTATTTTGAAAAATTGCTTACTTTGATCTGCACCTTGACCCCAACTGTTCTTTCTCTGGAGGTGGATAGCATTTTGTCATAAATCCTTCAGAATCCTCCTACACCAGCATTGGAGAACTATGACACATATGGGGGGAAGATTCAGGAACTGCTCCAGTCCCCCTCTTCCCAGCTGAGGACATTTTTTTTGCATGCCCCACCCCTCTGTCCAGCCACCCAAAGTGAGCACTTCCTCCCTCCCCTCTCTAGGATGGGCTCACTGGCAGCTTAAAGTTGCAGTTTGGGCAGGTGAACCCCCAAAGTTTCCCCTCACTTTGCTAGACAATTATATTGCTGAGAGTAGCTAACTCTTTCATAGTTGATTGACATACAGTATTGCTGTTACTCTGTACAATATTCTTCCAATTCCACTTATTTCACCCTGTATCAGTTCATATAGATCTTTTCAGCTTTTTCTAAAACCATCCTGTATTCCATCACCAACATATACCACAATTTGTTCAGCCATTCCCCAAATGAAGGACATCACCTTAATTTCCAATTCTTTGCCACCACAAAAAGAACAGCTATAAATATTTTTGTACAAGGAGGTCTCCTCCCCTTTTTTATAATCTCTTTGGGTTATAGACCTAGTAGTCTTATTATAGGATCAAAGATCATGCACAGTTTTATAGACATTTGGACATAGTTGCAAATTGGCCTCCAGAATGGTTGGATTACTTCACAACTACATTTATATATTCGTGTCCCCATTTTGCCTCATCCACTCAAACATTTATCACTTTCCTTTACTGCCATATTAGCCAGTCTGATAAGTGTGAGGGGGGTACTTCTGTGTTCTGATTTGCACTTCTCTAATCCAGAATTCTTTAGAACATTTTTTCATATTATTGATGGTTTTGATTTCTTCACCAGAAAATTGTTCATATACTTTGACCATTTGTCAATTGGTGAATAACTTGCATCCTCATAAATTTGATTTAGTTCTCTAAATTTGAAAAATTAGACCTTTATCAGAGAAATTGGCTAGAAAAACATTTTCCTAGTTTGTTGTTTCCCTTCTAAATATGTTTACATTGGTATTGTTTGTACAAAAGCTTTCTAATTGATTGTAATCAAAATTATTCATTTTACATCTTATAATGTTCTCTATCTCTTGTTTGGTCATAAATTCTTCCCTTCTCTATAGATCTGCCAGTTAGACTATTCCATGTTACCCTAATTTATTTTTGGTATCACTCTTTATATCTAAATCATATACTCATTTTGACTTTTTCATAGTATAGAGTATGAGATTTTGGTCTATATTTGGTTTTTACCATGCTGTTTTCCAATTTTCGCAGCAGTTTTTTTTTCTTTCAAATAGTGAGTTCTTATCCCCAAAGCTGAGGTCTCTGGGTTTATTAAACACTAGGTTTCTAAAGTCATTTATCCCTATATATACTCAGGAGGTGCCAGTAGGGAGGGGAAGAATTAAAGAGAAGTAGAGATGGTGAACCTGGGAGAATAAAAGTAATGTAAGAAATTTCAGCTGTGGTTGAGAAAAGGAAAAAGATTGAAGGGGACCAGTGGAGAAAGGAGGAGATGAAATTAAATGGGTCAAGGTTTGATCAGTATTATATCTCAGCACAAGGAAAAAGTCGCAGGAAGAGAATTGTTAGACTGCCAAATTTAAAACAATTCCCTGTAGTCTATGCTGAGTCTAGAGCTAGGGTGGAGTTCCTTTGATTTTTAAAACAAGTGCTAATTAGCAAGAAGCCAGTCAGATGGCATGCGCAATAGCAGGGATGTGAGAGAATCTGGTTCCATACAATAACCTTACAGAGTCCTTATGAAAAGGTTACCCCATAGACATTGCAGAGAACTTGAGCCTGGCCCATGCCCTCTGAGTATCTCTGCCCAATCCCATCTAGGACTTGATGATACTTGGATACTTTCAATCTGGGAGAAGAGAAACAACAGGAAAGAGCAAAAATTGTCAGTGAAAGTTCTAAAGTGGAATCCATGAGGTAGGTTGTATTATTTATGACCCCATCTCAGACTTGTTCAGTGTTGCCAGGAAACACTGAAGTTAAACCATAAGCTATGCACATCAAACATGCTAGTTAAGAGCCCTGGTGGGTGTCAAATAGCTTTGCCTACTTGATGATGAGTCCCCAGTTTGAAAATCTGGAATTAGTTATAAAAAAACAGTTAAAATTGCCCATTAATTCACTTAGATTAGAAATAGAAGAACCAACAAGATAACAACATTAAACCAAGCATCTACTCAGCTGGTGACAAAAGGGCCCTAGATCCTCTCCCTTCCTCTATCTGGGCAGTGCAGAAGAATCCTACTCCCTTGAGATCCAGATCAAGTGTCCCCTTCAGGAAGTCTTCTGTAACCCATCAGTCTCTTTTTTGTAGATTTTGTAGATTCAGAAGAATCAAGAGATTCCCTTTAGAAACAAATTCTTTGAGGAAGCTAAGTAGCAAAGTGAATAAAGCACCAGGCCTTGGAGATGAGAGGACCTGGATTTTTTTATTATCATTATATTTTTAAACCCTTACCTTCCATCTTGGAATCAATACTGTGTATTGGTTCCAAGGCAGAAGAGTGGTAAGGGCTAGGCAATGGGGATTAAGTGACTTGCTCAGGGTCACACAGCTGGGAAGTGTCTGAGGTCAGATTTGAACCTACGACCTCCCATTTCTAGGCCTGGCTTTCAATCCACTGAGCTACCCAACTGCCCCCAAGGACCTGGATCTAAATCTGATATTAGATTCTTCCTATTTGTATGACCCTGGGCAAGTCACTTAACTCTTGTTGCCCAAACCTTGCCTCTCTTTTATCTTAGAATTGATTCTAAGGTAAGGAAGGAAGGAAGGAAGGAAGGAAGGAAGGAAGGAAGGAAGGAAGGAAGGAAGGAAGGAAGGAAGGAAGGAAGGAAGGAAGGTAGGTTAAGTTAAGTTAAATGCTTTTCTGAGACCCTCTAAGGCTTAATTGCTATATCCATTTTTATTGTAGATACTCCAGAAGAACCAAGTCTGAAAATGAATACAAGAAGCAAGAAAAAGCACCAATAAGGGAAAGGTTTGTAGAAGATGACGAGACTGGCTGTGCATAAAATAGTTTCAATTTATTTTTCCATCTGTCACCCTGGACCTCATTAATGGGGCCCCATTCATAAAATTTAAGGAGATATTTGAAGTCTTTGGGTCATAGTAGACAATATACCTTTATATGAGGGCAAGATCAAAAAATTCTGTCTGTGCTCTTGTTAGTAAGAGAGTGAATGGTCAGACCTATATTGTATTGATGCTTAATGGTAACAGAACTGCTGAAGTTCATTGATGAGAGGAATGATCTGTGCTTTAGTAATATCACTTCTGTAGTAGTGTGAAGGAGGCATGCATACAAGACAAAAGCTGAGGATGGATCATCTGTAAGTCAAATGAAAATTCCATTTGGAATGTTAAGGAAAAGCAGTTGGAGCCAAGCCAACTGTTGGACTGGACAAAAAGGCTTTTTGGGCTTTTGGCTGATGGTGGTGACTGAAGCTGAAGGACTTTTGGTTTCTGGCTAATGTGGAAGAAGGAGCTAGTTGTATCTCTGGGACTTGAGTTAATCAAGTTGGAGGTGACCTGGCTGATTTGAAGAAAGAAGAAGAAGAAAGACAATGGTCCCTATAACTCTCTCTGACTGACTTTATTTCATGCTTGTGACAGAATTGCCATTTCCCTCAATATCCTTCAATCTAACACTCTCTATAGAGAATAGGGGTATCCCACTCCTCTTACCTTATCCTCTACCCTTGTCTTGTCTTCCCTAATAAACCCTTACTTGAGAAAAGAAGAGAAAAGAGTATATCCTCTGAAATCTCATAACTCACACTGAGTGATTTGAGGGAGACTGAAGAAAGGGGGAAGGGGAAGCTGAAAGGCTTCTGAAGAGGGAGGAAAATGAGAGAAATAGGGAGGAGGAGAGGAAAAAAAACTTGATCCATTAGTCATCTAGTATCAATCAAATATACACCCTAAAGTATTATCTATTACAGATTGGCACCCCAGTTGGGACACGAACCCACAATCCCTGGCTTAGGAAGCCAATGCCTTATCCATTAGGTAAATGGAGAGGGAATACATTTGAAGTGAGATGCTAACTATTAAGAGGCTAATATAAATGTCAGGAGAGAGGTAATGAGAGACTAATTTCAATTCCTTTTCTCTGACAATTGAAACAAGGACTTCCCAAGTTCAATGAATTTTAAAATGAGGAAATTTGATCAGTTTCTCCTACTCAGTTCACTTTATCAACCAATATCTCTATAGGCAAATCATTATATTGAATTTCAGCCCAGCATGTGAAACAGGAAGGGGATAGGGAAACACTCAAAGAGATTTCAGTGTTGAAAACAAATTTGCTATAGAATATCCCTTAAAAGGGCAGCTACATGGTTCATTGGATAGAGAACTATGTCTTGGGACAGTCAACTAAAGTCCCACCATCTGCAAGAAGCTTTTCTCATTGACCCCGTGTTAGTGTTCTTCTGCTGAGATTATCTCTAATTGCTGCTGACGATATCTTTTTGTACTTAATTCTTTATTTTTTGTTTCCTGTTTTAGATTGTGATTTTTTTCATTTTATTTTCATGCAAAACATTTCTATATTAGCCATTGATGTAAGAGCACACTCATGAATAATCAAAACCCCAAAATAAAACCATAGATACACTGATGTGAAAGATAATATGTTTTGATCCACATCTACCTGACTCCAACAATTCTTTCTCTGGAGTTAGATAGCATTCCCTCTCATATAACTCTTTCAGAATTGTCTCTGATCAATGCATTGCTGAGAGTAGCCAAGTTTTCACAGTTGGTCATCGTACAATAGTGCCATTACTGTGTACCATGTTCTCCCAGTTCTGCTTATTTCACCCTACATCAGTTTCTGCAGATCACTGCAGCTTTTTCTGAAATCATTTTGCTCATCATTTCTTATAGCACAAGAATATTCCATCACCAACCTATACTACAACGTGTTCAGCCATTCCCCAACTGATAATCATCCCCTCAATTTTCATTCTTTGCCACCACAAAAAGAGCTGGGTTCAGACCCAGTAGTGGAATTACACAATCAAAGGCAATGCACAGTTTTATAGCCCTTTAGCCATAGTTCCAAATGGCCCTCCAGAATGATTAGATCCGTTAAATTGTGACCTTTTTGTAAATAGGGATTGTTTTTGCCTTTCTTAATATTACAACCCTTAGCAGACTAACCGTGGCCTAGAGTAGGCATTTAATAGATGTTTGTGGAGTGGAATTGTTGACCTGAGTGACACAACAGAAGGTAAGCAGCTTGGGCTAGGAAGCACGTGATGAATTTGAGGCAGTAAAAAGGGATGGATAGGAAGACCTTGAATTCCAGGCTGAGCTTAGGCTCCACCCTATGGATCAGGGGGATACTGAAGGCTTCTGAGCAGGGCTGTGATGTTGTCAAGGCTATGTTTCAGAAGGTAAGCTGAGCTGGAGGCAGAGCTTGTTCTTCTTGGACCCCAGATGGTATGAGATGAAGGCCGAGCCAGGGTAGCACTTCACCTCCATAGGGACTCTTGGAGCAGTGGTGCCAAACCATTACCTCAGGAACTCTTCCCAGAGATACCTCAGCAGATTTAATCTTGAATATCTCTGTTCTGTGTTTCTTATGACTTTAGATGAAAGAAATAAGTACCGAGAACGAAAGAGAGAAATTCCAACTCTTAAGGCACAGGAACTCTCATCCTGAGGAGACTCACACAGCTGCTGCTTCAGGAGTGCCATGACAAGGAGCAGAAACTACAGGAGCTCCGAGACCATGGATGGAAACCTATTAAGAACAAGGACAATCTACAGAGCTGTCATCTTTATTTGATCCCAATCAAAAGACAGGTAGCCAGCCACAAACTTTTGTGCTGCAGGGGGCTGCTGGTACTGGAAAAACCACCCTAGCAGCAAGTTGATAATGGATTGGGCAGAGGGAAGACTGTACCAGAACAGATTCTACTGTGATTTTATGCCTCAATTGTAGAGAACTGAACCCATTAGAAGGCAGAGAAAACCAGTTTTTCTAAATTGAGTGCCAAAGCTTGGCCTGCCCCATGGGCTCCCATGACAGAGATCATGTCCCAGCCAGAGACTCTTGTTCATCACTGATGATTTAGATGAACTGAAATTCCCTTGTAAAGCACAGATATGATCTCTGTAAAGACTGGAAGTTACAGAAGCCAGTGCCCATCCTAAGGAAAACCAGGGCCCCTGAAGCTTCTGTGCTGCTCACTCTAAGACTCATTGCTCTGGAGAAATTTAGTCCTTTCTTAGAAAATTCATGTCATGTACAGATTCTGGGCTTCTCTGTGAAGCATAGGAAGGAGTATTTCTGAAAAAGTCTTTAGTAAAAGGCAATGGCACACTATTCACCATGTGTTCTGTTCCCCTAATGAACTGGATTGTCTGTCCTTGCCTGAAATAAGAGATGGAGAAAGGACTAGATCCCATTCAGTCTTTGAAAACCAGACTGTCCTATTCTATGTGTTATCTTTCCAATTTAATGACAACTGATGACAAGATTTTTGTACCTCAGCACTTAGAGGGGCCTTTGTCATTTGGCTATTTGAGGGAATCTGGAGGAGGAAACTGCTATTTGAGAGGGATCTAAATAGGTTATGCTCAGAACTGTTATGCCTGGACCTGAATCCAGGAAGACCTAAATTGTAATCTGGCCTCAGACATTTAGTAACCCTAACCCTAACCCTATTTGAAAACCTGATCAGTGGGATCCTTGATCAACTTTCCTAAGGACTTGAGTCCCTGAATGGGTTCTTCAATCAGTCTATCATTAGACCTGAGGCCCTTAGCAAGGAAAACTTATTTTGTCATATCCCTTAAAGGAGTACCCTGCATACTGCTGCTCCAACTTCCCAACCCCAGTATACACCAGATAGTGTGGATTTATAACCCTGGCTCCAACCTGTTCTGGGAGCCCTGAGGAGTTAATTTGAAATACAGAGAATGATAATCTGAGACTGATAATCTGAGACTCATGGCGCTCCAGGAGTCTCCAGAGAGAACCTGGCCCAACCCATCCTTTAGTCTAGACTGACTGATTCCATTGGTAACTTAGCTTAGAGAAAAAAAAGAGGAAGTGTCACATAGTATTGTGAGATTTAAAATGGTTGAAGTCTTAAACTGTAGTGATTAAAATAGTGGAAGATATAAATTATGATAGATATAAGAGAGGGTGAGTAAATTTGACTGCAGAAATATGTTTCACTACAGTGTCTTGGTTTTTAAAATCAAATATAAGGTGGTCGCCAGGGAAATATTCCCAATTATTCAAATACCCAAGTCAATTGGGTTTTATAGAGATTTTAATTAACAATACAATGAGTAATCAAAGAAAGAGAGAGAGAGAGTAAGAAAGGAATAAGTATGAAGGGCCTCAAGCCAATATGGCCTAGACCTGAGTCTTAAAAAGAGATTTCAGTCAGTTTTTTATAACTCACCATAAGATCTGTCTAAGTAAGGATTTCTAATGACACCAGGCCAGCAGCATCTCAGCTGCTTTCACCAGCTCCCTCCTCCATCTGAATGTTTCAGAATCAGTCTCCCTAGAATGAGTCTCTCCAATCTGAATGTTTCAGAATGACTCCTCCAGCTCTTCCCTGAGCTCTTATTTTTAAGGGCAAAATCTTCTCTGTCACCTCCCCTAAGTCCTTACATCTACCAATCACTGTAGATGTTTCTAAAGGACCGCCCATTCTTAGTCCACACCTAAGAAGGTGTGGATTTTTGAGTAATTCACACCAGGAAAGCTCTGAGTAAGTTTAACAGTTCTTTGTTCCTTGTAAATTCACAAGTTGCTTGACCTTTATAGGTACTTAGCTTAAGAAAAGTATGGGTTTAAGTACTTTTCATTGTTCAGAAAAAGAGTTTACAACTTTATCTTCCCCTAGGGCAGACCCAAGTAGGTAAAGCAGAATTCTCACATTCCTGCTTTAAGTAGAGTTCACTGCCCAAATGGGGAATGGTCTTAATCCAATCTTATAAAGTAGGGTCTGGGAAATTTTAAGGTTTACAGTATCCAATCCCCAACAGCTGAACATTGGTTCCTTCTCTTTCAAAGTCCCCCTCGCTATTACAATAGGCAAGCTGACATCACACTATGGAGGTAATCCTGCATCCCTGAGGGGTTGTGACACTAGAACAAAAGTTCCACTGGGTAAGAGCAAACAGGAAAAACTTGTATTGGAAAGAGTATGGTCC
The DNA here is from genome assembly GCF_027887165.1 of Monodelphis domestica. Classification (NCBI taxonomy): domain Eukaryota; kingdom Metazoa; phylum Chordata; class Mammalia; order Didelphimorphia; family Didelphidae; genus Monodelphis; species Monodelphis domestica. The sequence continues at coordinate 350,796,851 of NC_077230.1, forward strand.
TGGCAACAGATTGTATCTGCTGTCTAAGAACCAATCTAGCAAAATATGATCCTAGTAACATATGTTAACTGAGAACAAAATAATCTAAACTAATCAAATTAAAAACTGAACGGAACAAGGAGAAACAGACCTAATATTAAATTGTTAAAGAAGCTGTGAATTTTTCTTTTTTAGAAAAGTAAAGTTGTTCAAATTCATTATCCAAGAGATCCTGTTACTAAGGATAGGCCCTAAGGGCATTATTGGAAAGGTGAAAAGCTGTGTTTGTATTAAAATATTCAGGAAAACTGTTTATTACAATAAAAATGAAATAAAATATATGCAATGAATGAGAGAAATGGCTAAATAGACTATGATATTTGAATATAATGGACTGTATTATGTAATCAAAATGACAAACATTGGAATTATAAAGAAAATAAAGGAGATATACAGAGAGATGAAAAGAGAATAAGAATACTATATGCCATGTTTACATTTTAAAAAATAACATCCAAAAGAGAAAAAAGTATCCAAGTAAAACAAATCCAAAGAGAACTCAAAAGAAGAGGCTATTTTTATTAGCATAGATATGTAATTTAATTTTTTTTTAACAATGTAGAGTTTGCCTTTTTTAGGAATTTGTTTAATTAAATGCTTATGATGGTGGTTACTATGTATATAATTTTTTAAACAATTTTTTAATGACTACAAGTTAAGAGAAGATATAAGCCAATATGAGTGACTGAAAATTCCCTTAACTGAGAGTTGCTTATTCAAACAAAATTACAGTAATAGTCCCCATCTCTATCTTGGTCTTATAACTTCTGGTAATTAAGCCTTCATACATGGTTTCTACATTTTGAACCTTGACATAATGCACCACCAGTTCCTAAGACACCTAACACTCGAGCCATTATCTGTTTGGTTCTCAGGCCATAGATGATAGGATTCAAAGTGGGTGGAATGACCAAATAAAAATCAGCAAGGAGCACCTGGGTGTGCAGAGGCACCACATCCTGCCCAAACCACTCCACATAGTGAGATATCATCCCAGGAAGATAGTAGAGCACCATGACCCCTACATGGGAGCCACATGTGCTGAGAGCCTTAAGTCGGGCATTCCTGGAAGAAAGTCTAAATACTGCCTGTAGAATCAGGCTATAGGAGGTGGCAATAAAGGACACATCAGAACCCACAATGATAGAGGAACCAATGAGACTATAAAGGCTGCTGGGCATGTAATCAGCACATGCCAACTTGGCTACAGCCATGTGCTCACAGTAGGAATGGGGAACCAGGTGGGAGCCACAGAATGGCAGCTGAATCACCATCCAGCTAAGTGGAGTCATGAACAGAATAGCTCTCATCATGATAGCCATGCCTATCCCCAACATCATCTTGGGTGTGAGGATGGTCTGGTAATGCAGGGGTTTGCAGATGGCCACATAGCGATCAAAGGCCATAGCAAGCAATAGCCCAGTCTCAGCAGCTGTGGCTGCATGAACCACATACATCTGGGCAAAGCAGGCACTGAATGTGATGCCACCATCACCTGACCAGAAGATGCTCAACATCTTGGGAGTTACAGAGGTGGCCATGATGATGTCAACAGCTGCCAAAACACACAGAAAATAGTACATGGGCTCATGAAGAGTAGAATCCCTCCAGATCACAGTCAGAATCAGAGTGTTCCCTACAAGGGCCACAGCATACATGAAGCTCAGTGGAGCCGCCAGCCAAGGGTGTACCCCCTCAAGTCCTGGGATACCCAGTAAGATGAAAGAATTATCTGATGTCTGGTTGCAAGGTGGTGCCAGCATGACAAGGGAAGCTTCTTTCCTGTGGATAAAACCAGAAAGCTCTTAAGAAGGCAGAGAGTCCAGCTTAGGCTCCTAATTACCCAATGGCCCCTTTCACTTGATGACAATTATTATTTGGATCTTAATTTCACTGTCAACAAGAAAATCCTTGGACTTGGGAAGGTTAGAACCAAAATGGCTAACTGGTAGGAGATTTCCAAGAAAAGTAAAGCAATAAAGAACAATTGGGTACGAATTTGCTGATTTCAGGTCCCTAGGATGAACTGAATATTCTTAGGGACTGAAAGAACTCCTAGATATGACTTTTGTCCTACTATGTCAGGGATTAGAGAGATTACTGAATAGAAGAGAGATTCTGAAGGAGTGAATGAAGGCCAATGTGTTCTCACTTTCAAGAAAGGAAAAAGAATGAAATATGAAAATTATAGACCTGTGAGTGTCACTTCAATTCCTGGAAAAATTCTGGTTTGTATTGTGTGAAAAGGGAGTCAGAGAACAACTAGAAAACAGTAGTTCTCAAACTGTGATCTGTGGAGCTCTGAGAGTTCCTGAAACCCGTTGCATTATCAAAATTATATTCATGTTTAAATATTAAGATGCTTTTTGCATATTAAAATATCCTTTCTTTTCTAACAATGAGTATGTGGCACTAGCTTTTCTTCATATCCTTCAAAAATATAACACAAAAGTCTGAATTTTAGAATCATATATGAAAATCCTGTTATCTTCTACCAAGCTAGTTGAAATATGTAAAACAATTCAATTCACCTCACTATTTTTGTTTGCTTTGGACAATCTTGTTATTTTTATTCAAAGATATTAACATATAATGAATGGGTTTATTATTGGTTTTAGTTAATCGGTATTTTTAACTTACCAGCTTAATTTCTAATATGGTGACCCTCATAAACAAAGGCCCTTTGGAGTCCTCAATAATTTTTAAGAATGTAAAGCAGTCCTGAGAACAAAAAATACGAGAACTACAGATATAGACAAAAAAGGAGAAATCATAGTCTTTAATAAAAGTAAATGGATGAACGTTATTTCCTGTTTTGATAGATCCTAAACTGAAGGCCCAGGAGAATGTTATACAGTTAGGTTAACTAGACTTTTACAAAGCATTTGATAAATCATCGTAATATATTTTTCTAGAAAAGATGGCAAGATGTATATAACTAGATGAGTGCAGAACTGGTACTAAAAAATAAAAGTGAAGATTAATCATGAATACTTTAATGTCATAAGAAAAATGTCTTGAGTGGGAAAGTCTCCAGTGGAGGTCTTGGAAACTATTTGTTCTTTGCTGATGAACAGTTTTATCACTGACTTGGGTAAAAGCGCAGATGACATCTCTAACACATTTGTCATCCAGTTCCTAGTGATCCTTTCCAGTTTTTTTTTTTTTTATCATTTGCAGAGTCAGTATCCAAATATATCTTGAAAGGTATTGATGAGAATCTAAAAAAGATGGAATTTAATAGGGTTAAATTACATGCCTTGCATTTGGATAAAAAACAAACAACCTAGACTTCACAAATACTGAGTATCCCAAAAGTCAATGCGGTGATAAATAAGCTTAAGATTGTGCTAAGTCTTTTCTGTCACTCAATACAATATGGGAGAGAGTCATGGTTAGAATTTTTCTGAAAAGGAATCTGGGCACATTAATGAACTTCAGACTCAGAATGAGTCCAAAATATGATGATATCTGAAAAAGCTAGTGTCCCATTGGTCTATATTGAAAGATATATATGGGAAATATATAGCTGATCATTCTGGTTTTGTTCTTCCCTGGGCACAGAACATCTAGAGAAGTTTTGTTCAGTTCTAAGCATTACGTGAAAAAAATGAAACTGGATGTGTAATTTTTTTTTACCTTTTTATTATCACTACCAAGCAAAGGCCCCTGCACATAGTAGGTATACAAAAAGTTAGTTGAATTTTAACTTATTGTCAATAAATAAATGAGAACCCGAAATCAATTTGGACAAGGGGGGAAAAGCACCTATTATGTGCTATGCTTTTTATAAGTATTGAATAATTTTATATTCACAACACCTCTGGGAGGTAGATGCTGTTATTATTTCCATTTTACAATTGAGCAATACAATGACTGAGGCAAGAATTGAACTCAGATCTTCCTAACTCTCTCCACTGTGCTACCCAGCTTTATAGCAGTTTAGATGAAATTTAATGAGTCAAAAACTCTACAGAACTTTTTCATAACGGTTGATTTGCAGCCACATTCCCCTCATCTTCTATTTTTACAATTAAACCCAGTTGCCCAAAACAAGGTAGAGAGATGGATGGGATTGCTAGTTGAAGATAAGCCCAATATAAGTTGGCCATGTGATATGGCAACCAAATCTGAATAAAATCTAAGACTGAATTAATAGAGGGGTGGAATAAAACAAAGGAAGTGATAGTTGTCTAATCATGGTCTTCCCAGTGCATAGTGGACTGCATCAATTCCTAAAATGAGCTCCATATTTTAGGAAGGATATTTGAAAGCTAGAATAGGTCCAGGATGGACCACCCAAGATGAAGAGGTGATCCCTTACCTCAGAATTTGTTACTATGTGCTATACAGTAATACACAAAAGGTTCTGTTTCCAAACTCTGTAAAGCTAGAAAACTCTTGCAAGATGTCTATAAAACACAGGATGCAAAGTTCTGTACGAAAATTGATTGGAAGGGAACAGGATTCCATAGTAATATGGTTTAGGTATCCGTGTGACATGACTGGGTTTTATCTCATCTCTGCCTTCTAATCAGAGATTGGCAAAAGATCCGACATATAATAAAATCTCTATAGTCCTTTGTCTGCACTTGACCCAAGGCACCTGACAAGGAGTACAAGAAAGAATTGTAGTATAGTAGATAGCAGACTGGCTAGAACTCAGAAGACCTGGGGTTCAGAGCCTAACTTTGACATTTGCCACCCAGGTGATCTTGAGGAAATTACTGAACCTTTATAGATCTCAGTTTCATCAGGTGTAAAAAGAGGGACCTTGGGACTAGATATCTCCCAGGTCTCTCCCAGCTCTAAGTTTAGGAGTTACTGGAGGTCACAGCTTCCTTATCTTTGCCTTTCTCCAAGAGGACCCCACAAGTCTTACATATTATAGGTGCACAATAAAAAGAAACAAGGACATATCATTCAATTCAACAAAAAGAGGGTTTATTCAAACACCTGGGGATATTGAACCTAGAGAAGATGCATAGTGGGGGGGGCACTAAAGGGGACAAATTATGGTTTTCAAATACTTGAAGGAATGTGATTGGGAGAAGGAGGGAGAACAGACTTGTTCAACTTTGCCCCAAAGAGCAGAACTAGAGTCAATGGGCTGGGAGATTATTGAGGAACTGGGGAGTTGTAGTGAAGCAGGTTTAAGAAAAGCTTTCTAGTCTGTGTGCAGATCAAAGCATATCATCTCCTTTTTTCCACCCTAAGATTTTTATTGTATGTGTTATATGTGTCTTCTGTCATGTCATAAGTAATATGGGAATATGTGTTGCATCAAAGTACCTGTATAACCCATTTCAGACTGTTGCTGCCTCAGGAAGAAGGAGAGAGAGAGGGAGGGAAAAAAATCTGAATTCTAAAAAGTCAGAAAACAATTGGGTAAAACTGTTTCTATGTGTAACTGAAATAATTAATTAGTTAATTATTTAAAAGAAAGAAAAGTATCCTAACAAGTAGAGGTGCCAAAGAATATTGGGATGAGATGATGTTGACCTTGTCACTGAAGATCTTTCATCAGAGGTTGGACAACCATCTCACAAAGATGCTGTGGAGATGATTAATTAGTGGACAGGATATTACCTTAGATGATTTCATATATATGTTCTAACTTTGATTTTCTTTCCTATAAAGAACTTCAAGAAAATCACTGGTCTGGAGAAACAACAGAGGGCAAGGTGTCTTGATTTATAGGTTTAATAGTAGGAAAGAGGGCCCTGGAGAAAAGGATAGAGGAAAAGATAAGCATATTCTTTGACCATTATCACTTTGCTTTTTAAAACTCAGGTGATCTTTCTGCTAAGAATTCAAGTTCAGTTGAGAACATGCCTGAGAGGGTCCCTAGTGAACCTGTCTAGGATCCAGAGACCCAAAGTGGGCAAGAAGGCATTCTCTAATTAATGAAGGACAATCTGAGTTCTGGAAGAAGGAAAAGTTCCTAAATGATTGGGGGAAATGGGGAAACATCAGAGCTGGCAGAGATGGGAATAATACCCAGGCATTCTGTCTGCCCTGGGGATGATGAGTGTTGTTGATGTCTGGATAAGGGAGAAATATCCTTGAGCCATATGTCTGAGGGCCAGAGCCCTTGGGCTGGAAGAGGGGAGATGTTCTGGATCAGACTATCTGAAACATTGAGACCCTCCCTGTCTGAGAGCCTGAGCTTCTGAACTCTTGAGCAGATTAAACTAATTTTATCCCATGTTTTCAGAGAGATACCTACCTGCAATTCTATCCTTCCCATCCTAGGACTCACCTGCCCTTAGGAAGCCTCCAGGTCCTCCTTTTTCTGAAAGAGCAACAGGAACATCTGAACTGTCCCTTCTTTAGATAAGAAGGATTTATAACCCAGGCTCCTCCTTGTTCTGGAAACTTGCAGTCCCTGCGTCCCCTTAGGAGACTATCATCTTCTCTGGAATCACCCAGGGAAACCTCCTGAGCTGGTGAGCTATAGAGAATGGAATATGAGGGGAAGCAGATAGAAGAGAAGAAAAGATACTGGCTGTGGAGTCAGAGGACCTTGATTTGATTGCAACCTAAGATTATACCACTTCCTAGGGAGCTGAGCTTGGAGAAGATACTTTCCTTTTCTGGGCTCATTTCCTCCCCCTTTAAAATGGGGCTCATACTATTTTGGCTACCCACCTTACATGGATGCTATGGTAAAGGTGCTTTGTCAATCTGAAGCACTGTAATAATGTGAGTCTTTATTCTCATCCTGAGACAAAAAGCATTACCTATCTGCTCATAGACCTATAGAGGAACGAACCTCAGAGTCCATTGAGACCACCGACTTCCTTTGATAGATGAGAAAATCAGAATCCAGAGAAAGAGTTTAAATAAATTGTCCTAGGTGTCGCAGGCAGTGTCTTTAGGCAGCCTAGGACCTCTGATTACAAGGCCAACACTCTTTCAAAGATTAGTACTAGAAGCAGAAGCAGAACTAGAAATTTTGGACTCCAACATGATTAATTTGGGATGGAGAAGAGACACAAATGCTGGAGATAGTCATCTCCCTGGGTAGAGACCCTGGACACCAAGAGACTGAAGAGGCCACTCTGAAGAAGGGAGAGAGAATAGGGTTGACAGCCACTATGGAAGAAACATGCCACCTGGCAACTTATTTTAAATATTCTTCCTTACTGCCTAGGTGGTAAGCTTAGTTGTTTCCACAAAAAAATACAAGTGCTTTAAGTGTCCTCTAAATTTTGTTGTCCTGGAACAAATTCCCAATAGCCCCCACCCTAATTGTGGCTCTGGCCAGATGATCTGAGTTTGAATTCTCATTTTGACACTTTAATGACTATGTAAGCCTTGTGAAGTCACTAGCAGCCTTCTAAATTCAATAATTATTTTTAGCATCTGTATATGACAAGTACAGTGTTAGGCACTATAATATTTTTTAAGTGATTACTGCCTTCAAGGAGCCTACTTCTACTGGAAAAAAACATATACAAAATGCAGTAATTTATTAGGAAAATACTAACAACTACAAGGATCAGAAAAGGTGTCTTCTAACAAATAGCACTTCTAGTTTAGACAGAATTTTGTGTAGTGTAATGAAAACATTCCAACAATGGTGAACATCAAGAAAGGAGGTAAGAAAGTTGTGTAAGAAAGAAACAAATAAGACTATGTGGATAGAGGGAGGGGAAGGAATATTAAATTATTCTGAGAATATGGACTAAAGCTGTTATTGAAGGGCTTTGAATGGTAAACATGGTGGTTTGTATTTTATACAGTTATTCCTTCCACATCACAGGGCTTAGGGTTACCCTGCCCTCAAAATCTAGAAAATCTAGGTATATTTTTTTGGCTCGTCTTTCATAACAGAAAAGTATGAATTTTTTTCTTCTTTTTTAAAATTTAATTTAATTTCCCCCCAATTACATGTAATAAGTTTCCAAACTTTTAAAAAGAATTTTGGGTCTCAAATTCTCTTCTTCCCTCCTCCACCTTCCCCTGCTGAGATGGCAAGGAATCTCAGATAGATTTTACTTATACAATCATGTCAAATATTTTTCCATAATAATCTTTTTGTGAAAAGAACTCAAGCAAAAAAAATATTTTTAAAGAAAGTAAAAAAAGTTTGCTTTGGTCTTCATTCAGACTCCATCAGTTCTTCCTCTGGAAACAAGTGGCATTTTTTTTTAAATCATAAATCCTTTGGGATTATTTTGGATAGTTGTATTGTTGAGAATAGCTAAGTTATTCACAGTTGTTCACTGTATAGTGTTCCTATTACTATGTACAATGTTCTCCTGGTTCTGCTTATTTCACTCCACTTCAGTTCATGTAAGTCTTTCCAGGTTTTTCTGAGCTCTTTCTGCTTGTCATTTCTAACACCACAATCACAATCATAAACTATAACTTATTCAGCCATTCCCCAATCAATATGTATCTCCTCTCTTTTGAATTCATTGCCCCAATGAAAAGAGCTGCTTTAGATGTTGTTGTAAATATAGGTTCTTCCCCCTTTTGTTTTTTATCTCTTTGGGATATAAAGTATTAGTAATGGTATTGCTGGATCAAAGTGTATATATTGTTTTGTAGCCCTTTGAGCATAGGTCCAAATTGCTCTTCAGTATGGTTAAATCAGTATACAATTCCCCTCCAATGGTGCATTAATATCTCAGCTTTCCCACATCTCCAAGTTTTGTCATTTTCCTTTTCTGTCATAATGAGTAGCCAATCTGATAGGCGTGGGACAGAATCTCAGAATTGTTTTAATTTCCATTTCTCTAAATGATTTAGAGCATTTTCCACATGATTATAGAGTTTTAATTACTTTGTCTGAGAACTGCCAGTTCATATTCTTTGACCATTAATTGAGAATGATTCATATTCTTATACATTTAACTCATTTCTCTATGTATTTGAGAAATGAGGCCTTTATTAGAGACTTGTAAATATGTTTTTCACAAGTATGATTACTGTCCATCCTATTTCCCCCTTTTTAGTTTCTGAACAACACATCCACCAGTCTGCTCTCATTTCTATCAGCCCACCCACCTTATAGTGTAAGCTAGATTTCTATATCCAATTGAATTTTTTGTTCTTCCCTCATTGAGCCAATTTCAATGAAAGTAAGGCTCACATACACTCTTCCCCACCTCTTCCATCTTCCCCTCCACTGAAAAAGTTCTTTCATGTCTCTTCTATGTGTGATAATTTATCCCCTTCTATTTTTCCCTTCCCCTTTCTCCCACTGCATTCCTCTTTCTTATGCATTAATTTAATTTAATTTTTTAGATATCATTCCATCATATTCAACTCACACCCTTATGTTCCATCTATATATATTCCCTCTAACTTCCCCAATAATGATAAAGTTCTTTGGAGTTATTAGATTTTTAAATCTTTTTTTAGCTCCTCCATTAATTATTTTTGAATTTAAGGCTAATTATTATTTTTCTTTGAGATTTTGGATGTAGCAGCATTGACTTTGTTGTCTTTTGAGTTTGTGTTTTGTTCTTCTGTGTCGCCACAATAACTTTATGTTGAGTTTAATGATTTTCCTATATCACTCTCATTTCTTTTCCCAATTTTTCTTCTTTCTCTTATTAGATTTTTTAAATCTTTTTTTAGCTCCTCCATTAATTATTTTTGAACTTAAGGCTAATTCTTATTTTTCTTTGAGATTTTGGATGCAGCAGCATTGACTTTGTTGTCTTTTGAGTTTGTGTTTTGTTCTTCTGTGTCACCACAATAACTGTATGTTGAGTTTATTTTCTTGCTATTTACTCATTTGTCCACCTTTTCCTTTTCTCTTCATTTAAAAAAACTATTAAAGTTGGGCTCTGTAACTATGGTGAAGGGAGCACTGTTCCAAGCTTCATATCCTTTATGCAACTGCTTTCAGAACTAGCTCTAGGGATCAATCTGCTTTTAGTTCTTCCAAGGTGGTACAATACAAGGAAAGTTGTAGTTAATACTCTCCTGGTCTGTGCTCTGGTCTGTGAGTAATCACAAGCACTTGTAAAAATTTAACATAGTCTATACTCTTTTCTTCAATATCCCAAGACAAACTTCAGATCTTAAAAGGAGAGGGAGTTTTGATATTAAATTTGAAGGTACAATTCTGTTTCTTACCCCACCCTCTGATTGAATAAGAATGCAAACAAAGTCTATATCTGTATCTACATATCTATATCTGCATCTATAATATCTGTAAGCAACCCTCTTAAAATCGCTGAGTAGTGGAAAGATAGTGGAATAGAGAGGAGTAGACATGTACACTCCACAGTCATTCTAAAGATCTCTTGACTTCCTTATTTCTGACATCCAGATTCCTTGGCATCCAGAAAACCTGTCTCTTACCCAGAGTGAGGCCAGAGCCCTTCAATCAGAGAGGTCCATTAGGAAGGGGATGTCATAAATAACATAAATTTGAGAACCTAGAGGAAGTGGGTTTGTGTTTTTTTCCCCCCCAGGGAATCCAGAGTGAGAAAGTGTGCATAGGTCTGGCACCCAATTCTTGGCTCTTGGTTTAGCTCTTGGAGGAAGCAACATGAAGCCAATGATATCTCATTCTCTGCCCATTTTTTATTATCTAATAAATAATTACAAATTAAGATACAATCTCCAGAGCTTTTAAATCATAATACACTCTTTTCTTCCTTGGAACTGTGACCAGAGTCTCCTCTTCCCCTGTGGTTATAAGTACTAGTGTTGAGGGTGCTCCTCAACAACCTGTGACTGTAACCCAGGACTGAAACCTGGATCTGTGTATGGACAATGCAATAAGTCTTACACCCAGAGCCAACAAAGGGGCTCCTATAATCTCCTTCTGAGAGTTGTCCAACCCCCCCCTTACTAGCTATGAATGAGAGTGCCAGAAGTCTTTGTTGCTGGTTCAGCTGCCTCCAATGACAGTTGCCATAGTGGGACCTACCATGTGTAAAAAATAGACTCGAATACAGGACTACAATCCCCACAAGCCTTTGCTCCGCTTCCCCAAAATGCTTTGTAATCTCATGGGAATTCTGAGGTGGGGCAAGATTGAGAAAGGATTTAACCTGATGGCAAAGGTTTTTGTGGCTCTTTTGGACTTCTGTTTTGGAGCAGATGCATCTCTTCCATGATGTGAGGTTATTTTGTCTAGGCCTCTGGCTTAGGCACATGTTTCTTACTTGCATATTCTTTAGTCTTTAACCTTTAAAAAACCTCTAAAAAATATAATACTCCTTTCAGAGAGAAACTAATTTCTACCTGCCTCAGTCTCCCCATATTTCTAAATTTTAACTGTTACACATGGTATGCTGCTTTGCACTCCATTTTCACCCCAGTGTAACAGATTTTTCATGCTACCTTTCTAAGTTGTTTTGGGCTGAAAAATTATTTCACTCGGACTTTTTGTGAGTTATGCTGCTCCAGAATTCATTTTGAAGCATTATATCATAGTTTTGGGAAAGTAATTTGGTAGCGATCAGGTAGGTCTATGTATCTTTCACCCATTTTGGTTCTGCCCCTCCAAAACTTTTCTTTTATGGTGTTTTTATAGTACCTTACTGTAAATTTTGGGTTAGGCAAGCATTTCTGAGTTTTTAAACTTTTTCTGTGTTATCTGCTGGCTGTAACAGATCATTTACAGCTTCCACAAAACTCCTAAAAATTCCCATTTAATTTCTTATGCTGCCCCATGATATATCAAATCCATGATCGAGAAAGTCAGGATGTGAAAGGGATCATTGTATTTGTATAATAAAAACTAATATAATGGAGATTCTTTTCTAGCCCTGTCAATTTGCCTGCTAACTCATCTCATAAGCCATGAAAACTTCAAAACTGTAAATCTCTGTAGCAAATATTTCCAAATTTTTTTCTCTTCCATATATGGAATTCTTTGTTTTCTCCACTATAATTTGAGGCTTTTGGTTCTCCTCTTCCCTAAGACATTCATTAAGGCTAGAAGGTACTCAAGTCCTCTTTCACTTGTTACAGGGACTTATGGTATGTTCTGGGCTATTGTTTCACTATGTTCACTAAATACATTGCTGCAATGGACTGGCCTTGCAATGTGTTCTCTACTACCCTATTGGTGACAGCTCTACACACATTCTCTGATGATATGTTGCTTTACTGGTCCCTGTTGGCCTCAGCTGAGAAGTGCTTCAAGAACTGGTTGGATAAGTAGTATCTGCTGGGTATTACTCTCTCCTACTTATCTCTTCAGGTTCACACAAAATTCAAATGTGCAGGAAAGTTAGGTGACTCAGTGACTTGAGAGACAAGCCTTAAGGCCAGAGGTCTTAGGTTCATATCTGACCTCTGACACTTCCTAGCTGTGTGACCCTGGGCTTGTCATTTAATTCTCATTGCCTAGCCCTTACCATTCTTCTAGCATCAATCCAATAACAGGATTAATTCCAAGATGGAAAGTAAGGATTTCTTTAAAAATTCAAATGTGATAAGATATGGAAAATAGTTTACAAACCATAAAACATTAGAGAAATGTTCATTCTTATTCATTTTTTTGTCTGCCTATCTCTTTGTCTCACAGAATCTAATATAATGAGTGTAAGGTACCTCAGAAGCCATCTAGTCCAAATCATGCCTGGAAAAGAATCCCTTCAACTATACCACCAGTAAGGGATCATATGTGCTTTAAGACCTTGAATGAAGGGGGATCCGTGACCTCCTAAGGTGTCCTATTTTCCTTTTGGTCTCTAATTGTTAGGAAATTTTCATCCATACATCAGACTTAAATCTGCTTCTTTGCAACTTCTTGCTTTTTAAGTACCACCTTCTAGAACAAAAGCAGAACTAAGTCAAAACCTTTTGAGGATGTTTAGCCTAGAGAAAGAAAAATTTGGAAGAGGCTAGGAGTGGATGGGCAGAGACATTATAGATATCTCTATTATGTTATAAGTCCTTGATTTACCAGACCACTTCCCCTAACTAAAATAAAAAAGTATATAGGTTTAGTCTGGCATGATCTGTTTTTGATGAAGCACTAGCTTCACTGTCCCCTATTTTTCTTTCCATGTATCCCTTAATAATGTGACTCAGAATTTTGCCAGAAATATAAGTTAAAGCCTCCTGGACTATAACTTGCACCTTTTCCCATCTGTCCATTTTAAAAAATTGTTATAACATGCCACCTCACCCATTTGCCAAGATCTTTCAACAATCACTGAGTCAGGAATCACCTCTACCAGTTCTTTCAGTGTCCAAGAATGTAGTTCATCTGAGTCTGGTAACTTAAGTTCATGAAAGGAAGAAACATGCCATCTGGCAATTTCTTATTTTAAGCAATCTTTTTTTACTCTCTAGTTCAGGACCATGAGGTGGTACAATAGAGAATTGGTCCTGGAGTCAGGAAGATCTGAATTTAAATCCAGTTTGAGACTAGATGTGTGACCCTGGGCAAATCACTAATTCTGCTTGCCTAAATTTCTTCATCTATAAAATAAGCTGGAGAAGGAAGTGACAGACCACACCTCTACTAATGCAGATCATCATCAGCCATACTCTTATACCCTTAGAGAGTTGCCTAGGGTACTAAGATGTTAAGTGTGATTTGCTCATGTGCCCAAAATAGGACTTAAACCAAAGTCTTCCTGATGAAGAGGCCAGCCCTTTACCTCTATGCCTTGCTTCCTTTTATTGCCTTTTAGAATATGCAGAAACATCCATACCAATAGAAAAAAATACTTAGAGGAAAGCAAAAAACTAATTAGAAAATGAAAGTTTCCATTATATTTTATAGCTGTGCTAGAGTCATCTATAATTTATTTGTGAATCCAGATCTTTAGCTAAATAACTTCCAATTTGCCATCTTTCTGATTTTTCTTCCCCCTCCCCGTCTGAATTAACCATCTTATTTTGCTGATGAGTACAATTTATTCCCATGTCCATGAAGGTGGCTGAAGCAGGTGAGGTAGAACACTTAGGGCTTGACCAGACCTAGAAGCAATGACCTCATTCTCAGGAATCTTAATGCCTTCCCCATAATGTTAAAACAAAAAACACAAAAGATAAAATTGACCAAGTTGACTGAATTAATCTGGCTTCTTTTCCAGATCCTGAGGACTGAAGTTAAAGTGGACAATCAAAACTAAAGAATGTTCTGGTCACTCTAGCCTATATCTAGGCTATTGAGTCTTTCAATGTAATCTAGATGTTGCTCCCCCCTTTCAAAAATTTTTCTTAAGCACCCCCTTTTCTGTAGTTCAGTAGAACCAGGTAGTGTCATAAATTATAATCTGACTGGTCATAGACTCATTAAAACTACTTTAATAGTTCTGTATTTTTTCAGGTTGACAAAAGCTGCCAAAATCATCCACTGCATCCAGGGCCATTGCCAGTCATCTTGGTTTATCTTGGCATTAAATTTTAATGACTCTGGAAAAAAGAGTGAGGCTGATGACTTTATGCAACTTATTGCCATTTGCATGGAAGTCAAGATATCATCTGTGATGTCACTAGTCCTCTGAAAAACTAGGATGAAAACAATCATGGATAGTAGAATTAAAGATTGTTTTAGAGAAGGGGAGACACATTTGTATTTAGCATGTAAGAAGTCAGTAGATAATAAGGAGAAGTTGGAGATTACACTGGGACTGGAAGGTGATAAATAGGATAATCTCTGAGAGAAGATATATTTTAGAGATGTTTGCCTTGACAAGGAGAAAGGTTATCTTTTCATGAGAGATGGGTAAAAGAGGAGATTTGTGAAGATATGTGAGAGGTGAAATCAGTTTTATTGTTAGTATAGAGGTAATGTTAAGAGAACTCAGGAAGAAACTCTGGGACCCAAACATGAAGTGAGTAGAGTGAGTGGGTCATCTGGGAAGCAGAATTTTCAGGAAAACTATATTGATTACATCAATACAGAGGATGACAGAAGATGGTTATTATAAACTAGCCAGTGGAGTTAAAGAAATTGGCAACTCTTTTTTTTTTTTAATTTTTAGAGGTTTATTGAAGACTAAAATATAAAGAAAATACAAGTAAGAGAGGCACGTGTCTAGGCCCTATTCACGACCACTCACATCTTGCCTGCTAGGTGGAGAGCTGGGTCTGCTCCCAAGCGGAAGTAGGAAAGAGCGCAGAACCTTTTTACAACCAGGTTAAATACCCCATCTCACTCTAGGCCCAGGTGAGGTTACAAGGCATTCTGGGGAAGTGGAGCAAGGACTTCTGGGGATTGAAGTCCTGGATTCAAGTCTCCGTTTGATCCTCTTTGGGAAGAAGGACTTCCCCAAAGGATCATAAAAACAATCAATTTAAAGATTACAATAATTTGAGGCTAAGAGAAAAAAAAAAACAACCAATAATTGCTGGACGCTTTGACAAAAAGCCAATTAGGGGAAATTGGCAACTCTTAAAAGGCAATCTAGCAGGACAGCTAATTGGCATACTGAATAAAACAGCAGGCCTGGAGTAGGGAGGACTCCCTAGGTTCAAATCTGGCTTCACACACTTCCTAGCTATGTGACCCCCGGCAAGACACTTACCTCCATTTTTCTATCCTTTGCCTTTCTGTCTGAGGATTGTTACTGAGATAGCAAGTAAGGGTAAAAAGGATTGTACAATTTAGCCATTATAATTCTAAAGAGGATTTTTTTTAGCCCTTCTTAAGAAGAGACAAATTAATCATTCATAGAGAACTTGATTGTTTCCTCTACAATTATGTTTTTTCCTACAGTTTGGCAATTTGCAAAAACATTGCTTCATATTGTCAGTATCTCTCTTCCACTCTTAAGAATAGTGAGACACTCAAAGAATTGGATCTGACTGACAACCACTTTGGGGATTGTGGGGTGAAGTTCCTATGCAAAATCTAGGGAAATTAAGTATAAACTACACACATGCTGAAGTAAGACCCCCACAAGTTTCCTTTAGGAAAAATTCTTTGGCCCAGAAGATAGGCAGAAAGGAAAAGCAGCACAAATCTGAGAAGAAGGACTAGAGGCTTCCTGTCTGAAGATGGATCAAGGGGCTGTGTCTCAACATATTGATCTCTCCAAATTCTTCTTCATTCCTCTTTTGTCCTAGGGCCCAGTTAGTAGGAAAGGAATTTGCTAAGGGAAAGGTCCACTTTCTATTGACAGGCCCATGGAAATTTCTTCATCCTTCTAGCTCCTATTAGAGGATGTTGGGGAACAATGCACCATGTTAATGAGGAAACATTGTATTTTAATAAAATCCAAGATTTTGAAATTTTTTGTTTGAGAAAGATCTTCAAGGAAGAAGCTTGCTAACTCCTAAATCCAGAGAAAACAATAGTCCAAATGTTTGCTTCAGGGCTACTTGGGAAATGGCAAAAGACTGAAAGGAAGGCATCCAGTACTCTGGACAACACCTGTAGAAGAAGAATAAACTATAAGCCTTTGCAGATCACACACTGGTCAAGGGAGTACTCATTTAGATGAGATCACAAACCTATTGAAGTACTTAAAACTATAATAATGGCCTCGATAGCTTCACATTTCATACCCAAAGTCTACCAGAATGATCCACATAGATGGATCATGAGGGAGCATAATGTAATTGAAAAAGCAGTGAGCTTTGTGTAAGAAGGACTGGATTCAAGTCTTCAATATACTATTTACTGTGAAATGATAGATAAGTAATTTAATATTAATAAGTATAATGTAAATATAAATAAACATATAAAAATAAAGATAAAGATAAGTAATTTAACTTCAATAAATACCTTATTTCCTATATATTTTTTAAATTTTAATTTATTTTCCAGTGGGCTATTTAAAGGGGCAATAATCAAGGCAGTTACTGAATTATCAGGTACAATTTGAAGTATATATATATGTTATAAATAAAAATTGATCTGAAGGGTTATTGCCAGTTTTATAAGCATTTATTAGGGGAGAGAGAGATTGATAGAGGTAGAGAGAGAGAGAGTCTGGGTCTTAGCCTTTCTAAATCTGATACTTCATTTAGCAGGATAGCTGAGATCCCCATTTGTCAGAGATCGCCAGGTAAAATAAGGGGAGAAAGACAAACTCCCAATCCCAAAGAAACCTAAAAAAAAAAAAAAGACTGCCACTCAGCTTCCTGCACTTGTTTTAAAACCCTGTCAGCTCCACCTGTACCACGTTGTCACCCAGAATGCCCTCCCTGACAGGGAACCCAGGAACCTGCCCAGCCTTCTGGCACATGATGAGACTTTGTGACTCCTATGTCCTACCACCAGGATGCCCAGGATCCAAGCTCCCTAAATAATTACTTCATACATATCTCTTTTCTACTATCTCCCTTTCTGAGCCCCACCCCCTCAAAAATTAAAATGCATGAAATGAAAATATATTTATATAAAAATTCCTTTTTATATGCAAAAATTAGGTCTTTAATGAATAAAAATCTATTTTCTCTCTCTTCTACTTAATTGAAAAAAAACCTTCTAACAAAACACTCATAGACAAAACAAATTTCCAAATGGCTATATCCAAACATATATATACTCCTTGAGTCCATTACTTCTTTGACGTGAAATGTGTCGCATGGTCATCATGAGTTTGATAGAGAAATGTTCATTATTGTGCTGATCAGTTCAAACACCACTGTCAACAGAAAGCCTTTGCCAGTCATCCAAGACACTTGTGGCCTCCTCTTTTAGTTATCTCCTGTTTAATCATTATTTTTATGTACCTATTTATGTATGATTTCATACTACATTAGAATGTAAACTCCTTGCATCTATGAAGTCTAGCATGGTGCCTGAAAAATAGTAATCTCTTAATAAATGAATATTGACTGATTAATTGATGGAATGATTGAGACAAATTTCCAGAAGAATATTAGAATAATTTCTTAGAGTCAAGGGGATGAATTTTGAAAATTAAAAAAAGGGAAATGGACATCAAGAGCTACCCTGGCTTCATTACAAATAAAAAATGTTGGGCTAATTTCATTTCCTTCTTTGATAGGTTTACTAAACTGGTGAAAAGAACAGGGGATCTCTATAGCCCTCGTATAGCTAGATTTGAGCAAAGCAATTGATAGTTAAGAACATTTAACACTAGCCTTTCAAGACAACTTTGGATTTTAAAGCAAAGAATCTTACTTCCTGACTTCTGAACCATATCTCTGATGTGATGGGTGGTCTTCCCTATAATGCTAGAAGACACCTTCCTGGTGCTGTGTAGCTGCTCTAAGGATTATGTGGTCATCCCTGGCATCTGGAAGATCTCTAATCCAGGCTGAGTTCAGAGTCTACCAAATCAGAGTGGCTCAGAAAAATGAAGTCACAAGGATCATAAATGGGATGAGGGAAAGGAAATTGTTCTTTTTTGCCTCAGAACCCTAGAGAAAGGAGGTTACTAGGAGAGTGCTAGCATGTTCATGGTGCAGCTGCAAAATTGGCTCAGGAGGAGATGGCTAGAAGAGTGCTACCAAGGGTGAGCACTGGCTACGGAAGCCCACCTAGTGGGGCTTGGGGCTGTCCAGGAAAGTGCTAGCATGCCTGAGGTCTGGTTGGGAAGGTGGCCCAGCTGGTTGGGAGAAGAGGATTATAAAGGGAACAGCCAGTCACATATGGCTGGTACCTTTACTTTCTGTAGCCCACTTTTTATTATTCAACCAAAAATTATGAATTAATAAAGAGTCTCCAGAGAATTTTAATCTTAACATGATATCTCTTGTTAGTCATGTGGATGATATAGAGAGATAAGAGTAGGGTAATAGTTCCCAACTGTAAGTCACAGCTCCCTGTTGTTGTTTTTTCATTAAGTCTATGAATGCATAAAAATGTATTAATGAAATGAGAATAACATTTTAAAATATATGTATTTTCTCAGTGAAAAAGAAACTAATAATACAGTTCTCTAAGATGATTAATTGGAGAGGAGTTGTGGATTTGCTGATCTGAAATCCCAGATCCTAACATATGGGAAAATGTACTAACAAAACTATTATAAACACTAGGTATATTGAAAAAAACCATAGATATAAGAAGGGCCACTATTTTTATTATTAAGATTAGCACTATGCTTTAAGGAAGCACTGTAATATGACCCAAAGCACCTAGGATTTAGGGTCTGAATCTCAACCCAAGTCTTCCTAATGGTACCACTTACTATGTGACCATGGGCATGTCAATTCCCAAACTGAATTTCAATGTCATATTTTGTAAAATGAAGAGAATAGTATTTACACTCCCTGCCTCAAAGGAGTGCTATAAGGAACATGCTCATAAACAATCCTTTGAACTATGGGGAAGTGAGTTGTTTTTAGTGATCTATTACTAATTCAATTAATGTTTATTAAATTCTCACTGTGTGATGACCATGGTGATAACCTAGGTGAATCAGTTGGATTACACAGCATTCACAAGTTATTTTTTTTAATCCTTACCTTTCATCTTAGAATCAATACCATATATTGGTTGCAGGGCAGAAGAGTGTTAAGGGATAGGCAAGGGATACTGCAGAGTCACACAGCTAGGAAGTGTGTAAGGTCAACTCTGAACCTAGAATATCTAGTCTCTAGACCTGGCTCTCAGTCCATTGAGCCACCTAGCTAGACCACATTAAAAAATTCTAATCTGCTCCTGTTCTTGAAAACTGGAAAAGTTTGGGGGATGGGGAAAATAAAATGAGATCACCAAGTACTATCTTGAGAGCCTCCTAGAATAGAGCCATCCAAGCTTCAAAAGAGTAAGCCAACATACATACAGTATTATCAGGGGCAGGAGTTGATGCAGATGTTCTGTGAATGAACTATAGGGTTGACTGATTCAGCTGATCAAAGTTAACTTGAGAGGAAGAGACAGTGTTCACACACACACATACTTCTTTTCTGTCTCTCCAGGAAGAAGCTAAATGTTCATCTGTACTGTTTTTGCTTTCTTACTACCTACTTCCATTTGACTCATCTTTGATATGGGAGTTTTTCTCATTTCCCAAATTCTTATTTTCTCTTTTGGTTGTTAAACTCTGATAAAGTTGCTGCCTATCAAATGGGACAAGGAAGACAGGAAGAAATTCTTCTTTGAGACTAATGACATATCAGCCCAATAAGAATGGGCTGAGGCCTGGAGCCCCAAAGGGAAAAAGAAGTGAATGTTTTTGATAATATGCACGATGAAATTACCCAATGATCCTAGCTCTATTTAAATTTCCATTAAAAAGAGAGAGAGAGATAGATAAAGGGGGCAGCTGAGCGGCTCAGTGGGTTGAGAGCCAGGCCTAGAGACGGGAGGTCCTAGGTTCAAATCTGACCTCAGATACTTTCTAGCTGTGTGACCCTGGGCAAGTCACTTAACCCCCATGGCCTAGCCCTTACCATTCTTCTGCCTTGGAGCCAATACATAGTATTGACTCCAAGATGGAAGGGTTTTTTTTTGTTTGTTTGTTTTTTAGGGTTTACAAAATGATTTTCTTTTTTTTTCCTTTTAAATATTATTTTATTTGGTCATTTTCAAACATTTTTCATTGGAAACATAGATCATTTTCTTTTCCTCCCCTCCCCCCCCCACCCCTTCCATAGCTGACATGTGATTCCTCTGGGTATCACATGTGTCCTTTAGCTGAACCCATTTCCATGTTGTTGGTATTTGCATTAGGGTGTTCATTTAGAGTCTCTCCTCAATCATATTCCCTCAACTCCTGTGGTCAAGCAGTTGCCTTTCCTCGGTGTTTTTACTCCCACAGTTTGTCCTCTGCTTGTGGGTAGTGTTTTTTCTCCTAGATCCCTGCAGATTGTTCAGGGACATTGCATTGCCACTAATGGAGAATTCCATTACGTTCGATTGTACCACAGTGTATCAGTCTCTGTGTACAATGTTTTCCTGGTTCTGCTCCTTTCGTTCTGCATCACTTCCTGGAGTTTGTTCCAGTCTCCATGGAATTCCTCCACTTTATTATTCCTTTGAGCACAATAGTATTCCATCACCAACAGATACCACAATTTGTTCAGCCATTCCCCAATTGAAGGGCATCCCCTAATTTTCCAATTATTTTTGTCACCACAAAGAGCGCAGCTATGAATATTCTTGTACAAGTCTTTTTCCTTATTATCTCTTTGGGGTACAAACCCAGCAGTGCTATGGCTGGATCAAAGGCAGACAGTCTTTTATCGCCCTTTGGGCATAGTTCCAAATTGCCCTCCAGAATGGTTGGATCATTTCACAACTCCACCAGCAATGAATTAATGTCCCAACTTTGCCACATCCCCTCCAGCATTCATTACTTTCCTTCACTGTCATGTTAGCCAATCTGCTAGGTGTGAGGTGATACCTCAGAGTTGTTTTGATTTGCATTTCTCTGATTATGAGAGTTTTTTTTTTTTAAGAGAGAGAGCCAGAAGTGTCATACTGTAGAGCAGTCATTGCAGATTTACCTCAAGAAGCTTGAATCAACAAGCTTTCCTGATCTTTATTTTTTTTTAATTCTGAATTTTGCCAATATTATCTGAGGAATGTATCTATTGGAAAAAAAAGTGGAATTATTAATGAAATTGTAAATCTTCACTATGTGCAATTAGTTATTTTTTAAAAGTATATTACAAATTCAGCATGCTGTAAAAGCTACTCGGCTTATCTATTTCTTACTGAGTTTCATTGTCTTCTCTTCTATACAATTTTAAATGCTCCAATGACTCTCTTTTCCTATTTTTTTCTTTGTTTTCATTTTGATAGAACCATTGTCACTCACCTTCACTCCTCTTTCAGAAAAGAAGTAAAAAGTAAGGAAAATAAAATCCTTATGAAAATATGTATTTTGCATATATTTTTAGAAAAAATAAATCCATAAATTGTATGTAAGTTTTATTCTGTGCCTTGAGCTCATCATTCCTCTGCCTGCTTAGATTTTCAAAATGCAGAGATGGCAGGATGAAGTGAAGATACCCAATAAGCACAATAGCCTACTTGAAGGATATCAATCACACATGTTGCCATAACAAAGCTACTATAACCAACTAGCAGTTCTTCTAGTTATTAACTCACTAGTTTTGAACTCACCCCTAGTGATTGGAGGAGTATTCCAAATATGAACTACAACTCAAACAAAATAGATGGTCTTAGGTTTGATTTCCCCATAATGGTACACACTGTCACAGGTAGGACTAAGGAACAGACTCTTATAACTCTACACAGATAAATATAGAATCTAATCATCTCGGCTTCATTAGTAGTAAATTCTGTACTGATTTTCAAAAAATTCTGTTTATAACAAAGTTTCATGTACCTCTAAAGCCTACAATTCTCTAGTTTCCTGATTCTTCCAAAGGGCAGAATTAGAAGAATGAGCAAAAGTTTCAGAGAGGTAAATTAAGGTTGAACATGTAGGAAATTTCCTAGTAATTTGTATTATTTTAAAATGGAATGGGATGCCAACCAAAAGGATTCCCATCAAAGGAGGTTTTCAAACATGCGGGCAAGTGATGATTTGTCAGGACTATGGTAGAGGGAATTCTATTTTAGTTTCACTTTGGACTAGATGATCACTGAGTTTCCTTCCAACTCTTATCATCAAAAATCTACTTCTAGTCCTATGATGCAAGAGATGATCTTGTACATCCTCCTTTACAAAGTAGGAAACTCCTCTACTATGCCCAAGAAAAGTGATCACACAGCCTTTGTTTGATTACCTCCAGAGAGGGTTCAAAGTTAATCAGCTAAGTTTACCCTTACACAACGATTTACTTCTCTATAATTAGCACCATAGGCTAATGTACAAATGGTTTCTCCTAATGCTGTTAAGTGATATTTTCCAAGAAGAAGGATAGTCCTAAACAAAGAAGTATCAACATTTGCTCTAAGGTTTGAAGGCTTTCCCTTTTATCTAGTCAGAATCCTGATATCAGAAGAAAGCAGTGATGCATAGTGAATAGGAAGCTGACCTTAAAGCCAGGAAAAGTTGAGTTTAAGGTCTACCTCTCATACATACCAGCAGTGTAATCTGGGGAATGTCACATAAGCTCTCAACATTTTGTAAAACTCTCTAAGACTACAAGTTCAGAGAAGATACAAACCAAATTAGTGAATGGAAAGTCTTTTATCCCAGAGTTATTATTCAAACAAAATTACAGTAATAGTCCCCATCTCTATCTTGGTCTTATAACTTCTGGTAATTAAGCCCTCATACATGGTTTCTACATTTTGAACCTTGACGTAGTGCACCACCAGTTCCTAAGACACCTAACACTCGAGCCATTATCTGTTTGGTTCTCAGGCCATAGATGATAGGATTCAAAGTGGGTGGAATGACCAAATAAAAATCAGCAAGGAGCACCTGGGTGTGCAGAGGCACCACATCCTGCCCAAACCACTCCACATAGTGAGATATCATCCCAGGAAGATAGTAGAGCACCATGACCCCTACATGGGAGCCACATGTGCTGAGAGCCTTAAGTCGGGCATTCCTGGAAGAAAGTCTAAATACTGCCTGTAGAATCAGGCTATAGGAGGTGGCAATAAAGGACACATCAGAACCCACAATGATAGAGGAACCAATGAGACTATAAAGGCTGCTGGGCATGTAATCAGCACATGCCAACTTGGCCACAGCCATGTGCTCACAGTAGGAATGGGGAACCAGGTGGGAGCCACAGAATGGCAGCTGAATCACCATCCAGCTAAGTGGAGTCATAATCAGAATAGCTCTCATCATGATAGCCATGCCTATCCCCAACATCATCTTGGGTGTGAGGATGGTCTGGTAATGCAGGGGTTTGCAGATGGCCACATAGCGATCAAAGGCCATAGCAAGCAATAGCCCAGTCTCAGCAGCTGTGGCTGCATGAACCACATACATCTGGGCAAAGCAGGCACTGAATGTGATGCCACCATCACCTGACCAGAAGATGCTCAACATCTTGGGAGTTACAGAGGTGGCCATGATGATGTCAACAGCTGCCAAAACACACAGAAAATAGTACATGGGCTCATGAAGAGTAGAATCCCTCCAGATCACAGTCAGAATCAGAGTGTTCCCTACAAGGGCCACAGCATACATGAAGCTCAGTGGAGCTGCCAGCCAAGGGTGTACCCAATCCAGTCCTGGGATACCCAGTAAGATGAAAGAATTATCTGATGTCTGGTTGCAAGGTGGTGCCAGCATGACAAGGGAGGCTTCTTTCCTGTGGATAGAACCACAAAGCTCATAAGAGAACAGAGAGCTCAACTTAGGCTTCTATCTCTCACCAATACCATCTCCTATTTGATGACTAATATCCGAGGAACACTTGGAGGAAAATATTATCAGAAATTAATGGTGATGCTAGCAGTGTTTCCAATTCCCCATCCAAACCCATTCTTCTAGAAACCCATGCAATCTTTTGCAAATAAAGCAGTTTCAGTAAAGAGTGAGCCCCAATTAACTCATATATAAGAGTCTAATTACATTTTAGGGTTTTTCCTGCTTATTGATATATTTTTTATAATTTATAATTTTTATAATTTATATTGTGGAAAGATAGACACACAAAAGCACTGGGCTCAGGAGAGGGAGAACAGGAATCAGATGATGTCTGATAAAGGTGAGAAGGCAAAATTGCTTAATCATAATTAATTTGGATCCTAATTTTGCTGCCATTGAGATTTTTTGTCTAGAACAAAAATGGCTAATTAGTAGCAGGTGTTCAAGAAAAGTAACATGATCAAAGCCAGTTGGGTGCTGTTTTGAAGATTTCAGATTCCTAGGCTGAGCTGACATCCTCAGAGATTGAAAGAACTGTGCCACTGTTGGTGATTTGAGAAAATTGTAGAGCATAGGAGAGGTGCTCCAGGACCGAAGGGCCAATGTGGTCTCAAGTTTCATGAAAGGAAGGAGAATAAAATCTGAAAATTTGTCCTGTGACCTTGACTTCAACTCCTAGGGAAATGCTGGTTTATATTATATGAGAGGTGATCAATGAACAGCTAGAGAACAGCAGTGGTCTGTGCTTTGTGATCTGTGGACTTCTAGAGGTCCCTTAGGCCTTTTGAGTGGATCTGTAGGGTCAAAATTATATTCATGGTAATAGTAAGATGTTATTTAACTATTGAAATATCCTCTCTTTTCCAACTACTTATGTATGTGGTATCAAATTCTTTCATGTGTTTGAACAATCACAACAGATTGACTTTTAGAATCAGATATAAGAATCTAACTATCACTTACTAAGTCAAACACTGGAAACTTACCAAAATATGTAAAATAATGTTACTCATTCTCATTATTTTCATTTGCTTTGGAAAATATAGTTATTTTTATTAAAATTGGGTTTAGTTCATTGATATAATAAACTTAATTTAATTTCTATTATGATAAATATAGCCCTCATATACAAAGGCACTTCAGGGTCCTAATAATTTTTAAGAATATAAAAGGATCCTGTGATCAAACGGTTTAAGACTTGCAGATTTAGGAAATAAAGCAACAATAACAAAGAATCTTCAGCAAGAAGCAAACAGGCTAACTTTAATTCCTTTTTTTCATAGGCCCTAAGCTAAAATCTCAGGAAAATGCTTTACATATGGGTTGCCTAGACTTTAATAAAAATATTTTATAAAGTACCACATGGCATTCTGACAGAAAAGATGGAGAGATGTATAGAACTAGATGAATTCAGAAATGGTATTAAAAATAAAAACACTGGTAAAGATTAGTCATAAATGGCTCAATGTCAATTTAGAAAGAAGAGTCCAGTGGAGGTACCAGAATTTCTACTTATTACTTGCTGATTAATATTTTCATTACTGACTTGGATAAAAGCATCCCTAACACATTTGTCATCCAGTTCTTAGTCATCCTTTCTAGTTTTTTATATTTGCAAAGTCAATATTCAAACAGCAGGCAAGAACATTGAGGGGAATCTAATAAGATGGAATTTAATAGGGAAAATTTCAAGTCATACATTGATATTGAAAAAACTGAGATTCACAAATACTGAGTATCCCCCTCCCTTTTACATAGTGCAGTGATAAGTTTAAGACTGCACTAAGACTTTTTGGACACCCTGTATAATATGGGAGAGAGAAATATTTAGATAATATTTTCTCTTAAAAAGAATCTGAGCAACTTGGTAACACAGTGGGTGAAAAAGCTAGGTCTGGAGTTGGGAGGACCTGGGTTCAAATATAGCCCCAGAGACTTCCTAGAGGTGTGACTCTGGGCAAATCACCTGGCCCTGATTGCCTTCTCTTGCCACTCTTTAGTCTTAAAATTGATCCTAAGACAGAAGGGAAAAGGGTGGGGGTGGGGTGGGGGGGGGAGACAGACAGACAGAGAGACAGACAGAGAGACAGAGAATCTAAAGACATTAATGAACTTCAGACTCAATATGAATTTGAAATGTGATATTTTAAAAAAAAGTGCTCTTCAGGTATATTAAAAGAGATGTGGCTCCTGGAAATTAGATGATTGATCATCCTGCTGTTATTCTTTCCTGGTCAGAGAACATCTGGAGAACTGTGTTCAATTCTGAGGACTACATTATAGGAAGGAAGCTGGATGTGTGATTTTTTATTTTTCTATTAGCAGTGCCATGGAAAGTTCACTGCACCAGCTGTGTAACCCTGGGGCAAGTCACATACCTCTCAGTTTCAGTTAATTTGTTTTAGTAGTGTCTTGACTCTTTGAGACCCTAATTGGGGTTTTCTTCACAGAGATACTAGAGTGATTTAACATTTTTTGCCAGCTCATTTTACAGATGAGGAACTGAGGCAAATAGGGTTAAGTGACTTGCTCAGAATCACACAGCTAGTAAATGTCTAAGACCAGACAGTGCTGTGTCCACTGTACCACCTCATTGCC
The DNA here is from genome assembly GCF_027887165.1 of Monodelphis domestica. Lineage (NCBI taxonomy): Eukaryota > Metazoa > Chordata > Mammalia > Didelphimorphia > Didelphidae > Monodelphis > Monodelphis domestica. The sequence goes on from NC_077230.1 coordinate 350,823,601, forward strand.
TTCCTCTGCCCATAATAGGTGTTTAATAAGTGTTCGTTGAATATTAATTTATTGTTAATGAATGGGTCTAATAAATTTCACAGTGGCCTTTGCCTGCACCAAAGGAAGGAAACAAGCATTTATTAAGCACCTATTATATGCTGAGCTCTTTATAAATATTAATCATTTGATGTTCACAACAAATCTGGGGGTAGATGCCATTATTATCTCCATTTTATAGTTGAGCAAACTGAGGCAAGTAAAGATTAAGAGACTTACCCAAGGTCACACAACTAGTGAAGACCACATTTGAACTCAGATCTCCCTGACTACAGACCCAGCTTCCTAGCTAAATAGGTAAAATTTAATTGGTGGATTTTTTCACATTAATTCCTCTAATGCCATATTACCTTCATTTTCTATTTTTACATTTTAACTGAGTTGCCTAGCATAAGGCAGGAATTGTCAAAGAGAAGTTCAATATAAGTTGGCCATGTGATGATAGCCAAAACTGCCAAAGTAATCTGAGGTTGAATCAACAGAAGGCTGGAATGAAAACAAGGGAGGAGATGGTCAACTAAACATGGTCTTCCCAGGACAGAGGACTGTGAATTTGGGACTGCATTCATTCCTAGGGTCCATATTTTAGGAGGGATATGTAAAAGCTCAAACGTGTCCAATATGAAGCAATGAAGATGGGGAGATCCTTTAAATCAAGATTTGTTCCTGGGTGCTACACAGTAATACACAAAAGGTTCTCCATTTCTTAACTGTGTGAATTCTAGAGAACTCTTTCAAGAAGTCTATAAAACATTCAAGTTTTACAGGATATTAACTTCTACATGAATGTAGTCAGAGGGGAACAAGATCTCAAAGTGATATACTTTAGGCATTTTTATGATACAATTGGATTCTGTCTCATCTCTGCCTACTACTCAGAGATTTGTTAAAGACTTAACACTGAAAACTTAGTAGGTCCTCATGTAGGTTTGACTTGACATGCCAGAAAGTTTTACAGGCTTAATCATTGCCACCACAAGTGGAAAATGTCTCAATGGTCCCAATCAGAAGGCCCACAGTCCCTTTTTTGCATTTGTCCCAACGCACTTAACAAGTAGTTCAAGAAAGAATCAGGACATAGTAAATAGCAGGCTGGCTCTTAGGTCACAAAACCTGGGTTTAAATCCTACCTTTGACATTTACCAACTCTATGACCTTGAGCAAATCATTGAAATTTTATAGGTCTCAGTTTCCTCATCTATAAAATGAGGGGTGGAAAACCTGCCTGAGAGGGTCCTCGGTGGGCCTGTATGGGGCCAGAGATCCTGAATGGCTGAGGGGGATCTCTCCAGACAACATAGTATAGTCTGAGTTTGGGGTGTTGGATCAATCTCTAAATCAATGTGTCGGGGAGCACAAACCCTAGCAGTGAAGGGGAAAGTACTCAGTCATTCTATCTGCTCCTAAGGAGGATAGTGACTGGTGACAGGTTGAGAGAAGGATAATCTTAAGTCATATGTCCAAAGGTCAGAGGCCCTGGGCTGAAGACAGGGATATGTTCTGGACCAAACTGAAATTTTGAGACCTTGTATCATGTCCTCAGTCTTCCCATCTGAGAGCCTGAGATTCTGAACTCCTGATTTTGTTCCATGCCTTCAGAGAGACACCTATCTGAAACTGTATCTTCCCCACCCCAGGATTTACCTGCCCTTAGGAAGCCTTCAGGTCCTTCTTTTTCTGAAAGGGCAACAGGAGCATCTGAACCATCCTCTCTCTAGAGGGGAGTATTTATAACCCAGGCTCCTTCTTGCTCTGGGAACCTGCAGCCCTGAAATTCCCTTAGGAGACTGCATCCTTTCTACTGGAATCACCTAGGGAAACAGCCTGAGCTGGTGAGCTGTGAAGAATGGGATATCAGGTGAGAGAACTAGTAATGGAGAAAAGACATTGGCTATGGAGTTAGAGGGCTGGGTTTGAATGCTGCCTGTGCTGATACCACTACCAAGGGAGGTGAGCTTAGAGAAGATACATCCCCTTTCTGGACTCATTTTCTCCCCTATAAAATGGGGATCATACTTTTCTGGCTTCCTATCTCAAAAAGCTGCTATGATGAAAGTGCTTTATCAACCTTAAGCATTCACTGTAAGAATGTGAGTGGTTATTGCCAGATAGCATGGACAACCTGAAACAAAAAACCATCAACTGTGTTCATAGAAATATAAACGGAGAGTTGAAATGGATCTCAGAGACCACTGGACCCACCCACTGCCTTGTGTTGATGAGAAAAAATGAGATCTAGAGAGAGAGGTTAAGTCCCTGGTGTCTCAGATAATGTCTTAGGTGAGGTTTGAATCCAGGTCCTCTGATTACCAGACCAATGTTCTTTCCACTGTAATTACTGAAGGCAAGAGTAGAACTATAACTAGAAAGTTTAGATTTCCAAGACAATTGGTTGAGGAGGATGGAGAAGATATACAGACACTAGAGATAATGACCGCTCTGAGTGTTGCTGGAGAGGGTCACACTGAAGGAGGAAGAGAGAGAAAATGGTATTGAGTGACATGCAGGAGGGAAGAAAAATGCCAGGTGGTAACTTATTCTAAACAATCTTTTTTTTTTTTACTTTCTAGGTGGTAAACTCAAGAGTAACTAGGTGATAAGTAGATAAAGGGCGGGGCTTGGAGTTAGGAAGATCAGAGTTTAAATCCTGTGTGACTCTGGGTAAATCACTTAACCCTGTTTGCCTCAGTTTCTTCATCTATAAAATGAACTGGAGTAGGAAGTGATAGACCACTCTAATATCATTGCCAAGAAAATCCAAATGGAGTCACTAAAATGATTAAAATGACTGAACAACGGATGGCAAACTCAGTTGTTTCAACAAAAGTACAAGTGTTTTAAGGGTCCCTTAAATTTTATTGCCCTGGGACAAATTCCTGATTGCTCCCATGCTAGCTGCACATCTGGTGAAAAGATTTTGTTTTAAATTCTGATTTTGACACTCAATGGGTAAGTAAGCATTGGCAGGTCACTTACTCTTCTCAATTCAACAAGTATTTTAAGGATTTGTATATGCCAAGCACTGTACTGGGTATTATCAATATCCTTCCCTACTTAAAAAAAAAATGTAGTTATTGCCCTCAACTTGCTTACTTTCTACGAGGGGAAAAACATATATAAAATACAATTTCTTAGGGAATTATTAACAATTGGGAGGTTCAAAAAAGACCTCTTCTAACAGCACTTCTGCTGTAGCTGAGCTGAGTCAAGAATTCTATAAGGAGTATCAATGAGGAATGAGAGCATTCCAGCCATGAGGAACATGGGAGCAGGAGATGAAATGTTGTGTACCAAGAAAAGGAAATAAGGGAATTTAATTGGAAATTAGAGTGTGTGAGAGGAAAAAATATTAATTTAGTCAGAGAATATAGGTTGAAGCTAGGTTTTGAAAGATTTTGAACGATAACCACAATAGTTTCTGTTTTTCACTAGAATAATGAAGGCTAACATAATGGAAATTCTTTTCTAGCCCTGTCAATTTGCCTACTGATTCATCTCATTAACTATGAAAGATCCAATTTTTTCTTCTACATGTTAAATTTTTTGTTTTATCCATCATAAGTCGAGGATAGAGATTTTGGTTGTTTTTCTCCCTAAGTCATTGTTCAGATTGGAAGGTCCTCAAAGTGCTCTTTTACTTTCAACTGGGCCCTCTCACATGTTAAGGCCCCCAGGATGGCAGCCCCAGGTTCAAGGAACTCTATAGTGCTACATTTATCAAAATTATAGCTTTATGTGTCATTACTGAGATTCTTTTTCCTCTAGTCATCCAGAGGACAAAATTACTTCAAAGCAAAGGCATGAAATAGCATAGTAAGATTTTCAAAAGAGTATTATCCCACTACCAAAAAAGAGAATTACCTCCTCACCTATTATAAACTTAGGTCATATATTCCCTCAAATATACACACCAATGGGGGAAAAGAGCATGTGGAAGGATGATAAGTGAATGGCCTCATAGGAAATAGATGAGAAGGAACAACTGATGAATGTCTTATTTAATTTTTAAAATGTACTGCTACCAGTGAGGTCCTGTTCTTCACTGGGCCAAGTGTTTCTTTTGGGCTTCAGTATGTTCACTAAGCACATTGCTCCAAAGAGCAAACCTTGGCTATGTATTCTCTGCTAGCCTATTGCTGACAACTCAACATATATTTTCTACTGATATTTTGCTCTGATGTTACCTGTTGGCTTCAGCTGAGTGGTATTCTGGAAATACATGAGTGAATAGTCTCTCTTCCCTGCTACTAGCTCCTAGACTTAACCCTTTAGTGCCACGTACACCATCTAAGTTTCAGTCTGCTAAGGTATTTTTACTAGAACCTTTCACTGAGAAGGGCCTGCTTACAGCTCTTTAGTTACAGTTGCTACATTCAACCAATAAAATTCAAGCAGAGTGCACCTTAAGTAGAGCACTGGTCTTAGAGACAGGAAGATCTGATTTCAAAGCCTGCCTTAGAAGCTTACTACTTTAAGTCAGATCAACAACACTCTATATAATAAGGCAATAAGGCAGCTGTCACCACTATGTTTTCCCATCTCCAGGCCTGGCTCTCTATCCACTGCCCCCAGTAATATACTCTTAAAGGGGAAAGTAAAGTATAGATATAACAGAAGTCTGTGGTTTCATCTACAATTCTCTTTGTCTTCTCTACTTTGCATAGATTTGCTTTACTTAATACTAAATTTAGAATTTAAAAGTTTTAAAGAAATGAAGAAGATAATAAATAACTAGAATATACAGTGCTCATAGGGCTGGGTCATACTAATATAATAAAAATATCCATACTACCAAAGTTTGCAGATGAATTATTATTCCAATCAAATTAACAAAGGAACATTTTATAGTGACAACCAAAATAGCAAATTCATTTGGAGGATATCCACAGAAATAATCAAGGTGGTAATGACAGTATAATAGTCCCAATTAGACAAAGAATCAGAAATAATGTAACTCCATAACCCAGTGTATTAAAAATTTAAAAATATAAATTACCCAGGGAAAAAAAAAACCTACTAATTTTATAATAGAAAAAAATTGGGAAAGTAGTCAGTCAATTAGCATTTTAAAGAGCCTAGTAAGTGCCAGACGTTGAACTCAGCACTTTGGATACAAAGAAAGGCAAAAGCCAGTCCCTATCCTCCAGCAGCTCACAATCTGGGGGAGACAACATGCAAACAAATACAGCATGTACAAACAAGCTAAATAACGGATAAAACAGGAAATAAACAAAAGCAGGAAGGCACTAGAACGAAGAGAAATTGGGGAAAGTTTTCCATAGAAGGTGGGATTTGAGCTGGAACTTAAAAGAATCCAAGGAAGTCAGGAAGCAAAAGCGAGAGTCATCGAAGTTAATAAACGGAAGTGACAAGACGGGAGAGACTGTTTTAGGAAAATCACTTTAAAGGCTGAAAGGAAGGTGGATGAATACTAGCAATAATCCTATGATATATTCTAAAATAAAATCAAAATGGACTGGTGACCTGAATATTAAAACCATTTTAGCCATAGGGGAAAGTGGGTAACAGACGACCTGTGGAGCCATAAAGAGGAAGAGGAGTAAAGTTCGAGAGCTTCACCAGAAGAGAGCTACTCTCGACCCCCCCTTCACTGTTCATTGGCCGGGAGAATTTCCCTTTTCGCTGCGGATTGGCGAGATCTTGGCGAGACTTTGCCCGTGAATCATTGGTTATTGCCTGTGGAGTTAGCGACTACGCGGCTGCTTATTTCCTGCTTATTGGTTCCAATGGGGAGGCGGGGCGAGCGGCGGTCCTGCCCCCGGAAATCGTCAGTCACTTCCTCTTTCAGCTTCCTTCGGTGATGGAACCGGACCGGCACCTGATGAGTGGTCTTCTGAGGTCTGTCCTAGGCACGCAGCTACCCCCCCCCCCCCATTTCCTGGGTCCCACGTTAGTACTTTATCTCAAGTAGGTCGTCTCCTAGGCCCCTTTTCCCCGACTGGGCTTTTTTTAATTTGTGTCTGTTTGTCTACCTTAAAGGGGTTAAGAGGGCGGGATCAGTGCGCGCCTGGCCTTTGGCTTCCTACGCTTGTCCCACTTAATGCAGGAAGGTCACATTACCTGTGGTTAACGACCTTGAATAACCTTCTGAGGCAGCCTATTACCCTTTTGGTCGGAGCTCTAATTGTTAGGAAAACTTCAACCATACAACAGACCTAAATCTGCCTCTGCAACTTCTTGCTTTAAGTCCTGCCCCCAAGAATAAAGCAGAACCAATCCAATCCCTTTTCCACGTGCCATCCTTTCAGATTTCATCGAAACTGAAGATGCTCAGCTCGGAGAAGGGAAAATGTGGCAGAAGGTGGTGACTGGTGGGCAGGTTAAAGGTTACTTTAAATCCTTAGTCTATCTGTGTACTAGCCCTGTCCCAACAACGACAAAAACTGAAATTAGTTTATTTTTGACGTGACTTGATTTGTTGTTGTTGTTTGTTTTTTAAATCCTTACCTTCAGTCTTAGAATCAATACTAAGTATTGATTCCAAGGTAACAGAGTGGTAAGGGGCAGGCAATGGGGCTTAAGTAACTTGTTCAGGGTTACAGATCTAGGAGGTTTCTAAGGTCAGATTTGAACCTACGACCTCCCATCTCTAGGCCTGGTTCCCAGTCCACTAAGCCATCCAACTGCCCTCTAACGTGACCTGTTTTTGATGAAGCACTAGCTTCATTGTTTCCTGTTTTCCTTTCTTTGTGCCCCTTAATAATGTGTTCCAGAATTTTGCCAGAAATAAAAGTTAAAACCTCCTGGCCTATAATTTGCAAATTTCCCCATTTGTTCTTTATTTTAAAATTGGGGGGTGGGGGGGAAGGCAGCTGGGTAGCTCAGTGGATTGAGAACCAGGCCTAGAGGCAGGAGGTCCTAGGTTCAAATGTGCCATCAGACACTTCCTAGCTGTGTGACCCTGGGCAAATCACTTAACCCCCATTGCCTAGCCCTTACCACTCTTCTGCCTTGGAACCAATACTTAGTATTGATTCCAAGACAGAAGGTAAGGGTTTAATAAAAAAATAATAATAGTAAAAATTGGTATAACATGCCACCTCTCCCATTTGCCAAGATCTTTCAAAGATCATTGGCAATAGGGCAGGAATCACATCTTTCAATTCTTTCAGTTTGATAACTTAATTTCACTGAGGTCAGCTATATTGATCAAATCAATAATTTAATTCAATACTTAAGTGTATCTGTGATCTCCTTAAAACAGAGGACCACAACTCATCTACAAGTTTATGCATATGGAAAATTTCTTTCATCAGTATATATCCTACAAATCCAAGAATTTGCTATCATCATTCTATGCTATAAGTTTCTGAGAAACAAAGACAGTTTATGCCTGATCCCAAATCCCCTGGTTCTATTTTGGACTTCCATATCCATGGTTTCTCCACCTTCCTTAATGGAATTTTAAGAAGAATGGTATTTTTTTAAAAGACCTTTTGCTGCTGTTGTTGTATAGATCAACCCCCAATGAATGCAGAGATTCCTTCTTTGAAGCCTCTAGCAAATGATGTTTTAATACTATATTTCCTCTCTTTCCCCTTGCCTCAGTGCTGTCTTATTCTTTTGAAAATTTAGTTTATCCATTTACTATCTACTATGTTTGGGGCCCAACCAGATGTTTGCTCCACCAGGCCTTGGGTCATCTGAAGAAATGGCAAGAGATGGCCTGGAATCATGAAGTCCCTGAGAAGAGAACAACTAATTGGAAGGCAGGCTCAGGCTTCTGGCTAAGAGGGATAAAGTGGTATCTAGTATTCACCACTCAAGCTTTATAACCTCATATCTGGAGTCCAACTACTCCCTGCCTGAGTACTCCAAGGACCCATAGATTTGGACAGTTTAGGGCCACTTCAGCCAAAATGTTGGAAATGATCTTCCTCCTCCTGACCCCTTGGATTAGATCTATTCTTGATTTATGACCTTTCCCAAAGTCCTAAGACCATTCTGTCTCAGTCTTCTATTTCATCTCATTCAACAAAAATGCTGGAAGAGACTTTAGATGCTATCCTGTCCAGCCCATACCTTAATGGGGTATGCTCCTGAGTTTGCTCTATAGCAAATGGTTATTCATCATTGCTTAAAGATCTCTAGTAAGGAGTAACCTCCTGGAAAGGGAGAGAATTTCACTTAATTGTTGGGAATTTTTTCTTTACTAGTACTACTTTTTGGAGTTATGGAACAAATTTTATAACCTCTTCCTCAAAGATTTAAAGATAGTTTTCTTGGTGCCTTTTAAGTTTTTTTCTCCAGAATAAATGTCTCCAGTTCCTTCAATGTCTGTGTGGCATAATCTTGAAACCTTTCACCACTGAGTTGCCTTTTCTAGGTATGCCCTCCCATTTTAAGTGTTCTTTCTAAAAAATGACACCCCAGACTAAAAATACTGAAGATGTGAATTTCTTTTTTATACCACCTTCATTCACTCACCTCTCCTTTGCTATTCATCTTATACTAATTCTGGTGATTATTACCTACCTCTATTCTCCCTCCTTTCCCCTGGAGTAGTTGGGTCATAGTCTTGCTTTATACAGAATACCTACCTCATAGGTCTATAAGATTCCAAAGAAATATTGGGGAATAAAAGGTTCTGAAGAACTGTTACATGGAAAAATATGACCTCTGCCAAACCTTGCTTTTGGGAATGGGGTGTGAAGGAAGAGGGGTATGTAACTTGGAAAGGCAGCTCTCTGTTCAGTATGAATAATGTAGATAATCAATGGCATGCTGAAAAATGGGCTAGCCACCCAAAGGAGACAATCAGCTAGTATTTATTAAGCACTTCTGGTTGAAAGTCTTTGTACTCAAGGAGCATCAATTTTGTTGGTTGTGGGAGATCACTTGACAAAGTCAGATGACTAGTTGACAAAAGATATAGTAGAGGAGATTTTGGTTCAGTTCCAGGTTGGAGCACATGACCCTGCCAATCCAGAGTCATAAATGGGCAGATTGCTTGCCCTAAGGTTCTCCAAATCTGGGTGAGCTCAGAGACTATATGACGAGTCAGCAAGAGAGCCAGGACTGGAACCCAAATATCCTGACTCCCTGGACAGTGACATTTCCACTACAAGGCAATACTACTTCATGCGCCCCTTAATTAAAAGTATTCTCAGCATCTAAGATTGCTTCCCCTTTAATGAACTTGCAGGTACAGACAGGAATTTGGAAGCAAAGCATCCTGTGGGACTTTGCAAAACAGCAGCAGTTCCTTCTAGCAGAACAACAGCTGGTACAAACACTAGAAGATCAGAAGACAGTCTGGGCAAGCCTGAAGCAGGAGAAAGGAAACCCTGCAAGGACTCCACAGAGAACCAGACTCCTCTGACCCAACAGAACTTTTTCTTGCAGCAAATGATCTCAGAATTAGAGGAGAAGCTGCAGAGACCCATGTGAAGTATGCTACAGGTGAGATGATGGCCCTTTCTCTCTTCTGTCTTAGGAAGGATAGAGTCAATGATTATGCTAATGGAAAATATGAGAGTTGTATTTGTCTGATAGATGGTCCTTCGTTCCTGGCTATTAGAAAGCTTTCTATTATCACGAGTGCTTATCCTGTCTGATACAGTGACATATACAGAAATAACTTGTCATGATGGAGATTATGAAACTGAAACTCTTATCTCCTTTTTACTATGCTCCCCTTTTAGTTTCCTGGACTTTCTGCAGGACTTTGCTCAAATTCCCACTTTCTGAAAGCGGCTTTTTCTGGGTCAACCTCACCCCAACTGATTGAGCTTCCCCTTTCAGATTACTATAATCTACTCATATATCTTCTTTGTCCTTAGTTATTCATATGTTGATACCTCCATTAGATTGTGAACTTTTTGTGCATTTAATGTAAATTTGTACTACTCTTTTCATTAGAAAGGAAAATATTCAAATTCCATTTCAGTCTCACTGGCACCCTTTGGTTGGACACACATGCATAGTAAACTAGCAGGCTCTTGGCTCCCTGATATCCTAGAAGATGCTTGCCTTTTGTCCCACATGACTCTTGGCATCTGGAAGATTGGTCTTTGATCCAGACTGGGGTCAAGTCTGTCCAATCAGGGAGACCCAAAAGGAGTGATGGCACCAGAGTTATAAATTAGGAATCAAGGAAGTAGGAAAGCTCTCAGTCTGGGGATTTGCCTAGTTGGACAGCTAGGTTCTGTCTTGCAAGGAATCAGTAGGAGTGAATTGAGACTCAAGATGAGGGAAGAATTAAGAATGACTAGGCCATGTGATTATGTGCCTTTGCTCTCTCCAACCTGCTTTCACTATCTAATAAATAATTATAAATTAATATACAGTCTCTGGAGAATTTTAATCCTAACAACACTGAGGGTAAGCAATGATTTTGCTTTTCTTTTCATGCCCAGAATTTAGCACATATCAGGTGCATAGGAAGCATTTAGTAAATGTTTGTTGATTGACGAAGGTCAGCAGTCACAGCTAAACCCTAGACTTGGTGTTGGAGAACCAATGGCAGGGGTGCCAGCACGTGCCAGAGGGAGCTGCTCCCTTCCCCCTTCCTATGCATACCTAAGGACATTTCTTACCACTCAGCAGCCATGGGGGAGCACTTCTTCCTTCCCCTGTCTGGGGTTAGGCGGGGTCCCACATAAGGCATGAAGGTTGTAGTTTGGGTACTCAGTCTCTAAAAGGTTTGCTATCACTGCCCTAAACCATTTTTCTTGGGTTTTTCTTTCACTCTTAATCTGTTGCTCATAGCTTTAGGGAGTGGTAGCTCTTCTTTATCCTATTGCCATCCCTAGTCTTTTCTCTGAAGGACTAAGTTTCCCAAGTAAAACTCAAATGTTTTATGTTCTATAAGATATTAAGAGCCTCAGTTTCCTCATCTGACAATGCAGACAATATTACTTGCTCTGCTTTTCTCAAAGGGATGTTTTCCAGAAAAGTGCATTGTAAAATTTAGAGATGAAGTGATTTCCCATTGTCACACAAATAGTACCTGTTAGAACCTGGATTAATAATAAATTGGAAGATTATTTTAGAGACCATCTAGTCCAGGCTACAATTTTAGTCCATTTTGCAGAGAAAGAAACTGAGTTACAAAGAGAAATGATCTGCCCAAAATCAAAGCAGAACTGGGATTCAAACCCAGGTCTTCAGATTCCACGTTAGTAATTCTTTGAATACCCCACACCCTTTCCCTTCCTTGTTTAATTTTTTAAACAGAATTTATTAGGAATTTTCTTTCCTTAGTCCTCTTTCTTCCTCCTAAATAGACCCAGCTTTGCCTATGGCCACCATCTCATTGCCAGGAGCTGGTTCTTAAACTGATGTTCTGCTTAGGGGCATTTTCCACTCAGTGCTGACCTATAGGTGCTTTATTTTGTCTTTAGTCTCTCCAAGATTTTTACATCAGCCAAGTACTGGTCCTTGGACTCTATGGTTGGACAGATTTAACCTCAGTCTGTATTTGAGCCCCATCTTCGACATACCATGAGCTGTGTGGGGACTTGACCAACTCCTTCTGATTGATCAGGTAGCTACAAGGTGATCAATCAAAAGGGGCTGATACTGACCAAAAATTGGTTTCCAAACAGAATAAAGGGGTACAATTTATATTAAATTCACATGCCTACCTGCTGGTGTTAACTACTCAGCAATGTTGTTATGGTGCCACTCATTTCTAGGTTAGCTTCTGCCTTCAGGAAAATGCTCATTTAAAGCATGGTATATCATTTAGCTCCATTAATAAGATAGGAGGGTGTAGTGTATAGATCTGACCTGGCTCAAGACCTGCCTCTACACATCCTGGATTTGTGAACCAGGGCAACCATTTAACTTCTCAGTGTTGCAAGAAGTTTCTTATTCTCTCTCCAGTTCTCTTTTCCTGGTCCATCACCCCTTTTTCATATCATCAAACCTGCGCCACCACTGTTTTGCCTTTATTTTTACACATGTATTGTTGAACAAAGTTGGAGAAAATAACAAAACCATACTGTCTTGATCAACTCCAGATCTGTGTTACATAACCTCAGCTGGGCCTTCAATACCACAAGGCAATCCTTCTACACTTCTTTTTTTTTTTTTAATTTAAGTATGCTGTTCTTCACTTTATTTCCTTTAGTGTACCTTCTACACTTCTTAACTCAGTATCCCACTGTTCACAATGACTCTTCCAAATCTTTTCCACCTTCCTCAAACCTTATATGCCTCCAGCTCCTCCCACCCATTCAACTGGGAACCTTATTTCATATTTTACTGAAAAAAATTGAGTCAATTTCCTGAGATAGTCTCTTCTCCCTTCCTTATCTCACATCATCCAGGCATCTTCTGCCTCTCTGTCCTCCTTCACCCCAGTCTCACATGACAAGGTAATTTTTCTCTAACCAAAACTAACTCCTCTCTATGCACAAATAATCTCATTTTATCTTATCTCCCAACAGGTTGTCCTCTGCCATCCCCACTGTTCCACTTATTTTCAATCTCTCCCTGTTACTTACAGCATAAGAAAGCTGTATTTCCTGTCCATGCTTTTGTGTGATTAATGCGTAGTCTTCATCACCTGTGCCACTGATCCTGGCCTTGGGGCACATTGTCCTGGACATATGTAACCTCAGATAATAGAATGCTTCTGACCAGGAAGCCATGAGTCTATTATTCAACTGTGGTGAAGAAAAAAGCCTAGGAATTGGCCAGAACTGTCCAAGATGCTCTTAGTAGCAGTGATGAAACACTTAGACATGGGGTTCCACCTGTATAGTCTGTTCACTCTCTTCGTGGTTCAGTCATTTCATGAGAGTCATACCCATGGATGGTTTTGTTGGAAAGTTTGTCAGAAAGGGCAAAAAGACTGATTAAAGAGGAAAAAAAAGTCCAATGAACTTACTAGTCCAGATTGATCCCAGATATGCAAATTGTTTCTCATGTTTTCCTTCAAACTATGAGGATAAAGGTAGATATGTTTTGCTACTCAGCTATGAGCCCAATAATGAAGCTGGACACCCACAGGAACCTATGGCTTTCAGAGAGCATCTAATTTTTACCCCAAAATTTCTACCTTTTTAAGAAAACTCTTAATAAATGTGAAAATATTACAGTGGGAAGGGACTTCATGAGTAAAATTGTTTGATCTAGATCCAGTCTAATTCAATAAGCATTTACCATGTGTAGGGCATTGTGCTAATTAATGGCGATACAAAAGAAAAATTAGAAATAGCTCCTTTTCCCAAGGATCTTCCATTCTGCTCTGGAATTATATAATATGTAAGCAAATGCATATAAACACTCATCCAGTTTTCACTTGAACTCCTGTGATGGGAAGCTAAGATAACTCATTCCACTATGGCACACTTCTTATATGAAATTTGCTTCCCTGAAACATCACCTCATTGTTGCTAATTCTGACCTCTGGAACTAAGCACAAGTCTCATTCTTCTTTCAAAAGACAGCTGCCTTACCCTTGAAATCCTGGAAGATAGAGAACATCCCCAGTTCCTTCACTAGATCCTATAGAGTAGGGTCAACAACCCTTTTCCCCTATCTTAGGCCCTCTTCTAAGGATGTGTACCAGTCTGTTAACTTTCTTCTAAATGTTATCCACCAGCCAGTCAGCACTTACCCCTCCCTGACTCAGGTTCATGTTTTTTAGGGGTATTTTCTAGTAAGTATACTCAGGTTTTGGCCAGAACTGTCCAAGATGCTCTTAGTAGCAGTGATGAAACACTCTTAGACATGGGTTCCACCTGTATAGTCTGTTCACTCTCTTCGTGGTTCAGTCACTTCATGAGATCATTAACCATCATCCCAGTGTGAAACTGAGATCCTTTAATTCAATTCGAATCTAGATGATCTTTTATTGTGCTAAAACAGAAAAGAAAAAAAAAGTCAGCAAAAACTTCCAAAATAAGTGAATTCCTACTCTTCTACTCTTTACCAACATAGCCCAAACTGGAGAAAATGGGGTTCATAACTGCCAAAAGGTTTTGTCGCTTATGGCTCTCTTCTGAGACTGCCCCAACTAGAGCAATAGTAGTTTCTCCAACACTGTCTTGTCACCTCTTCATAGCTGGCAACTTCTATGAAGATGGGATTAATCCCAACTTCACACTTGTCTGGATGGCAAGCCATACTTCTCCACCACTGGCAGCTGATCCAGAAATCTTCCATCTCACCATGATTACACACCTCCCTAGCACAGTGACCTATATTCACTTGGCAACTGTCCCCTATAGTCATACCAAATCCTAGGGCCTAGATTCTTACAGGAAATTTAGTTCCTAATGGAATGGGCAAATGTACTCACTGAGAAGAGCAGGCTTTCTTTGGCCAGAACCCCCATTACACTAAAATGTTATGTCTAGACCATAGTATTTCCATTAGGATCTGGCAAGCAGAATACAGTATGATTAGTTCCTTCTTTAATCTTAGAATCTTTGAATCAGAAGATTAAATTTTGGAGAAGCCTTATAGTTCATTTTCTAAATGAAGAAAGGTACCTGAGACCTAGTGAGGGAAACGAGTATATCAACTAAATTTGTCAACTTGTGGGCAAAGGAAAAGATTAAGATTCAGACCCAGCTCCTCTGACTCCAAATCTAGTACTCTTTCCACCACAACCTGATGCCAAGATATCTACGTGTGCCCCAGGTTCTGTTTGGCTCTAGACTGGTTCTTTCCTCCCTGTGTGTATGTCAGTTTTGGACCCATAGAAATGAGTCCTGAACTGGTTTGGCCCCATCCAGACCCTAGTTTTGACTTACTCCTTAACTTTCCTCGTCCTAGTTTTCCAGTGTCTCTCTATGCTCCCCTCCAGCACACAGCCATAGTATGAATCCAACAAACTAAAGATACCATCCTCCTCATCCTTTCTTAAAACACAATAGTACACCATCACAGGCAAGAACCATTTCCATAAAGACTTTGTAGAAGTGACACTAACTACCCCAGGCTCAAGAAGTCTCAGAAAATCATTAGAAAAACTGGATAGGGAGGGGCTATGGCAGAAACAACAAATGCTCTTGTCTCCATTAGAATTAAGGTCAGATGAGAAGCAAAATTGTATTACATTCTTGGAAGATGTTGGCTTTCACTGTAGCTATACATGAGGATGCACTGCATAAATATGGAATTCAGTTCCCACTTGGGAGGATAGGAATGGAGAGAACGCTGAGCATGATACTAAATACCTGTGTAAGAAACATAATAAGTTAGTTCTAGACAGTTTAGAGACACACATCTCAAGTGAGACTGCAGAAGGAAAAGAACTAGAGAAATGGTGGACATGAATAGGAAGTTAATCCCATCATGATAGTGGCTTGCTTGAAATTCTTGAGACTGCTAAGGATTGACTTCCTCTGGGTAAGATCCTTCTTCCCTGCTTTGAACTGAGATTTCAACTCACTTCTTACCAAAGAGTTCATTTAAACTTATTTCAACTTAGTTATAATGTCATCAATAGAATTTATTTGCTATTATGCATAAATATATGAGTGAACTCACCAAAAAAAAAATGACATTAATATTCCTGAGTCTCACTGGAAGACATTTTTTAGTCTCGTCATATGGGGAATGAAAGTGAAGTAATGGGTTCCATGAGGGTACAGAGGTACAGGAAACCTGGGTCAAAGACAAGGAACAATACAGAGTCTTGTGCAGATCAAAAACAAGAGTTTGGTTGTTGTTTTTTTCCAGTTTAAAGAAGCTCAACTGGGAGAGTGAGACCATTCCATGAATCTTAGGTCAGGTATGAGGTGCACAATCTGGAGAGTTGAATCAATGAGGCAAATAATGATAATATTTACTAAATACAATTTTTTTTTAAGAAACATATAAACATTCAGCAAGCATATAGCTATGACCAAACCAGGGACTAAGACCATATTATTATAAGCATTGGTTCATATTTTTAGAGGCAAGTGACCTCAAGGTTATCTGAGAACCAATCCTTTCATTTTATTAAGCTGAGTAAACTAAGGCTGAGAAAGGTTCAGTGTCTTTCACAAGTTCACATAGGTAAGCTTCAGATCTTAGCTTTAAGTACTAACAAAGAAAATACCTAAGAAAAACAATACATAAGGTGATAAACTCCCAACACAAGGAGGGAAAAGTAATTACAGAGTCTAAATAGCCATGATGTGCTATCAGTCAGGACATTACAGAGGAGTCTGAAGCAAATCGAAGTTAGCATAAGGAAAATAACAACCTGGAAGGGAAAACTTGCTAACAAAACCAGAGCATGCCCAGAAACATCTGAAAAAAACTATGTCTGGAAACAGAAACTAAGGTTTTATATACCCCTGCTTGCAATTTGTCCCTTGGCCAGAGATATCCTCTCACTCCCACCCTTGCTTTGCTATTCATTCTATACTTCCCAGTCCCTTGGCTTCTGTCTCACCACAGGACTATCCATCCCTTTATGAATGAAATTATACTTTCTGGACCAGACTGAAATAATGCCCACATTTTTCTGGGGGTCCCATTGTCCCTCTATCCCCACCTTTACATACAAAGTAGGTAAAAAAAGATTACACAACACCTTCCCCCTTCTGTCCTTAGCCGCCACCACCCCTGCCCCGCCACCTCCCAACCTCTCCCATATATTTAAGATCCAATATCTATTCTTTTACTAAAAAACTTTCTTTGGCTTTCCAGGAATTGATTTGCCCAAACTACCTAGGATAAAGGTGAATCTGAGATTAAAGGATAAGGGGAACATACCATTTTCCCCCTAGAGGTAAGGTACTTTATCTGGTACTTTAATATTAGGAATATGGTTCTGAATTGTCTTGGGGCTTTAATAAGCAGTGATCCACTTATTGCTGTAACAGATATTTTAAAAGTAATGAATCAGAAAACTACCCCTCAGGAAGCTGAAGATGATTGAGGGCAAACAGTTTCCACAAGAAAATCAGTTCATTTCGTACTGTTTGATATTAATATTATGGTATGGGTTTGGCAAACTGAGGGGTCAATGGTTTTTTCCAATGTGAGAGAATTAATTTGATGAAATACTTCCACAAATCTAATGAATCAGTCTTCAACATACAGTCAAGCTAATTTATAAATGTAATTTGTTATCCCTTTTAAAATATGGCACAGTTGGAGTACTAGTAAGGGCAGAAAGGTATTTTTATATAAAGGCAAACTTTTAATTTTAATCAAATTTTATTGATGCTATTTAGATGAACATTTTGAAGCCTGGAAGCAAAAATTGGCTTAACTGCTAAAATGTGTCTAAAAAGAAACAGATTTGAGTAATTTGAGACAGAGAATGAACTTTTTAAATAAAGCTTTAGAGAGATCAAGCTCCTCAGAAATGCATGTTACTCTTTTCAGTTCCCTCTAGGATACTAAAAGCAGAAAGGGAAAAAGACAGGTACTGCTGCCCTTTTATTGTATAAGAATTGCCTTAGACTGATTTGTATAACTCAGAGAGGCAACCTGAGATTTAAGTATAAAAAGCTAAATCACCTTGTGAGTGATGTAGGATGCTACCTAATGTGTATGTGAAGATCTTTGTGGTTTAAAGGAAAAGAAAAAGGACTTTTATTAGAAACTGGAAAATATATTGTAGCAGCTCATTTTGTGGTGGCAAAGAATTGGAAATTGAGGGGATGTCCATCATGGGGAATGGCTGAATAAATTTTTATATACAGTGGTTACGGAAAATATTATTGAAATGATGAGCAGGATAATTTCAGAAAGAGCTGGAAAGACCTACATGAACTGATACAAAACAAAATAAGTAGAACCGGTAGAACACTGTACACAGTAGCAGCAATATTGTACAGTGATCAACTGTGAAAGGCTTAGTTTCTCTCAGCAATACAATGATCTAGGACAATTCTGAAGGGCTTATGACAAAGAATGCTATCCACCTCCAGAGAAAGAACTGTTGAAGTCAGAATGCAGATCAAAGGATACTACTTTTAACTTTAGTTTGTGTCCTTATTTTGGGGTTTGGGTTTTATATGAGTATTCTCTTACAATGACCAATATAGAAGTATATTTTGCATGAAAACACATGCATAATCCAGATCAAAATGCTTACCATCTCTGAGAAGGAGGGAAGGGATGGAGGGAGACAATTTAGATCTTATAATTTTGGAAAACATACGTTTAAAAAGAATAAAGAAAAAATTGGGAAATATGAGTATTGAGAAGCAATTCTAGAACATAAAATGGAAGGTTGGACTATGTTGAGGACTTAAGAGCTATGGAGCATTATGTTCTCTCAACTCATTTACATATAAATGGTTTACAAGTAAAGGCAATAAAGCCAAAAAATAAGAAATCCTCAATATTTAGAAACTAGGGAGGCAGCTGGGTGGCTCAGTGGACTGAGAGTCAGGCCCAGAGACCAGAGGTCCTGGGATCAAATCTGGCTTTCAGACACTTCCTAGCTATGTGGCCTTGGGCAAGTCACTTGATCCCCATTGCCCAACCCTTATCACTCTTTTGCCTCAGAACCAATACACATTATTGATTCTTAGATGTAAGGTAAGGGTTTTTAAATTTAAAAAAAGAAGAAACTAGATTATGAATTTAAAAGAATTCTTGATTTCATCATGTAAGTGTTTGGGGAGTTCTTACTTTTTAAATGAAAGATGCATCAGAGAGAGTCAAACCAACAGTATTTGACCTAAGCCAATGAAGGATTTTTGATATATAGGAGAATGAGAGAGGAGTCTAGTGCTAAAGATTTAAATATAATAGAAAAGGAAAAAATAGCAAAGAATGAGAAAATCAGGGTTTTAGAGCTATAAGAGACCAATAGAGGGCAGGTAGCTAACAGGAAGACTTTGACTGCTAACTCTAGATTGCCTGAATAGACTGCCATTTCAACCATTACTCTCCAGCCACCAGTTAAAGTTTTAGAAACATAAACTTTTCACAAATGCATCCCATCCTTTTCTTCCACTCTGTTTTGAGAGAAAAAAGTAGAAAGGGTAAAGAACTAGGTAGACAAGTTTTTGTTTAGCCAGGGGGTCAAGTTTTCTGTGAGACTTCAGTTCTGTTTAAACAGTATAGTGTCCAAGTGAGTAAACAATTGTCTAGTCAGGTCTATATAGGGAAGAAATAAACAGTCTGATGAACTTTAGAGTTCTCTAGCCAAAGGGAATCGCAATTCGTATTGAAAGGCAAAACTTTCTAAATCCCCTTTTAAGAGTAATTATAGAAGGTGGTGGAATAAAGGCAGGAATTCACCTGAACTTTCCCAAATTTCCCTATAAACAACTTTGAAATAATGCCTTAAATTGAATTTTGGAGTGACAGAACCAATAGAAGGTTGGGGTGAAACAGTTTTTTAGTACAAGATAACTTGGGAGGTTGCTAGAAAAGGTCTGTTTCATGATGGTGGTTGTCAAGCCCAGAGCACAGTACACCATAAACTGCACCTTGGCAACCAGTAGAAGACCTCAAAGAAGCTACAACAGTGGTGGCATTAGTAGCTTTGGGAGCTCTAAGCCCACAAGTGGTAAGGGAATCAAATAACTTGTCAGAGGGGAATTAAAAGAGAATCTTTCCTGGCACTAGAAACAGAACCCTTTTGTATTGCCCATATATAGTCCTGGATCACATCCCAAGGCAAAGAGGAGAGGCCACAGAGGAACAGGAGTCCTGGCCACAGTTCCAGGGAAGAAGGTAGTGTTTGTGGTTTTTGACAGGGAAGCAGAGGCCCTCATTTCAAGTCCAAGGCTGAAAGGAGCACTAGTGCTAGTGGCTACAGGAGAATAGGGGCCTGGATCTCATTTTCAGGGACATAAGGAATGAGAACTGTGTCTACAGGAGAGCAGGAGCCCTGGTCACAATTCCAGGATGGAGAAAAGTGTTTATGTCTCTTCACAAGCCAGAACACAAACTGGGAGGGCAGCGACCACACCTCTCCTTACATCATAACACCTTCAGTGAACCAGGAACTCATACAGACCCCCAGAACTAGCTCTGAAAACAAAGGAGCTGTCTATAACTTTTGCATAAAGTTTAAAATCAAGAAATGGTCTGGAGAAATGATTAAAAAAAAAAGAATCTGACAATAAAAAATTACTATGGAGAGAGGGAAAATAAAGACAAACTCAAAAGAAGACAATTAAATCAAAATAGCTACATGCAAAGCCTCAAAGAAAAATGTAAATTGGACATAATCCCTAAAAGAATTCTGAAAAAGCTCAAAAATTTTTTCAAAATCAAATAATAGAGGTAGAGGAAAAACTGGAGAGTGGGGAAAATAAGTAAAGAAAAAACAGGATGAAAACAGCACAAAAGGCACAAAACTATAGAAGGAAATAACTTTTTTAAAAAGTTGAATTGGCCAAATAGAAAGGGAGGTACAAGAGCTTGCTGAGAAAAATAATTCCTTAAAAATTAGAAAGAGAAGGGGCAGCTAAATGGCTCAGTGAATTGAGAGACAGGCTTAGAGGTGGGAGGTCCTGGGTTAAAATATGACCTCAGATACTTCCTAGCTGAGTAAGCCAATTAACTTATTGCATACTTACCACTCTTCTGCCTTAAAATCAATATTAATTCTAAGACAGAAGGTAAGGGTTTTTTTTTTTAATTAGAATTGTGTGAGGGGATACTAATGACTCCTTTAGGCATAAAAAAAGAATAAAAGAAAACCAAAAGAATGGAAAAATAGAGGAAAATGTGAAGTAACTTATTGGAAAAACAACTGACCTGGAAAATAATTTTAAGAATTATTGGACTACTTGAAATCATGCTTTAAAAAAGAGACTAGACATCATATTAAAAAAAAATTATCATGTAAAATTGCCCTGATGTTTTATAACCAGAGGGTAAAATAGAAATTGAAAGTATCTGCCAGTCACCTACTGAAAGAGATCCCAAAATGAAAACTCCCAAGAATATTATTGCTAATTCAGACATCATTGAGCCACTAACAGGAGCTCATAAGATTTATAGGTTCTTCATTAAAGGACCAGAGGGCTTGGAATATGATATTCCAGAGGGTAGAGGTGCTAAAATTATAACCAAGAATCATATACACAGCAAAACTGAGTATAATCCTTCAGGAGAAGAAACTGGCTATTCACTTAAATAAAGAATTTTCAGTCATTCCTGATGAAAACAAACAAACAGAGTGGTGGGGCAGCTAAATAGCACAGTGAGCAGGGCACCAGGCCTGGAGTTGGGACAACCAGGATTCAAAACTGGCCTCAGACACTTCCTAGCTATGTTATATTGGGCAAGTCCAATTTCCTAGTCTTTGCAGCTCTTCTGTCCTAGAATTGATACTAAGACAGAAGGGAGGGGGTTTTTAAAAGAGAAAAAGAAAAAAAGGTTGAATAGAACTTTTGACTCTCAAACGCAAGGCTCAAAAGAAGCATGAAAGGGTAAATCAGAAAGAGAAATTATAAGGGATTCAGTAAGGTTATATTGTTTACATTCTTATATGGGAGGATGGTACTTGGAATTCCTAAGAACTTTATCCTTATTAGGCAATTTGAAGAATAATATATTCATTAGAAAGTATAGTATATAGGAGTATGCACAAATAGAAGACACAGAAATAAATTTAATATGATGAGATGATGTCCAAAAAAAAAAAGAAAAATTAAGAGATGAGAAAGAAGAATGCACTAAAAGAGAGGGAAGGCAAAGGTAGAATGGAGGAAATTTTCTCAAAGGATACACAAAAGGAAGAGTTTTACAGTGGAGAGGAAGATTCAAGAGGGTGAGTAGTTGGCAATGATTGAACCCAGCACTCATCATAATTGGTTCAACATACACATCTAACATACACACTCAGTTTGGAAGAGAAATCTATCTTATACTACAGGAAAGTAGGAGGGGAAGAGGATGATGGAAGAGTAGGGAGTTAATGGAAGGAAGGGTAGATTAAGAGAGGCAGTGGTCAAAAGAAAAACAGACCTTTGAGTAGGGACAAACAGAAGCAGATGGCAGAATGGATTAACAAACAGAATCTGACATTATGTTGATTATAAGAAACACACTTGAAACAGACACAGAGTAAAAATAAGGGGATGAAGCAGGTTATGCCTCAGCTGAAGTAAAAAAAAAAGAAAGCAAGGGTAGCAATCATGATCTCAGACAAAGCAAAAGGCAGAAATAGAACTACTTAAAAGAGATAAGCTGGGAAAATACAACTTTCTAAAAAGTACCAGAAATAATGAATTAATATCAATACTAAACATATCTGTACCAAATGGCATAGTGTCCAATTCCTGAAGTAAAGCAAAAGTTAAATAAGTTATAGGAGGAAATAAAGGCTAAAACTATTATTAGAGGATTTCAACCTCCCCCTTTCAGAACTAAATAAATCTAACCAAAAAAATAAACAAAAAATTTGAGATGAATAGAATTTTAGAAAAGTTAGCTATGACAGACAATTTTCTGGAGAAAATTGAATGGGAATAAAAGTAAAACTTTCTCAGAGCCTAAGTAACTAAATATGTATACACACACATACATACATACATACATACATACATACATACATACATACATACATACACCCGTGTATAAGTTATAGTATATGTACATGTTATGTGTATAGCTATATGTACACATAGCTACATATATAGACATAGTTGATTGCACATATTTACATACATACATATACATATAAGATATATACAGTTCAAATAAAAGGTAACCTCAGCAGGAAGGCATTAGGTATAGTGAAAGGGTGAGGAATCAGAAAAAAACCTCCTGTAGAAGTTGTGTTCTG
Organism: Monodelphis domestica; assembly: GCF_027887165.1. Classification (NCBI taxonomy): domain Eukaryota; kingdom Metazoa; phylum Chordata; class Mammalia; order Didelphimorphia; family Didelphidae; genus Monodelphis; species Monodelphis domestica. The sequence goes on from NC_077230.1 coordinate 350,846,324, forward strand.
AGGTGAATCTTGAAGGAAGCCAGGGAAGTCAGGCAGAAGTGAGAAGGAAGAGCATTTCAGGCATTGGGGACAACCAATAAAAACTAACATTTTAGACTCGGAATTCATTGTTATCTAATGAGGAGTACACAATCTGATCCTGGATAAGGGATCAAAAAAATGTATCAAAGAGGCAGAATTCATCACTTACACAGCCCCAGTATATTAATGCTTCTGCCATTGTGTTCTCACATTAGACTATCAATATCCAGGAGAGCATAAAGACCAAATACTTTATTTGTATACTCTAAATTTGAGGTCTTATAGGTAAAAAAAAATGTTTTGTATTGAAAATTATCCTGTATTCAACAGTCAGTAAACACTACGGGCTGGGTACTATGCTAAGTGCTACGGATACAAATACGAAAAAATAGATGGTCTTTGGAGAAGCTAAAAAGTGGAAAGTAGAAGGGAGGATGCAGAAAGGAAGCTGAAAAGTGGAAGGTAGAAGGAAGGTGAGGAAAGTATCCTATGAAAATCTGAAAAAAGTATCCTATGAAAATCTGAAAGATGTCTCCTAGTAGTGAAGCTAGGTGAAAAGTGAGCTATTCTGAGCTGAGTTCCCTCCTTAAAATATAGGCTTTTGGAGTTCATGGCCCCATTGACAGAGAAAAAGGATAGTGATGAAGTGGAAAGCCAAACTTAATGAGAACTTGCAGGGTGATGAGGTTTTCCCAATAATGAGCTTCATGCGGCATGGTGGAGAAGTCAGAGATGTCCTGGAGCAATGCAGCCAAGTGAGAAATCAGTATATCCAGTTGTCACCTGGATGTCTGCTGCAGAAATACTCAGATGCAAAGTGAATCTTGTGTACCTAGTAAGGGTTCTTTGTTCTGCAGTGACTGCTAGGCTGTGTACCATACCTTCTTCATCAAGGCTTCCTGAGTGATGGACTTTGGTGAGACACTCTCCTTGAAGTTCAAACTCCATCATAATCTACAGGGTTTTAGTCCTCCAGAGACACCTTAGAAACCAAACCAGACAATATGCTCAAAGTAAGCCCCAAACCTGGTGGATACTCTTCTTTCCCCAGCTTCCCACCCCTAGCTAGGGTTCAGGGCACCCATGGGCCTCAGCTCTGTGTAGGGCAGATTTTCAACATGTTTAAGTATATACACACATGCATGTGCCCACACACATACACACACAGTTATAAGATTTCTTTGGCATTTGGAGAGGAGTAGATTATTCTTTCCTTTCCCCCCTACCTCCATGGTACTAGGGTCAATGTTGGAGATGGACCTCACTAAAACTAGAGAGAGGCTTAAGAGCTAATGGATACCTAAAAATGGCTATAAGTGCCGTTGGGACAGAAAGGAAAATAGAGGTAGAAGACAAGGCATATTGTTGGGTTTTAAATCTGTAGTCAGTGTGCATATTATTGGGATACAGTCAGGATCGTAGAATTTAAACTCCCTCTAAGTATACGGATGAAAGGTATTCCAGTTTTGCAATACCTGCTCAGGTATTGTTATACTTTGTTTAAAGTTTATACAGAAATAGGGATATGTACTAGAAATTATTATATCAATGAAACTGCAGGTTCCATTGATATAGAGAACTCTCAGATACAGAAATGTCCTCTACCTATATAGTTCAGCACCTCTGCTGCAACTTACAATCTTAGAAAGTTATCTAGAGCACTGAATGATTAAGTGACTTGTCAAGGGTCACACAGCCAATATGTATCAGAAAGTGAGATTTCAACCCAGGTGTACTTGGCTTTTAGGCTAGTTCTCTACTCACATATATACCAATATGTTTTCCTCTTAACAGAATATAACCTTCACTTAAAGCCTCAATCCAATGCTTTATTGTGGTCTACAAGTAATTGAGTTTCCCAAGTCTATGACAGTAGAGCCAAAGGATTTGGGTATGGGTCCAGAATATCTTTTTTTTTTTAACCCTTACCTTCTATCTAAGAATCAATAATGTGTATTGGTTCTAAGGCAGAAGAATGGTAAGGGCTAGGCAATGGGGGTTAAGTGATTTGCCCAGAGTCACACAGCTAAAAGTATATGAGGTCACATTTGAACCCAGGACCTCCCATCTCTGGGCCTGGCTTCCAATCCTCTAAGCCACCCAGATGCCCCCTGGGTCCATCATGTCTTGATCAGAAGGCTAGGCTTACTAGGTTTAGAGAATCTCCTTGCTGCAAGATTGGCTACCAAAGCAGGAATTTTTCTTTTTTTTTTTTTCAGTCACAGAAACTCATGAGGGTAATCAGTGTGGTGCAGTGAGATTAATGACTTTGTAATCAGAGGACCTTAATTCAAATCCCAGCTCTACCACTTACAATTTTTTGTGACTAAGGAATTGCCTTTTAAAAATAGAATTATGATATATTAATTAGAGAGACCAGGAAATTCTAAATTTTAAGACTTTTGCCTAAAAGTCGATGAGGTAAGCAATACTTGGACTGTCAAGCTGAGTTCATGTAACCTACTTTAATCTCCAAATATTCTTCTAGTACCTCAAGAATTACAAAATCTCAGAGCAGGAACCTCAGAAGGCATCTAATCTAATCTATAGATTAATTCAGTATAGAATCCCTGGCAAGTAAATATCCAAACTCTACTTGAAAACCTTTAATAATTTCCCACTGCCTCATATTCATAGTTCATCTTACTTTTAGTCAACTCCAATGGTTAAGAGGGGCAGCTAGGTGACACTGTATAGAGTGCCAGGCATGAAGTCAAGAACACTGATCTTCATGAGTTCAAATCTGGCCTCAGAAACTTAGTAGCTTTGTGACCCTGGGCAAGTCACTTTACCCATTTGCCTCAGTTTTCTCATTTGTAAAATGAGCTGGAGAAGGAAATGGCAAACCACTCCAGTATCTTTGCCAAGAAAACCCAAAATAGGGTCAGGAAGAGTCAGATGACTAAAACAACTGAGAAGCAAAAAAAAAAAGTTGAGGGTCAGGTGGCTAATGGAAAAAGTAAAGGACATGGAGCCAAAAGACATGGGTTTGAGATCTGGCACCACTAAACTCTAGCTCCAGGTCTCATGCGGTCTTGGGCAAATCATTTAGCTGTACAATGGGGAGAATAATGTTAACAGAGATAATAGAAAATTGAGTCTCAATGGGGATTAATACACTATACATCATAGGGTTGTTGCAAGCTCATTTGAAGGTATGTAGTACCTTCAAAGTGCTTTAATTACAAATAATAATAAAGTATCTAGATTAAGGTAATGAAGCATTTTGTCAGAAGCAAGAGCCTTACACCTCTAAATTTCTGCTTGGAGATTGCACTCAGAATATGATCTTATTCTCATGCATTCTATTAATCACCTGGAATGAGCTCCTGTCTTCAGGATTCGGAGAAGCCTCTCACGGATTTGCTTGGTACGGACAGCATAGACAATGGGGTTGAGGATGGGTGGGATGAGGAGGTAGAAGCTGGCCAGCAAGATGTGAATATGGGGGGGTACATGATGACCAAAGCGATGGATGAGAGAAGAGACTACAATGGGGATGTAGAAGATCAATATGGCACAGATATGGGACCCACAAGTCCCCAAGGTCTTGAGCCTGGCCTCTGGGGTGGCCAGTCCTAGCACAGCCCGGAAAATCATCACATAGGAGGCTGCAATGGCCAGTGAGTCCAGGGTCAGAACAAGGAAGCCAATACTCAAGCCATAAAGGTTGTTGACTTTTGTGTCACCACATGCCAGAGTCACCACTGCCATATGCTCACAGTAGGAATGAGCAATAATCTGGGTTCGGTAATGAGGGAGTCTCAGACGGATCATCAGAGGCAGGGGGCTGATGTAGAGCACCCCCCGCAAAAGGGCAGCCAGTCCCATGCGGCCCACCATACCATGGTTAAGCACTGTGGTGTGGCGCAGAGGATCACAGATGGCCACATAGCGGTCAAAAGCCATGGCCAAGAAGATCCCTGACTCAACAGTTGCAAAGCAGTGAATGAGAAACATCTGGGCCAAGCAAGCATCCAGTCCAATATCACCAGCATCAAACCAGAAGATGCCCAACAGCTTGGGCATGGTAGAAGTGGACAGGACCAGATCAATGACAGCCAACATGCACAGGAAGAGGTACATGGGCTGGTGTAGACTGCGTTCCACTTTCACCACTGCCAGGATGGTCACATTCCCCACCACAGCTACCAAATACATGGAACCAAAGGGGATGGACAGCCAGATGTGCATGGACTCCAACCCAGGGATGCCCGTCAGCAAGAAAGAGGTGGGAATAAAGCAGGCATTTTGAGAGGAGAACATGTTGGGGGTGGGGGAACCCACTCACCTGTCCCCCCCCACCCCAGTGGAGTTTCCTCCTCTGGAAGCTACTGATTGTTGAGTTTCACCTCCATACAGAATAGGCTAGCAAGTGCTATAATAAAGAATAGAATGAATCATTTAACACAAAAAAACAAACAGAAAAACCAATATAAGGCAGACATGGGTGTTTTTTTTTTCCATAGGAGACCTATTAATTATTTCCTCATATATCAATACTTCTAGGATTCAAATTTAATCAGCACTAATGCATCTGTCACACAGAACATTGTGTGTGGAGAAAGCCTTTGTCTTTCCTTTTCAGCTTCCTTTGATGTGTTTTCTTCTTCCATTAGAATATATACTCCTTGAGAGCATCAACTGCCTTTCTTCCTACTTCTCTTTTTATTTCAAGTGGTTGAAATACCAGAAGTGCTTAATAAATGCTTGTTGATTGTTGACTGACTGACTCTCTCTGGAAATGTTCAATTTCAGACAGCCAACATTCTGATGATAGGTTCAAATGGCATATAGTCCCTCATCAAGCATTTAAGGGAACAATTAACTGGGGAAAAAAATCTTTACAGCAAGTTTCTCTGGTAAAGATTTCATTTCCTAGACATATAAAGAGATAATTCATAAGAATAGAAACCAATCCCCAATTGATAAATGGTCAAGAATATGAATAGGCAATGCTCAAGAGCAGGAGATGGAAAAATAAATAGGTAGACATGTGAAAATAATCTCTAAATCACTTAAGTGGAAAAAGTAATCCTGAATTTATACCCAATAACCATTAAATTGACAAAGCTAACACAAAAATAACAAAAGTTGGAAGAACTATTCAGAAATGATAACATTGATGCACTATTGGTGAAATTGTGAATGGATCCAAACATTCTAGAAAGCATTTTGGAATTATATATGAAAAGTTACTAAGCTTTTGATTCTTTCCTTTGACTGAGCTTTGCCAGTGCCCAGACCTATAACTCCAAAGAGATCAAAGGAAAGGGTAAAAGTTCATTTTGTACAAAAATATTCATAGCAGCATTTTTTACATTGGCAAAAAAAACCTGGAAACTAAGAGTTGTCCATCATTTGGGGAATGGCTGGATAAATTGTGAAAGTATTGTGCTATTAAAAAATGAGGAAATTAATTATATCAGAGAGACCTAGAAAGATTGGTATAACTACTGCAGAGTGAAGTGAGCAGAGAGAAAAAAATACTATGATATCAAAGTAATTTTTTAAATAACAATTTTGAAACCCAAAGTCCTCTGTCTCAGTTACCTCATCTAGTTGGACTAGATGGCCTCCCAAGTCTCTTCTATGTCTAAATCTAAAACTCTTGATTCTTTTATAGAAGATGAAGAAATGTGGGTTGGTGATGGTACAGTTACATGGTTCTGGAATTTCTTGGATAACTGGATCCAAAAAGTGTGTGATCAGACCCAGACATAGTATGGGAATTCTGTTTCTTTCCTTCCTTCCTTTCTGTTTGTTTAGAAAGGACCTCAGAGAACATCTCATCCAAATATCTCACTTTATAGAGGAGGAAATTGAGGATTAATGGCATACAGAAAGTGTGAGAGGGAGGATCTGAACCCAAATCCTCTAATTCTAAAAGCAGTATAGATCCTGAAATTATCCATTAGGTTTATCTCATATGATGGTCAAAAACTTAAAGCATTTCATGAATTCTATATAAAGAAAACAATGGGGGAATGACTTAATGCACACAAAGAAATTTCAGAGGAGGGAATATATAGAAAGTGAGACAAAGCCCAAGATCACATTCATCTTATTAGTTCTAAGTCTACCAGTGTGAGATAGGAAATGTGTCTGCTTTTTTTTTTGTCCTGAAACTCAACAAATACCATATCAAATTAGCATTTCCATATCATGAAACAGTAGAAAAGGATGATTTTATCTGAAATTGCAGATTATTATGCACACACCTTGCTTTTTCCTTTAAGCAAGTAATAAATTCAGTGTGTAATGTTCAGAGCTTTCCTTCCTTACCCCTTATGTCCTTCTGGCCTTATTGTTTGCACATTTTTCTTTTTAGTGTTTCAATGACCCATCTTTTCCTTTTTTTTGGCAACTCAATTAATAACCTCTCTGCCTTCTTATATCCCTTCCCCCCATGGTAAAGAAAAAGAAAAAAACCCCTTTGTAACAAATACACACAGTCAAGTAATTCCTACAGTGTCCTAATAATAAAATATTTATCTCATTTTGGAACTTTAATCCTAAAACTTCAGTCAGTAGATGCACAATATATTTCATCAGTCTTCTGAAAGTATGGTTGGCCATTCAAAAATGTTTTTCTTTACAATATATTTGTGAGTCTATAAATTGTTCTTCTGGCTCTGTTTACTACATTTTACATCAGTTCATACAAATCTTCCAGCTTTCTTTGAAATCATTCTTTTTATTATTTTTTTATGGCACAATAATATTCCATTACAATAAAATACTATGATATGATTGGCCATTACCCATTTAATGAGCACCTCCTTAGGTTTCCAGTTATTTGCTGTAAGAAAAAGAAAAGTACAGGGTTTTTTGTATGTATTATCACATAGTTAGTATAGATTGTGAACTCCTCAAGGGAAAGAGTGTTTTCTGCTTTTCTCCGTATTTTCATTGTTCTTTATAGTGCTTGACATATAAGTATACACTTAATAAATGCCTGACTGTCTGGGGCTGAGCCAGGACTCAAATCTTCATCTTCAGATTCCAGTGGTTCCATTATGACTTGCTGCCTCTTCTAATAGCATAGAAATATGTTATTATTATAAGAGGGAAGGCAATGTGAGCATAATGGATAATGGTATGGACTTTGTTTCAAAAAGACCTGGACTCATTTCCTACCTCTGATGGGCACTAGCTATGGGAAAGCATGGACAAATCATTTAACCTTTCTGAGACTCGGGCAGTTCCTTAAGATATTATTTCCTTAGTTACAAATAGGTTGAGATCCCATTTGTATGATGAATGATAAAAATGAAATGGATGAAAAGAGTTTCTACAATGAGGAAGTCATAGATCTTTGGCTACATATTATTACTGGACCTTCCCCTAAAGTATTCCCCCAATCCTGATTTTGCTATAGAAGTAACCCAACATTCTTCAATTCTGTGCCACTCCTCTCCCTCCCTCCCTCCCTCTCTACCCCTTCTCCTCCCTCCCTCCCTTCTTCTATCCTTCTCTCTCTTTCCCTCTCTCTTTGTTTCTTTTTTTCTTTCTCTCTCTGTCTCTCCTAAAGGCACTGACTGTATGCCTATTCTTGTTCTCTCTCTTATGTTCTCACTCTGCCAGGCACCATCTTCTGGACACATAGTCCTCGGAGTGGTGAGGCTGCTTTGAGTATCTACTAATTACTGCTGGACTCCAGAGAAGAGAACATCCCCAAACTGGCCTAGCCACAGCTACCTGTCTTCCAGAGTGCACTCAGACCCTAAGCCATACCTGGTCTCATTTGTCTCTTCCAATACCTACTCACCACTTCCATTCCTTCTGCTTCGTGTTTGGAAAACTCCCCAGGTGAAGAACCTCTAGAGCAAGGGTTCTTTCCCTTTTCTATGTCATAGACCCCTTCAAACTCCTCTGGCAAAGTCTATAGACACCCCGCCTTCTTTTAAACCCTTACCTTCTGTCTTAGTATCAATTCTAAGACAGAAGAGTGACAAGGGTTAGGCAGGTGGGGTTCGGTGATTTGCCCAGGGTCACACAGAGAGGAAGTGTCAACACAGATTTGAACCCATGTCCTCCAGACTCCAAGTCTGACACTATCTACTTTGCTACCTAGCTGCCCCTGGATCTCTTCTTGGGATAGTATTTTAAAATACAATATGTAGGATGATCAAGGAAATCGTTAGTGAAAATAAAGATGTCATTTTTCTTGTGCACATTCACAGAACTTCTAAAATAAATCTATGGATCCAAACGGTCCTTTTGTTAATAGTCTTTGCCCCAAGTTACCTAGTTTTCTTAGAAGCCTTTTCTGATCCTCCTTAATGCTAGTGCCTTTCCCCTGCTATTATCCCTGATTTGTACTGTAAATGTCTTCTTTGTATGTAGTTGTTTACATCTTGTCTCTTCCATTAAACTATGAACTCCTTAAGAATATAAACTACCTTTTGCCTTTCTTTGTATACCAAGGACTTAGCACAGTGCCTGGTACATAGTAGTCATTTAATAAATGCTTAATGACTCATTAGAGAAGAGAAGATTCAGGGAAGCATCATTATAATCTTTTGAATATCTGAAAAGTTGTTATGGAGTAGAGGAATTCGACTAATTCTGCTTGTTCCTGGTGGGTTGAATTAGGGGCAAATGAGAGCAAGATATTCTTCCCATTGAACCTAAAATCCATCTCTGGCCATTTTTCAACAGAATTTTCCCCAAGTAGGCTGCATTACCCCAAGTGATAATAGGTTCCCCACCACTAGAGATCCAATAAGAAATTGGATGAACACTTCCTCAGGGTTGCAAAAGGGTTTCCTACTCAGATATGGACTGGATCAGATGATCTATGAAATCCCTTCTAATTCTGACCCAGAAGCCCCAAAACTCACTCTGAAGGACTCCTCTCCTTCCCATCCCAAGCCAGGACACACTTACCTAAATGGAGGCATGAAAGGTGACAGCAGCCTCCAGGAAAAGGAATTTGTTGTATACTATAGATGCTTCTTAGGCCAGACATTTATAGGCATTTGACTCAGGGGACCAAAAAGAGGTAGGGCCAAGGGAAGTCCCAGGCCTTCCTCCTCTCCTGGAGGAAATAGTAGGTTTGGTCCCCTGGGAGGTGGCTCACATCTAAATTAATATACAACTGTCCCTGGAGAATATGGCTAGTAGTCATTCCAGTGTGAGAGCCAGTACTCTCTTCTCAGTCCCAGAGGCCCAAGCCCCCACATCTTAACTGGAGCTCCTTTAGGACCTAGATCTCTACCCACTTTCTTTGGGCACCAAGAAAAGCTGGGAAGAGAGCCAGAAGACAACAGAGAAAACTACAGGTTAAATATATTTAGAACACTGGTTGTTACCAAGGATATATAGAGAAATCTCATGAGCATAATTGCAAATTGTAGAATAACTGATCTGGAAATGACCTTAGACCAAAGAATGTTAGCCCCAAAATGATCTTAGAGATCATCTAGTTCCTTCCCCTTGTTTCACAGATAAGGAAACTGAGTCCCAAAATACCTTCACCTTTTACTTGTCCCTGGGCTAGTTAGGACTCCAGTCCCTTTCAACTTCTGATTTCCAGTCCATTGCTTTTTCCATGAATGATATATCCTGCCTCCCATAATTAAGACTTGGCTTTTGATATTTTTAGAAAATCCCAAACTTTTTGTCTTCCCTTAAGTCAAAGGAAGGTTGGAATATCAGATGTCCTAAAATAAGCCAAAAGAATGAAACTCTTTACATTGTTGCTTCAAGTGATAACCAAGAAAGCTAGCATACTTTAAAACTGCATTAATAGAAGCCTAGTGTCTAAGCCAAAGGGATCTAAGTGTTCTGCTCTCTTGTACCCTTATAAAAACTACACCTGGAGAATTATTTTTTTTAATCTTTACCTTCTGTCTTAGAATTAATAACGAACATCAGTTCCAAGGCAGAAGAGCAGTAATGGCAAGGCAAGTGGGTTAAGTGACTTGCCCAGCGTCACATAGCTAGAAAGTGTCTAAGGCCACATTTGAACTCAGGACCTCTCACCTCTAGGCTTTGGAGTATATTCGGAATACGGACAAACTAGAGCATGGCCAAAGAAAAATAATAAGAATAAGAAAGGGACTCAAAATTAGGTCAAAATTAGGACTAAAGAACCTGAAAATGTTTTTTCAGAGAGAAGATTGGTGTGGGGCTGAGGTGGAGGTAGGGGTGGGATCATGGGATATGGCAGATCCAAATGTTGGAAGAAAATTATTATGGAGAAAAAGGATTAGACTTGTGCTTTATCCCTGAAACTTTTATCCATCATCTTAATGAAGGTCAAGCAGAATAAATTCATTTATGTTCAGCTGAAATCTAAAAAGAATTCGTCTCTGAGAACTCTTCCAACTCTGAAAATCTTCAATACTAGGAAACACAAAGGAACTTATTGGTATTGTCCCCCAAGTCTGAAGTCCTTGTTGATTGATATACTACAAATCTATATTATCCACTCTCCACTTGGCCCTCAATATGGTAGGACAATCCTTCTGCTCCTTCTTGATTGATTCTGTCTCCCACTCTAGAGTTTTTTATCCATCTACATGTCAGTATGGACAGTGTTGTTGTCATTTAGTTGTGTCCAACTCTTTGTGATTCCACTTGGGGTTTTCTTGGCAAAGATTCTGGAATGGTTTGCCATTTCTTTCTCCAGTTCATTTTACAGAGTTAAGGAACTTGTCTGAGGTCATACAGCTACTAAGTGTCTGCAGCCAGATTTGAGCTCAGTAAAATGAGTCTTCCTGACTTCAGGCCCCACACTCTCTTCACTGCACTACCTAGCTATCCAGAATACTAAAGATAGACATTCTTAATCCATCTATTTCTTTTCTATTTGCTTTTATTCTCTGGGTGACTATTTAGGCCAGAACAGTGGGGCTCTTATTTAGGAGATACTGCATCATTTCAGAGTTGTGGAATTAGCACAATGCCATGTACAAATGGGAGAATCTTAGAGAACCTCACCATCCATAATACGTGATTCTTTTTCCATTTGGATTCTGCACTAGACATTCTTCTTAGTGACAAAAACAAAATTGGCAAGTATATACACAGCCCCTGGTGCCCCTTTCATGCCTAGACTTCCAGAAAATAATCTAAATTAGAGGTAAATTTAATTAGAGGTAAAATTAGAGGTAAAAAAAAAGTTTATTTGAAATGATAATTTATGAGTTCCCACTAATTTGTTTACTTTTATTTAGGTCAACCAATGAATACATATGTAGTCAGTTAGGCATATCTGACTCTTTGTGACTCCATTTGGGGTTTTCTTGGCAAAGATACTGAAGTGGTTTGCCTTTTCCTTCTCCACCTTATTTTATAGCTGAGGAAATTGAGGCAAAAAGGGTTAAGTGACTTGCTCAGGGTCATACAGTTAGTGTCTGAAGCCAGAATTGTACTCGGGTCTTTCTAACTCCAGGGCTGCACTCTATCCCCTCAACCACCTTGCTGCCCAGTGAACATATTACTTAAAAGTAAAAAAGATTTAATTTTACAGCAGAATAAAACAAGTAATGAGAAATCTCCATAAGCACAGGGGGAATACACACTCTCACAATTATATCACTAATACTGTGGTAGAGCACATGAAAGGAATATGTGTGATTAAAGAATGTAGGGAATGTATACGGCTCGGTCATGAATGTAGCTGAATCAACTCATCCCTCCAACACACAGAGAATCCAGGAGTTCCTAGAAATTTCTCCTTCAGTCTTAGATGATTCCATATGTAAAAGAAATTTCTAGGAACTCCTGGGTCCCTTATTCTAAAAATTATGACCCATGAGGGGAAGTTGGAACTAGAGAGAGATAAAGGTTTACTATAAAGTTAGTAATCTCAGTATACACTATTCTTAGTCTAGCCCCTCCATCCAATCAGGGTACAGGTAGCCTATGGGTATCAATTCTGTTTGGCACTGGCTTAAGTCATGCCTACTTACATATCTGTGAAGATGCTTTGGTGCTTGACTCCTGATCCTTTTGGTTGCAGCAGGAAGGATAAAGCAGTGTTGAAGCCTTAACCCCACAATTCTACAGGAAGATATAGGAGCAATTGAATACCCTAATAAATGTCAGTGAGAAAGGAGAAAAGGGACCAGACTTAAGGAAGGGAAGTGATCAACTAGAGGGATAGCATGGAAATTTAATGGTCAGAGTAGAGCCCTAACTCTAAGGCAGGAGCTGGTTTTCTTTTCCTTTGTATCCCCAGCACTTTACACAATACTTGGCATACAATAAGCAGTTAATAAATGCTTGTTGCCCCTCTGTTATACCAATAAGCAATATGATAGTCTAGATCTTTTAATAAACACTACAGAGGAAGCAATGGGGAGTAGCAGATTAAGTCCTGGGTTTGGAATCAGAAGAATTGGTTCTCCTTGAAAGGGAGTCACCATTATTCGAGGGCCTCAAGTGATGACTAAATGATCTCGTCAGGGATAATGTAGAGAGGATTCCAGTTCAGGTATAGGATGAACTAGACCAGGGGTATCAAACAAACACATGGCCACCAATAGGCCCAGTGCTGAACCAGATTAAAATGTAATTAGAAATTATTTAGCAAAATAAATAAAAATAAAATACAACATAGATCATGTTAATATATACTTTTTAAAGTCTGGGAGCAACTGGATAATGCAGTGGATAGAGTGCCAGGCTGGGAGTCAGGAAGACCTGGGTTCAAATATGACTTTAGATACTTTATAGCTGTGTGACCTTGGGCAAATCACCTAACCCTGCTTGCCTTTAAATAAATTAATTTAATTAAATCAATATGTAATCACCCGGGATCCTTCTATAGGATTTAATGAACCCTGTTTCTATTTGAATTTGACACCCTTGGGGTTCTAGGACCACCCAAAGTGACATAGTTCCTAGTCCTAGCCCTGCTGCTAAGTAAATGGGCCTAATGTCAGGAAAAAAGAAAGTGCTATAGGCTAGATGATTTTAAATCACCTTTTATAGAGAAGTGAAATGTTGGGAGGGATGGGGGGGCTGGGATTAAGACCACGTGGAGATCTGAGTTTCATTTCATTCTCTGGCCACATATTGACCCCTATCTAATGATATAACATCTAATGGAAATATGGAGCTCTGGTTATCTAATAAAATTATTATATTAAAAGGGGAAAAAGAATTAATGGTATTATTAATACTCACAATAATCAATAGTATTATTTAAAGGCATTAATAATAATAACCTTCAAATTCATAAGGGGTTAGTGTGAGAGAAGATGTTTTCCTCCATTCTTCAAGTCTTAATTCAGATTTTAACTTCTGCAAGAAGCCTTTTTGGTTCTCTTTAATGCCAGAACCTTCCTTCTGGGATTACCTTCCATTTTCATTCTTTATATCTTGGATGTAAATAGTTGTGTACATATTATTTCCTTCATTAGAACATGAACTCCTTGCAGGTGAAGATTGTTTTTGCCATTCATTGAATACCCAAAGTTTAGCACACTTAGAACCTAGTGATTAATAAATGTGAGTTGTCTGACTGATTTTTCCACCTGGCTATTGTTTGGTCTGTCTGCCTCCAGCCCTTTACTCTGCCTCATTCCTGTTTGGTTGCGCAGGTTGTTTTAGCCAGAGATTTTTTTAAGATTTTGGCTCCTCTCCCCCAACATCCTCTTAAAAGAAGATACTGATATGATTGTTAATAATTCCCCAAAGGTGGGAGGTGACTACCATTCCAGCAGAGAACATACCTTGGACTTATAGATCTTTGCTCCAATTTACTATGAAGGACCAAAGTAAAACTGCCTCTGCTTTCTGACTGCAAAGGATATCAATCACTCCTTCTAACAATATGAAATTTGTAACATTCACATTATACTGGAACATCACATTGAGAGTTGAGAACAGAAAAATGTAAGACAGCATTCAGATGGTCTTGGGGGAAGAGTTTTGTATTCAGGTCTTCTGATTCTGTGTCTGAGCTGGGCCTCTGAGTTCAAGTTGGTATCCCCACATTGACCCAAAAAGTCATTTTTCAGATAAAGAACCTGAGACTTAGAGGGGTTAATAGTGATTGTTTACACCAACCCTGGGACGTAAGGAGTGCAGGCCTTTGCTTAGCTGATTTTCACAATCCGAAAGTCCTTTAACATCCCTAATTGTATGTACTGCATTTCAGAGGTGTTCTTTGTCCTAAGAGAAATATGGACAGTGGAAGGTCCTTGCTTTTTAAAAGCAGCCTGATTTCCTTGGGTAGTATCATGAGGGTAATCACCTGAATTGAACTCCTGCCTTCAGGAATCGAAGAAGCCTCTCACGGATCTGCTTTGTACGGACAGCATAGACAACAGGGTTGAGAATGGGTGGGATGAGCATATAGAAATTGGCCAACAGGATGTGAATGTGAGGGGGGACCTGATGGCCAAAGCGATGAGTGAGAGATGAGACAGCAATAGGGATATAAAAAACTAAAATGGCACAGATATGGGACCCACATGTCCCCAAGGTCTTGAGCCTGGCCTCTGGGGTAGCCAGTCCTAGCACAGCCCGGAAAATCATCACATAGGAGGCTGCAATGGCCAGTGAGTCCAGGGTCAGAACAAGGAAGCCAATACTCAAGCCATAAAGGTTGTTGACTTTTGTGTCACCACATGCCAGAGTCACCACTGCCATATGCTCACAGTAGGAATGGGCAATAATCCGGGCTCGGTAATGAGGGAGTCTCAGACGGATCATCAGAGGCAGGGGGCTGATGTAGAGCACCCCCCGCAAAAGGGCAGCCAGTCCCATGCGGCCCACCATACCATGGTTAAGCACTGTGGTGTGGCGCAGAGGATCACAGATGGCCACATAGCGGTCAAAAGCCATGGCCAAGAAGATCCCTGACTCAACAGTAGCAAAACAGTGAATAAAAAACATCTGGGCCAAGCAAGCATCCAGTCCAATATCACCAGCATCAAACCAGAAGATGCCCAACAGCTTGGGCATGGTAGAGGTGGACAGGACCAGATCAATGACAGCCAACATGCACAGGAAGAGGTACATGGGCTGGTGTAGACTGCGTTCCACTTTCACCACTGCCAGGATGGTCACATTCCCCACCACAGCTACCAAATACATGGAACCAAAGGGGATGGACAGCCAGATGTGCATGGACTCCAACCCAGGGATGCCCGTCAGCAAGAAAGAGGTGTGAGTGGAGCAGGCATTTTGAGAGGAGAACATGTTGGGGGTGGGGGAACCCACTCACCTGTGCCCCCCACCCCAGTGGAGTTTCCTCCTCTGGAAACTACTGATTGTTGAGTCTCACTTCCATATGGAGCAGCCTGGCAGAATCTATGATCCAAGAGTAAGATAATTGAATACTCATTCAAAAAACATTTATCCCCTTTGTGTACATCGATAATTCTATCCACTGGTTCCCCCTTTTCCAACCAAAGAACCCACTTCTTTTGTTATTTTGATTTCTATAAAACCTGATGTTCTCCTTCCTCACATCTGTTTCTTTGAAGTTTTAGTTCTGTTCAAGGCTCAGCTCAACTGCCATCTCTTATAGGAGATTTGTTGAAGTTTTTAGTGCTTCCCTATCCTCCAAGTTACTGTGTATTTTATTTTATTTTCCTTTTTTAAAATTTATTTATTTGCATATTCTTTCCTTCAAGTACAATGTAAGTTCCGTGAGGATGAGTACTATTTCACAATTGTCTATTCCATTTAATAAATATTTATTATACTCCTAATATATGCAAAGTACTAAACAAGGTACTAGGAATACAATCTAGGAATACAAATGTTTTTCATCGTCTATAATAAATATTAAATATAATATATATACATTGTGTATACAAATATTTTCTTCCCTTTTAAGGAGATACAATTTTAGGGATGCAACAGAGATGGTCTTTTTATGAAGGCATAGATGAGAGGCAGCTAGGTGGCAAACTGAATAGAAATCTGGACTTGGAGGGAGGAAAACCTAAAAAAAAAAAATTATTTCAGATACATACCAGTGATGTAACTTGGACAAGTCATTTAACCTCTGTTGGCTTCCGTTTTCTCATCTGTAAAATGGAGATAATAATAGCACCTGCTTCCCTGGGTTGATATAGGGTTAAAATGGGATATTTGTAAAGTATTCTGCAAACCTTAAAATGCTATATAAATGCTGCTGCTGTTGTTGTACTGATTTTCTCCCCCCCTGCTTAGCCTTTTTTTTCTTTCTTCATGATAAAAAGATCTTATGGTAATAAAGAGTAAGTAGTGACTTCTTGGTCCACATACAATCACCGAAGTCAACATTGGGAACAAGGATTGTAGGAGATGATAATAGTAATGGAGATAATAATAGCAATAATTAATAACAACTCATATTTGTAGCACTTTCCTTACAACAATTTTGTGAGACAGTTAATACAAATCTCATTAACCCCTGTGGGTCTCCCTGTAAGATGAGAAGTAGCTTATCCAAGGGAACCATCTTGTAAGTGTATAAGAAGGGACTCAGAACTAAAGAATAAGGATCCAATTCAATAGCACCTTCTATGTACAAGCTAATGTGGTAAGTACTAGAATTAAAAAAACAAAACAAAAAGAATCCTTGTCCTTAGGCAACTTACCTTAAAATAAAATGCTCTTGGGGGCAGCCAGGAGCTCCTGGGTTCAAATCTGGCTTTAGACCCTTACTAATTGTGTGACCCTGGGCAAGCTATTTAACCCCCCCATTGCCTAGCCCTTACCATTCTTCTGATTTGGAACCAATATACAATATTGATTCTAAAAAGTGGAGAGAGAGTGAGGGCTTAAAAAAATTAACATTCTTTCTACTAGACCTCTTGGTAGTTTTGAACCATTGACATTAGGTATTTTTTTTTAACATTAATAAAACTCTGGAGCTCAGTCTCCTACAATGATCTAGTTTCGAGATAAGACTCTGAACGAGGGTGGTGGCCATAGAAATGGATGCCACAGCTTCCAAACTGATTCCTCTTAATAGAATGAGACTCTCTGGGCCTGTTGGGAATAGGTATACCAATTTCTCCTGTCATCTTTCACCTTACTCCACATCTACTGGGCTTCCTGTGATCTATTCGGACACCAAGACAGATTCTTTTTTTTTTTAAACCGTTATCTTCTGTCTAGTAAAATCTTAGTAAAAACTTTCACCAACTAGACAAATTTAAGTGAGTTGCCTAGAGTCTCACAGAGAGGAAATGTCTGAGGCCAGATTTGAACCCAGGTCCTTTCAACTCCAGGCCTGGTGCTCTATTTACCATGCCACCTTGTTGCCCTGCCAGGACATAGGTTCTTGAGCAGTGATGGATGATCCAGTAGAGAAAGACAAGGTTCTAAGGAAAGGGTCGCTTTGATGGCTTAGCATAGAAGAAGGTGAGAAGAAAGTGTTTGAGACCTGCTTGGTTGTGTTTAACAACTGGCCTGAGAGCAACATTCCATGCCATGTTAGGCTACCTCCGCTCACTCCCACCACCAAATGTTGGTAGAACATGAGAGATGTTCTCTCCCTTACTTTGTCCATTCAAACTAATCTACCTTTAATAGAGTTTATAAAGTTAGGGCACCACACTGGGTGATGTTAACAAAAGCTCCTATCTACTTTTAAAATGTGGCAGGGGAGGCAGCTGGGTAACTCAGTGGATTGAGAGCCAAGCCTAGAGATGAGAGGTCCTAGTTTCAAATCTGGCCTCAGACATCCCAGCTGTGTGATCCTGAGCAATCACTTAACCCCTCTTGCCTAGCCCTTACGGCTCTTTTTCATTAGAACCAATACAGAGAGTATTGATTTGAAGTCGGAAGGTATGGGTTTTAAAAAATAAAATAAAATAAAACATGGCAGAATAATTAAATGCTTCAAGGAAATCCAGAGCCATGAGAAGACCCAATGGGGGAGCTATAGAATTATTGTTTATTATAGGGACACACCAAGAATCCCTTTTTTATCTCTCAGAGAGCATTGTTCCAACAGTTCTTAGGTTTCCTGAGAATACATGCAAGATCTTATATTTTATTAGTAGGAATAAATGTAGTAGATTAATTAGGGTCCTAAGATTAGAATTATCAGCCTCTTCACATATGAACTGACATTAAAATAAGTCAGATGCAAGGTTGCTAGATCCTAATATTTCACATGCTTGAATTCATCATGTTGGGTTTGCACTTTATTAACTGTGTGGAATCCCTCGAAATCAAGAGGTCTCCCTGAGGAGTTATAGGCAACACCAAGCCAGAAATCAATTCACGGTCAGGTCACAACAAATATGTTTTAATAGTTCACTTTTATATAACTACTCTGTGAAACAAATAATTCAAATAGCTATTTGGGAGATAAGGCTCTGAATTGGGATTTACAGAACTAGCTAGGTATTGTGGGCAAGTAATTTTACTTTTTCTATACCTTGAGGTATTAGAGACAAAGGAAGACCATATACAGATTTTCCCCATAGTCAGAACGAAATGTTTCTTGGCAGACAGAGTAGAATAAGTTTAAAGCATGTTAAGAGTTGAAAGAGCACAAAAGGCAGTTAGTTAGCTTGGGATTTGGTCTTTCAATCATTTCTTTCTTTCCTGGATTACTACAACAGAGGCTTCATGCATCTGGTATTAGCCACTTCCAATCCATTCTGGCCAAACTAATAGAGTAACACCTGTTACCCTATTAACACCTGCCCTGTTCATAAGCTTCAGAGTTGGGCCTTAGTATAAGAGATCTTTACATACCAGGCAAACTCATCTCCTGCTCTTCCCCTACCTAGAAGCAAATGCCAGCCTACAAAGACCTGAAAGATTAGGGTACAGGGAATAAAGCCCATCTGTGGGCAATGGGGTATCATGAGTAGTCTAAACATACCCTGTGTTTTCCTACCTGCATGTAGTTACTTACTTTTCTCTGTATTTGGAATCTACCAAACCCTAACCCTAACAAACACTTTGTGAAGGATGGAAGGGGAGGAGAATGAATGGTTAAAAAAAAAATCAGAGAAAGCATCGTATAGGAGGTGGCACTTGAGTAGGGTCTTCATATCCAACCTAAAGGCTGGACAGTCTGGCACTAGCTTTGAGAGACAAGGGTCCTGGGTTCAAATCTCAGTTGTGTCATTTTATCTCCTTTTCTCCTCTCTGAGCCTCAGTTTCCTCATTTTGTTCATTGTTCTTAGGTTTTTCCCCCTCTACCTCCATTTTGCATATAATCTTGTAGGTCTTGTCTAACTTTGACATCCAATGAACTATATATACCCAAATGTTCCTAGCATAGTGTTTTTAGTCACCCTAACAGAGTCCCTGACCTCAGGGAGTTGAGAAGATAAAAGAAATATTTGTAAACTAATTTACATTGATTTTACATGTACAATCATCATGTACAATGGCATTGTGTCTACCTCTTCTGAGAATAGCAGTATGATCCAGGGAGACCTCGCCAACTCCATGATTAGATGGAAAGGAGAAGTCAATTGGGTGACAAAAGTAAAGACAACAATTTCCCCCCATTAAAATCATGCATTAGGGTTTACAATTTGCTGTCCTCTTAAGATCTCTGTTAAGGAGGTAGCACACCAAACAATATACATATTTTAGAGATAAAGAAACTGGGGGAAGTTCCATTCCTTTATCCTTGATAATTTGGTAAAAGACTATGAATAATATGTAATATTGGAAATAATATGTAATGAATGGGGATTCTTATCCTCACTTTACAGGCAAGAAAACTGAGGGTCAATGATATTGAATCATTTGCCCAGTATTACCCAGCTGGCCCTAGAACCAAACATCAAACTCAAATCTTTTAACTCCAAATTAAATGTCTTTTCCACTATACTAACCTGCCCCTGGAACTAGAACTATCTGGAATAAAAGGTGAAGGGAAAGAGCATTTATTAAGCACCTACCATGTGCCAAGCACTATGCTTAGGGACTTTGCAAATATTATATCATTTCATCCCATAAGGGAACTTCGGAACAGCTTATTAGGAACAGCTTCCTAATAACAGAACTCATATTACTATCCCCATTTATCACTTGATTTCACCACTACATGTAAACCTACCCAGAGGTCCAAGATTGTGCTTTTAGGTCTATGTCCTGAGTCACAGGGATCCCATAATCTGATAGAAACATAACCTCCTCATTCAGAAAAGATTCACTCCAATCCAAAATGGTCACCTAGACCCAATATGACTGGACTCAGAGGAAATAATCAGCAAACAGAAGACATAACAGAAAGGCAGCTTGATACAATAGAAAGAACCCTGGACTTAGAATGAGGATGAGAACTCAGTTCTCTTCTTGCTCCCATCCTTACTAAGCTATACAAATTCAGGCAAGTCATTTGTCTTCAGTTTCCTCATTTATAAATAGGAATTAAAATCCATACACTCCTCTCCTTATAAGCTATTTGTGAAGAAAGCAATTTTTATAAGTCTTTTTTTTTTCCCAACCATTCCCTGTCTTAAAAGCAATAGTAAGTATTGGTTCCAAGGCAGAAGAGCAGTAAGGACTAAGCAATTGGGTTTAAATGATTTGCTCAGAATCACGTAGTTAGGAAGTATCTGAGGCCAGATTTTAACCCAGAATCTCTCATCTCCACACCTAACTCTATCCAGGGAGCCACTTAGCTGTCCTCAAATTTGTAAGTCTTAAAGTGCTCTAGAGCTGGGAGGTTATTTATTCCTCTCTTTAACTACCATATTATTACCATGGCTTCTCTTCCTCTTACCCTATCCCCACCCCAACACTCATAGGACAACACATTTTTATGTGGAAACCAAAAATTATCCCAAATCTGACCCAGCCATAGCCATGTCTGCTTTCACCCAATCCACTAAGACCATAAGCCATCAATCTCACCCTTCCCAAGTCATCTTCTTTTCTCCCATACCTGTTCCTCAGGTTGATTGTAAAATGCCTAGGGTCACAGCCTTTAGATGGACTCCTGCCCAGCTCCCAGACTTCACACCCATATAGATCCCCCTTGATTTTCTGGGGGGACTTCCTTGCCCTTTTTATTCCTGAGAATATGGCCAACGCTTCTAGTGGACAGTAGGCTCCTTCTGAGTTACTCCCCAAACCTTTTGAGATGCTCTCTCTTGGGACAGAAAAGACTAGAAGTGCAGCCAAAGTCTTGTCTAGAGCTAGAAATCTTCCTTGGGTGATGCCACTCTCCTTCCACACACTTGCTAAGACATACTCAGGCTAGGAACTGTGGTCCAGGATTTTACAGAAACTGCTCAGGCCAGGAATTTATTAAGTGTTGACCTTGGAGCAAGAAAGCTCCTTCCTTTCTTCCTCTGGGTGCAGAAAATAGCCAATACATCCCTGTAGGAGACAGCTGTAGCCCTAAATTGGTCCACAGAAAGCCCTGGAGGATCAGGGCTAATACAGCTGTAGAAGATATTGCCAGGAGAGGGAGGGGCCAGGATACCACTCTGCCCTAGGGATTTACCTGATCTGCTTGGCTTCCTTCAGTCCCAGGTCTATGCTCAGCCTCCATGGTTCTTGAAAGAGCACATGGGAATCTAGCAAGGACCCAGAAGGGAAAGTATAAATGGGAAAATTAGAATATTGATGAACTCGAGGGATTCCCTAAATTTTCTAGGGAGCTTGGTACTAGCTAAACTTTGGATTTTCTGAAAAAGAAAATCACTTCTTTGTGTCTTCAGATACTAGGAACCTGATTTCTCACTCTCAAGAGTGTTGAGATAGCATGATATAGTGGAAAGACAGTCAGATCTATGCTTCTGTGACCCTAGGTAAGTTACCAGAGGTGTGATTCAGTAGAAATTCCCTGAATCTCTGAGTTGTTTGACATTTTAAAGATCATAATAATAATTGCATTATATAATAACATATAAGTGCTTTAAAGTTTGCAAAACACTGGTTAGTACCTTTGATTTTCTCAATAATCCTTTGTGATAACTGCTATTATTTGCATTTTACAGATGAGGGAACTGAGGCACAAAGTGATTAGTGACTTCTTAGGGTCAGAATAGTAGCCAGTGTCTGAGGCAAGATATTCAAACTCAAGTTTTTCTAACTCCAGCTCTTATATTCTATCTTTTTTCCATCTAGCTTTCCTAGTGCAACTAGTCCAAACCATACTTGAATAAAAATTCCTTTGAAAGAGGCATCTCTGGATTGAGAGCCAAATCTAGAGGCAGGAGGTCCTAGGTTCAAATTTGGACTCCTTCCAGCTTTGTGGCCTTAGGCAAGTCACTTAACCCCAATTGTCTAGGCCTTATCATTCTTGTGGCTTGGGATGAATACTTAGTATTCATTCCCAGAAGGAAGATAAGGTTGGGGGGGGGGGTAGTGTGTGTGTGTGTGTGTGTGTTTTAAGAAAGTATGAAAAAGAATCCCTTTGACAGCATTCCTGACAAGTAATCATCCAGTTCATGCTTAAGGAATTCTAGTGAGTGAAAACCCACCACAACATAATTATTGGAAGTTTTCCCTCATACCAAACCTAAATCTAAATATACATTTTGTTCTTAGTGCTTTTAATTCTGCCCCATTTACTCCCCCAGCCCCCCACCCCACCCCGGTCTCTCACACTATATTGGATAAAGTCTCCCATCCTGTATTAGATAATAGTTCAAGTAGATGCATTCAGAACTGGCTGAATGTCCAGATTCAAGGAATCATCATTATCAGTTGATGCCACATTAGACTGGGGTACCTTCCAATAAAGTTACAGAGGTAAAAAAAAGATAGTCTAGTAGAAGAGAAACAAAAAACTATCCAAAAAATGCTCACTATTCAAGCAAAACATACATCTCAAAGATGATGATAGAATAGTCTCCCAGAAGACAGTACAGGACAAAAACTTTGAACACCATAATGAAGGATATAATAGGATAGCCCAGAACCTCTAAACATAGAAAATTACATTCTAATTCACAGATTGCCTCCAGAAAAAGAAAAAAAATCCAAGACTGTAAACTCCTAGTCACATGGTAGTTAAATTGAACAACCCAGTTCAGATACAACAAGAAAGACCTTCAAATACAAAGGAAAGGACATTTATACAAATGCAAGGCTCTCTCCACCCACTAGAAAAATGTGGAAGGAATCATTGTGCTCTGAAGAGCTTTGGAGCTTAGGACTTAGCCCTCTGCATATCTGAGCTTAACCATATAGGACAAAATATGGGTGTTTCAATAAAAAAGAAGAGTTTGAAACATTTTTAGAAAGAAAATCAAAATAGAAAGGATTATTTGCTTCTCAAACACGCCAAACAACGGAAACACAGGATGGCCAAATAAATGCAAAAAGCAACAGACTGACAGCAAAAAGACCAGTCAGAGACTAGAAGTACTCAAGGAGACAGGGGTGAATTCAGAAATCTGGTAGAAGCAACAGGGAAGAAAAAGGAGACATTACCAAGAGAACCTAGTGACACTCTACCTAAAGGTAAATACTTTTTCTGTGGCATTTCATTATAATTTAGGGAACAGGGGAATAGAAAGGAGTGAGAGATACACTGGGGAATCTCTGGTCTCAGAAAGGAAGGCACCTACAAGGGAATGGGTGAGGATAAGGGAGGAAAATGTTTTTTTATTTTAAAAATTTTATTTAATTTAGACTATTTCCCCATGGTTACATGATAAATGTTTCCCCCTCCCCCCAGCCATATGTGCAATTCCACTGGGTTTTACTTGTGTCGTTGATCAAGACCTATTTCCATATTGTTGGTATTTGCACTAGGGTGATCATTTAGAGTCTACATCCCTACTCATATCCCCATCAATCCATGTGATCAAGCAGTTGTTTTTCTTCTGTGTTTCTACTCCCACAGTTCTTTCTCATAATTCCCTCAGAATTGTCCTGGATCATTGCATTACTGCTAGTAGAGAAGTCCATTACATTCGATTGTGCCACAGTGTATCAGTCTCTGTGTATAAGGTTCTCCTGGTTCTTCTGCTCCTTTCACTCTGCATCAATTTCTGGAGGCCATTCCAATTCCCATGGAATTAGGGAGGAAAGATTTTAAAAGGGAGAAAGGGAAAAAATCATTCTTTGGAAAGGAAAACAAGCAAGGGGTTCAAGTTATGAATACTCTAAATCTGAGGAGATTCACTGGCTGAAAACCTGGAGGATGTGGTGCTTGAAAACTCAACCTTTTGGGGGGGTATAAGAATTTATTTTTTTATACACTGTTATTTTTACATCGGGTTTATTAGATTTTTTATATTTTAACTTTTATTTATTTATTTGTACTATTTTATTAGATTATTATATAATCCATAATCTATATTATAAAGCCTATATTAAAGAGATTTCCTTAGCCTGGTCTCAGACCTTTATCCATTCATTCATATTTTTGGACTTTGTCAATGTATCAATCAGATGTGCTGGGTTTTTTTCCCTCTCTAAAAAAAAATACTATTTGTCATTTAGGATGGCTTTCAGAGAGGAGAAAGTGGGAGATGACCACATGTTGTATGTGGCAGACTAAGAAACAGAAAACTTCAATAAAGATGTTTTTTAATCTTGATAGGATTGTGCATTGGGATGAATCCTATGATAATGAAGTACAGAGCTTCAAAATATCACTGTCACCAATGGTAGAGGTGTGGTTAGAAACCCATTTCCCTCTAAAAGATCTTAGGATCTTTTGTGAACTATAAACTCAGCAAGAATCAGCAGTGTGATGTGGTGGCCAGAAAAGCTAATGTGATCTATTACAACGTTAAAGGAGGCATGGCTTCTGGGAATAAGGAGTGAGAATACTGCCTCTACCCTGGTCAGACCTATCTAACACAATTTGGGACCAATATAGGTCAGCTAGAAAAGACCCAGAGCAGAGCAACCAAGGAGGTGAAGGAACTGGGAATGGTTAGCTTAAAGAATAAAAGATCCATGGGGGATATGATTGCTATTTTCTGTTAAGAGGAGTTGACACATGCCTTTATTTATATTTTGTGTGTGTGTATGTGTAAATAGTTATATATGTGCAAAATATCCATAAAAACAAGGTAATAAGCAGAGGTGCAAGCCTAGAGGGACTAGCAGCTGTAGGGTTGGAGAATAGAGAAGGTAGTCTTGATTTGTATTTTGAAGGCAACTTGGAATTCTAAGAGGTAGATGAGGAAGAAGAATATTCTAGTCATGGGGGAGCAGTCTAAAGAGTTTTAAATGCCAAAGAAGGGAGTTTGTATTTGATCTTAAAGGCAATAGAATAATATAGCTACCACATTTAGACTCTGGCTTCCAAATTACCAGTGAGTTTAGGAAAGAGAAATCTAAGGAGGAGTTTTGCACAAAAAGGGGTAAAGTTGAAAGAGCTAATTCCTAATGTATACTAAAGGAAGGGACCATTAGAAAAGAACTAGAATCTTTGTTTCTGCTTTTGTAAGGGTCTTTGTTACATCTCCTATTGCAGACTAAACAACATGGAGGAACCCATTCATTCACTAAGGTGAACAATTTAGTTCTGAATCCAGAAAGAACCAAAGTCAATAGCCTAGTTCTATAGTGTGAACAAGAATGGCTTCAGTTTTGTCTAGTTAACTTAATAAGATGTAAGAATGAAGCTGCTTTTAAAGATATTCCAATTGAGAGTTTTGAATATTCCCTATTTATATCATGTTTGGGACTTTAATTCTCTCTCCTCTATGGAGTGCGAAGAACATTATAGTTCTGAGAACTTATCAGTCCATTAAGATGATTGGTGAAGTCATAGCATTTAGGAATGTTTGAGTTACATGTGGATCTGGACTCTAGGACTTGGGTTTTTAAAGGGATGAGAACAGATCTGACACTAAACAGAATGCTAAGAACGGGCTAAGAAGTTCATGAATATTATGATATTTCATCTTTAAATACTTTCCTAAGGTATTTCACTTGTCTAGGAAAGAAACAGTGGGGAGCTGAAGGAAGCTCTCCCAAGATTTATCAAACATAGATACTGAGAGAGAGCTAGACGAGGATCCAGCAAAGGAGACTGAGGAATGAATGGTCAGATAGGTAAGAGGAAAACCAGGCTGTCCTTGGATAAGAGAAGTTGCAGTTTTGTTTTGTTTTAATCAGTTGTAAAAAAAAAATTGTTTGGTTTTGTTACCATTGTGAAAAAAAAATGTTTGGTCTCTTCCTGTTGTCTCCAGTCTTTAACTCTGAATGTATTCTTACTCTGATAATAAATCTTGCCTAATAATAAGTGGTTATTCTATAGCAATTTAGGAAAGAAAAGTAGAGCATTTCAAAGGAGAGGGAGGAGCTTAGCCAAGGGAGAAAAAAGGGAGTGTTTGAATTGCAAGTGGCAAGATCTGTTATCATTGTCCAGATCACACATTCCCTCTAATCATATGGTGTCCCTCAGGGCTTTGTCCAGGGCCCCTCATCTCTTCTCCCTCTGTACTAACTCACTTGGATTTAATTATAATCTTCAGGCTGGCATTCCCAATATTCATCCTCTCCCAATCTCTGCTGACCTCCTATCTTACATCTCCAACTGCTTTTGAGACATCTCAAATTGGATACCTAGTAGAATTAAATTCAACATGTCCAAAGCAGAACTCATTAACTTCCCCCAAATCCTCGTATTACCTTCCCTGTTAGTAGAGAGAGCAGCACCATCTTTCCAGTCCCTCAAACTCACAACCTGGGAGTCTTTTTCAACTCCTTACTGTCTCATCCTGCATATCCAAGCTATTGCTAAGGCCTGTGACTTTAATCCTCACAACAGCTCTCAAATACATTTCTTTCTCCTCTTACACCACTATATACCTTGATACAGTCCCTCATCACCTCATGCCCGGACAATTGCAGTGGTCTGCTGGTGGATCTGCCAGTCTAGAGTCTTTACATGCTCCAACTCAATTCTCTGTTCAGCCACAAAATGATTTTCCTAAAGGGTAAATCTAACCATGTCACTCCCTTACTCAGTAATCCCAACAGTGTCTCACTATCTCATCTAGGATCAAATGCAAAATTCTTTATTTGGAATTCAAAACCTTTCATAACCAATCTTCCCCCTACTACCACCACCTTTCCACTTTTCTTATATCTTACTCCTCACCATGAATTCTTCCATAATGACCCTGGTGTCCTGGTTATTCCAACATCAACACACTCCATCTCAGCTCCTGGGCTTTTCTCTGGCTATCTCCCAAGACTGGAATGCTCTCTTTCCTCAACCCTGCCTACTACTTTCTGTAGCTTCCTTTAATTTCCAACTGAAATCCTATCTTTTACAGGAATTTTTTCCAACCCTTCTTTTAATTCCTAGTGTCTTTTGTTAATTATTTTATATTTATCTTATATATAGCTTGCTTTGTACATATTTGCATGTTATCTCTCCCACTAGATTATAAAGTCCTTGAGGGCAGGTAGAAAGTTTTTGGCACTTTGCCTGCTATGTGTGTCAGTTTAATAAATTTTCATTGAATGACTGGTTGATATTTGTTGCAATAGTAGATGAGATCATCCTTTCATAGGGGTTGGAGGGACTTTCCAATATTAAGCCATTAAATGATTGGAGAGATTTCTACATTGTTAGTCCATCAAACTATGAAATGGTTGTATTTTCCATTTTTCCATGGGATTTGGGAGGAAACACCTCAGATTTGTATTTGTTGAATAATTCACCCATAAAACAGAAGCAGATAGCCAAAAGAACTAGAAGCCAGAATCCAACAATATGTTGTTTACAAGACACATTTGAAATGAAAAGAGTTGAAATAAAGGGCTAGAGCAGAATCTAATATGCTTTAGCTGAAGTAAAAAAGGCAGGGGTTACCAGTATCAGAGAAATCAAAAGCAAAACTAGGCCCAATTAAAAAAGAAAATCGGGAAAAATATATTTTGCTAAACATAGCATAAATAGTGAAGTAATACCAATTTCTTTTATAGCAAGTTTCTCTAATAAAGACTTCATTTCAACAAATATATAATGAGTCTAAACTGAGTCAAATCTATAAAAATAAGTCATTTCCCAATTGAAAAATGGTCAAAAGATAGAAACAGTTTTCAGATGAAAAAATCAAAGTTATCTATAATCATGTGAAAAAAAATGCTCTAAATCACCATTTGATTAGAGAAATGAAAATTTTCAAAACTCTGAGTTACCATATTACATCCATCAGTTTGGTAGAAAAAGAAAATGACAAATGTTGGAGGGGATGAAGGAACATTGGTAAACTGATGCACTGTTGTTGGAATTGTGACTGATCTAACCATTCTGTTTGCCCCTTTGGCAGCTGGATTTTGATGCCATGGCTATTACTGCATGGCTTGTGTGACTACTCTGCTCTGGGGATTTAGCTACTAAGATAATTTGACTTCATCCTGGTGTGTAATAATTGTCTATAGGCTACATTAGGGGGGGGAAGCAGAATTTAGGCCTTGGATGGCTTACTTTGATATGGTCAGACCTTCCAGAAATATGTGAGCATTCAGTTAAAATATCTTTTCACTGCAATGAAGACTTGAGACTCCTGACTTGAGCCTCCTAGTAGAATAGCAAAGTAAGTTTCCTCCTGGGGAAATGCTTTTTCCTTTAAATTTGTGAAAATTGAAACATGACCTACTTATACTTGGAGTCAATCAAACCTACATTGTTGGAATTTTAATACCTGTACTATCTGAACTCACAAGGCTATAAATATCAAAGGGGATAATAGAGACTTGTTATTCTAAAGTTAGCCTGATATTCACATTAGGTCAGGCCTGCTTACAAGGGAAGCAAGGTTTTGATTTGGTTCCATGGTGATGATGGTCTAGGCCCTTTTAGCTAGTGAGATTGGCTGTAGCTGAATTCTTGGGGAAGTCATGAGCCAGTACACAAAAGTCCTGGAGAAATCTAGCACCCATTGCTTTCCTTGGCAAAATGTACCTGTGCATACAGTAGGCAATGAGTCAACAAACATGTTTTTTTAAATACCTTGCCTTCTGTCTTAGAATCAATACTAAACATTAGTTCCTGGGCAGAAGAGCATTAAGGGCTCAAAAATTGGGATTAAGTAACTTGCCCAGGGTCACACAGCTAGGCAGTGTTAGAGGTGAGATTTGAACCCTGGACCTCCCATCTCTAGGTCTGGCTCTCTATCCACTACTACCAAGCTGCCCCTCAACAAACATTTTTTTGGACTTTCTGGTGCCAGGCTTTGTACTACCTTCTGGGAATACAAAGAAAGTCTCCCCTCCCCCCCAAAAAAGATCCCCTTGTTTAAGGAATTTACATTTGAATGGAGAAGACAGCATGCAAATACCTATTTACATATAATTTAGAGAGAATGAAAATTATAGTAATCTCAGGGGGAAGGGGGGAAGGGAAAGTCCTGTTTCCAGAAAGTGGAATATTTGTGTTTGAGCTTTGAATGAAGTCATGAGGGTCAATGGTTAAAGGTGAGGAAGGAGAGCATTGTAGTCTTGGGGAAATGCCAGAGAAAGGCACAGAGTCAGACCTCTCACTTCACAAAACTATCAGTTGTAATATTGATCCTAAAATGGAAGGTAAGAGTTGGGTTTTTTTTAAAGGGTATGATAAACTGTGCATAGGAGTTTCAAAAGTGTATTGTTTTTGTCTCTTGAGCTTTCTTTTCTATCCATGGTCATTTTCCTTTATTGTCATCCTTTCTAATCAAATGAGTCTAGGTGGAACCTTAAAGTCTTCATTTGAATTTATTGGTAATGTGGAACATTTTTTCATATGACTTTTGACTACTCGAATCTCTAACTTTGAGCGTGCAATCTATACATATCCCTTCATCATTTATCTACTGGGGAATAGTTTTTATTCCTATATATTTGAATGAATTTAAATGTATTTTAGATATCAGACCTTCATCTGAGAAACTTCCTACAAAAATTTTTCCTAAGTAACTTTTTCTCTTCTAAATTTAATTGTATGGGTTTTATTTCTATAGCATGGTGAAACAGTGGATAGAGAGCATTGTACTTGGAGTCAAGAAGAACTGAATTCATATATGACTTCAAACATTTACTAGCTGTACCACTTTTGAGTAAATCACTTAACCTCTATCTGCCTCAGTTTCCTTAACTGTAAAATAGAGATAACACCTACCTACCAGTGTGGTAATAAGGGTAAAAATTAGATCATATTTGTCAAATATTTTACAAACCTTAAATTGGTATGTAAATTCTAATTATTATTATGCCAAAGTTTCCATTTTGTGTAATAAAAATTATCTGTTTTATCCACTATGATTTTTATCATTTGTTCATAATTTCTTCTCTCCATACCTGTGAAATAAATCTTAAACTTTGGATTTCAAGTTTATTTAGAATATGACTATATCCAAGTCATGTATCTATTTAGAGTTTATTATGGTATATGTAGTAAGACTATGATTTAATGCTAATGTCTGCCAGAATGCTTTCCAAAATTCTCTGAGCACTTTTTGTAGAATACTGAGTCTTCAGCAATCATAGGATACCTTTGGGTTAACTGAATACTTACTACTTTCTAAGTAAGAAATCTTTCTGCAAAAAAAATCTCCATGGTGGCAAAGTTAAGAGTATCCTGAGGCAGACTCAGGTAACTGCCTGGTTTGCTAAAGAATCTAGCATAAGAGGTAAAAATAACACAGAAATGTCTATGCTGAGGCTACAAATGAGTACAAAAAAAATGCATCAGGTTTATTGGTAATAGAAGATAAAAGAGGACGAATTCTCTTCTCCTTGGAGATATCAGACCTGTAAGTTTTCTTCCTCCTCCTCCTCCTCCCTCTCTCTTCCTTTTCTCTCTCCCTCTCTTTCCTTCCCTCCTACCCATCTTCCTCTCCCCCTCCCCCCCTTACCACTTTTCTGCCTTGGAACCAATACATGATATTGATCCAAAGATGGTAAGGTTTATAAAAAAGAAAAGAGTAAGTAATATCATGACAAAAATCTAGAGAATCTGAGAGGAAAGAAAATGTTTATAATCAGTACAAAAGAATGCAAGTAATGGGAAAAGCTTAGATGAGTCACAGAAAGAGAAAGACAATAAAAGAAATAGACAATAAAACTATAGACAACTATATTTATAGGGACATCTATCTAGGTGGCTCTGTGGATAGAGAGCCAGGCCTGGAGATAGGAAGACCTGGGTTCAAATTCTGACCGTAGCTACTTCCTCGCTGTGTGATTCTGGGTAAGTCATTTACCCCAATTTCATAGCCCTTGCCACTTGTCTGCCTAGGAACCAGTACTTACTATTGATTCTAAGAAGGTAAGAGGTTTATTTTTTTACCCTATATTGTAAAAACTCTGTGCCTTTTTCATATCTAAACATATATAATTTCAAAAATTAACAAGAAAAAAATAAAGGATACAAACTAAATTATATAAAGGTTAACTATGATAGATTACTGATGATTATTAAATGAGAATAAAAAGGTATACATATTTATTGGTTATACATGACATATTCATAAAAAACTGACTACTTATTAAAACATAAAAACCTTATAAACAAATGTAGAAAAGCAGAAATATTAGACATGTCTTACCACAAGGCAACAAAAGTAATATATACAAAAGGATCACTGAAAAAAATTAAAAATAAAGACTAGGACTAATAAAAATAAAAACCCTTCAATAATTAGTGGGTCAAATAGCAAATCAATGAAATACTAAATAATTTCATTAAATACACTAACAACAACAAGCAGGCAGCATATCAGCATAAATTTTTAGGGAAAATTCATATCTTTAAATACTTTCATCAAGAAAAAGGAGGAATAACAGATCATTGAATTAGAAATACAATTTTAAAAACTAAAATCATTTTATAAAATTAAATACCAAAACAGAAATTCTGTAAATCAAAGACAAGAATAATAAAAGTGAGGAAAAATATTTAATTAGTAATTAGGCCTAGGGGGTATTTGGCATTTTATTAAAAACAAAAGCCATAAATTATATCAATATTAGCTAATAATTAATTTAAAGTAAAGAGAAAAACAAACTAGGATAAAAAAATTAAAAAGAATGATTTATATTAATAAAACCAGTTAGTTAAATGAAATAGATGCATATTTACAAAAATATGAAATACTTAGGTTAATAAAATGATAGTCTCTAACCAAATCTCAGAAAAACCATAATGAATAATGAACAAACCATAAATGAATAATAACAAATAAATGAATCTAAGGATCTGATGAATTTTAAGTAAATTTTACCAAATATTCAAAGACCAAATCCATTATAATAGAAATCATCTTAAGAAAATAGAAAAATAATGAATCCTATCAAATTCTTTTTATACAAAAAGATGATCTTGGGGACAACTAGGTGACTCAGTAGATTGAGAGCTAGGCTTAGAGATGAGAGGTCTTAGGTTCAAATCTGGCCACAGACATCCTAGCTGTGTGACCCTGAGCAATCACTTAACACCTATTGCCTAGCCCTTACTGCTCTTTTTCATTAGAACCAATACAGAGTATTGATTCTAAGATAGAAGGTAGGCATTAAAAAAAAAATCTTTACACATAAACTAGGGAGCAATGAAAGAAAACCATAGAACACTATCTCTAATGAACACTGGAGAATGGAAGTAGATTTAAAATAAAATATAAATAAAGGGTCTAAAACAATATATAACAAGCTTATATCCAGGTTGGAATCAAACAAATATTAGATTGCTTCAATATTAGGAAAACTATATACAAAACAATCCATATTAATGATAAGAACAATTTTTAAAAGTGTATATCAATAGATGGGAAAATTCATTTGACATGACCCATTCCTGTTTAAAAAAAAAAAAGAAAACATAGAAATGGTTCTTTCCATATGATTACTAGCTTTCCAAAAGCAAGAAACAGTATTATGTGTAAAAGTACAAAACTAGAAGCCTTTCTAATAAGATCAACAAAAAAAGCAAACTTCTCCATTATCACCACTACTGTGTATTAGTTCTAGACATGCTTGATATATCAGTAACACAAGAAAAAGAAGTTGACGGAGTAAATACAGCTTAAAATGTTTTGTTTAGAGTACCCTTTTAACAGATAAAATGATGTTTTATTTAAAGAACCCTAGAAACAACTAAATAAATGAACTTGTCTTTACAGAGACATTGAAGTCAAGAATCCAGACAGTTGCATTTCGAGCTGCTTCTGCCACTAACTAGACAAGATGATGCTGAGCACCAAAGGAGAAGAAGGCTTTGTGGTGAAGGTCCGGGGCTTGCCATGGTCATGCTCAGCCAGTGACATCCAACAATTCTTCTCAGAATGCAAAATTCAAAATGGGGCAGCAGGCATTCATTTCATTTATACCAGAGAGGGCAGACCAAGTGGAGAGGCATTTGTTGAACTTGAATCTGAAGATGAAGTCACACTGGCTTTGAAAAAAGATAGAGAAACTATGGGACACAGATATGTGGAAGTATTCAAGTCAAACAACATTGAAATGGATTGGGTGTTGAAGCATACTGCTCCAAATAGTCTTGATACTGCCAGTGATGGCTTTGTGCGCCTTAGGGGACTCCCATTTAGGTGTAACAAGGAAGAAATCGTTCAGTTCTTTTCAGGGCTGGAAATCATGCCAAATGGGATAACATTGCCAGTGGACTTCCAAGGGAGGAACAGTGGCGAAGCCTTCGTGCAGTTTGCTTCACAGGAAATAGCTGAAAAGGCTCTAAAGAAACACAAGGAAAGAATAGGGCACAGGTACATTGAAATCTTCAAGAGCAGCCAGGCAGAAGCTCAGACCCATTATGATCCTCCTCGAAAGCTAATGGCTAAGCAGCGTCCAGGTCCTTATGACAGACCTCAGGCAGGCAGAGGCTATAGCACTCTAGGTAGAGGAGTTGGGTTTGCAGGAATGAGATGTGGTGCCTATGAAGCTGGATACAGAGGCTATGATGACTACAACTGGTATAATGATGATTACTGCTTTGGAAGATACCTTAATTACTATCTGGCGATGTCTGGTCACAGCTATGGAGACAGCTGGTCTACCTTCCACCAGAGTCCAGCAGGTCATTATGTGCACATGAGAGGATTACCTTACAAAGCTACTGAAAATGATATCTGTGATTTCTTCTCACCACTCAAACCAGTAGGAGCATACATTGAAATTGGATCTGATGGCAGAGTGACTGGAGAAGCAGATGTTGAGTTTGCTACTCACGAAGATGCTGTGGCAGCTATGTCTAAAGACAAAGCAAACATGCAACACAGGTATATAGAGCTCTTCTTGAATTCTACAACCGAGGCAGACAGCAGTGCTTATGATCCACAAATGAGAGGAGGCATGAGTTTGTTAAATCAGTCTACTTATGGCACTCCACCTAGCCAGGAGCTGAATGAGGGTTACGGAGGAGTCTCTGAAGGTCATATCAGCATGAACAAATATGACCAAGTGTTACAGGAAAACTTCAGCAATTTTTCAGCCGCACATGGCACAGAGAACCAAGGAGAGGTGAATAACAGCTACAACAATTGGGGAAGCTTTGCATATATGGGAGAGAATAGAATGGGAGAAATAGCTGGCATATCCAATATGGGAAGTGAATGTGGGATGTATCCTGATTATTGACACTTTGTCAACTTTTTATTAAAGAAAAACAATTTAAAATGATGTTTTATAATACAAGCTTTTGATTTATGCTTACTGTTAATGAAATAAAGATTGTTTTTTAAAACTCCAGGTTTGATGTTTTTTTTAATACAACAAAACATTCCTTCATGATCTAATAAGCAATCTAGCAAAAATTTTAGTTTTTCTCGAGGTAATTATGTTTTCTGAGTATTTAAGTATTGAAGTTAAAGCAATATTAGTTCTATTAAATCTTACTGTTATGACAAGCTACCAGAAATGCTGACATGCATTTTGGGAGATAGTGATTTTTAAAAAAATATTTTTTAATTACATATAAACCCAGTTTTTAATGTTCCATTTTTTAAAAAATTTTGAGTCCTTAATTCTCTCCTCCCTTCCCTGTCCCTTAATAAGTCAAAATAAGAAGTCAAATAATTTCCTATAGATCATACCTGTGTAGTCACACAAAATATTTCTGTTAGCCATGTTGCATAAGAAAAGTGTCATGAAGAGTCAGACATGATTAAAATGACTTAAGAATTGTCTTGGTTCATCCTAAGCTGAGAAAAACGAAGCCTTTCATAGTAATCACCACACAATATTGCTGCTGTTGTAGACAGTGTTCCCCGGGTCCTGCTCACTTCTCTCTCTGTCAGTTCCTAGAAGTCTTCCCTGGTTTCTCTAAAACTATCTTGTTCATTTCCCTCCCAGCACAATAGCCTTCCATCCACAAACATGTACCATAGCTGGTTCATTCCCCAGTTAGTGGGCATCCTCAGTTTCTAATTCTTTGCTCCCATAGGATTCAAACTTCTTGGGCTGGCTCACCCTGCAATCCCTGGTAGGAACTGAAGGCAATCTCAGACTTTGTCAACATGGATTGAACTGAGGAACATATAGAGTCACTTCCCAACTACGGAAGTCAACTGCAGGCGCTGTCTCTTTCCTTCTTTTCATTACTTTTGTTCCCCTATGATGCCAGAGGATAGAATCTCTAGCTTATTTTCACAGTTGGTATCAGCTATTTTGGCAGGGGCATCATGAAAAAAAACTTCCTTTGAGGGAAGAATGAGTTGAAAGAAAGCCCAATCTCCACTCAACTTTTTTATTTTAATTTTGATAATTATATATTTAAATAATTGCTTCCATTTATAAAGCTACATATTTCTATTTTTTGTTGTCATGCAAATCACTTCCCTATTGGCCATTGTTGTAAAAGCACACTCATATATAACCAAAACCCCAAAATAAAATTATAAGTACACTAATATAAAGTATAAGTTCTTTTTCTGGATAGTGGATAGCATTCCCTCATAAATCTTTTATCCCAGATTATTGCATTGCTGAGAGTAACCAAGTTTTCTATAGATGGTCATCCTGTGATATATGTTTTTTATTTTATTTTTTTAAATTTAAAACCATTATCTACTGTCTGGAATCAATACTGTGTATTGGTTCCAAGGATGAAGAATAGTAAGGGCTAGGCGATGTGGATTAAGTGTCTAAGGCCGCATTTGAACCCAGGACCTCCTGTCTTTGGGCCTGGCTCTCAATCCACTGAGCCACCTAGCTGTCCCTCATCATACAACATTGCTGTTACTGTGTATGATGTTCTGTTTCATTTTATTTCACGCTGCATCAGTTCATGCAGATCCAGTTTTTTCTGAAATCATCCTGCTTACCATAAGCATAAGACTATCCCATCACCAACATTCACTACAACCAGTTCAGCCATTTCCCCAATGGATGGACATTCCCTCAATTTCTAATTTTTTGTCACTACAAAAAGAGCTGCTATAAATATTTTGGTACAAGCAGGTTTCCCATTTTTGTTATCTCTTTGGGATACAGACCCAGGAGTGTAAACCTATATATTTCACAGAATTCCTCTGAGAAGGATCCTTTGGTTTCACCAGAATGTCAGAGGACTATAAATGGACTAAAAAAATGGTCCAGAATTCTTTCTGTATGAATAGGGGATACAATCTTCCCCTTGACCAGGATAAGAGCCTGCTTCTTCCTACTGGCATACAGGCATCTGACTCATTATTCCTAGTCCTAACCTCGTTCAGAGGTGAAGTCTCTTACTGTGATGGGGGGTGGGGTTGGGGGGCTCCGTCCCTGGGTTCTCCCAGGCTATGGAGAAGACCTGCTGCCTGCTGAAGAGAAGGAAAGGATGACCTGGAGGCCACATGAGAAGATCTGAGCTCACTTGACACTTCAGGTTTGTATGTGGTCATTGGGAGGTAGCCAAGTCTCCATGAGCATAAGAGGATGAAATGAGAGAATAGGAAAAAAAGGGTTTCAAATGAAAGCTGCTTTGTTGTCTAGAAACAGACATTTCAGAGAGCCCCACAGCAGGAATGGGTGGGACTTGGGCTGAAATGGGAATTCAGAGGAGAGCCATCCTTGATCAGGGGAGTCATAGAGGATGTGGTTTCATCCAAAGTAGCTCTGCTTTCAGCATCCTTGGAAGGAAGAGCATGCCAAGGTGAGAGAATGGGTATCTCCCAAGGGCATTGAGCCTCAGAATTAGGTGCTAGGAAGAGAAGTGGGGTAGAGGGTGTGAATTCCACATGTAGGAGACCACCAGAGTGGAGAATTCTTATGTGATTCGGGTCACAGAGCCCTGGGCCTTCATTTGCTAGTGTGTCAGGGGATGTGCTATGTGGGAAGGGAGATGAAACTGGCCAGCTGGAGGATCTTGGTGGGGAGGGTGTGGAGTGAGCTTAAATAGCTAGCTTGTGAAGGAAGTGGGGGCTTTCTTGACTATCTCGGGGCCTTGTCCAAGGAGCTCTTTCCCAACCTTCCCCAAGCTTATTTATGAAAGCTACATGTGGCAAGAGCAGAGGCGGGCAATCTGGGGACTTGGGCTCTTGGGCTGTGGTTCTTTCCTGAACTCAAGCCCTATCCTTAGTTGGCCTTAATTTGTCTGGCCCAAACATGTGGGCCCTTGGGAATCTAGGACCTGATGAAGCAGGAGACATTGGGAAAATGGGCTAGTCTCATTTCTTTCTATATTTCTTTCTCTTTACTGATAAATACTTATAATTTAGTAGAAAGTCTCCAAGATTGATTTTCATCCATAACAATTGGAAAATAGAAATGGAACAAGTCTGGGACAAGGTAATAGGTTTGGAGTTGTAGAAATTTGCTGGTAGAGAGGGCCAAGGATTATGCTGGCTGACAAAACTAGACCTCTTCCTCCTGCAGGCCCAAGAGAGACAAAAGAATGTTCTGTGAAATGGAGAGCTTCCTGAAAAGCCAAGTTTAACTGAGTTTCCTCACTGTTACATAGGACAGTTCAAATGAAATCTTGCGTCAAAGACTGAGCAAAGTCCAATGTGCCACATGGATGCTCTCCTGCATCTCGGCTAGGACCCTGTTGGAGACAGATGGGGACAATTAGCCACCCGTGAATTCACCCCTGAAATGGTCATGTCAACTTGGGGAAAACAGAACTACTGAAACAGTCAGAAAACCCAAGTCTTTAATCAGGAAAGAGAGAAAGTCCACCATTCAGCTGCCCCCAGTGTCTGAGAGCATCACCCAGCTAGATTCTCTCGAAAGATCAATAACATTTGGGGAACTAAAGACTGGGAGGTGTGATGGATTGACATGACCAGGGCTACAAGGGAATGGGAAGCCCTGTCAGGATGATCTGGGAGAGGCTGAAGCTTTCCAAGGGATAGGAAGGAAAAGGGGCAGCCAAGGGCTGGGCTACCTGCCCAGAGGACTCTGCTACAAAGAGAAAGTACCAGGACAAAAGAGTATTGAACATTTCATTTGGGGCCTCCAGATCCCCCCAAACAAGGCCCTGAAGTCCTTCAGGTCTCTCATTCCATGGGAAATGGCTAGATCAGGAAGTTCCCTTGGGAGAACTCTCAAGGAATAGGGGCAAACCTGGGCTCTCCAGATTTCAAGCTGACAGTCATGGCCCTTTGGAAAAGGGATCTATTCCCCAATCCATTCACATTCATTCTTTCTAGTGTCTGTGGTGCTGTGGATCTGAGCAGTAAGGAAGGAGCAATGTCCTTATAATAAGAGTCTTTAATGAAAGTGAACAGATGATCATTTGGGAAACCACACTGAACTGGGGCTTCCACTGAATTGCAGAAAATGGATAATTAAATATTCTTTAGAGAAGTGGGGAGAGGGGGCAGCTAGGTGAATTGAGAGCCAGGCCTAGAGATGGGAGGTCCTGGGTTCAAATATGGCCTTTCTAGCTGGGTGACCCTGGTGTCCACCTGGGATCTAGAAGCCCCAAACTCCCAGCCTCCTAACATTCCATGACTCCCAGTTGAGTTAGCTTGAAGGTGAAAGGCTCAGGTTTGACCTGGTCACAAGAGAGTCTCCCTCTGAGGGAAATTCCTACTTCTGGAGTCTCAGACTAACAATAGGTTCAGGTAGCCTAAGTGGGGAGGGCTAATCCCATCAGGTGTGAAGTACCTCTTTTGTCCCAAAGGTTCCTCTGCTTAGGCCCAAGTCCTTCACTCAGGTGGCCCAGCCCTGGGCTGGATTCTTCCCTTTTGTGTCCATTGGGAAGCATCAGCCCCTCACTGTAATTCCTGTCTGAGACTCCTCCTTTCCTTTGTTACCCTGGTAAAGCCAACCAGCTATCCCTCTCATCCTCAGGCCCCCTGTTC
This sequence comes from Monodelphis domestica, assembly GCF_027887165.1. NCBI lineage: Eukaryota > Metazoa > Chordata > Mammalia > Didelphimorphia > Didelphidae > Monodelphis > Monodelphis domestica. Next base: position 350,885,434 of record NC_077230.1, read on the forward strand.
CCCAAGAAAGAGGTGCCCCCTTGAATGGCTCCTTGGAGCTGTCCATCTATCAGGGTGGGCTCTCCCAGGGGTCAGTGAGCAGAGCAAAGGGCTTCAGGGCTTGGCCTGAGGGTGTGTCACCCAGGTCTGGGCGGAGGCCTCATGGAGCCCTGAACCCCTTTCCTTCAAGAAAGAGGGGCTTTTCTGACCATTGAGTAGTTCTGTTAGTCAGCACTGGGCACATCCCTGAACTCTCACTGCCCTGCCCTTCCCACTCTCCTGCCTTGGAGCCAAGACTTAGCACTGCTTCTAAGATAGAAAACAAGGATTTCACAAAATTAAAGGAAGGAAAAGGAAAAGGGGGAAGGTCCAACAGCCAGGTCTCTTGGGTTCCCAAAAGCTTAGGACAGACCCAATGGCCTGGGTCTAAGATACAAGGTCTGCCAGAGGCTTAGAGGCCATAAGCAGAGGCAGGGATGGTTGGAGGGGGCTTCTTGCTGTTCAGAGTGTTCCCAAAGACCCAGCAGCCCTCCAGGTATTTTCCAGGAACTAGGAATGACCCATTTATAGCGGTTCCCTTATTAGCTATGTTGGTTTACTTCTTTGCATTCATACAGTCAGAGAAGCAGTAACAGGATTCTCTAAAAATGAGGTTCTGGATGCCCAACTTGAGGGTGGTTCATTTCCTTGGCCAGAATCCAACAGCAAACTCCAGAACCTCAATTAGCTACTTCGATGCCCTCAACAGGACCATCCCTCAGCTTGGGGAGGCCACTCTTGCTTCTTATCCCTGCAAGAGTTGTTGTTGGGTGTTTTTCACCCTCATCTGCTGTCTTGGAACCCCACACTAGGTAAGACAACAAGGGCTTAGACAAGTGGTGCTAGGTGCCCAGGGTCATGGCTGGGAAGTGTTGGAGGGCAGATTTGAACCCAGGACCTCTCATTTTCAGGCTGGCCTTCTATCCACAGAACCATTTATTCGCCTCTAGCAACTGATTCTGGATACTATGGCTATACCGCACAGCCACATGACTTTCCTCCCACAGAGACTTGGGCTCTTCAGTGTGCTTGGACTCCCCTGAGAGGAGACAGTACTTGTCCAGTCCAGAAATCAAAAAGAGAAGCTTGGGCCTGGGGGGACTTCCTGAGACCCCAAGACAGGCTCCTTAGCACTGCTTTGGGAGCTTTGGTCAAGAGTTCCCTGGATTGAAGAGAACACTGGAGCCTCCCTCTGTCCCAAGTGCTTTACATTTAGGACAGGATTAGGAGCCTGATGGGATGACTTGATCAAGATTGCTTCCTGCCTTCTTTCCAGGAATAGGAAAGGGGTGGAGAGAGCTGGGGAAAGGCCATAAAAGCCCAGGACTGGCTCAGAGGGAGACATCCCTGGCAGAGCTGTGTTCCTGACTGAGCAACCTCCTAGGAAGAGCTCCAAGGTAGGCCTCCTCCGGGGGAAATGCCCTTTTCCACAGGGGTCTGGGAATGTCGAGGCTGGCTTTTGGAGAGCCCGAATGCCTGTGTCATGGCTCTGAGAATGGCCACATTTTTTATTCTGTCTCAGTTCAGTTTCCTCCTCGTTTTCCCATGTATTCAGGAGACAGCCTAGCAGTGAACAAGCCTCCATTGAGCACCTCGAATGTCCCAGGAGTGAGCTAAAGGCTGGGGATGGATAGAAGGGCAAAACCCTGGTCCCTGTCATCAGAGGACCGCCATTCTCCTGGGGAGACTGAATGCAAAGTGCCCTGTGATTAGAGCACACATCCATAGGGAGACTAGAAGGCAGAGGGAAGGATGAGGGGCCCGGGGACCTCCTATTTCATCCTGGGATGTGATGGGGAAGTGCCACTGTAGTTCTGCTGAGCAGGGGAAAGAGAACTAGAGCTGGGCAAGATGGCTCCTGCCAGTGAGAGTGACAAGTGGATTGGAGCAGAAGTCTTCAGGCAGGGAGACCCCACCAGAAGGCTATTGCAGTTTGCCAGGGATGAGGGAGGAAAGAGGGAGACAGTACTCACAGGAGTGTGCTGGTGTGTGTACAGAGCAGGGGGCACCTAGGAGAGATGGGAGGGTTCAAGATGGGATGGACAAGACTTCACCAGAGATTGGCTCCCTGGAGGGAGGGCAAGTGGGGAAATGAGGCTGGCACAGGAGCCTGGGTGACCTCGAGGATTGTGGTGCCCTGCACTGTCCTGGGGAAGGTTAATCCTAGGGAAATAGCAAAGTGTTTAGAAGGAATGAGAAGCACTTTTTTTAGACATGCTGTGTCTGAGAGAGCTCTGGGACATTCAGGCTAAGTGGCTGCAAAGGCATTGGGTGATGCCAAAGGAAAGCTCAGCATAGAGGTGAAGTTGTGCCTGCAGAGGACCACGGAAATGAGGCTCAGAGGATGAGATGGACCATTGGATGGTTCAGATCCGGGATTCTTAACATCTTTGTGTCACAATCCCTTTGCCCATCTGTGGCAGAGAAGGAAACTCATGAAAAGCTGTCCTGTGTGAACTTTACAATTAATCCACCCTACTTAGACCTACCTTAGCTTAGGGGAAGATAAAGTTGTAATCTCCTGATTGAACAATGAAGGTACTGAGTTCTCACCTTACACTGAAGCTAGAACTTTAAGCTATTTTTAGATGGAATACAAAAAGGTGTTAAATAACTATAAAGGTTAAATTAATGACCAAAAGGTGAACTTAACAAAGAACTGTGAAGTAACTCTAAAGAGTTAATCAAAAGGTGAGAACTAAAAGTACGGGCAGTCCTGGAGAAAAAGCCTTTGATGTGATTGGTAGATGTGAAAATTTAGAGGTGGAGACACAAGGGTGAAAGGTCTATATCAGATTTTTTTCAGCCCTGAGGAACTCACTCTCTGGATCTTTCCCTGATTGATGGGGAGAAGAGTTAGCTGAGAGCTGCTTGCTGAGCCTTTCAGCATCTTAGTGTTCGTACAAGGTATTGTCCGGTTCGCTGGTGAGTTTCTGGCTGAAGTTTCCTCCTTTTCTTTCCAACCTTTTCCCCTCAGAAGCCTCTAATCTTCTTCAGAGACCTAGAGGCAGGGAGTTTAAAACTCCCCCTGGCATAGGCCATGCAGGAGAAATCCTATATCCTCCTTCCTCCTTCTCCTTAAATTCCTTCCCTCTAATTTAAGTAAATTACCATAAATTTCCAGACTGATTTGGGAATTTTAATTGGCCACAATTTAAATCTAGATTGAAATCTAGATTAAATCTAGAATCTAGTACAACTCTAAATTCATCTTTACACCTGAGAGTTGAACAATATTGTAGTTGCTTTTCTACAGTCATTTGATGAAGTCTGCCAGGCTAGATGTGAATTCACAGAAGTTTCTTGACTCCTCTCTCTACTTCTCCACCTAACTGACTTGAACACATGCCAGCAAAGCATTGATGACTCTATTTGTTCCCTTTGGCCAGCAGTGTCCTGAGATCACTTGACTTTCCCCTCTCGCGATGCTCTGACTTATATTTCTTCCATTTCACAGTCCAACTCCCAGAAAAAGGAACGTACACTAGCAGCTGCCTCTTTCACATCTCCAAGCTATATTTGAGCTAACCCACAGAAGAACTGAAGAAAACAAGGGATCCCCTTCTCAGTGATTTAGCAGCAAAGGGTGGAGGCAGAGCAAACATCTGGCTACCAGATAAAGGGGGAGGCATCAGCTGGTATCCCCTGATACTTCAGGAAGTTTAAGGCCAACAGTTGAAAAAGCTCTAGTATAAGCAGCCACTGCCTGGGCCCAAATGGCCATTTTGACCAGTTTAAAGCTCCTATAACATTAACTGTTCTCTTTACAGGTGCAAGTGGTGGAAGAGAAATCATTGCCTCAGGACCTGAGATATCACTTTGGGGATTTGTACTAGAAGAGCCCATACTCAGATCATTTCAATGGAAAATCTAATGAATGAGACATGGGCACTGACTTTGGATTATCAAGATCGGAAAATCCCTGTGGTGATACATTCGATACCAGAGTCAAAACCTGGCCACACATGTTGCTACTATGTATACAGATTTATTTACTTTGTTATCCTGGCTTTCATATTGGTCCTAGTAGGTTTGCTTATGTGGCGAATCATGCCATCAGCCATCAGGCACCCAACATGAACAGCAACACAAATGCTACAAAAGTCAAGCATGTATCCTTCGACTTCATACAAAATCATGAGAACTGGCTTCTAGAATTTTCTTCTCTTAGTACTAATGACACCATTAATTAGATCATCCCTCAATATACTGTTTCCTGCTTGGGAAAAGGTACAAAAGAGGTTCCACTTTCCTCCTTGCCCAATTCAGAGACTGCGTAAGTCCTTGACAAGTTTTGTCAGTGGCTTGTGAAGAATGCCTGTAGAACAGTCTTTTTCATCAAGTCTGGAGGAGCCTTCAACACACCTTCTTATCCGGTGCTAGCATCCACTCCATTCTCTTTGCTGGAGGAGGGATTTTTCAAGACACCACTGCCATTTTTTTTTCAATGTATTGATCAGTTTGACCTTTTTTCCCCCTCCTTTCTATTTTTTCCTCTGCAATAAATATGATCTGTTTGTAAAAATGGCTCTCTGTAGAAGATGATGGATGAATCCTGGGAGAAATTCTGGTCATGAGGGAAAAAAAACAACCCTTCAAAATGTATCAATAAAAATTTACTTTAAGGAGAAATGTGTCATTTTGGGGTTGAATGTCAGAGAAAGTTTTAAAATATGAATTCATTCCAATCTGTTGCAGTTCTCTTTACTTGAATGGTAGGATAAGATTGGGGGTGGAGGAAAGGTATGTCTAAAAAGGATAATGTTATAGGCCCAATTTGGATATTCCAGCACAATTGACTGGCTGTTAGAGCACATTAATTTTGATTATAATGCATTAGAGGGAGAAAGAATATAGTTGTATTTGGGATCTCAACTATAACTAACTGTATGATCCTGGGTGTGACCCTTAGTATCTATCTTCCTCAGTTCCCGTAATTGGAAAATGAGCATAACATTGCCACCTACCCCTAAGCTTGTTGTGGGAATTGTGAAGAAGAGAGAAATTATAAGGCATGCAAAAGGACAAGAAGCAATGGCTGGAGGTTGATCAGCTATCAATTAAACGAAGATTCCATTTGGAACGTTACTGGGAAACAGTTGAAGGCTAGAGCCAACTGCTGACTGATTTTCTGGGATTCTTGGCTGATGGTGGTGACTTTGAAGGGACAAGCTGGGGTTTATCTCTGGGACCTGGGATAATCAAGTTGGAGGTGGCCTGGCTGATTTGAAGGCAGAAAAACAAGGGCAATAGTCCACGTATCTCACTCTGACTAGCTCTGTTTCATGGTAGTGACTGAATTGCCATTTCTCTCAATGTCCTCTAACTTAAGACTCACTGTAGATAATAGGGAAATCCCAACCCACTTACCTGAATCCTCCATCTTTTCCTGTTTTCCCCCAATAAAACTATACTTGAGTTAAAGAAAAGAGTATTTCCTCTGAAATATCATAGCTCACCCTGAGTGACTTAGAATTAGGCTGAAGAAGAAGAGGGAAAGGGAAGAAGAGAGACTGGAAGAGGGAGCAAGGGAGATAAAAAGGGAGGAGGGTAGTCAAAGGAAGATAACTACCTGATCTATTACTTATCTAATATCCATCAAATTTATCCCATCCAATATCATCTATACAGAATCAAATTATATGTGTTTAGCACAGAACCAGGCACACAGTGGGTGACTAAAACATGCTTATTTCTTCCCTTTCATTCCTTCCTTTCTTTTTGTCCTGAAATGCTAGTAGATGAGAAATACTGACTTACTTTAATTTTTAAATATTTAGGGTTAGCAGTAAAAGTAGCCATTTAGATGGTAAGCAATGTGAATCTTGAAATTTCTCAAACTTGTGAATGTTAAAAAATTCCCCATTGGGGAATTTTTCATTGGGACAATTCCCTATTGGGACCATTCCCCATTTTAAACAGTGAAGCTACTTAGATCTAAAATGTGAAGACCTCTACTCCACCGGTATTTAAGCCTGCTTTAGGGGAGAAAACTCTGCTGAACAATGAAAAGTACTTAAACACATACTTAAGCCATGCCTATTTTTAGAATTAATACAAAGGGGTGCTAAGTACCTATAAAGGTCAGGCAACTTGTGAACTTACAAGGAGCAAAGAGGAAAAAACTTACACAGAGATTCTAGCCTACTCAGGTTTGGATTACTAAAATGATTAGTCTACTCAGGTGTGAATTGAGAATGGGCTGTCCTTTGGAAAATGTCTACTGTGATTGGTAGATGGAAGAACTTAGGGGAGGTGACATCGGAGAAAACCCCCTATATAAGAAAAGGACAGTCTGTTGAATAGGAGTCTCTTAAAAAACAGTCTCTAAGGAGGCTGTTAGAAGGAGAGTGCTCTAAGGAGGCTCTGGAAAAAGTCTCTAAGGAGTCTCTTGGAAGAGGCTCTTGAGGACAGTCAGAAGAATCCCTCTCTGGAGAAGGATGGCTGGCTGAACTGGTGTCTGTATCCTTGCTTAGATCTTGTGGTGAGTGATAAAAGACTGACTGATCTCTCTCTCTTAAGACTCAGGTCTAGGCCATGTTGGCTTAAGGCCCTTCATATTTATTCCTTTCTTACTCTTTCTCTCTTTCTTTAATTCCTCATTTTATTTGTATTAAATTAAATTCTCTATAAAACCCAGTTGACTTGGGTATATTCATAATTGGGAATATTTCCCTGGTGACCACCTTATATTTGATTTAAAACAAGACACTGTGGTGAAAACATATTTCCTACGTTCACAATTTACTCACCCACTCTTATATCTACTACAATTTAAGTTTTCAACCATTTTAACTATTTCAGTTTATGGCTCCCACTCTTTTAAATGTTACAGCAATCAAAAGAAAGCTCTTTTTATTTTAAAATTTGAAACATGTAATTCATACCTTCCATCTTGGAATAATACTCTATATATCTTTTTCACTTGGGATTCTCACTAGCTTCCAAGGATTCAATTTTCATCCTTAGGTTGAGAAGTCACAGATGTATATATTTAGCCCTGACTTCTTAATTGCCATGGGCAGAGTCCAATCTCACTCACTACTTCAGGATTCCCAACTGGTGGTGAATGATCAGTCAAAATAAATAACAAACAGAAGACAGTTTAGTCATTATGACCATGGGACTGCTTTGCATCTTGACAGCTGCTCTGCCATTCCCAGGCTTGATTTTTATTTTTATACCCATTTTCCTGGCATGCAGGTTACATTACCTAACACACATGTTTAAAGATAGATAATTAGAAAAGTGAAACACATTAACTTTTAACAAATTGTGATTGCAGACAGAATACAAGATAAATTATTTCACCACAGGTGGCTTAATTTTCTCAATACCCTGGGTATTGGAGCACAATTCAATTATACACTAGTCATTTCTCAGGGTTCTTACTAGGGAGTTTCTCACTGGCAAGTTACTGGTTTCTGAAGTCGAGTCACTGAGGCATATTGAAGCTTAGTGTACCTGTACTGTACCTATTGTAAAATTGAGATTTGAACTCTGGACTTCAATCCCCACAAGTCCTTGCTCCACTTCCCCAAAATGCTTTGTAATCTCACGGAATTCTGAGGTGGGCGAGATTGAGAAGGTACTTAAGCTGATTGCAAAGGCTTTTGAGCTCTTTTCTCTTTTTGGACTTCCGTTTTGGAGCAGACGTGGCTCTTTCCATAATGTAGGTGAGGTCTTGTCTAGGCCTCTGGCCTAGGCAGGTTTTCCTTATCCTGTATTTTCTTAAATCCTTAATCCTTAATAAACCTCTAAAAAATATAACACTCCTTGCAGAGAGAAACTAATTTCTACCTGCCTCAGTCTCCCCTAAATTTTAATCTTTACACTATACATATTGTATGGGCCTCTATTATTGAATTGTGTGCTGGCTTCATGAGAATAGTCTTCTGTGAGTGGGAAAGTTTTGGGCTTGGCCTTGCCAATTCATAAGTAAGGGGCATTGATGAAAGAGGTCATGTGAAGGGGGTTGGGTGGGCAATCACATCTCACCAAGGACCACTTTGTGGTCTCTCCAGCTACCACGAGTGACTGTCAAAGCGTAGTGATCTGATGGCTCCCAGCAAAAGAGCACCTCTCCTTTTCTCCAGTCCAATCCAATCAACAACTATAGAGCACTTAGTATGTTGAAAGTAGGGATACAATTAATATGAAAGAAGACAGTTCTAAAAAAAAGTATATAATCACAGTTTAAAAAGACGATACCAGGGCAGCTGTATGGCTCAGTGGATTGAGAGCCAGACCCAGAGATGGCAGGTCCTGGGTTCAAATCTGACCTCAGATACTTCCAAGCTATGTGATCCTAGGCAAGTCAGTTACCCCCCATTGCCTAGCCCTTACTGCTCTTCTGCCTTAGAAGCAATATACAATTTTGATTCTACGATTGAAGTTAAGGGTTTTAAAAGAATAAAAAATCAAAAGAGTATATAAGTATTCTCTAAAAGGGGAAACAACACACAAAAGAAGGCAGGTAGGGAGAAGAAACCATTGAGTTGAAAAAAATAGACTCAAATCCAGGACTTCAATCCCCAGAAGCCCTTGCTCCACTGCCCCAGAATGCTTTGTAATCTCACTGAAAACCTCACCTGGGCCGAGAATGAGATGGGGTATTTAACCTGATTGCAAATGCTTTTGTGGCTCTTTTCTTCCCTGTTTTCCGCTTGCAAGCAGACGTGGCTCTTTTCATTATGTAGGTGAGGTTTTGTCTAGGCCTTTCTCTGGCTTAGTCATGTGCTTTCTTATCCTGTATTTTCTTTAATCCTTAATCTTCAATAAACCTCTAAAAATATAATACTCCTTGCAGAGAAAAACTAATTTCAATCTTGCCTTAGTATCCTCTAAAATTTTAATCTTTACAGTTGGCGTAACCACTTCGGGAAAACGAAATATTTCAATCTTCTGATTCTTTTCTGATCTTAAGTCCAGCTTTTAATAGCTAGTGCCTAGAAATTTTTTTGATCCACGTTTCTCTGGCCGAGGTTTTTTTTACCCTCGCAAAGCTGCTGCTAGTTGCAGCCATTAGCTCCCGGCCCTGCCTGCCTGTTTGCTATTTGCCTCTCACCTGGTTCCCGGCTGCTTCTCCCTGCCTGCGTGTATTCCTGCCTGCAGCCCCTGATCCTGACACCTCTCCATCCTCACCTGGTGCTCTGGCTCCTGGCCCTGCATTCCTGCCCCGGCCCAACCCTGTGGTCTCTCGCCCATCTGGCCCAGCCAATTCCAGTCCAGCAAAAACTGGCCTCTGACCCAGATGGCTCATCGCCCCAGCCCCAGAACCGAGGCTGCTGGAGCAGATCCAGTTTCTTCAGGATAAAAAACTAGCTGGTAAAAAAAAAACAAAAAACTGGGGTATTGGCCACATGGGTGGAGGGGAGAGACAAGAGGGAAAGGAGAACAGGTAATTTTCCCTTAGGCTAAGCCTCTGAGTGGCCGTGGGTTTGACCACGTGGGGGGATCATAGCAGGGGAAAGAGAAGAAACAGACTTTTCCAAATAGGAACTTAAAAGCAATGGGATATTTAAAAGGATACCTTTTGACCATTCTGGTAATTTTATTGTCTTCACCTGTGTGTCAGTAAAAGATTCAACTTTAACTTTGAATTTGCAAATTGGTGGCTCAGTGAACTGAGAGCCAGGCCTAAAGACGTGCGGTCCTGGGTTAAAATCTGGCCTCAGATTTTAACTTCCCAGCTGTGGGGCCATGGATGAGTCCCTTAACCCCTATTGCTTAGCCCTTACCACTCTGCCTTCAGACAATAGACATTTAAATGGATAATAACCCAAGGAATTTTAAGAGAGACTAGAAGCTATATTTCAAAGGCATTTCAGACTCCAATGGTTTATAAAAAATCTCTGTATTGTATTGCATTTTACTATTTGTTTTGTTTAAGATATAACTTTGTGATTTTAAGTTCATATATTACTGGATTCAATATTATTCTGTTACACTGTTCATTTAATGTACTGAGTTTTAAAATTCTGTTGTTTTCCCCCTATAACTGTGCTGAACAAATATTATTGAATAAGCTCATATTAAAAAAAAAAGCAGCTTTTCTATTTTTGCCTTTGTAAATTGTCACATAGAGGATAGATGGACTCCTTCAGAACTGGTTACAATTGCTATAACAACCTTTGGAAAACTTCCTTGCTAAATATCTCAAATGATTTTAAGGGTTTTTAAAATATGATTTTTGGAATTTTTAACAATCTCTGGTCAATTTTGCCTGCCCCTCCCGAAGGTAAGACTCACTCCAGTAGCTGAAGTGAAATACATTTTATAGCTCCCAACCTTCCCACATTTCTAAATATGTGAATGGAAGTTGGGGCAGTTAATCTCAGGGCATTTGTACACCTAAAAAAGCCTCCAAGAAAGGAGCATCTCTTATTTATACTCTTCAGCTCACTACTTTACTTCCACCAGAATCCTATATAGATTTCTTGATTATGTTCAAAACCCAAGATGAGTTTTACTTTGTTTAAAAATATGTTTATTCACCAAGGTTGAAAGATTTGCTATGATTGTAAAAACTTATAACAAATATCTATTAATTCATAAGCTTTTAAAAAAATGTCATACAGCAAATTATGTGAAATATGGAAGTGTGTTTGTTTGCTATTGTCACAGTGGAGCATGGCCAGACATGAAGAGGAAATGTATCTCATTTTTGGTGAGAAAGCCTTGTATTCTACATTTTCTTAGCTGACACAGAGTGTCAATGATTATAAGCTATATTTTTGAATTTTTAAAGCTCTTTTATTATTATATTTTTCTTGCATGTGCAATATACTATTTTTTCTCTCTTAATATTTGAAGCACATGTCACCAGTATTTTTTTTTTAAACCCTTACCTTCCATCTTGGAGTCAACACAGTGTATTGGCTCCAAGGCAGAAGAGTGGTAAGGGCTAGGCAATGGGGGTCAAGTGACTTTCCCAGGGTCACACAGCTGGGGAGTGTCTGAGGCCAGATTCGAACCTAGGACCTCCCATCACTAGGCCTGGCTCTCAATCGACTGAGCCACCCAGCTGCCCCCATGTCACCAGTATTAAGATTTTCTTTAACTTTTTGATTTTGCAGTACTATAAGTTTAAAATACATTTGCTAATGCATGCCTGAAAAAGCTTGTGACTATAAAAATGATGCCACTAATTATTTAAAGAAATTATGGAACTTTGCTTAATGATTCTGTCTGATTCCAGGATAAGATATACACAAAAAAGCCATTGCACAGAGCCAAAGAAAAGCCAATCCAGGATGGATTGATGCACCTCTAGGCCAATACAAAGGTGTTGAACCTAATGTGAGACTTGGGGGTTGTGATACTTGACTTATGTTAAGATGTAGACCTTCCTTGTGTCCACACTCACTCTGAAGATACTCACAGACAAGTATCCCCAAACTTGGCTCCTACTAGGCTTCTATAATCTGGTCCCTTCCTTTTCTGCCTTTCATAGTGTGGTACCTTTCTGTAGTCCTGGCTACTGACTGGGTAAATGCATCATTGCTTAGATCATTTTGATTGGGCCCTGATTCAAGGAACTGTTATAGATTTATTTTTCCTTTACTTGGAATTTTTACACATAAGACTTTGATAGTCTATATTTTCATACAGTATTTTTTCATTTTTTGGATTTTTCTGATATCTTTTTCATTTCTCTTACCAATTGATTCATATACCTCATACTGCAGCCATGCATCCCTAAGTGACCCTGTATTTTTCAATCACCCACAACACGAGGGAAATGTAAAAAAAAATATTATTATTTAAATTGCAAAGTTTACATGATACCTCTCCGAATCCAGAACTGAACTGTTGGAGAAGACACCATGAAGAAGCCTCCAGACCAGCCAGCTGAACAAAAATGAACTTTGGGTGTATTTGATTGAACATTTATTTGTATGTATACTTTCATGCCAAAGGGGACTGCCCCCTAACTGGCTTTCTGTCAATGTGTTCAGCAATTATTGGTTTTGTTCTTTTTTCTTTTATCCTCACATTATTGTAATCTTTAAGTTGATTATGTTTTTATGATCCTTTTGGGGAAAAAAATTAATTTTTTCCAAAAATGATCACATGGGGAAATTGTAAAAAATAGACTCAAATCCAGGACTTCAATCCCCAGAAGCCCTTGCTCCACTGCCCCAGAATGCTTTGTAATCTCACTGAAAACCTCACCTGGGCCGAGAACAAGATGGGGTATTTAACCTGATTGCAAAGGCTTTTGTGGCTCTTTTCTTCCCTGTTTTCCGCTTGCAAGCAGACGTGGCTTTTTTCATAATGTTGGTGAGGTTTTGACTAGATCTCTCTCTGGCCTAGTCACGTGCTTTCTTATCCTATATTTTCTTTAATCCTTAATCTTCAATAAACCTCTAAAAATATAATACTCCTTGTAGAGAGAAACTAATTTCAATCTTACCTCAGTCTCCCCTAAATTTTAATCTTTACAGAACACACAGTGTGGCTTGTGAAATTTAACCAATAAAACAATACAAAGTCATTTCTCTGGATGTAATATCATTTCCGAACAAGGCATGAAATCTGTTAATAAAGGACACGTCAAAAGCATGTCCCCATTTCCTCCAAAAACCTAGAGGAAGCATCAGTTTTATACCTAAATGTGTCTTCCTTCAGATTGAACTGACTAGTTATTATTGAATCCTTTCCTGACCATCCTGATTTTGGATATTTTAATGAGGAGATAAGCCAAGCCTTCTCATCTCCTCTCCATTGCCTTGTTGTTGGGAGAGGGAGGGATAACGCTCAACTTGTGAGGGTCAATCTACACCTAGGGGAAATGGCTTGTCAATGTAGCAGAGTATCCCCTCTCTGGCACTTAAGGAGTAGAGTGTTAGCTGGTCTCTAAGCAATCTTGGCCAGAAAACATAAACTATCTCATGCAAGCTTTTCTTGGCTCAGGCTTCCTTTTCTAGATTAGAGCTTTCCAAATTGTGGTAAGGGGAGAATTAAAGACAAAGGGACATGTCACCCTAGTTGGCTCTATTTTAGCCATAAGCTAAAGTAAGGGTTCCTGCCCAGGTAGATGCTTTGGTGCCTAGGGGTGATCACATCCCACACTTAAGAGACTGCCTGCGTTTTCAGCAGAGGGGTCTTGACAAAAATCAGAGGGAAAAGGATGGATCCCATTGATTATTAATATTAATTTTCCTCACTGTCACAGGGGCATCACTGTTCCATAGAATTGAAACCAGGCAGGGTAGAAGATGCAAAGTGAGTCATCTGACATTTCCCTGATATTTCTCTCTTCTCTTTCCCCTCTGATCACATCAGTGCCCTTTTCTGGATTCTCAGCTGGGGGAGTCCACTGAGGCCCTGTGCTGAGTCCTCTTCTCTGGTCCCTCTGTATTATTTCACTTGGAGATCATTAGCTCCCATACATTCAATGATCATATCTATGATGAGGATATACAACTGTATTCAAACAGATCTAACCTCTTATATGACTTCCAGTCTTGTGGAAGGGGAAAGGATGGTGATATTTTAAAAAAGAAGGGGGGGTGGGGAAAGAAAGAAAAAGAATTCTTTTCAATGGAATCATCATAGAGAAGAGGAAAGAGCAAATGTTTTTTTTAAATGTCAGCATAATGCATAAGCCAGGGGTCCCCAAACTTTTTACACAGGTGGCCAGTTCACTGTCCTTCAGACCATTGGAGGGCCAGAGTATAAAAAAAAAAACAACTATGAACAATTCTATATACTACTGTCTGGGATAGGACAAGCTGCAGCACAGTCTATGATGGGCCTGTCACACCTTGCACAGGGCCATCAAAGCCACCTCTATACTGGGCAACAGTATATACAGTGCAGAATCCCCTGCCCCAGATCGCAGCTCACCATGTTGATGTCTTCCATTGTGAGGCCACATAATCCTTTGCATGTCACCTCCTTCTCATTCAGTTACTCTCAGAACAAGGTGCCATGCAAAAGATTATGTCACCAGAGGTAGTACTGTACGTGAGCGTCTCCACACTTTGCAGGGCCACCACATACAGTACTCCAGTAGCACAGGATGTGGATCTCCTCTCACTGACCACCAATGAAATAGGTGACCCTTCTTGAAGTTCAGTGGGGCTAGATAAATAGCCTCAGGGATTTTCATGTGGCCCGAGGGCCATAGTTTGGGGATCCCTTGCATAAGCTATGAGTCAGTAATCTAGATTTTGGTTCAATTCCCCAACAAACCCTGAAAAATGATGAGTACCACTTTGATCCCTTCTACATGATTATTAATTGTCTCTAGAATTTCTGATTGATAATCTATTTTTTTTTATATTTAACATTATTTTATTTGGTCATTTCCAAACATTATTTGCTGGAAACAAAGATCATTTTCTTTTGATAATCTATTTTTATTAAAGGTAATAAGTGATTTTCCTTGATTGTCTAATCTCAGGCTCCTCACAGAATAATGAGAAAATTAAGCCCCTGGGGCAAAATCATATCTTGTGCAAAACCTTTGTGTATCCAGTCAGAATCAACAGTTACAATACAAGGATATAGAATGATCTCAGACTGTTAATCAAACAATTTGTTAAAAATTAATGTATCACTTCTCCAATTATCTTAATTCGAACATGTATATTGAACAATGTAGCTGTGTGCCAAGAAAATGAGTTTCAAAATAAAAGCAAAAGCTGGACATGTTGAAACAGCCATTTCTTGCAGAATCTTGCCCCAGGCAAATACATACCCACAGCTGCCTTTTGCCTCTCATTTCCACCTACCAAGGAACACTGCAGCCCTGAGCAGGGCTGGATCTGGGCTCATGACAGTCTGTAACATTAGAGTAATTTTAGGTGTACGTTAACATATGAATGACAAGTGAGTTACTGTGTTAATCCTGGGTGTTTGGATCTATTTTATAATGTACTTCATATCAAATTAATTCACATAAGTGGCTCCAGGGACCAGAAGATTGCCCAAAAGTCATGGAGGATAGGAGCCCTTAGGGGCCTGGAGCCTGGGAGACCAATAGCTCTTGGAAGGCTTCTGAGAATTGGGATGTACTATGTCAGAATGACCCATAAAGAAGCCCAGATCAAAAGTGTTTCTGACCTGTCCATGGCTAGTCACTATTACTCATGTCAAGAGTGTTCCCTATAATCCTTCACTCTGACACTTTAACTTCCCCTTTTTGCCATTAAAAAAAATTGTCAGTGTCAATGGTCCGAGTTTCAGGTTTTGAACTGACAGGAAACCTGAGACTGCTGGCCGTGTGATCCTTCAGTTACAGAAAAGCCCTGTCTCTACTCAGAAGGGTCTCCAAGCATTTTATTTTCACAGATGGAAGGGAGGAAGAAAACAGAACCCAGATCAGCAACTGTCAAATAATACACATTTGGATGAATGCAATCTCTGTCTAGCTTCCAGAAAAGTGAACTTCCAGCATGAGAAGGTCTGAGGCTATTAAACCACTGCCTGATGACATTTCAAATTGGAAATTGTTAACTTTCCCAACAAATTCTCCCCCTTTCTCAAAATTTTTTTAAAAAGTATACTGCTAAATTCACTTCCATCATCCTTAGTCACCCAGACTTACAACCTAGGTATAGTTATCTCAACATTCCTTTTTTTCACTTCCCACATCCTATCACTTGCCAAGTCCCTTCTGTTCCATCTTCCCAAGACCTCTCTTATTGCCATGTTCTCCTCTCTGCCATTGTCATCATCCCCAGACTGGCCTTCATGGCCTCACACTGGGCTACTGCAATAGCTTTCTAGATATCTCTCCTGCCTGAAGTCTCTCCTCACTCCAGGCCATCTTCTACTCAGCTATCTAATTCATTTTCCTATGTACAAGTGAGAAATGGAATTCTTGGTTCTCTTTGTCTACTCTGAGTTTACACTTGTAAAAAGGAAATCCTTTATTCTCTTTGCCTAGTTGGAGTTCACACTTTGGTTAACAATGACTTAAGTACCCCTATTAGTACCTCCCTAGATGGTGAAGACAGGATTAACTCTCCTTTGTCTACTTTTTGATTGAATCAACAGAAGCTCGAACTAGTTGGAGGAGCTCCTAAAGCACTTAAAGAATTCACACCCTCAGAAACTCAATCAGACAGGAAACTATGAACATTATTGATGAGAGTTCACACCTGTAGAAGGTGAGAAATGGATCCCACCGACATTGCCCCTCTGAGCAGTGCTAGGCAATTTGAAATCTATGATTGGCTCCTGGGAGGAGGGGGAACTTTTATTTTCATGTCTATTGTACTTTTGGGAAGGTGGAAGGAAGGAAGGTGGAGAGGAGAAAAATTAGGTCTCAAAGAGTAGTGATGAAGTGCCAGGCAGTTGATGGTGTAAACCAAAGTGTTTGGAGTGAGATATTAGTGTATTATTCTCAACTATATTGGCAATATTAAAATCTCCAAAATGTATGTGCCCAGGACTCCAGAAAGATCTAGTAAAGTAGATCTCTCAGAGACAGCATCCCTAACAGGATAGGATTGCCCCACCCCATTCAGAAGACAATGCCCTTTTAATTACCTTTGACCTGAGTGAGAGAGAAACAACTAATGTCTTTACTAGATTGTATAAGTGGAAATTTTGTATCTTTTGGACTTCATCTCTCAGCATTCTTTCCTCCTCCCCAAATTCCCTTTTTCCTTTGCCTTTGTGCCTCATTACATTGTTTGTATTTAATGGAGGTAGCTCCTCCCTCTCCTCTTTTCCTCTTGGGAGGCTGGTGAGCTCTCTCAGATTCTCTAGTGTTTTACTTTCCCGTTGCTTAAAGTTAAATATTTAAAAATATTATTAAATATAACACTTGGAGCATTGAATATTAATTTTTTAAATTTAAAATACTGTATAAGATATTTGGGGATCTTTGAATTTTCACTATAAATAGGTTTAAAACTATAGTTTAGTGATAGGTTTAATAGCCTTAACCCTTGGACACTTTAATTTTGTATTCTTTGTCCCCTCTCATCTCTTACTGACCCAACCTGTGTAATTTGCATTGGGGGTGGGGGAAGAAATGCCTGTCCAGGAGTCCAGGTGGATGGGAGGCTCTGGAAGGCACCCCCAATCAATCCTGCTCCCAAAATGTTGGTCTGTAGATTGGGGGCTGATTCTGATCTTTGACCATTAGCCAGGGGAGGTTGATTTGGAGGGTACCTCCTTCTGGACCTGACTAGGGTGAATGTGTCAGGATGATGTCCTTTATTCTGAAGGTTGTATTTTTCTATAAATAAGGGGTGTTTCTGTAAGCTGGGGGTTTTGTCTTGGGCTTTTTATCTTTTGATTTGTGTCCTTTTTACTTTTGGAGCTTGTAACTTTTGGGTCTGGCCTTTTCCTTTCTCTCTCAATAAAGCATTTCATTTCTGAAAATGGCTTCCCAGGTTTCTGAAATATTGGCTAAAGAGGGTAAATCTTGAAAATTTCAAGGTCCCCTCAATTTGTACCCCATACAAAAGAAAGTGAAATGGAATGGGAAGTCTGGAGAAACTCTGGACATGGTCTCGGGTCATGGAAGCCAGATTCAGGGCTGGTTTGACTAGGGAACGGAGGAATTTTGAGACAGATAGAAGGTGATAGATTGCTGAATTCCAGTTCTACTTCAGACACTTACTTATTAGCAGTGAGAACTTGGACAAGATACTGTCTCTAATCGGTTCCCTTTCCACAAAATGGGAAAATAGCCCTTGCCTCAAAAGAATGTAGTCATATTCAAATGAAATCATCTGTGTCAAGGACCTTGAAAGGGCCATAGACATGTTATAGGATGGTTATGGCCATTCCTTGAACAGGGATAGGGGCAAGGAGCCACCAATGCATATTCCACCGGGGAGTGGTCATGGCACTGATTGGAAGGTCTACCAACTGAACAATTCACACTCAGCTTTGCTGGCTCTTTTTGCCTGAGGTGCCTTGGCCCCAGGGTGTTTCATGGGCTTCACCAGAAGCCTGTAGCCAAAGCCAGAAAGTCTGCCATCTACATGAGCAACACTGTGTAGGACCATTCCTGAGCCTGGGGTGGTCACTCCTTGGTTTGTCCCTCCAGCTGCTGTTTCTGATGCCATGGCTGCACTGCAGAGCCCACGGACTTAGCAACTAGGGCTCCTGGGCATACTTTGTCTCCCTCCTAGTAGATGGGAGTTCTCCAGTTCAGAGATCAGAAAAAGTAAAACTTGGGCTTGGGCTGGTTTACTCAGACACTGAGCTCCTGTCATCAGTCCTGTTGTGGGTTCATTTGGCAAAGAGCTCCCTGCCTTGAAGTGAGAACTAGAACCTCCTTCACTCTGGGTACTTTACACTTAGTAATCAATGAGGAGGCTGATGTGTTTGTCTCTCTCTGAGCACTTTGATGCACTCAGAAAGTAGCTCAGAGTTCAAAGTAGCTAAAGGAGGTGCTAAGTATGCAATGTAAACAACTACCCCCTGGGAGGGGTCCTCTTGTGTGCTTTTACTTGTGATTGTATGTGATTTGCACAACACAACTTCAAAGAGACATCACTAGCCTTGGGGAGAGGGGAAGCACTTTCTGTGTTTGGCTGATGAGTGGGAAATGACTGAAGCCTCTCTGACTACTGAAGAAATGGAAAGAGTTGAGAGAATTGTGAATAATGTAAGAGATTCAAGTTCCTAAGGTGGGGGCTGGGGGGTGGGGTTTGGGATGGTAGGGAGGTGGGGCAGCTGGGTTGCTCAGTGGATAGACAGACAAGTCTAGAAAAGGGAGATCATAGGTTCAAATCTGACCTCAGACACTTCCTAGATGTGTGACAGTGGGCAAGTCACTTAACCCCTATTGCCTAGCCCTTACCACTCTCCTGCCTTAGAACCAATATCCAGTGTTGACTCTATGATGGCAGGTAAATAAAAACCAACAAGTAAATAAATAAATAAATAAAACTATGGTCACTTGGCCACATTGTACATGTTTTTGCCTTCTGGGTTACAAGAAACTGCTTAAAATGTTCCTCTTCCTAAGATTACTAGGTCAACTCAAAGATTTTCTTTTAGTACTAAGAGTGAGCCACAATGGAAAAGGGGCCTCTATGGGACAAGCTTTATAAGGCATTGGAAGAAGTACTATCTCACAAAGCAAAAATTAACATTGGAAAAGAAAAGTGAAAAACAAGAAAATTTTTTGATGATGAAAGGAACTATAGACTATAATCTATACCATAAAGAATACATTTAGATGTACCAAATGTTTCCCAACCCCAATTTATAAATTTCTAAGCTTTAAGAAAACATGGAGCATAACCTAATATTGATAGGAAACTTCAGTATCCCTTTATGAGTGTTGGATATGTCCAAGAGAATCAAACGAAAGGGAAAATGGGAAACAGATTTCTGGAGAAACTAGAGGAGAAAATAAATATGGCATTTTTTAATGGGAGGACCCCATAAATATAATCTCTCCTTAATTCCAAGAGGTGGTTTTCATGACTATTGAATAGTTCTGTGGTTTTTCCAGTTTAGCAATACCATGGCTGCCCTGCATGACCCATGTGAATTCCCTGCCACAGAAACAGGGACTCTTCAGGATGCTTTGACTCCTTCCCAGTGGATGGTAACTATCTAATCCAGAAAGCAGGAAAACGAAAGCTTGGGCCTGGAGTGACTTCTTCAGACAAGGAGATCCCTCAGTGAGCCCTGGTCTTGGTTCATTCATGAGGAGAGCTATGTGGTTAAGTGATTAAGAGAGAAGTGTCTGTTCATTGGTTCTGAGCAGTCAACAGTTGGAAGAACTCAGAAAGTGTCTTGGAATTTGAAGTCATTCAATGAGTTGCCAAGCTGGGAGAGTGGTCCTAGGTGAGGGGAAACAAAGACATTTTTTCTCCTGAGCCCTCTTTGAGAGGACAGTAAGTGACATCTCCCTATCAAGAAGAAAGGGGTGGAGATATCTGGGAAAGGCATCAAAAAGACCAATGATGACTCCCTTTGAAAGTTCAGAGCCTAGAACCCAACTGGAACTGTATTCCTGACAAAGAAAACTCCTAGCAGGATAGCAAAGGTAAGTTACCTCCTGGGAAAATACCTTCTTTCTTGGAGTTCTACAAAAATCAAGAGAGTTAGCCTTTGGACAGCCTTTGGAGTCATTAGAACTATGAGGCTGATCAGAGTGTCTGTGTCATGGCTCCATGACTAAGGTCCAGTTTCTGACTCTGCCTAAACTTCACTTTCCTCATCTCTCCAATCAGGATTTAGTGCCTCTCGCATCCTCACTGAGGGAGACTCAGAATCCAGTAGGATAATGCATGAAGATGGACAGAAGGTCTTGAGAATGGCCAAATGTTATAGAAAGGTAGCAGTGTCCTGATTCTGATTCAGTGAGAATATTCTCTTGGGTTATGTTGATTGGGGAAACTGGCTATAGATGACCTTTCATCTGGTCAATGACAAAGCTAGATTCCAAACCGGATCCTCTATTTCTGAGTTTTCTCCATTGTTCTTTCTACTCACTGCACCACACTGCCTCCTTTTAGTAGCCTAAATGAATCCGTAGGGTGAAAGGAAATTCTCTGTTCTCTTTGTCTATTCTGAGTTTACCCTTGTAAAAAGGGAATCCTTGGTCCTCTTTGCCTTGTTGAAGTTCAAACTTTGGTTAACACACTAGATTGTGAAGACAGGATGAAGTCTCTTTTGTCTGCCTTTTGACTGAAGCAACAGAGGCTTGAACTAGGTGGAGGAGCTCACACACCACTTAGAGAATTCACACCCTACTTAGTGAAGCCAGTAAGATACTTGGAGAGCTTCCCCTTTTTTGGACTCAAACTGCCAGAAACTTTTGAATTCTCTGAAGAGTTCACAAACTCAGAAACTTGTGAATACAAACTGGGTGACAACCCAGAAACCTGTGAATGCCCTTGGGCGGTGCCGGACACTTCGGAAACTGTGATTGGCCCCTGTGAAAAGGGGCAGGGACAGGAGACCACCATAAAAGCCTTTGGCTGGGCACTCTACTGAAGTTGTCTCTTAGAGATAGTCTTCAAGGGAACTACATTGGAGACTGCAGTGTGCATCCTGACTTCATCTTAGACTCTGACTCCTGGACTACTTGGTTGGGTGAGTGAAAAGGCTGATCCCCTCCCTAGTTTACTAAAAGACTAACTTCTGTCTTGGAGGAGGCCATGTGCTTACTGGCTCCTGGCCCTCCTGCCTGAGGACTAGTATAGGCATCTTCTCTAACCTCTTTCACATTTCTCAACTTCCTTGTTTCCCCTGTATTTTGGTCAAGAAGCTTCGGACATGAGATAGAATCATTTCAACAACCACATTATTTCATCTTATTTAAGTCCAACCATTTAATTTCACCTTTGAAATAGGTAGCCAAGAATTCCCATGGAGCGCAGTATTCTCAATTCTCACCTGGCATTTTTCTCTTAGCTTTTCTTTTTCTTCTTTCTTTCTTTCTTCCATTTTTTGGGGGCAGGGGGGCGAAGAAGGTTGTTGCAGGATCTTTCTTCTCAGAGGAGCTTTTTAGCAATAGAGAAGGAAAGTATAGTGAAAGGCTAGTCTGACATTTGACAGATTTTTCAGTTGTTGAGATATGGTCATTTTAAGATATATCCTCTGCTTGGTGACCCCATGTGGTGTTTTCTTGGCAAATATGCCAGTGGTTTCATTTCTCCAGCCCATTTTACATGCAATGCAATGCATTGTGATTGGAGATGATGAACCAAGCTAAGATTCCGACTCATTTTGCATCCCTTCTAGGAAACTGAAACACGCAGGGTGAGGTGACTTGCCCAAGGTCCTACAACTATTAAGTGCCCCAGGCCAGCTGTGAATTCTCAGAGAAGTCTTCTTGACTCCAGGCCTAGCCCTCTCTCTACTGCTCCACCCAAATGACTTGAACACATTTCAAGTCATGCCAAAGCATTGATGACAATATCTGTTCTTTTGGCCACGGTCTCTTCCAGATAGTTTTGTTCACATTTTGAGTCCTCTTGCTTCCCTCTCACCTGATCTTCCCTCTCATATTCCCTCTCCTAGAAAGAGGAATGTGGTTGCCTTTCATTTCTCTGCCCACAGCCTAGGTTGTAGCTAACATTAAGGGGGTGCAGGAGGGGAGAACATTCTGAGAACCAGATAAAGGGCAAGTGTTGAGCCAGGACACCCTGACTAGGACAGGCAAAGAAAGCTAGTAGCCACTGGCCAGGGTCCTACTGCTTTTTCAGCCATGTCACTTGGACACTCCTTCTTCTCTCTGCAGGTACCAGTGGTGAAACAGCAATCAGTGAGACTCAGCTCAGAGCTGTGGCTGGCAGAGGCACATCTTAAGACTTCCCTGACTGCTTCCTCCTCTTCCTCTTCCTCTTCCTCTTCTCCTTTCTCTTCCTCTCTCCTCTCTCCCTCTTTCTGGCCACCCCCCAGCCCCAGCTGAGCAGTCCAGAGCATCATGGCCAACAGGAGCCCCAGCATCCAGATTGGAGATGATGCACCAGGCTACGACCTGGACTGCTTTAGCATCCCGAAGAATTACGCGCAAGATCTGGAAAAGGTGTTCATCCCTCATGGGCTCATCATGGACAGGATTGAGCGGCTGGCCCGCGACGTGCTCCAGGACATGGGAGGCCAGCACATCGTGGCCCTCTGTGTCCTCAAGGGGGCCTATAAGTTCTTTTCCGACTTGCTGAATGCCATGGAGACCCTGAACAGGAACTCAGACCAGGCCAGTCCCATAACGGTGGACTTCATCCGAGTGAGCAGCTACTGCAATGACCAGTCAACGGGCAACGTGCGAGTGCTGGGGGGAGCTGACCTCTCCAGCCTCGCTGGGAAGAACGTCCTGATTGTGGAAGACATCGTGGACACGGGCAGAACCATGCAGGCTCTGCTTCCCCTGGTGGAGCAGCATGGCCCCAGGATGGTGAGGGTGGCCAGCCTGCTGGTGAAAAGGACCCCTCGAAGTCTGGGCTATACCCCGGACTTCTCTGGCTTTGAAATTCCAGACAGATACGTGGTGGGATACGCCTTTGACTACAACGATTACTTCAGGGACTTAAGCCATGTCTGTACCCTCAGAGAGACTGCCAGAGACAAGTACGCCCTGGCTGTGCAGAAGCTCTGAAGGCCCCTGAGGAGACCCGTCCCAGAGACATCCCCAGCCCACTTGGTCCCGGGTTTCGGCTCTGGGGAGCACATGCTTAATAAATAAAGCTTTTTGCATGTACAGTACTCGCTCGTCTTGTGCGTTTTTACCTGTGATTTTATGTGATTTTACTACACAACTTCAAAGAGATATCACTAGCCTTGGGGAGAGGGGATGCACTTGCTGTGTTTGGCTGATGAGTGGGAAATGACTGAAGCCACACTGACTACTGAATCAATGGAAAGAGTTGAGAGAACTGTGAATAATGCAAGAGATTCAAGTATCTAAGGGGTTGGGGAGGGCAGTTGGTAGTGAGGGGGGCAGCTAGATTGAGATTCAGGCCTAGAGAAGGGAAGTTCAAATCTGATACTTCCTAGATCTGTGTCCCTGGGTAATTCACTTAATCCCTATTGCCTAGCCCTTACTATTCTCCTGCCTCAGAACCCATATCCGGTATTGATTCTAAGATAGAAGGTAAATTATAAACCAAGAAAAAATTAAAACTATGTTTGCCTGGTGCTGGGAGCCATCAGTCCATGACACCTTGACAGTGTCACTAGTGGTAGCTGGGGAGACCACAGAGTGGTCCTTGGTGAGATGTGACTGCCCACTCTATCCCCCTTGCATGACTTCTTTCATCAATGCCCCTTACCTATGAATTGACATGATTATTATTCCCCCAAGTCTCAAAAGAAATAATTCAAGAGCAAAACACCTGAACCCTAATTCTCCTAAACATCACCAAAAGACCAGACCCTCAAACCCAATCCCAAAAGACTATCGTGGGTTAACTTTTACTTAGGTGCATAATTCCCAGTGAAACTGCAGCTACAGGCCAAGCCCAAAACTTTCTCATGAAGCCAGCACACAAATCAACCATGGAGGCTCATACAAAACGTCCAGGTACAGTACGGATACACTAAGCTTCAATATTCCTCAGTGACTCAATTACTCAAATCAGTAACTCAAACTCCCTAGTAAGCCACCTGGAACGAAATCATTTATCTTGTGTGCAACCTTTATTCTCTCTGTAATCTCAATGCAAAAATATAGAATGTTAGTGAAGTGATTTGTTAAAAGTTAATATGTCACTTTTCTAATTATCTCTCTTTGATTTGATTTGTGTATCTGCATACCAAGACAATGGATATAAAAATAAAAATCAGATATCGGGAAAGTGGAGCAGCTGAGATGCAAAGCAATCCTATGGCTGTAATGATTAAGCTATCTTCCATTTGTTTTTTATTTTATTTTATTTTATTTTATTTTATTTTAGTTATTTTGACTGATCGTTCACCACCTGTCTGGAACACTGGAGTTGCGAATGGGGCTGGATCATGACTGTGGCAGCCTGGACATATTCTACATGTTTGCCTTCTTGGTTACAAGAAATTGCTTAAAATGTTCCTCTTCCTTGGATTACCTCAATGTTGAGGACAAGGTCCACACAGAGAATTTCTTTTAGTATTAAGAGTGAGCCACAATGGAAAAGGGGCCTCTATGGGACAAGCTTTATAAGGCATTGGAAGAAGTACTATCTCAGAAAACAAAAATAAACATTTGAAAATAAAGAAGATAAACAAGAATATGTTATGATGATGAAAGGAACTATGGACTACAATCTATACCATATGCCAAATGTTTTCCCATCCATATTTATAAATTCATAAGCTTTCAGAAAACATGGAGCATAACCTAATATTGATAGGAAACTTCAGTATCCCTTTATGAGTGCTGGATATGTCCAAGAGAGTCAAACAAAAAGGAAAATAGGAAACGAGATTTCTGGACAAACTTTAAGGAGAAAAGTAATATGGCATCTTCTAAATGTGAAGACTCCCAAAATACAATCTTTCCTTAATTCTAAGAGGTGGTTTTTCTGACTATTTTATAGTTTTTATAGTTTTTCCGGTTTAATAATACCATGGCTGCACTGCATGCCCTATGTGACTTCCCTGCCATAGAAACAGGGATTCTTTAGGATGCTCAGACTTTGAGTAATTTAATATTGTCAATTAATACCTTTTCTTTGTCAGAAAGGGAGAAATATAGGTTCAAATCTGGCCTCAGACACTTCCCAGCTGTGTGACCCTGAGCAAGTCACTTGACCCCCATTGCCTAGCCCTTACCACTCTTCTGCCTTGGAGCCAATACACAGTATTGACTCCAAGACAGAAAGTAAGGGTTTAAAAAAAAAAAGGGAGAAATAAGTTTCACTATATGTTTCAATTCCATTTGTAGAATACAAAATACTTGATTATTTTCTAATACCCTCATCTACCCATCTCCTGGATTTACATCATTTCAAAACTTTGGTGGTTGTTTCTAATGGAGAATTAAAATGGATCAAAGGCTTATTTTTATGAGATGGATAATAGAAAAAAAAATCACTTTAACTGTTGGATGAATTGATTTTCTGAAATACATGATATTTCCCCTTTGAAATCTATAATCCGAAATTCTTAAAATAAAGGCTTTTTAAATAAAATATTTACTCTGTGATGAGGCACAACATCAGTTTGGAACTTTCTACACTAAAAACACAATCACAGCTCATTTCAGTGGCTCCCCTCAAGGACTAAAATAGACAACTTCTCTGTAGTTACTTTGGCCCATGAAAGTGACACCTCTGTGGTCTTCAGGTCATCCCCATGACTCCTTAGACCCTAGGGCTTCCTCTGCCATCTTCTGCTTCTCCTCTTACTCATCATTGTCTGAATTTTGTTGCAACCAGTACTGAAGAGGTATCTGCTTTTCCAGTACCCAAAACAACAGAAAAGTATGGAGTGAATATGAATGCAGCAGTCCAGAACAGAAAGAGTGACAGAAGGGAGACCAGTGAGTTTCTAGCAGAGAAGAGCCACATGCTGCCCTACAGTTAAATCAGGATTGTTGCATGGAACTATCATGACTTGTGCAGGGCATATAAAAGGGGTGTAAATGTAAATGTAGAGAGAGGAAGGTATGAGGTGCCATGGGAAGCCCTGTAGTCTCTGAAAGAGAAGAGTTTCCAGGAGGTGGGTGAGGAGTGAAGAGAATGAGAATCCCTGATCCCTTTAAATAAGACCCCAGATATGAAGATCAATATTGGGCAAAAGGGGGGGGACTTGAAGTGAACCCCAGATTAGAGACAGGCACCCTCTGCAAGAATGCAAGATTACATAAATTAGTATATAAATAAAAATAGAAATTTATTAATTTGGTATACATACTTGAGAACTATTAAATACAAAGAACTATTAAATAGTTAGGAAAAACACTCTTTAAGGAAAGGGGTTCAGGGCTAAATTAGGCCTCCACACAGGGCTGTGCAAGTAGAGGATTGAAATTTTGGTTGCTCTGGTCACTGACCCCTGGGAGAGCTAACCAGGTGAGACTGATAGCTCCAAGGAGCTATTAAAATTGGGAAGGTTATATATATAAATATATTTAAGGGAACCTGGGGACTGAGGATGAGAAGGATAGTTTATTGGCTTTATAATGGTAACAAAAGGAAAATGAGGAGTCCCTCCCTTTTTCCTTTTTGAGGAATTTTTTTAAAGCTTGGACAATGGGGAATGACCCAGGGACTCTAAAAATTCCTAAATGGATCCCAAAGGAAAGCCCAGTGTATCAAGTATTGATTTCATGGGATGTTAAGAGTTCACATAGAGCTGTGGGTCGTGAGGAAGGAAGCAATTTATTTCTGTAAATCTTGGTCAAAATGGGGTGTCAACATGGAATCTGGAAGTCCCCCAAACTTGTAGCCTAGGAAGAGTTAATGACCCCCCAGTTTACATAGCTTGAAGATGAAAGTCCCAGGTTTGACTTTGTCACCAGAGAGTTTTTCCCTGAGGGTAAGTTCAACTTCACTAGTCTTAGACTAACAATAGACTTTAAAGTAGTTTAAGTGGGGATTATGATTCCCATCAGGAGTGAAGTATCTCTTTTGTCCCAATGGTTTCTCCCCTTAGGCCAAAGTCCTTCACCAGCATGTCCCTGCCCTTGGCTGGATCTTTCCCTTTTGTGTCCATCATAAAGCATCAGACACTCACTGATGTAGTAAGATTAGGATTCTCCCCCTCAATTTAATGCTTAACTTTTAATCTCTTTCTTAAAAAGTTCTTAAAAATTTTTTAAGTTCTATCTGAAGCTTCCTTCATCACTTTAAGCAGTGGCTACTTTAAAGCCAAAAGCAATCATGTTTTCACTCAAAATATCCAGTTTCTCTGGAGTTCAGCTAAAAAGGTTTTCCGACCTTCTAACTCCTGTTAACTTGGAAATAATACAAAACTACTAAAGTAGTCAGAAAACCAAGTCTTTAATCAGGACGGGGAAAGGTTCAATATTCAGCCCCTGCACAGAGCCTGAGTGCCAAAACTTTTACAGTGTCTACACCCTGGGACTCTGGGGAAGTATCCCTGGGAGAAATCACTCTGTGAGTTGATAGCTTGATAGCTCCAAAGCACCATAGAATTTGGGGAATTTACATGCCTTTTGGGGAACCAAGGGACAGGGAAATATGATTGACTTTACAATGGCTACAAAGAAAATGGGGATTTTTATCCCCAAGATTATCAGGGAGAGGCTGATTACATTACAATGGACTCAAAAGGGAAAGATCCAACCAAAGGGATTGGTTACCTTAAAGGACTTTCACACAAAGGGAGAAACTACCAGGACAAAAGGAGGGTACTTCATAGTTGATTGAGACTGCTAGCTCCACCTAAAGTACTTTAAGGTCTATTGTTAGTCTGAAACTTGTGAAGTTGGGATTTCCCTTGGTAGAAATTCTCTTGTGACAAGGTCAAAGGTGAGATCTTCAATTTTCAAGCTAACTAAAATTGGGGGTTTTCAGATCTCAAGTTGCTACAATGTTGGGGGTTCTAGATTCCATCTTGATATTCCCATAGGCTAAATAGTCCAATTTAAAAGAACATGAAATTGAGATCTCACCAACCCTAGTGTGTGTCTCCCAAATCCAGAACTTCTGCTTCTAATAAGCTGTTTTCATGAGAAACTCATAGAGGGATAGGAAAGAAAGCCAAGAGAAGGAATGAGATGGCTCTTCACCAGCCCCATATAATTGTTACAGATAAAAATTGATCTGGAGACTATTTACCAAGTTTAAAAGCACTTATTAGTAAAGAAAAAGTTAGAGAGCAAAAAACCTTTCTAGATCTGATTCTCCATTTGGCTGGCTATGCATGGTTCCTGAGAGCACTAGAAATCAAGAAACAAGAGAAGTTGAAGCACAGAGAGGAAATACCAGCCCTGTGAAGCCAAGTGAGACTATTCAGCTTCCACCTTCCTTAAAAAAAAAAAATCCTTGGTCAGTGGTTTTCAAATGTCTGCCCTTCCATAGTACATTGACACTAGGGATGCCCATACGCTAGATCTAGACTCTGTACTGGGGATCAACATTTCCTAAATGATTTACTTTACACCAACAGTAACATATATAACTGTTGTTTCTTTAACTTTCCTATAAGCCAACATTTTGCAACAGGGCGTGGCTCCATTCAGGCAGAGTGACTGAATAACAGGAAGGAAAACATCCTCAAAGTGGTAGGTCCACCAACCATATAAAGCATATCCAAAAGAGGTTGTGACTTATTCTATCAGTTTAAGAACCATCCTAACCAATTAGGACTCAATAGGAAGCTGAAACATCTCAAGAAGCTAGTTCCCATCCATTCCCATCCCATTTAGTATATCCCCACCCATTTGAGAAAATATATCATGGTGTAATGTCAGAAAATGTATTTCCCAGCCTTTGTCCCAAAATTGTATCTCTCACCCCTTTAGGAAACAAAAATGATCTCTCTACCCATTGTTATGAAATATGTCCTGATGCAATGTAATTTTAGGGTATATAAGCAAGGGAAAAACCTCATTCAATTGACTTAGGTGGAGGAAGCCTAATGACCCAGCTTTACTGAGAGACACCAGTCTCTCCATAAACCTGTGATTGGCTTGGAGTTGGCCTCTTTGTTTTCTTTCAGATTAGTTGAAAAAAAATTTTTCATCAGGATGGGGTGGTAAAGATGAAGGTTGCAAAGAAGAAGGTTCTAACTGGATAGTGAGAGGCAGTCCTATTGATGAATGCTCCAATAGATTTAAGAGATGATCCAGTAAGAAATGCAAACCAAAACCATTCTGGGATATCATCTCATACCATCAAATTGGCTGAGATGACGAAGGGCAAAATGACAAATGCTGAAAGGGATGTAGAAAAATGGGGACACTACTACACTGTTTTGGAGCTATCAACTGATCTAATCCTTTTGGAGAGCAATTTGAATTATACCCAGAGAGTTATAAAACTGTGTATATCCCATGGAATTCTGGAAAAAAGAAAAGGATCCAAATGTTTCAAAATATTTTTAGGAGCTCTATTTGTGATGTCAAAGAATTGGAAATTGAGGGGGTACCCTGATGACAGAGTCACGCGTGGTAGCTGGGGAGACCACAGAGTGGTCCTTGGTGAGATGTGACTGCCCACTCTATCCCCCTTGCATGACACCTTTCATCAATGCTCCTTGCCTATGAATTGACATGATTATTATTCCCCCTAGTCTCAAAGGAAATAATAAAAGAGCAAAACACATGTACCCTAATTTCCTAAAACATCACCAAAAGATCCGACCCTAAAACTCAATCCCAAAAGACTATCATGGGTTAACTTTTACTTAGGTACATAATTCCCAGGAAAACCACAGCTACAGGCCAAGCCCAAAACTTTCTCATGAAGCCAGCACACAAATCAATCATAGAGGCCCATACAATACATACAGGTACAGTACAGGTACACTAAGCTTCAATATGCCTCAGTGACTCAATTGCATAAATCAGTAACTCAAACTCCCTAGTATGCTACCTGTGATGTAATCATTTATCTTGTATTCTGTCTGTAATCACAATACAAAAATATAGAATGTTAATGAAGTGATTTGTTAAAAGTTAATGTTCCACTTTTCCAATTACCTCTCTTTGATTTTGTGTATCAGCATGGCAAGAATATGCATATAAAAAGAAATCCCAAGCCTGGGAATGTCAGAGCAGCTGAGATGCAAAGCAATCCCATGGCCGTAATGATTACGCTGTCTTCTGTTTGTTATTTATTTTATGTTATTTATTTTGACTGATTGTTCTCCACCTGTTGGAAACCCTGGAGCTGCAAGTGAGGCTGGACCTTGACCATGGCAGTGCCCATCAATTGGAAAATGGCTGAACTAATTGTGATATATGGCTGTGATGGAATATTACTGTACCATGAGAAATGATGAGCAGACTAATTATTTTTAACTTGGAAACAACTACATGGGATAATAATGAGCAAAATGAAGAGATCCAAGAGAATATACACAGCTACAGAATTAATACCAGAAGAACGAATTATGGATATTACCCTCCAGAGAGTGAACTGAGATGTGGAAACGTGAAAGACTTAATTTGTATTAACATATCTGTCTCCCAGACAATGCCTTCTGTGATGTAGGGAGGGCAGGAAAAGGCTAAAAAAAAGTTACCTAACAGTGACAGGAGGTTTCAATATCCCTTTTTCAATTTTGGATATGTTGAACAGAGAGATAAGCAAAAGAAAAAATGAGGAACTGAAAAAATTTCTTCACCCTGCCTATAACAAAAGTCAGTCTAAAGATATGCCTCTTAGATACAACCCAGTTGAGAGACCATTTTATAGTTTTAAAATCAAACCATTATTGAGGGCCAAAATGAGAACCATTTCTCAAAAAATATTCCAATTCAATATTAATTTTCCACCAAAGGGAATGGAGAGGTGGCTACAGGTATGAATGGTATTGCTGAGATAGAATCAACAGGATCTAGAAAGTGATGGGATGTGGCAGGAGAGAGAGAGAAGGATCAAACATGACTTTCTCTGAGGTTTTGAGCCTGGGGTAAGGTTGGGGACATGAGAAAGAGTGATGACATCAACAGAAATAAGTAAAAAGAGAATTAGGTTTTGAGGGGAAGGTGATGACTTCAGTTTTGGACACACTGAATTTATTGCATCATCTTGTCAGAAATATTCGAATAGAGTTCTAGGGAAAGGGAAAGAAGATGTTTCTAAGGCTGGGGTCAGTGGTGATGGGAAGGAAAAAATAGATTTGAGAGAGTGCATGAAAGAAAAGTCGGTGCTAGTAGAGCAGCGATGGCAAACCTTTTAGAGACCAAGTGTCCAAACTGGAACTCTCATGCCACACGTGAATCCCCTGCCTTGCCCTAGACAGGAGAGGGAAGAAGTATTCCCATTGGGCTGCTGGGCAGAGGAATGGGTAGTGTAAGAAATGTACTTAGGTGTGCATGGTGAGGGGGAAGGGAGTAGCCCTTCTCTGTCTCTGGCAGATGTGCCATAGGTTTGCCAATCTGGTATAAAAGGGTCACATGTTGCTAGATTAGGAGCCAGATTAGAAAGCCCAGCCTTACTGCCTACAACCTTTCTTTCCTTTGGCAAATTATTTGACCTATAGTTTTCTGTTTTCTTGCATGTAGAATAAGGGTGTTGTCCAATATCCCCTCTGAAATCTTTATTGGCTGTTTATCTATGCTCTATTGGAATAGTATAAATTTGTAATGAACTTAGCATGATTTCATATTTCCCCCAAAACTTGAGAGTAGGATTAGAGAAATGGGTACCTATTGGCAGGGCAGTGGGTTGGTTAACCTTTTCCTTTCAGAGGGCATGTGGAAGGGCAATAATATACTTAAAGAGAACCAAACCACATTTTTATTGTTCCCAAGAGTTACTGTGGGTGGAAGAATGAGTCCAAAAGTATGATTATTCAGAAACCCAAACCTAATCTGTGTGAGCTCAGAGATGAGCTTCTGAAGCATAGGTTACATTTACATGTCTTGTCCCTCCGACCTACTAGATCATAAGGTCCTTCAAAGCACAAATTATATGTTATATGTGTTTGTATTCCTGCCCCCACCAAGTGCATTTTCTGCATGTAGTAGGCACTTAATAAATGACAACAGAAGAATTCACACAGAAGCTACTGTGGGCCACCAGCTTCTGAGTAATGAGTCTATCACCTCAACCCTCCAGGGCTAGTGGGGAAAAAGTTCTCACCTCTGTCTTGCTGATTGATATTCTATAAAATATCTTTGGAAATCCAACACTTTGTATGAGCATCATTGCCTTTTGGCGAGCATCTAACTGTTGAGAGCTGTCCAAACAGGAAATAATCCCACCGTGACCAGGCCTCAGCTGGAATACCAAGCCCATTTATGGGAGTTATATTTTAAGCAGGCTGACAATGAACACATCCAGAAGAAAGTGGCCAACCTAGTCACGGTGAGGGTGGGGTAGACTCAATTATGAGTCTGAGTTGAAGTAACTGAGCTGAATGTTTAGACTAGAAAATCTAGGGGGAACATGATCGGTATCCTCCTCAAATGGGCTGTTGGGTGGAAGAAGGATTCACTTTATT
Organism: Monodelphis domestica; assembly: GCF_027887165.1. Lineage (NCBI taxonomy): Eukaryota > Metazoa > Chordata > Mammalia > Didelphimorphia > Didelphidae > Monodelphis > Monodelphis domestica. The sequence goes on from NC_077230.1 coordinate 350,917,951, forward strand.
CTCCTGGTCCTAGAAGTAGAGAAAATGGATTATGGCTACAGATGGACTTCAGCTCTTTCTAAGGAAGAGTGGAGGCCTCTAAGGATAGGGCCTGAGCCTGAGTGTAACTTGGTGTATGCCTCACCCAGAAACTGAGCAAAGGCATATGGGGGAAAGAGTAAAGGCACATATGGTTAGTAAAATTAGGCAGTATAGCTATATACTATCCTCACTGTAATTTCCACCAGACCTCATCAACGGAATGATGAGTCCTAAATGAAGCTTCACCTTTCCTTGGAGATTCTAGTGCAGCAGTAAACAGAAAGTGCCCTAGGGCTCCTAGCCCTTGGTGAGTTGCTAAAGCCCCCTCACCCAGTAGTCCCCTCTCTGGTTAGGGATTTTGTAGCCTCTTTGACTGGTCCCCCATCACCAGTCCTGACTTCCTTCTCCAAAGCAATCTCTCTACATGCTGCCGGATCTCCTTGGTCCTCACCCCATAGATGATGGGATTTAGGGCTCCTGGGAGAAGCAGGTAGATGGCACTGAGCAAGTTCTGCACATCCTGAGACACAGACTTAGCAAACCGAAAGACAATCGATGTGGAGAGGCCAGAGAGGTAGATGGTGAAGATGACCAAGAGGTGAGAGCCACATGTGTGGAGAGCCTTGGCTCGGGCATTGCCTGATGAAATCTGGAAGGCAACATATATGATTCGGGTGTAAGAGGCTCCCAGCAAGGACAGATCGAAGGTCACTGTGATCAGCCTCATAGCCAACCCCAGCCGGTTGTTGAAGGTTATGTCCCCACACGCAATGCTCAGCAGGGCAATATACTCACAGGCAAAATGGCGGATCACTGCTGTCCTACAGAAGTGTGCTCGGGAAGTCAGTACCACCAGGGGCACTGCCACAGCCAAGCTGCGGATCAGGGCAACCACAGCCAGCAAGCCCAACAAATGTGGTGTCACCAGGTCTGCATAGCGGAGTGGGTGGCAGATGGCGACATAGCGGTCCAGAGCCATAGCCAGCAAGAGGTTGTAGTCTAGGAGAAGGGTGAAGTAGATGAAGAACATCTGAGCAAGGCATGCCTCCAGTGAGATGGGGTTTGCATAGTGTACAAAGCCTGACAGCATCTGGGGCACCACGGCACTGGCAGCACAAATGTTGACAGCCAGGAGCAAAGAAATGAGCATGTACATGGGCTGGTGCAGGCTTCGATGGATGGCCACAGTGCAGATGACCAAGGCATTGGCAGACAGAATCAAGGCATAGAGGAAGGAAAGGGGAAGAACCAAGAGGGAACGCCATTCCCGCAGCCCAGGAAAGCCCACCAGGAAGAAGTCTGTGTAGGAGATATTGGAGGTTGTGGTGTTCTCATGTTCCTCCATTGTCCATAATCTTGGGTAGGCAACAAGAAAGGGAATTTGGTGCTGTTGGAACAGAATATCATGAATCAGTTACTGTCTTGGGATCTGAGCCCAGTTAAGGGATGCCAAGATGAAGCCAAAGGTCTTATTAATGGCTGATATTCCTATAGCACTTAAGGTTTGCAAAGTAGATTTCACAGGGTTCTAAGGAAAATATACAGCAACTAAATTCTCCAGGGAAAGGATATGAATCTTTCAAGAATCAAATGATGAAGACACAAACAGAAATAATTTCAAGAAGGAAAAGGAAGCAGTTTACAGAGACTAGTGTGGATACACAAGGAATTCAGACCAACTTAAATTTTTAAGAGACCTATATTGGAAGCAGTGATGAGCAATAAAAGACAAACAAAAGAATGACCTTGACTGCAATTGCTGACAAAAATCTGGGACATTTTATCAATGGAACAGCAAACATCTAGAACACGAAGCCATGCTCACAAAGACATAGTTGGCTTCACATCAGATGAATGTCATTTGCTTTGTGGACAGGGTTATTAGAGGGCTGGACCAGGAGAATGTTGTATATGGTTTACCTGTATTTTAGCAAAGCACGTCTTACGTGAGCTTGTGAGAAGTATGGTCTAGATGAAAATACAGTCTGGTGGATTCAGAGTTGGATAACTAGACACAAAGACTAGGTGTTCATGACCTCCAGTCAACGTATGACTTCATTTCTGACTCTTGACCCTGTGTTGATGGCACATAGGATAGAGCACAGGACTTAAGAGTCAGAAAGACCCGAGTACAAATCCAGCATCAGGCAATAGCTAACTGTGTGATGTTCAGTAACTCATGTAATTTCACTGGATCTTAGTTGTCTGGTCTGTAAAATGGGGATAATAATAATACTTTCCCTTCCCAGGTTGTAGTGAGGATTAATAGAATTAACATATGTAAAGCACTTTGTAAACTTTAAAGAACTATGTAAATGTTGGCTATTATTACTGAAAAGCTGTCTAGAGTTTGCTTATCTGTTTGAAAATGACACAAAACAGACAGAATAGCTAACACAGTGAATGATGGCAGTCAGTTTCTAAAAATGTTTTGATAGACTAGAAACTTTTTGTCTCAGGACCCCTTTACACTCCTCCAGTTATTGAGGTCCCCAAGGATCTTTTGTCTATGTGAGCTATCATGTATTGATGCTTATTCTCTTAGAAACTATAACATGTTAGTAGGATTGTGAAAAACATTTTGACCTTGTGGTGTAGGATACTGAGCCAAATACAATCATGAAACGTAACATGGTGACAGTCACCCATTTTCCATCCTGTGGTACCCACCTGCTCTCTTTAATCTTTCACAGATCTTGGATACAGTGCCGCCAGATCATTTTGTTACCCTGGAATACAGTTCAACTGGACCTGTTGACAGACTCATTGAGAGCATGCAGGTGTCTCACTCCTCTTGGGTTTCAACTCTCTCATTCTATTTTTGTTCTGTCCTCTCAAGTCCAAAGAGCTTAATTCTTTGTTGGGAAAATTCAAGTGAAGTAAGAGTGAAGTCATTCTGACTTCTCTCTACTGATTATTGCTATCACCCCATTCACTCTGAGAGGCAGTTATTTATCCTTATTGATCTTCCTCTGGCCACAAAATGGCTTTTTAAAAATTCTTTTTTGGTACTTAGAATTCACCAGGCTCAGATAAATTGGAGTTTTAGTATTCCCAATTCTATTCCAAGACCATTGTTACTCCTAAGTAACAATAATGATAGCTACCACTTATATAATACTTTAAAAACTTTAAAGCACTTTACAAATATAATTTCATCCAATCCTCATAACAACTTTGGGAGGTGGGTGCTATTATCATTCTTATTTTACAGGTGAGGAAACTGAGACAGATTGAGGTTAAGTGACTTGGTTAGGATCACATAGCTAAGAAGTGTCTGAGATCAAATTTGAACTCAGGTCTTCCAGAGTCTAGGTACTGTAGTGTTCTGTCCATGGTGGTCCCAAGCTGCCTCTTTCATATCTTGCTCCCTGTTACCTCCCTTAGCTTCTTTCTTTTGTATATGTATTTTAAAAAATCTAAGTGTGTCCATGAGTCTTAAGTTGAAATATAGTTGGCAATATGGCTTTCTCTAATCCCTCAAATTCCTTTCTTGGCACATAGTAGGCATTCAATAAATATTTTTTATTTATTCATTTCTTAATTTACCCCATTCAGTCACATTGTTAGACTTTAGATACCTGCCTTATACTTTCTATGGCTAAACTCTAAATTCAGAAATGATCCATGAGGGAAATGTTAGATATATTTATACATAAAGCCTACCCAGATCTAGACTAGGTGACTCTAAACTGTTCTTTAAATCCCCCCCAGAAGCAGATTAGCTATCTAATACCTATCACTGTATCTGCTTCTCTCTTGACCCCAGAAGGAGATGACATCATCTTTGCTTCAGAGCATAGCTGAGCTGAATTCAGATTCATCCACCAGGATTCTCAGGAGCTCAATAGTTCATTCTTCTCATTCCCGATTTTCCCTCAGCCAAATGGGATTTTCTTTGATGTTTTAATGTCTATGTGGTGCTCCCCTAGGTTGTCCAACTGTATCTCCTCCCACCAAAGATCAAATAAGGAAATATAAACAGGTAATCAGAAAAATTCTCATTACCTCAAAATCAACACAATCCAATCAACTTTAGATTATCCTCAAAGTTAAAAAAAGACACCTCAATTCCTTAGTATGGGACATAAGATAGGATACCTGAGCTGGAAGGAATTTTAGAGATCATCTAGTCCAGAGATTCTTATCTTTTTGTGTGCCAAGTCTGTGGACTCTAGGCTAAGAATTTGTGATTTAGTTCAACCTTATTTTATAGTTGAGTAAACTGAGGCACAGAGAAGGAAAGTGCCTTGCACCAAATCATAGAGTTAGTAGAAGGGCTGGGGTTAGAAGTTGGGTCTTCGGATTTACCATTATGAGTAAATATCCCATTTGGGCACAGATTGAATCCAATCCAACAACCAACTTTCATTTAGTTTCTACTGTGTCCAAAGTTTTGTGCTTGTTGCTATAGAGGAGAAAGAAGTATCATGGTGAAAGAACTCATGGTCTAGTTGGAAAGTAAAGCCAAGTGCAGGAAAGGCAGACATCATAAGTGAGATGCAATGAAGTGCCAGCAAAAGGACAAATTGATCCCAGCAGAGCTAGGACCAATGGGTAGATGTTCTAGAAGCTAGATTTATTACAATTAGAATTATCCAACGGTGGTACAAGCTGCCTTCCAAAGTCAAGAATGCCCTAGTGGAGGCATTTAAGAGGATACTAGCTAACCCCTTGGCAGGGATATTGTTGAAGAGGTGCCTTCATTTTGAGGAATTAGAATCATAGTTACAATTTAAAAGGATTTCAAAGATCAATCAGTACTATTTCTTCCTGAGGTAGGAATCCTCCTTTCTTGACAAGTAGTAATCCAGAATCTGCTGGGAGACCATATACAATGGATGGAAATTTACTACCTCTTAAAGAAGTCCATTACATTTTGGGATATCTGTGATTTTTAAAAAATTCTTCCTTATATTGAGCCAAAATATGCTTTTCTCCAACATCCCATTTCTCCTACTTCTTCCCTCTAAGACCAAGCAGAAAAAGTTGAATGTCTTTTCTTTTTGAATAGATCTCCTAACATTTAATGACTTTATAGATTCTCTAAGTCTTCTCTTCACACACACACACACACACACACACATATATATATATACATTTCCTTTATCTGATAATCCTATGGTGTGGTCTCCTACCACCCCTTCCTCTGCATATACCTCAACTTGTTAATGTACTTCTTAAAATGTGACAGCCAGAATAGAAACATATATTTCATGTGTCTTCTGATCAGGTCCCAACTTGTTCTTTTACTCCCTCATCCCCCATCTCACCAAGGAAGCTTTCTTCCTGATCTTCCTCAGCCTGCAAGAAAGAAGAGTCTGAAGTCTATGCCCAGTTGTTTGTGGCTATGAAGAAATGGGAGGAATGATTCATATGGAAGGTAAAAGCCTCTGGAGAGGTCCTTTCCAACCTCCTTTGCCTCCAGGGAGTCTGTCACAGGGGACGACTAAGGGGTGTAGGAAGAGAAAGGAATCACTTTATCTGCCTAGCTAAAGGGACTCAACATTATTTGTTTTTTTAAAGTACCCATTAGGGCTGCTTCAAATTTGGACACTGTGTCTATGTGCTCTGTTTTAGGGATTAAGATTGGGGATGTAAATGATCGTTCTATTACAAATATTAATATGGAAATAGGTCTTAATCAATGATACTTATAAAACCTGGTAGAATTGCTCATTGGCTATGGGAGGGCAGAGAGAGGAGGGAAGGGAAAGAACAAGAATCATGGAACCATGGAAAAATATTCTAAATTAATTAAATTAAAAAAAAATAAATGTAACTTGGGAAAAATTTTAAAACAATGTATAAATGCCTTATGTTTTCTTTTTTTCAATCTTTTGACTTTTTTCTCTATTTCTTGCAAATGGAATCATGATTTTCTGTTTGGTCTCTTCCAATTTTTAGGGAGTCCATTACTTGATAAAGTTTACTATTTTTTCTCTAAGCTTTTTATTCTCATTCAAATTCTTTCTTCCAGAATTCTTATTTCACTTTTGTCTCTTGCTTCATTACTCCTAGGTATTTATGTAGTCCATGTGGGAAATAACTATTTTCTTTTTGCATCTCTACTGCAATTTTTTGGAACTTATTGTCTTTTTCTAAGTTGAAATATTGGGCATCTCTTGAGCCAAGACAAGTTTTTATACTGATGTCCTATTTGTGCCTTGTAAACCTCAAAATTTCTTAGACTTATAAATGTTGGAAATTTCACCATTGGGATGATGGAATGTAGAACCTTTCTTAAGATGTTTGGAAGGAATACACAGTTTAATAATAGTTTTAGAAATAATAACTATAGAAATGATGATAATGGTTATAGAAACCAGAATTCTAGAAATTATAATAATGACTATGGAAATAACTATAATGAATATAGAAATAAGAACTTTAGAAACCAGAATTATAGAAATAGGAATTGGGAAATTAATGACAATGTTCCAATTAAAGAAAATTATAATGATAATGAACAACAACAATATATGAGAAATGGAGCTCGTCCAAAAAATACTCGAGGTGCTAATGATCCTCAGAGAGGTGCCCTTCAGGAGGGTGCCCAGGGAACTTCCCAGTATAATAAAGATGATTCTTCTTAGATTGTATTGATTTTGTTGATATTAATTAACCTTTTTCAGTTTTTTTTTCTCCTCTCCGAATAGTAGGAAAGATGAATAAAGAACTTAAGACTATGATTGGAAAATTATGCACTGAGACCCATTTAAAATGGCCTGAAATTCTCCCTCTGGCCCTATTTTATCTTAGAAGCAGGCCTAGAGGAGACTTACATATTTCACCATTTGAGATGCTTTTTGGACATCCGCCTATACAGACTAAGCCTTTCTCCCCGGCTTATACATCACTATTAGGGGGAGATATTACTATTGCTTCCTATATACAGGAGTTACAGCACAAACTACGTGAACTTCATGAATCCGGAGCTGCAGTACAAGCCGGACCATTAGACTTTTCTCTGCATGACCTGAACCCAGGAGATAAAGTTTATATCAAGAATTTCAAGCGAACTGGAGCAACTCAACCTTCATGGGAAGGACCATTCCAAATATTATTAACTACTCCAACATCTATAAAGATTGGAGAAAGAGACTCTTGGATTCACTGCTCACATGTGAAGAAAGCATCTTCTGCTGAGACTGATTGACTCTATCCTATCATATGAATTGTGACTCTATCTTATCATAAGAATTGGAGATAATAATCCATAGACAAATGGATGCTGTTTTTTTTTCCAAGAATATATTGAATTACTGATTTTTTCTTATTTTTTCTTATTTCTTTTCTTTTATTTTTTGATCAGAATATTTGATTTTTTTTCTCATTTTTGTACTGAAGGTACACATAATTAATATTAATATTATTTTTCCCTGCAGTAATACAAGTTAATATATATACTCTTGCTATAATATCAATATATGCCTAAAAGCTTTAAACTATGGGAACCTGCCATTTATTGATAAAATATTATAGGACTGTGATTAATGTTTGTGTCTGATTCCAGGAAAAGGGATAAAAACAAGGAGCACAGACTAAACCTGAAAAGTGCCAATAGAGCACACATGAAATATTAAAGTGAGACTCGAGGTTGCGACGCTTAACTTATGTTTAAGTCGTAGGACTTCCTTGTATCTACACTCTTTTCGAAGTACTCAAACAAGTACAAAGCTTGACTACCATGCTGGCTCCCTATATCCCTGAGGAAAAAATCAGACAAGGGAATGACATTTCCCCATCAAAATAGAATTCTAATTCTTTTCTTCTTATATTATGGCAACTTCCTGTAGTCTTGGCTACAAATGGCTAAGTGAAATATTACTGCATTCTGTCCTACATACTTGAGGGATAGAAATTACTTTAAACTGGACCTATACAAGGTCTATTTTGAATTATTCTTATGTTTTTGATTATTTTTCTATTCTTTTGATAATTGACACATACACCCCCATAACTGAACATTGCATTCTGAGCTAAACTTGATATATTTTTTTAAATACTTACTTCAGGGGGGATTGTATTTTAATTTAAAATCTAAGATTTTTTTCATTTTTGAATTTTTTTTTTGTTTGAGATTTTATTTTTATAAAAATCCAAGACTTTTGTTTAAGATTTTACTTTTATAAAAAATTCAAAGATTTTGATTTTGTTTGAGAAAAGATCTTCAAGAAAGAAGCTTGAAACTTTTATATCCAGAGAATGAACTGTTGCAGAAAGATGCCGAAAACCTACACTTAATCAAGAAGATCAAGAATGAACTTTGGATGTGATTGATTGGACTGAACTTTTGATTGAACATTTATTGTAACTGTACACATTTATGCCAAAAGGGACTGCCCCTAATTTGGCTTTCTGTCAATGCGCCTAGCAAACATTGGTTTTGCTTTCTTTTCTTTTCTATTTCCTCTCTCACTATTCTAATTTCTCTTAGAAAATTGAATATTGTGTATATCTTTAGTTAGAAGTGAATTTAGAACTACAAATTGATTATGTTAAATGATCAATGGGGAGACTAGTCTCCCAATGATCATCAGGGGGGATTGTAAACCTCAAAATTTCTTAGACTTATAAATGTTGGAAATTTCACCATTGGGAAATTTCATACTTGAAAAATTTCCTATTGATAGTGGGTCTTGACTATTGGAATGTGAACCCCATTGGCATGGGAGGTTCCTTCTCTTCCCTTCTTAAGATTACTTTAGGACAGAAACCTTTTGCTGAACAATGGAAAGGACTTTGACCTATGCTTAAGCATAGAACAGGAATTTCTTTGAGTCATGATTGATTTTAGAATTGATACAATGGAGATACTTGGAATCAATCTTCACCCTATTCAGTCCTAACAGGATTGAGTAAGGGCTGCAGCCTAGATCAAAATTTAATTATTTGAATCTCTACCCTACTCAGGTTAACAGGATTTAGAAAGGGCTGTAGCAAAGGATCAAAGATTTAATTATTTGAAAATATGACCTTCAACAGACATGTGCAAAGCCAGAAGACCTCTGGGCGGTCCTGGGTTAAGCTAGAGCCTCCATTGGCACAGGGAAATTGATGGACAGTGATTGGTAGATGTGAGAACTGAGGGGAAGAACTTGGATGGTTTCCTTAAGGATAGGAGGGGGTGGTTGATAAGTTGGTCGGTGTGGTTGGTGTGTGCTCTGTGAAGCTTGCTCTGAAGGAAGCTGAAAGTGGGGGCCTCTGAGACTGTTTCTCCATTTTGGTCACGTGAGTAATAGGGACTGATCTCTTTTCTTTGCCCCAGCTATCTAAGGGCTTGGGCCTTTTGGCCCAGCCTAAACAGAAGGGGTATTTAAGCCCTATTCCCTTCTCTCCTTTTTTCTCTCTCTATCTCTAATTCCTTTCTTCCTCCTATTGTAATTAAACTCCATAAAAGATTGACTGCTGATTTGAGTTTTCATTTAGGAATTACATAGCTGAATTCCTTGGCGACCTTAAATTAATATATATCAGTCTTTTAAAGTGATTTCCTTGTCACAGCCTCTAGCCTTAGATTGTCAACTATGGCTATGTATCATGGTCTTTTCTTCCTCCCTCTGCCTCCTAAAATTCAGCCCAAACTGGATCCTTGAAGTTCAGAATGTTTGACCTTCAGGCCCTTCAATGGCATCTAAGGACAGATTTCTAGGGACCTTGGAGCCCTTGAATGAACCTGTCTGAGCCCTGTTGCAATGACTCACTTCCAAGGTCCTTTCTATGGATTTGTAAGCACCCTTGGATTTTTTTCTGGGGATTTCTTTACTTTTGCTTTGTGAAAGAGAGAGAGGGAGTGCTGGGGAGGAGCACACAGAGAGACCAAAACAGAGATAGGCAGAGACATACATAGGCCCAGAGACAGAGAGGAAATAGATGGAAACTTGTAGTCCTCCCTGATCTCCAGCCAGTTTTTTTGTCTTGATGGAAGCATGCTAGCTTATTTGCTACTGTGAAGGTAGCTGGCACAGGAGAGTAGTAGATTGCAGCCTATTGATAGAGTCTGAATTGCAGCTTAGGGATAGAATGAAATATGGCTGGCTTTGGCATTTTTTTTTATTAAACCCTTACTTTTTATCTTGGAATCAATACTGTGTATTGGTTCCAAGGCAGAAGAGTGAAAAGGGCTAGGCAACGGGGGTTGCCCAGGATCACACAGCTAGAAGTGTCTGAATCCAAATTTGAACCCAGGACCTCCTATCTCTGGGCCTGACTCTCAATCCAATGAGCTATCCCTCTTTGTTGCCCCATTTGGCATTCTCTTAAATGGAGATTCTGGGAGTATCCATCCAATCAGAGAGACTACAGGACTAGAGGAATCTTCCAATATGTGAATTCTGGGGCTGGAATGAGCTTCCAGGATGAAGAGGTTTCTCAAGCACAGTGGAGAAAGAACAGAGTATGACCTGCCATTGGAATTGGTTCTGAAGCAAGACTGCTTTCTAGACATCAATCACTTCTGACTTCTTTAGCTACTATCACTTCCAGTGCTACCTACTATAGACTGGTTGCCAGTGGCACCTCCACTCCCTAACTGATGGTTGGTTGGGTCCTCCGGGACATCTCAGAATACTAATCCATCAACAACACAACAAACAAACACAAAAGAAAAAGGTTGCCTGTGCTTAGACAGAGTAGCCAAGTAGAATGTAGCCACTGCATCTTCTCCACCTGGCAGACCTCCTTAGAGAGGAAACAGAGATTGTATGTACATTTGTGTTTCAGCTCCTCCTGAGTCATCAGTTCTTTCAGCTATGCAGACAATTAAAAGCCTTTTTTATCATCACAGGATACCAATCCCTGAGTCATCAAGGCTGGAAAATGGCTCTCAAAGTCCTATCTGTTAATATTAATGCTAATACTTGGTATAACCCATCAAGGAGGGCAAATCTGTGCTTGCTACCCCTGTTATTACATATAATACTATCTTGGAGATCTCTTATGAGGAAGCTACTTTGTAAATCTTAAAGCACTACATAGGTGTTATTGTTGTTCTCGTTGAAACTGTCCCATAATGATGGGTTGTTATCCTATTACTGCTTGTTTTTATTTTCATTATCATTTTTTTTACCTTTTTACATTGAAATTTACATAGAAACTGTTCTAGGAAGTGGTTATCCTGTCACTTAAAAAAAATTGGTTAATTTCAAGTATTATTCCTTGTTTACAAAAATCATGTTCTATTCCTCCCTCCCCTCCTCCAACCCCTCCCATAGCCAATGCACAATTTCATTGGGTATTACATGTGTCCTTGATTAGAACCTATTTCCATGTTGGTGTTTGCACTAGGATATTCATTTAGATTTTATATCCCCAATCATATCCCCCTCACCAATGTAGTCAAGTAGTTGTTTTTCTTCTGTGTTTCTACTCCTACATTTTTTCCTCTGGATGTAGATAGTGTTCTTTCTCATAGATCCCTCTGGGTTGTTCAGGATCACTGCATTGCCACTAATGGAGAAGTCCATTTCATTCGATTGTACCACAGTGTATCAGTCTCTGTGTACAATGTTCTCCTGGTTCTGCTCCTTTCACTCTGCATCACTTCCTGGAGGTCATTCCAATTCCCACGGAATTCTTCCAGTTTATTATTTCTTTGTGCACAATAGTATTCCATCACCAACAGATATCACAATTTGTTCAGCTATTCCCCAATTGAAGGGCATCCTCTCATTTTCCAATTTTTTGCCACCACAAAGAGCACAGCTATGAATATTCTTGTACAAGTCTTTTTCCTTATGATCTCTTTTGGGTACAAACGCAGCAGTGCTATGACTGGATGAAAGGGCAGACAGTCTTTTAGTGCCCTTTGGGCATAGTTCCAAATTGCCCTCCAGAATGGTTGGATCAAGTCACAACTCCACCAGCAATGAATTAATGTCCTGACTTTACCACATACCCTCCAGCATTCATTACTTTCCTTTGCTGTCATGTTAGTCAATCTGCTAGGCGTGAGGTGATACCTCAGAGTTGTTTTAATTTGCATTTCTCTGATTATAAGAGATTTAGAACACTTTTTCATGTGTTTATTAATAGTTTTGATTTCTTTGACTGAAAATTGCCTATTCATGTCCCTTGCCCATTTATCAATTGAAGAATGGCTTGATTTTTTTGTACAATTGATTTAGATCTTTGTAAATTTGAGTAATTAGACCTTCGTCAGAGGTTTATGTTATGAAGATTGTTTCCCAATTTGTTACTTCACTTCTAATTTTTGTTACATTGGTTTTGTTTGAACAAAGATTTTTTAATTTGATGTAATCCAAATTATTTATTTTACATTTTGTGACTCTTTCTAAGACTTGTTTGGTTTTAAAATCTTTCCTTTCCCAAAGGTCTGACATGTATACTATTCTGTGTTCCCATAATTTACTTATAGTTTCCTTCTTTATGTTCAAGTAATTCATCCATTCTGAGTTTATCTTGGTGTAGGGTGTGAGATGATGATCCAAACCTAATCTCTCCCACACTGTCTTCCAATTTTCCCAGCAGTTTTTATCAAATAGTGGATTTTTGTCCCCAAAACTGGGATCTTTGCGCTTGTTATAGACTGTCTTGCTGAGGTCACTTACCCCAAGTCTATTTCAGTGATCCTCCTTTCTGTCCCTCAGCCAGTACCATATTGTTTTGATGACCACTGCTTTATAGTATAGTTTGAGATCTGGTACTGCAAGGCCACCTTCCTTTGCATTTTTTTCATTATTTCCCTGGAAATCCTGGATCTTTTGTTTTTCCAAATGAACTTTGTTATAGTTTTTTCTAATTCACTAAAAAAAAATTTTTGGTAGTTCAATGGGTATGGCACTAAATAAGTAAATAAGTTGGGGTAGGATGGTCATTTTTATTATGTTAGCTCATCCTACCCATGAGCAGTTAATTTTTTTCCAATTGTTCAAGTCTAGTTTTAGTTGTGTGGAGAGTGTTTTGTAGTTGTGTTCATATAGTTTCTATGTTTGTCTCAGCAGATAGATTCCTAAGTATTTTATGTTGTCTAGGATGATTTTAAATGGAATTTCTCTAATTCTTGCTGCTTAGATGTGTTGGAGATGTATAGAAATGCTGATGACTTATTTGGGTGTATTTTGTATCCTGCAACTTTGCTAAAGTTGTTGATTATTTCCACTAGCTTTTTAGTTGATTCTCTAGCATTCTTTAAGTAGATCATCATATCATCAGCAAAGAGTGATAGCTTGGTCTCTTCATTGCCAATTTTAATACCTTCAATTCCTTTTTCTTCTCTAATTGCTACTGCTAGTGTGTCTAGTACAAGTACAATGTTAAATAATATCAGGGATAATGGGCATCCTTACTTCAGTCCTGATCTTATTGGGAATATCTAGTTTATCCCCATTGCAGATGATGTTGGCTGATGATTTTAGATGAATACTATTCATTATTTTTAGGAAAGACCCTTTTATTCCTATACTTTATAGTGTTTTCAATAGGAATGAGTGTTGTATTTTGTCAAAGGCTTTTTCTGCTTCTATTGAGATAATCATGTGACTTTTGTTGGTTTGCTTATTGATATCGTCAATTATATGGATGGTTTTCCTAATATTGAACCATTCTTACATTCCTGGTATAAATCCCACCTTATCATAGTGAATAACCCTCATGATGACTTCCTGGAGCCTTTTTTCTAGTATCCTATTTAAGATTTTTGCTTCTATGTTCATTAAGGAGATTGGTCTGTAGTTTTCTTTCTCCATTTTTGACCTGCCTGGCTTTGGAATCAGTACCATATTGATGCCATAAAAGGAATTTGGTAGAACTCCCTCTTTGCTTATTATGTCAAATAGTTTGTATAGTATTGTGCCATGGGCAAGGTGCAGCCTCACTTGTGACTCCAGGGGTTCCCAACAGGTGGCGAACGATCAATCAAGAAAATAACAAATGGAAGACCACTGTATCTTTATGGCCACGGGAATGCTTTGCATCTGATAGCTGCTCCACCATCCCCAGGCTTGTTGTTTATTTTTATACCCATTTTCTTGGCACACAGATTCATTACCTAATACACATGTCCAAATGGAGATAATTGGAAAAGTGATAGATTAACTTTTAACAAATCACTTGATTAACATTCTATATTCTTGTATTGTGATTATAGTTTGTTGACAACATAAAGGTTCCACACAAGATAAATGATTTTGTCACAGGTCGCTTAATTTTCTCATTACCCTGTGAGGAGTTTTGAGCTTACAAACAATCAAGGAAAATTACTTATTGCTTTTAATAAAAGGGAATAATTAATCAGAAGTTTTTAAAAGACAATTCAACAACATTGAGGTTGAGGGGTACTGGGAACACAATTCAGATTTAATATTAGACTGGTCATTTTTCAGGGTTTGCTAGGGAGTTTCCCACTGGCAAGTTACTGGTTTGTGAAGTCGAGTCACTGAGGCACGTGTACCTGTAGTGTACCTGTACGTCTTGTATGGGCCTTTATGATTGCTTTGTATGCTGGCTTCATGAGAATAAGTTTCTGTGAATGGGAAAGTTTTGGGCTTGGCCTGTAGTTGCAGTTTTACTGAGGATTATGTGTCTGAGTAAAAGTTAACCCATGATAGTCTTTTGGGGTTGGATTTGAGTGTCTGAACTTTTGGTGATGTTTTGGGGAATTAGGGTATAGGTATTTTGCTCTTTCATTATCCCTTCTGAGACTAGGGGGAATAATAATCATATCAATTCCATAGGTAAGGAACATTGATGAGAGAGGTCATGCAAGGGGGACTGAGTGGGCAATCACATCTTGCCACTCTGTGGCCTCCTTAGCTACCATGCACGACTCTGTCAAGGCATTCTGACCTGATGGCTACCAGCAGTATTGGGATTAGCTGTTCTTTGAATGTTTGATAGAATTCACTTGTGAATCCATCAGGCCCTGGGGACTTTTTCTTAGGGAGTTCTTTGATGGTTTGTTCAATTTCTTTTGATGATATGGGATTATTTAAGAATTCTATTTCTTCTGTTAATCTAGGCAATTTATATTTTTATAAATATTCATCCATATCACCTAGATTGGCATATTTATTGCTATATAATTGGTCATAATAGTTTTTAATGATTGCCTTAATTTTTTCTTCATTGGAGGTAAGGCCTCCCTTTTCATCTATGATACTGTTAATTTGGTTTTCTTCTTTCCTTTTTTTTTTATTAGATTGACCAATACTTTGTTAATTTTTTTTCAAAATACCAGCTTCTAGTTCAATAGTTTTTTCACTTTCAATTTTATTACTTTCTCCCTTAATTTTTAGGATCTCTAATGTGGGGATTTTTAATTTGTTCACTTGCAAGTTTTTTGATTTGCATGTCCAATTTATTGACCTCTGCCCTCCCTAATTTGTTAATATATGAACTCAAGGATATAAAATTTCCCCTGAGTACTGCTTTGGTTGTATACCATAGAGTTTGAGAGGTTGTCTCATCATTGTCATTTTCTTCAATGAAATTATTAATTGTTTCTATAATTTTTCTCTAAGTGATTTTGGAGAACCATATTGTTTTATTTCCAATTAGTTTTTGATTTGGCTCTCCATGTACCCTTACTGATCATTATTTTTATTGAGTTATGATCTGAACAGGTTGCATTTATTATTTCTGCTTTTCTGCATTTGTTTGCCATGTTTTTATGACCTAGTACATGGTCAATTTTTGTGAATGTACCAGGTGCTGCTGAAAAGAAGGCTTATTCCTTTTTGTCCCTATTTATTTTTCTCTATATATCTATTAACTAATTTTTCTAAGATTTCATTTACACATTTTACCTCTTTCTTATTTATTTTTTGATTTGATTTACCTAAATTTGTTAGTGGTAAGTTCAGGTCTCCCACTAGTATAGGTTTAGTGTTTCCTCCTTTAATTCCACTAGTTTCTCCTTTAGAAATTTGGATGCTATACCATTTGGTGCATACATGTTGATGACTGATGTTTCCTCATTGTCTATACTCCCTTTTATCAGTATGTATATACTTTCCCTATCCCTTTTAATCAGATCTATTTTTACTTTGGCTTTGTCAGATATCATGATTGCAACTCCTGCCTTCTTTCTATCAGTTGAGGCCCAATGGGGTTTGCTCCAACCTTTAATTCTAACCTTGTGAGTATCTACTCGCCTCAGGTGTCTCTTGTAGACAGCTTATGGTAGGATTTTGGATTCTAATCCACTCTCCTATTTGTTTTCATTTTATGGGTGAATTCATCGCATTCACATTCAAAGTTATGATTGTCACTTGTGTATTCCCCAGCATTTTGATGTCCTCTCCTAGTTCTGTCCTTTCTTCTTCTGCTATATCCTTTTAAACCAGTGGTTTACTTTTAATCAATCCTCCTAATCCCTTCCCTTAAAATGCTTCCCTTTCTGGTCCCTTCCTTTTTGTTCCTTTCTTGTTTTTTTAGAGTCTGCTAAGTTCCCTCCCCCCTCTTTCCCTCCCTTTTTGTACTCCCTCTCTCCTATCCTCCTTAGTTTTCCCTTGTCACTTACCCTGCTGGGGGCCATCAGTCCACAATGCCTTGACAGAGTCATGTGTGGTAGCTGGGGAGACCACAGAATGGTCCTTGGTGAGATGTGACTGCCCACTCTATCCTCCTTGTCTGCCTTCTTTCATCAATGCCCCTTACCTATGAATTGACATGATTATTATTCCCCCAAGTCTCAAAAGAAATAATGCAAGAGCAAAGCACCTCTACCCTAATTCTCCAAAATATCACCAAAAGATCAGACCCTCAAAAGCAATCCGAAAAGACTATCATGGGTTAACTTTTATTTAGGTGCATAATTCCCAGTGAAACCACAGCTACAGGCCAAGCCCAAAACTTTCTCATGAAGCCAGCACAAATCAACCATAGAGGCCCATATAATAGGTACAGGTACAGTATAGGTACACTAAGCTTCAATATGCCTCAGTGACTCAGTGGTTTGAGAGCCAGATCCAGAGATGAAAGATCATAGGTTCAAATCTGACCTCAGACACTTCCTAGATGTGTGACCCTGGGGGAGTCACTTATCTTAACCTATTGTGTAGCCCTTACCACTCTCCTGCCTTAGAACCAATATCCAGTATTGATTCAAAGATGGAAGGTAAATTAACCCCCCCTCCAAAAAAATTAAAACTATGGTAACCTGTACATGTTTTTGCCTTCTCAGTTACAAGAAATTGTTTAAAATGTTCCTCTTCCTACCTCAATGTTTAGGACAAGGTCCACACAAAGATTTTCTTTTAGTACTAAGAGTGAGCCACAATGGAAAAGGGGCCTCTATGGAACAAGCTTATAAAAGGCATTGGAAGAAGTACTATTTCACAAAGCAAAAATAAACATTTGAAAATAAAAGAGATAAACAAGAAAATGTTATGATGATGAAAGGAACTCTAGACTACAATCTATACCATAAGAAATGAATTTAGATGTACCAAATGTTTTCCCATCCAAATTCATAACTTTCTAAGCTTTAAGAGAACATGGAGCATAACCTAATATTGGTAGGAAACTTCAGTATCCCTTTATCAGTGCTGGATATGTCTAAGAGAGTCAAACAAAAGATTTCTGGAGAAACCAGAAGGAGAGAAAGAAATATGGCATCTTCTAAATGGGACAACCCCCAAAATACAATTCTCACAACCACCTGGAAGTTTCATAAAAATTGATCATGTACTAGGGCACAGAGTTATAAAGTTGCAAAAAAGCAGTAATCATTAATGCATCCTTTCCAGACCATAATGCAAAAAATGTAGAATTTAGCATATTTAACTTTTGGCTTGGTCTCCAAATAAAGACAGGTTTGGTGTTACCCAAATCTCTTAAGTTTCTAGCCCTTCAAAGGAGATTATCTTGTTCCTGGGAGTCCAGGTTTCTCTCTTTGTCTCTGTTTTTTTTTTTAAGGCCCTTTCTGAGCCCCATGTGCCTACAGCATTAGCTTAGATGGGAGGTGGGATATTGGGGTGAGCAGCAGCAAGATCTCTAAGGCTACTCCCTTGACCCTACAAAATCCTAGCAAGGAACCCTGGTCATAGCCTGAGCTCCCCAGTCAAGGTTTTTGCATCCCCAGAACAGTTTTTTTTCTGTGCCTTTTGCTCTCCCAAGCCAGCTCAGTAAAAGGGCTCCCTGAAAAGCCTTTTCTCAGTAAAGCCTTGGAGTTCAGGAGCCCCTCAGAGCTAGTACCTCAGCCCCCCAACCCTGTATGCCCATTTGGAAGCATGTGGCCACTGGCTTTTTACCCCTGGAGGGGAGGGGAAGTTAAGGGAGAGAACTCTCTTGAGGACTTATGATACATCGTTTCTAGTTTGCAGATTTCTCAACTACAACTATTGTTAGGCTTTGCTGGGTGTAAAAGAAGTGGAATCAATCATGGCCTCCTAATGAGGGCTTTGCATTTATTGAGGAGTGGCTGTAGCTCAACAGTTGAGATTACAATCAGAGAACTTTAAAGACAGCTGTAACCAGGAACAATTGAAGGTCTTTCAGATTTGTCCACAATAAAACCATCAGTTTTCAATTTGGACAGTAGCTCATCACCTGTGGAATATGACTTGACTGTTGTTGGGATCCACTCATTGCCTTCGACTTCAGTCATATCTCAGTCTGCTTCCTCTCCTGTTGGCTCAGTGCTCCTCCAAGATACTAAGCCTTTATTTGAGCTGCAGCAGCCATCTCATATACCAAAATTTGCTCAGTCATTCCTCAATTGAAGGGCATCCCCTCATTTTCCAATTTTTTTTCCACCACAAAGGGTGCATCTATGAATATTCTTGTACAATGAAATAGAATAAGTAAACTGACTGGAAACTATTACTACTTGAAATAAAGAAGTAAACTGTTCTCTGGCTTTTGACTAGAGATGACTGCTACGGGAACCTGAACTTGCTTATTTGTACTGGACGTAGAAATGAGAAATGCTGAGGGATGCCACCACACAAGGATACTGGTATTCAGGGGAACTACTTATAAAGGTCTGCTGAGGTCTCCCTGAGGTTTGCTCAGGGGTTCTGCCTATTGATCCCTACTGATTGTTGATGGATCAATCTACTTCCTACCCTCCTTCCTCCCTGACTTCCTCCCTTAACCAATCTCTCCCTTTTGCCTTCCTTACCTCCCACAATCTTCTTGAAGCCTTTGCTTCTTCCCTCCCTCCAGAGTGAACTATAAAGATGCTCCAGTTGCTTTCTCAGTCAAGGGGTTTATTGGGATAACAGGATGGGAAACTGAGGTGAGAGGGATGAGGATTTCCCTAAAATACAGAGATAATTTTAGGAAGGTTTGTGGGAGTATTCCAGCCAAAAACTGTGACTCTGAGACAGTTAGGAAGATGGAGGACAACGGCAGTTCAAAATCTTCTTTCTTCTTCAGAAATCAACCAGGTCTCTTGGCTTAACCCTAGAAAGAAACAAAATTCAAGATCTCTCCTTTTCTCCTGGTCAGCTCAACTCTCAAATAGACCACCAACTCAAAAGCTTCTCAACTGGTCAGCTTCTACTGCTCAGAGCCAGAGAGCCAGAGACTCAGTCCCCAAAAGCCAAGTTTCTCTTCTCAGTGTCAACTTCAACTGCTCAGAGTCAGAGAAACAGAGACCAAGTCCAAAAGCCCCCCCAGGGTCCTTTCAGCCAGCTTCAAACCTCCAAGGAAAAAAAGCGACTTCCAGTCAAAGACAAAGTCCTCTCCTCCCAGTCAGCTCAAACTGCCACCACCTGGGGACATTCCGTTGGAACCCTGGTTCTTGAATCTTGGTTCACAAGTCCTGCAAAACCTCTCTCTCTTCATGTCTCTATCACAACAAGTCTTTTCCCTTATTATCTCTTTGGGGGTATAAACCCAGCAATGTTATGACTATATCATAGGGCAGACAGTCTTTTATCGCCCTTTGGGCATAGTTCCAAATTGTCCTCCAGAATGTTTGGATTAATTCACAAGTCCACTAGCAATGAATTAATGTCCCAACTTTGCCACATGCCCTCCAGCATTCATTACTTTCCTTTGCTGTCATGTTAACCAATCTGCTAGGTGTGAGGTGATACCTCAGAGTTGTTTTGATTTGCCTCTCTCTTCTTATAAGAGATTTAGAACACTTTTTCATGTGCTTGTTAATAGTTTTGATTTCTTTATCTGAAAATTGCTTATTCATGTCCCTTGCTCATTTATCAATTGGAGAATGGCTTGATTTTTTGTACAATCGATTTAGCTCTTTATAAGTGGAGTAATTAGACCTTTGTCAGAGGTTTTTGTTACAAAGATTTTTTTCCAATTTGTTGTTTCACTTCTAATTTTGTGCATTGGTTTTGTTTGTACAAAACCTTTTAAATTTAATTTATTTTATTTTTTAAAACCCTTATCTTCCGTCTTGGAGTCAATACTGTGTATGGGCTCCAAGGCAGAAGAGTGGTAAGGGCTAGGCAATGGGGGTCAAGTGACTTGCCCAGGGTCACACAGCTGGGAAGTGTCAGAAAACCTTTTTAATTTGATATAATCAAAATGATTTCTTTTACATTTTGTGATTTTTTCCAACTCTTGCTTGGTCTTAAAATCTTTCCTTTCCCAAAGATCTGACATGTATACTATTCTGTGTTCACCTGTTTTACTTATAGTTTCCTTCTTTATATTCAAGTCATTGGCCCATTCTGAGTTTGTATTGGTGTAGGTACACATACTTTCTCTCTCTTTTTTTTTAAACCCTTACCTTCCGTCTTGGAGTCAATACTGTGTATTGGCTCCAAGGCAGAAGAGTGGTAAGGGTAGGCAATGGGGGTCAAGTGACTTGCCCAGGGTCACACAGCTAGGAAGTGGCTGAGGCCGGATTTGAACCTAGGACCTCCCGTTTCTAGGCCTGGCTCTCAATCCACTGAGCTACCCAGCTGCCCCCGTACACATACTTTCTTAACAGTTAATATGCTCATATCTGTGTTGTCCAAGGTGCTGAAGGCCTTCCCCTTAGTTTTTAGGCAGTTCCCATTCAGCACTGCAGCAAACTTTTAGACTGTCTTCTTACCTCTAAGTCTGACTACATGAGTAGCCCACCATACATTTGCTCAATATTCATGCTATTTCTACTATATAGCACACTGTCCCAGAATTATCATCTACATTTAAGTAATCTCTTTTCTATTAGAACTCCTATTAGGATGTTCTCCTTTGGAGAGGCAAACAGACAAGCATATGTTTTGAGTTTTGTGTTTTAGTGAAGTCTCTTACTGAAACCATAAACAATGTTATTTCACTAGAACTGTGAATGTTAGAGGCAACTGGCTATATACCCTCAAAATGTATACAAAATGATATTAATTGACTTTTTGAAGTAGATGGCATATTATTTACATTTTACAGAGGAGGAAACTGAGGCCCAGGCTCAAAGAAATTGAACTTCCGACTTTACATAGATACTAGTGGTGGAGACAAAATAAAACAAACAAACAAACAAACAAATAGTTCCTTGGTCCACACAGCCAAATACTTTCCCACAACATCATGTCACTACTTCTGAAAACCTGGGCTAGTGAGCTGTGAAGTATAATTATTCTATTGGGTGATTCTTGAGGAGTGGATCAGGTTCTCTCTAGAGACTCCTGGAGCTCCTTGTGTCTCATATTATCTATTCTACTTCCCTCGGGTTCCCAGAATAGGGAGGA
The DNA here is from genome assembly GCF_027887165.1 of Monodelphis domestica. Classification (NCBI taxonomy): domain Eukaryota; kingdom Metazoa; phylum Chordata; class Mammalia; order Didelphimorphia; family Didelphidae; genus Monodelphis; species Monodelphis domestica. Next base: position 350,939,586 of record NC_077230.1, read on the forward strand.
GCCCAGGATATAAATCTGTATCATCTGAAAATGAGGCAACAAAGATGCCTGGCTGCCCTCTCAGAGAAGGGAAGACCTGGACATTTCCCTGGAGCAGGTAGATATTGGGGTTAGAAAATTGGAGTGGAGAATATAAGAAGCAGATCTTTAAAGGATTTGACAAAATAAGCTTTCTCTGTTCAGGGCCTTAGGTTTCCTATTATATTGACTGAGGAAACTGTCCAGGGAGTCAAATCTTTATATGGGTTGATCTAGGATCCCATTATACCACAACTTAGTCCAATGGATTCAGATTCAGAATCAAGAAATATACATAACCACATATATACCCTCTCTGCTTTCTCACAGGGTACAGCCTCCTCTCCTAACTCCCCCCCACCCCCAAGAACTAGGGATAGTTATCTCTGATTATTCAGAATAAATAAGGGTAGTTATGTCTATTTATTCAGAAAAAAATAGGGATAATTTACCTGTTGTCTTTTCCTTCTCTCCTCCTGATAGGGCTCACATTCCTGGAAAAATTGAATTAGAGCTTCTTCCTGTTTCTAAGTTTTCAGACCCCCTGCTAATTTCACCAAGGACACTACCAGTCAGGTCTTCCTTTTCCATTGAGTGGGCTTTTTGGTGGACTTTTACAGTCACATCCTAATAATAAGGAGGAAGAATATTTCAGAGACCATGTCCTGGAGTCTTCACCTTCTTCTAATTATTAGGAAATTTTTCTTTGCATTGAGCATTAGCATTTCTCTGGTTAAGTCCTTTAGGGAAAAGTGGAACAAGTTTGCTACTTTTCCCCCATGATAACCCTTCAAATATTTGAAGATTATGATTGTACCTCACTTAATTCTCTCTTCTAGGCTAAATGTCCTCGGGTCCTTCCATTTATCTTTATATAGCAAAGTGGGCTGTTAGTCAACTCAACAAATACTAGTTGGTCATCTGCTTTATGTAAAATACTATGCTGGGTGTTGCAGAGGAGACAGAGTGGAAAACTCTGGTCAGAATCTATTCTTGTTCTCTGTACTCAAAGAGTTTGAGGACAAATGGCAATGATCTTGATAAAGCAGTATGACAAGACTCAACTTTTTCTGTGTCTGATTCCATTTTGCAGTCTGATGAAGTCTGTGGATCCCTTCTTAAAACAGTTTTCAAATTCATAAATTAATATTAATAACTTGAATTTTTATAGCACTCTTAAGGTTTGACAAGCACTTTATAAATATGAGCCAATTCTATTCTCACAACAACTATGGGAGGTAAGTGCTATTGTTATCCTTATATGACAAATGAGGAAATTGGGTAAACAGCTTAAGACACTTGTCTGGCGTCAGACAGCTATTAAGTGTTTGAAGCCAGATTAGAACTTAGTTCATTTTGACCTCAGATCCAGCATTTTAACTACTATGTCACAAAACTACCTCACATATAAAATATATGGGATTACAAAGAAAATTAATTATACTGAAATCCAATTATCCAAAAATACATTTTAAATTTCATCAAGCACAGGTTAAGAACTCCTGAGTTATGAGCTTTCTTAGCTGGGTCACAGAGATAGAATAGATTTTCCGCTTTGGGTGGCAAGGATTCTATGATTTTCTTTTGACTGCACTAAGGAATAAATACATCCATGGCTACTAGGTGGTATCTGCGGCACAGAATTTTGCATTTTTCCACCTAATTTCATAGGACTTCTAAATCTCATTTCTTTCTGCATGCATTTCATGTGAAAATTTGAGTGAGGGGATAGAACTCTTGCAAACTGCTAGACAACCATAGGACTTTTCCGAGTATAGTTGGGAAAGTAGAGTTTGAGACTGAATGTGCCCTATGTATTATTGAAAATCTGTTACCCTAAAAAAGAACTACATTTCCTGGGAACCCACTGACTTTCCTGCCCTTACGTACTTCCTATAGACAGAGGATATTAGTGAGTGGGTGGTCCTCTTGGACTTCTTTCTTGGGCTTTCAGCCAGCATGCTGGAGGTGGTAAGCTAAGCACAGGGATTTTAAATGGGCTAATCAGCCATGGGCATGTGGTTTTTATTTTGTATCCACTTTATTCCTTGATTTCTAATGATCATTAATAAATCCCTTAAAATATAACATGTTTATTATTGACATTAATTTTAATATTTACAATCAGAAGTAGACAGTGTTGTGGAAGACAGTCACCAACCTCAAATTAAACCCCTGAAGAGGTAGCTTCCAATCATGCCTCATCTTCTCTGAATGCATTCAAACTTTTCAAAGTCACTTCTAAAGTGCGGTGAGATCCAGAGACATAGGGTCATTAAGAAAGTCAGTCAACAAGCATTTATTAATGGCTTACTAGATGTCAGGCACAGTACTAAATAGTGAATATATAAAGAATGGGAAAAATAGTCTGCCCTCAGTAGTGGCTAGTACTTAAATAGCTTTCTGAACCTTATAAATATTACTGTCCCTGGGAGACAGATGTATTATCTCCATTTTAAAGATAAGGAAAAGGAAACTGAGGCAGACAACGGTTGAGTGACTGTCTAGGGTTATACAACTGTAAGGGTCTGAGGGCAAATTTGAACTCCTAACTCCCAAACTAAAGGCATATGGGCCAGGAGATGGGAAATAGCACTAAGATTCAGGATGAATTATCTACATTATATTGTCAGAGGCAACCCAGATTTCAATTGGACCAATATCCCTTGTAGGTAATGGCTGAATGCCATTGACCACACAAAAAGGACAAAAGGGTGTTTTCTAAGAGAGTTGGACCCTGTTACCAAGGCTGGAAAACATGGTACATAAGTATAGACAAATGGCATTTTAGGGGCACTGCCCAAATGCCATAAATTTACAGGGGGCCAGAAGACAGGCATTCTGCCTCTAGCAAAATTTTAACAAACAAAACATTGACTCATTTCTCCAAAGTCTTCCAGTCCAGAATTATAAAACTCTAGGGATGAAAGCATTTAGTCTAAACTTCATCTGACAGATGAGGGAATTTATGTCAAGAGAGGTTAAGAAATTTGAACAAGGAAGCTTAACAACTCAGGGCTAAGGTTCGAACTAGAAAATAGGTTCCCCATCTGCCATATCTTTCCCTATATTCTGATGTTTTATAATTCTCTGGAACAGGAGGTCTTGGCTTAGGATCAGTGAATTAAAACAATTGTTAAGAATTTCAATAGAATTGGTTTCCTTTGTAGTCCTACATATTTTATTTTAGGTAATGAAACATTATTTTGAGGAGAGATCCATTGGCTTCCCTAGATGTTCAATGGTGTAGATGACACAATGGAGGTTGAGAACCTTGCTCTGGAATGAAGGGCTCTGTCAGTCAATTAGCCCTCAGCATTAATTAATTGACAGACCACTGGCAGTAGAGCTCTGTATTAGGCACTGGGGGTAGGAGAAGCTGAAAAAAAAAATAGGAGATACAGAGAGTCTATACTTTCTTGTCTGAAGACAAGTTGTAAAACTGGAGGACTGTGAAAAAAAAAAAGTGCAAATTGAAGTCTCAAATAGTGAAGGACCAGAGTCATAGATTCCCAAATTTAGTTAGAAAAGACCTAAGTGATTATCTAGAGCAACCTGGTCATTTTATAGACGAGGAAACAAACCTATAGAGGTTCAAAGAATTGCCCAGAGTCACACCAGGAGTAAGTGACAGACGTCTGACTCCAAAGCCAAGTTTTTTTTCTCCTGAACTATACCACCTTTTCAGAGTAGGATCCTTTCAACAAACATTTTCTAAATGGCCACTATATTTAAGGAACTGTGTTTATTTGAAAAGATTAGCAGTAAAAGGAAGGGATCAGAGCAGATTATTAACTCAAACTAATAGCAGGTTAAGGAACATTTCAATACAGGCGAGACTGATGCAGTTTGACATAGAAAGGAAGCTGTTGAAGGTCCTGGAGAGATGATAGTGAAGAATTGGTCTAGCTTTGGGAAGGAGGGACACTTTTTCCTTTGAGACAGGAGAAAAAGAAAAAACAGGTGGATACAGACAGAAGTAGAGTATCAAGAACAAGAGAGTGTAATCCTGCTGTCCTTTGCCCTCATCTACAACATTATATTCAGTTCTAAGTGACATATTCTAGGAAGGTTTTAATAAATTGGAGATCATCCACAGACATGGCCATGGTAGTGAGGGGCCATGGAAGCATGCCATCCAATCATTTAAGGAACTGGGAATTTTTAGCCTGAAAAAACCTGGAGATGGGATAAAAAGGAGGGAGAGAAAATTGGCTCCAGTCTTTGTAGGACTGGTATGGGGAAGAGGGATTAGATTTGTTCTCTTGACCTCAGAATGCTTGGGTGAAAATTTCAAAGATACAGATTTCAGCTCTTCTAATTATCCAAACTATTCAAAACAGAGTAGGCTGCCTCTATAAGAACCTCACTTACTGGAGGACTCAAAGAAGTTGGCTGATCAGGCCTGGGATCTTGTAGGAGTTTCCTTCTGAATTTTAGGCTGGACTATATGCCCTCTCATATCCCTTCAAATTCTGGGATGCTATAATTCTATGATCCTAAGCAAAAACTCAATGGAATTCATTTAAACTTTATCTTCCTTTATCTCCTTAGTAGAGGAAGGGGTCACACTTTCCTTATCAATGTCTATCGTAGAATTATTAGCTTATAAGAAAGGCTAGAATAACTCCAAAGAACATGAAAATGATCTTTTGGCAATTACCCAGTTAATCTGATCCAAATAGACAGCTAAATTTGAGAATTCAGTCCCAAACATTCCCTGTTATTGCTTGTAATAGGGAGTCATTGTAGGGTTTAGAACTGAGTACTAACCTAATAGACGTCCTACCATCTTGGTGGAACCCCTCCTAACCATAGCCTGTGGCATGAATTTCTTCTCCCAAATTGTTTGTCTGGCTCACTTGGTATTGCTTGTATTATTTAACTTTGAAAGTATGTATATATTGCATTTCTAGTGATAGTCCAAGTTTTTTAAGGGAAGAGAACTTATGTTGTTCTTCTTTTTATGTATTCAGCTCACTCATGCCCTGTTTTTCATTAGGTTTTGGAATGAGGACCAGGAGTCATCTTCACAGTTGGGAGGTCAGAGATTGCTATGTCTGATTCTGATCACCCTCTCTTGAAAGGGGACAGATGTCTAAGAAGACAGATGTGGATGAGGCCAGCATACAGTGGCTATGTCAGTCATGAACAGCACCTCCCTGTATCCATCCTCCTTCCTGCTTTTGGGGATCCCAGGTCTAGAACATCTGCACATCTGGATCTCCATTCCCTTCTGCTCAGCTTATACACTGGCCTTGTTGGGCAATTGTACCCTCCTCTTCATCATTAGGGCAGATGCCACTCTCCATGAGCCCATGTATCTCTTTCTGGCCATGTTGTCAGCCATTGATCTGGTCCTCTCCTCCTCCACATTGCCCAAGATGCTGGCCCTGTTCTGGTTTGGTGATCATGAAATTAATTTCCATGCCTGCCTAACCCAGATGTTCTTCCTCCACTCCATTTCCATAATGGAGTCAGCCATTCTCGTGGCCATGGCTTTTGACCGGTACATGGCGATCTGTGACCCTCTTCACTATGCCACAGTGCTAACACACGAACTCATTGCCAGGATTGGGATGGCGGCTGTAGTTCGGGCTGTGGCACTTATGACTCCACTGCCTTTCCTTCTCAGGCGTTTCCCATACTGTCGAGGCCGGGTGATCAAACACTGCTATTGTGAACACATGGCAGTAGTAAAGCTGGCCTGTGGTAACACACGGTTCAATAACATCTATGGCATTGCAATAACCCTGGTTATAGGTGGGATGGATCTCTTCTTTGTGGCCCTTTCCTATGCGCTCATTTTGAGGGCAGTCCTGAGGCTAGCATCTCGAGAAGCCCGCTTTAAGGCCTTTGGAACATGTGCATCTCATGTGGGTGCCATCCTGGCCTTCTACACGCCTGCAGTGCTCTCATCATTCTTGCACCGCATGGCCCGCCATGCTGCTCCCCACGTCCATATCCTTGTTGCCAATTTCTACCTTCTTTTCCCACCCATGATCAACCCTATAATCTATGGCATTAAGACGAAGCAAATCCGTGACCGGGTCCTAGGTCTGTTCCACAGAAAGAATGTGTAAGTTGGAGTCATAGGAATGGGCAGGAGAGGGGCAGAAACAGATTTCACTGGAGACTTGAACTAGGCCTCAAAATGGTGGAAAAGGAAGATGAGTTATGACTGTTTCACTGTAGGTAAACTCATGTAGGTAAGTGAACATGCACTTTGTTTCAGAGGAGGCCTCAGTAAGTTCCCAAAGGGCAGGGGCTATCTTTTGCCTCTTTTTGAGTCTCCAGAGCTTAGTCCAGTGCCTGGCACATAGTAGGCATTTAATAAATGTTTACTGGTTGATTATTGACTGATTTGAGAGATACTTTTGCCCTTAGGAAGTCTCTGATTTGCCTGGGTGAAATATAGCTGCCCTTAGGGAACTCTCAGTCTGAAAGAGGCAATTTGCCTCCATTATCATCCTCACTCTCCCATCTTTAATTTCTAAGTATTGGATCCTTTCCACTTCCTTACAAATATGTCCATGTCTCCTCCATCCTTAAAAAAATGTTCATATGATTTAATCATCCCACTGACTCATTCTATATTTCTTTTCACCTTTGCAGTTAATCTCCTTGAGAAAGCCATCTCTACCAGATGACTCCACGTCTCACTCCGTCCTAAACCCCCCGTCCTCTGCTTTATCACTTTATCATGTAACTGAAAGTATCCTCTCCAAGGGTACCAGTGACAAATATACTGGGCGTTTCTCAATCCTCATCTTCTCTGTAGCTTTTAACAATGTCAATTATCTCCTTTTGGATAGCTTTTCTTTTTTTATTTTTTTTTGTATCACTGTTTTCTCCTGGTTCTCCTTTTATTTGTTCAACCATTCCTTAGCATCCTTTGCTAGTTTTTTTTATCCATTCCAGACTCACTGTAGATGCCCTCAAGGTTCTATCTTGTGCCCTGGTATATTATCTTTTTTTTTTTTAAACCTTATCTTCTGTCTTGGAGCCAATATTGGCTCCAAGGCAGAAGAGTGGGAAGGGCTAGGCAATGGGGGTCAAGTGATTTGCCCAGGGTCATACAGCTGGGAAGTGTCTGAGACCAGCTTTGAACCCAGGACCTCCCATCTCTAGGCCTGACTCTCAATCCACTGAGCCACCCAGCTGTGGCATATTATCTTATGGGGTGGCCTCATCAGGTCCCACAGGTTCAATGGAATACAATTTGATTCAGTGTATCATGAAGATTCACTGACCGATCTAAACCTAATCTTTATGCTGAGATACAGTTCTCCAACTGCTTCTTGGCTATTTCAAACTGGATGCCCCATAGGCATCGACATTCAACATCTCTAAAGCAGAACTCATTATTTCCCTGAAACTCTTCTCACTTCTAATTTTCCCTGTTGCTGTCAAGGAGATTTCCGGGTTCCCAGGCTTACCACCTCGATAACTTGACTTCCCACTCTGATAACTCTACATATCCAATCCACTGCTCAGTCTGGCCATTTTTATCCTTCTCAACTTCTCTAGTATATAGTTCCTCTTCTTTATTCATAGAACTACTTTTGTACAACTTCTCATCTCTTCTTTCTTGACTTACTGGAATAGCCTCCCGACTAGTCTCCCTGTCTCAAATTCTCTACTTCATTATATCTTCTGTTCACCCACCAAAGTGATTTGTCTAAAGTACAGACTGATCATGCCAGCTCTCTGTTTGGCCTTTAAAGGTCTTCACAACCTGGTCCGTTTCTATCTTTCCATGCTTCTTAGACCTTATTGCCCCTGCAAACACTCTGTTATGAAGTTCCACTGACAGACTTATGGTTCCTTGAATACCTATCTCCTGTTTCCATGGCTTGTGCCAGTTGTCTCCCATGTGAAAGGGTTTATTTTCAGTATGTTAAATTATTTCTATTCCTGAGTTCTGAGGCAGGGAATTAACCCTTATTCCTTTATTCCTAGGAGCTTTAAGGAATGCCTCACCCAACTAACTTTTCCCATTGTAGAATGGAGAGGATAGTAAGATTATGAGGAAGATTGTGAGATCTGCCTTACTCATTAAATAAGAACCAACTCATTCCAGATGTAACAAAATGAAATCTGCCAATTTCCCATTTAAGAAATGATTACTTTCCGTATCTCATTAAGAAAGATACTCTTGACAGGGCAGAACTTGATTTCTCCCTTCTAGATGTTAAGGTTATGAGACTAATAGGTGACTGTCCACAATCACCCAGGGGGTAATTAGGGGTTAAGAGTTTTGATAGATCACCTCTCCATTGGCTTTTCACCAATTAGAGATATTTTAGATGTCTAGGGGAGGACCAAGGGGTAAAATCCCAAATTGTATTCAGAGATTCATTTTGGAAACTTGGGATCTGTTGGTTAATGAGAATCATCGGACCAAATTGATTTGTATTGACCAGTCAATGAATAAATTAATACCCAGAATTTCTGCCTTTTGGCATTTTTAATTGTCACACATTCATGGAATGCTTTGACTCACTTCCAGGGTCTGGCCCTAGACCTCCACATCTGAGTTCCTCCAGCTTATTCAAGTTCAGCTCAAATTATACTTTGTGTAGCATCCCTTTCCTGGTCTCCTTTCCCCCAGCTAATGTTTCTCCCTTTCAGATTATATTCATCTATGTTTTCTATACATCATATGTACACTTTTTTATACTATCCCCAAAATAAGAAGAGCTCCTTTGAAGCAAGGATCTGTTTTTGCCTTTCTTTGCTTCCACAGCACTCATGCTTAGTATAGGACCTTGCACTTAATAAATGCTTGTTGTCTGACAACTTTGCCAAAGACTAATTGAAGCTACTGATAGGTAACCAATGGAGGGCACATTGGTGGAGACTTATGAGCAATAATGTTTGAAACCATAATATCTCAGGGCTAGCCTTGGACTCTGAGGGGAGTTTTACACCCTGGGGACCTCAAACCCAAGGTTAAGTGCAAATCAGAGGATTCTGCTCTAAAGCAGGCTGCTATGGGAGAAAAGCACCCTGAGGCACAAAGAGGTTCAGTCTTTTGTATAAGAGTATAGGGATATTATTATTAGAAGATAACAGCTACTATGGAAGCCAAGAGAGAATATTTAAGAAGACATGGTGGTCACTGGTGGCAAAAGCTGTGAGAGAGGTCAAAGAAGATAGACAGGGAAAAGGTCATTGGATTTATCAGTTGAAGTCTTAGGTATCTTTTGAAAGATTATTTTCAATATAATGATGGAATTAGACGCTAGGTAGAAAGTACTGACAAGGGAAGAAAGGAAGTGACTGCAGTGAACATAGATTACTTTTTTGGTGACAAATTTTAATTAAATATTTTAATGTATTTAAACAAACATGAATAATAAATAAAATATTTATAAATATTAAATATAAACATTAAAATAAAATGAATAAACAATAATAAATCCCAAATGAGACTGTACATAAAGCTGAAAACTTCAATTTTATACAACTTTGTTTTAAAATAGAATATGTTAACTTTAATATATTAGAAATTAATTTGCCCTGCTCATGTCTTGTAGGCTTCTTTTTCTTTTCTGTTTTAAAATATTTAATTCTTTTTGGGGGCCATCTCTAGAGATACCCACTTACTTCTCTTACTCCCAAAAGGAGACTTTCCACCTAAAAAGTAAGTAGTCAAGCAAAATAAATCAACACATTGGTCATATTTGAGCATTAATGTCTCAGTATCAAATTCACCTCTCTTCCATCTTCCAAGAGGTGGGAGGCAAGTGACAGCAGTATCTGAATTCTGAAGTCATGCTGTTTATGGTACTGCTCAGAGTTTTGTTCTTTCAAAGTCTCTTTCCTAATATCATGGAGATCATTATAAATTGTTACACTGATTCAGTACATTTCACTCAATATCAATATGTATATCTCCCTAAATTTCTATGAATCTGTCATTACAATACTTTTGCTAGGAGTTTGGCATGAAAAGAGGTGATAGAATAATGAGATGGCAGACTCAACTGAAGCATTTTTTAATAAAAAGATAGATGAGATATGAGCATATTTCTGAGAAATGCTGAAAAGAAGTACCAGACAAGGAGAGATATATAATTTGAATGAGAAAGAAATATTGAAGCAACAAGCCTCAAGAGATGATCGAATGAAGGATATAAGTGGAGGGCTTAGTGGTAGAAAGGAGGGGTTTACCTCTTCCTCTGAGACTGAAGACAGAGGGAAGAGATGAAAATGTTAGAGGGTTTTTGAGGCACAGGAAAAATGACAAAAAGAAATTAAAGCATTGTAAGAATAACAAGAAAAGTAGAATTGACTAAATTCAAAAGGAGGTTCAAAAGCTCATGGAAGAAGAACATTTCTTAAAAATTAGAAGTGGGCAACTAGAAGCTAATAACTTTATGAGACATCAAGAAACAAGAAAATAGTGTCAAAAGAATAAAAAAAACAGAAGAAAATGTGAAATATCTCATTGAAAAAACAAGTGGCATGGAAAATAGATCCAGGAGAGACCATGTAAGAATTATTGGACTATCTGAAAGCCAGGATAAAAAAGCCTAAAAATATAAAGAAAAAAGCCTAGACATTGTAAAAAAAATTATCAAAGAAAATTACCCTGATATTCATGAACAAGAGGGTAAAATAGAAGTGGAAAGAATTCACATGCCACCTCCAAACATAAACATCCAAATGACAATTCCCAGGAATATTATAGCTAAATTCAAGAGACCCAATTCAAAGGAGAAAAATACTACAATTAGAATGAAACAATTCAAATACCGTAGAGAGCTACAGTCAGGATTATAGAGAACTTAGCAATCTTCACTTTAAAGGATCAGAATGCTTAGAATATGATATTCTATGAAGGGGTCATAATGGACCAAATACACATGAGAAAAATGATGTCATCCCATTGGATCTTATGGCCAAAGCAAGGCTTCAGTAAAAAAACAAGATATTATTATAAAAGCATCTTTCTTGTTGTGACAATATCAGAAAAACCTCATGAGTTAATGAGTCTAGACCTTCTACCTATAAGAAAGAATTGGAGGACAATCCAAATTCTTAAAAGTGTACCCTTTGCAACATTGGCTATATCTGTGATGGTGAACCCATGACATGTGTGTCAGCACTGACACATATAGCCATTTTCAATGACACGACCACATGCAGGCTCAGCACACCTCGGGGTCCAGGAGCTGCCCAGGGAGCCATGTGCCTGCAGTGGTGGCTATGGCTTTGACCATGCCCTAACCAGGCAGGGGGGGAAGGGGTTTTGGGGGGGAGATTGGGCTGCTCCATACATTAGTTGTGGGGGTTGGGGGTGGGGTGGTGAGCTGGGCTGAAGGAATGCTTGAGGGCAGGCAAGCTGGGAAGGGGCAGGGTGGGGCCAACAGAAGGCTGGGTGGGGCTCTGGCTCACATTCAAAAGAGGAGTGCCTGGAACTGATTACCAGACACTTTTAGCATGCTGAAAAATATAGCAGTGTAGTGACTTTACTCACAATTTTTCCTTTATGTACTTGTGTGAGATCTTATTCTCAGTGTTAAATGATATCAAAACCAACAAAAGAAACAGATTGACAGATGAAGTTAGTAGCACTTGCTTGGGCTTGAAGTGTACAAAATAACAACCTTCAACTGAAGATTTAGCCAATGAAATTCAGTCACAAAAAAAGTCACTAATAGGCAGGTTAGTTAAAGAATTCCCCCTCCCCCTCACTTATCTTAGTTCGTAGCACCCCACACAAGTTAAACAATATCAAGACCAATAAGAGAAAACTACTGACAGATGTAATACAGGGATAAGATAATGGAGAAAGAAAGAGGGAGTGGGGTTGTGAGAGTGAAGAGATCCTTCTCCTCCCTTCCTTTCTGAGGTGAACAAAGAAGTCACTAAGCAGGTTAGTTAAGTAATTAGTTTTTGCTTTAATAAATAGTTATATATTATAATTATACATTTTTCTTATTTAAACTATAAATATCAGAAAATTATGATATTTTTCTTGAAGTGACACACCATCCGAGTTATGCTTGTTTTTTTGGCAAATTTTGACACACCAAGTTCAAAAGGTTACCCATCACCGGGCTATATAAACAATTGACCTTCTGCCCTTTCTAAAGGCGTTTACTTTAGCATTGAGATAAGATTCTTAGTAAAAGAAGGAACTTTTCATTTAGCATCTCTGGGTTTTTCCTATTTTTGCTTATCAAACATCTGTTAGATTTAAAATAGTTTTGAGCGTTAAATAGTTGTAGATAAGAGAGTGGGAGCCATGAACTGTGATAATTAAAATGTTTGGGAGCAAGGGAAATATATAACAATTATGACCGCTGAAATATGTTTTCTACTGTGTCTTGGTTTTATATAAATATAAGATGGTTGCCAGGGAACATATTCCCAATTTATGAATATGCCCAAGACAACTGGGCTTTATAGAGAAATTTAATTTATAATACACTGATTAACCAATAGAAAAAGAGAGAAAGTAAGAAAGGAATAAGAATCAAGGGTCTCAAGCCAATAAGGCCTAGACCTCAGTCCTAAGAGATAAATCAGTCAGTTGGTTTTATCACTCACCCAAGATCTCTCTAGGTAAGGCTTCTCATGCCAACCTCAGGCTCCACCTTCAAGAGAGCCTCCTTTCAAGAAATGTTTCCAGAGAATTCTCCTCCTGACTCCTCCTGAGTTCTCCTTCCACAGCCTCTTTCAAGACCTCTCCAGGAGCTCTCCCTCCAGGACCTCTCTCCTCTCAGACCTCCTTCAGAGCATCAACCCCCTCAGTCCTCAGACCCCCCAATCTTTAAGCAAACAATCTAAGTTCCCTCCCCTCAATTCTCACATCTACCAATCACTGACGATGTCTCCCCTGTGCCAATGGTGGCTCTAGCTTAACCCAGGACCCAGAGGTCTGTCCCCTTTGCACATGTCTGTTGAAGGTCATATTCTCAAATAATTAAATCGTGATCTTTGCTGCATCCCTTCCTAAATCCTGTTATTCTGAGTAGGGTGGAGATTGTATTTTCTAAGACCTGGTTCTGTCATTCCAAGTATTTCTATTGTATCAATTCTAAAATCAATCATGACTCAAAGAACTTCCTGTTCTATGCTTAAGCATAGGGCAAAGCCCTTTCCATTGTTTAGCAAAAGGTTTCTGTCCTAAAGTAGTCTTAAGTAGGGAGGAGAAGGATCCTCTCATGCCAAGGAGTTTCATATTCCAATAGAGTTCTTACTATCAGTAGGAAATTTTTTCAAGTATGAAATTTCCCAATGGGGCAATTTCCAACATTCATAAGTCTAAGAAATTTTAAGGTTTACACATCCTTAGCAATAATAGCACCTCACAAGTTAGATACTTCCATAGATGGTTAATATTTCCCAGACTCAAATGCACCTCATCATATTGCCTAGATTTATTCTTAGTGATCTTCCCTCTCCCCATCCTCCTTATCCCTAGAGTAGGCATGATTTTATGATCTTTGCCTGTAATAAAGATTTGAGCAAACTTGTGTTTAATCCGGACTTTGTATCTTGACAGTATTCCTTTGAAGAAGCTATCTGTATTGCTTTCTCTTGCCTGTCACCAACCTGCATCCATCATGTATCAATGTGTAATGATTTTTCCTAATAAACACCTCAAGCTCCAGCACTTTGTTCAAACCTTTCTTTGATTCTCCACTTCATTCTTTCACACCAAGTTATCCTCCTGGTCAAAGAACCCTGCCTGGGCCTGATTACACAGGCCACAACAAATGGCATCCAACATGGGGCAGAAGTACAGAGGATCAAACAACTGGCAGTCTGACATTCTCCAGAGTTGCAGATGGTGACTTGTTGGGAACATACACACAGGTTGGTTTTTTTTCCCCCCACATCAGTATCATCTCCTTTTATTACAGTGTATGCAGGGAAAATCTGTACCTTCATCAGTGATTCATACTTGGGAAGCAACCAGACAAGTATTAGGGTCATTCCACAGTGATAATAATGAACGAATTTCTTTAGTAGACAACCCCCAGCCTCAAAATCCTCTCTTTTTTGCCCCTCCTCATGCTCCTTTTTCCTCCAGTACCAGTACCAATTCCCATTTCACAAGCAGCTGTTGCACTCCCATTTGAGGCTATTATAATCCCTCCTACTGATTCTTACTCCTCAGGCTCCTCAGTTAGGAGTTAGAACAGTTAATAGAGAATCAGAAAATCTTACTGTTAGGTATGTGAAGATTGGATTTGGCTATCTCCTGATTGTTACAATGAAGGTAATTCACTCTTCCTTGACAGTGAAGATAAAATTGTAATCCCCTGTCTATTTTTAGATTTTAATCCCCAAAGTGTTAACTTAGTATTTAAAGTAGTTCTAACTACAAAAAGGTGTTAACTAACTACAAAAGGTGTTAACTAACCACAAAAGGGGTTAACTAACCACAAAAAGGTGTTAACTAACTACAAAAGTTGTGAATACCATTTCATACATTGAGTGGGCAGTCCTGGAGAGGAGCATCTGCTGCTATTGGTAGATGTAAAATTTAGGGGCAGTGACAGAAGAGAAAAAGATCTTTAAATAGAGGAAACAGAAACACACAGGAAAAATCAATAGAATTCAAGATTCAGTCACTCAGAGTTGGACTGGAAGGGACTCATTCAGGCTTGGAGTGAAGAGAATCACTCAGAGCTGGAAAGAAGACAGACACTTGAGGAGAGACTGGAAGACAGACACTCAGACTTGGAATGAAGATACTTGGCTATGGAACTGAACCTCTGGAGGAGTTCTTGCAGGAGACCTCAGACTGCTTTCCTTTTAGACAGTCAAAAGGATGACTTTGTTTCCTTGCCTTTCTGGAGGTGTGAACCTCCGAGAAAGGCCCATTGTCTTGAGGCTCCTTTCCTTTGATTGGTGCCTTAGAATTTCTACCTGTCTCAGAGGAAGCCAGAGCTCTCTCTCCCTCTCTCGCTCCCCTTTTCTCCCTTCCTTTATTATCTTCCCTTTATTGTAAATAAACTATCATAAATTCCATTTACTTTAGTAATTCATTTTTGGATTTAGAAATTAGATCTTTGGTGACCACCAATTAAATATATTCAGAGTTCAACCATAAAAAATTTAACAGGTGGAATGGTGAAACAATGCACAGTTGAAGGAAGCTCCACTAGGGTTCCCTTCAGTGACTCTGAAGTGAAGAATTTTAAAAGAAAGATAGAAAATCCCCTAGTAACAAGAGAAGAATGGAGCCAGAATCTGAATAAAGCTGGACAGGGTCTCTTAAATCTTTTATGAATGCAGAGCCAGATATCAGTGGAAAGTTCCAACCCAAACAACAGATTTTTTTTCTCACTGAAAGACTGGAGACCAAAGGAGTCAGAGTTTGTTCTTTGATAACTCTGACTTAGAGCCCTTGATGATATTGAAGAAGCAGGGATCAATGACCATCATCCTGATGGATGATTTACGGAGCTGTCCCTAAGGGCTAAGAAGAAGAGGAAAGATTTTTACATGAGACAGTTTGCAGAGAATGAATCTCACAAGTGGAGATTTAATGAAAGTACAGAGATCATTTGAAACAAAAACAATGATTTAAGTGCTAATGAAACTCATTTGTACAACTAGAGGATTGTTTAATGCAAAAACTTTAGAAGCTGAGTAATGAAAACCTCTCCTTCTTGTAGAGAAGAGAAAAAAAATGTAAAAGATACCCGGGAAAAGAATTTTGTTAACTGTCTATGTTGTAAGTTTGTGTTTTGTGTGTGCATTTGTTTGTGTGCATAAGTGAGAAGGAATGTCCAATCACAGAAACTTACTAGCTGTGGCCTGGGCAATCCACTTAACATCTTTCTACCTCTGCTTCCTAAACTGTAAAATGAGCACAATTAATAGTATCTATGTCCCAGGGTTGTTGTGAAGATCAAATGAGAATATTTGCAAAGCATTTAGCACAGTACCTAGCTCATAGTAGGCATCTAATAAATGTTTATTTCTTTTCCCTTGCCATGGACTCTATATAAAAGTGGAAGAATGCACTTGTGCTTCTAGGGGAGGAGAAGATATTTTTGCAGTTACTATTTTTATTATGTCATGTTAGTAAATACCTTTGTTAAAGGTTAATTGTTTCTTCTGTCAGATTTCTAATGGGAAGCATATCAGTGGGAAATGATATCTCCTTTTGAATCTCAGAACAATAGCTACCTCTTTGGGGAACCAGAACCAGGGCAAGTTGAGAGTGTAGCACAGGAGGGTGCTGCATAATGATAATGCGGTCAATTTAGTTGGACAGGCCATGAGAATGGAAATAACATATAATAAGCCAGATTCATATTGTGAAGGACCTTACATACAAAACAGAAGAACAATTTAAATCTAATTTATTTAAAAGAAATAATGAAATAATGTAATGAAATAAAATAATGACATAACAATAAATTATTTTGATGATAAAATATGTAACATACAAACATAATAATTATAATTGTTATTAAAGAGAAAATATTTATTTTATTTTATCCTAGAAGCAAACAGGGAATGATAAAGCTCTGCTTTGACTGGTGAGGGGAGAAAATGGAGGCAAAGAGATCAATTAGGAACCACTAATCTAGGTATGAGGACCAGAATTAGGGTGATGGCCATATGAATTCAGAGAAGGGACATATATGTGAGAGAGATTGAAGATGTGGTCAACAAAGCTTAGACACTGTCTGGCTATGGGATGTGAGGCACAGTGAAGAGTCAAGGATGACTCCAAGATTTACAACAGGCATTCTTAATGTGAGGTCCACAGATACCAAAGGGGTCCATGGATATATTTTAGGGAATCTGTAAACATGTGTACAATTAGAAAAAATCTTGTACCTTTGGACTCCATCTCCCAGAATTCTTTTTCCTCTCTCAGCATCCCTTTCTCTTCTCCACCACGTTGTTCATGTTTGTATATAAGTTTTGGTGACTCCTCCCTCTCGCTCTCCTTTTTAGTCACATTTGAGGCTGGTGAGCTCTCTCTGTTTCTCTAGCCTCTTTTATTTTCCTTTTTGCTTCAATTTGTTATAAAGAAATCTTATAAATATAATAATTGGAGTATTAGATATTAATTTTAAAAGTCTACACATGCAAAGGTTAAAAATTGTACCTTTATTTCAACACTATTTATTTTATTATTCTATATATTTTATTTGATGCATTTAAAAATAGAATTCTGAGAAGAAACCCATACATTTCCTCACACCATCAGAGAAGTTCATGACTTAAGAGGTTAAGAACTCTGGTTTAGAACCTAGCTAGTAGGATGTGGTATAGGTCTGGAGCTCTGGGGAGTGATAGAAAGAGGCAGAGATAAACACTATACTTGGATATAGAGGTCTGGAGTCATTTGTATAAAGATAATAAATGAATCCCTAAGAGCTGAGATTAGTTCCAGAGAATACAGAAGGAATAGAAAACTTTTTTACAGGGTCAAATCTTGGGATATAGACACAGTTATAGGGTAAACATGGATGATGATCCAGGAAAGATAGAAGCGAGACCATTGGCCAAAAAGGGAATAGCCACAAAAGTCCAGAGATGACAGTATGAAGAGGAGTATAGTTTCAAATACTGCAGAAATATTTGATTTGAGTATTAAGATAAGACCATCAAATTTGGCAATTTCAAAACAGAATCTGAAAAAAGGAAGACTACAAACTCCTTGAGGGCAAAGGCTTTTTTTCTATTGGCATACTCAGTATTGTGTGAAGTAAATTATTTAGAAAAATTGCATCCTATGCATCCTGGTGGCAGGAACCCATGAGGGTGGGCACCCTGGAGTGACAACATGGCCATGGGGGTGGAGTTGACAAGGTTTTTAAACCAGAGCAGGAAGCAGAATCAGGTCTCTTGCTTTCCAGACCTACAGGGTTAGGGTTTGATCAGGAGTTGTGTCTTATCTTATCAGGTGATCTCTGGCAAGCAGCATGGCCTAAGCCAGTTAAAATGAAGAATCAGATCTAGAAAGGTTTTACTCTCCAACTCTCTCTTGACCTCTATCAATCTCTCTCTCTTTCTGATAAAAGCTTATAAATCTGGTAATAAATCTCCAGATCAATTTTTATTTATAACAGTACCTTGAATGAATTTTGTCCTATCTGTTCCTTGAATACCAAATTCTGTTCATTTCTTAACTTCATACATTTTCATTGGCTATCTCTCAAACCTGGCATTCTTCCTGTCCTCATCTCCACTCCCAGGTTACTCTGGTTTTCTTTAGCTCCTAGGTACACTTTCACCTTCCTAGAGAAGCCTTTCCATACCCCCCTTCATGATTGTGCTTTGTCTCTGTTATCATCTCCAATTTTCCCTGTATGCATTTTCTTTGTATATAGTCATTTATATGTTGTTTTCCCCATCAGATAAGAACTCCTTGAGAGCAAAGACTAGGATCTTTTTGTCTTTCATGTCTCTAATATTTGGCAAATATTATGTACTTAAATAAATACTTTTTTAATTTTTCTTTTCATTAATAGAATTTATCCATAAGAGTCTCAGCCCTTCCCCCTCCCTGCATCACAGAAAGCATCATTTGGGTGACAGACATGTTCACACAAATTATGTCTTTCATGTATCTGCCTTTCAGTTTACTCTCTGGAGGTAACTGACAATTGATCCTTCAAATATTACATCTGTAGCTGCATATGATGTACTTTTGGTTCTCCTCATTTTGCTGTTCATTATCCCATGTAGTTCTTTCAAAGATTATTTTTTAATAAGCTGGCTCATTGTTTCTTATGGAGCAGTAGTATTCTATCATAATCATATAGCACAATTTGTTAGCCATTCCCCAATTAATGGGCATCCCCTCAATTTCCAGTTCTTTGTCACCACAAAGCGAGCTGCTATAAATATTTTGGAACATCTAGATTCTTTTCCTTTTCCACTGATCTTTTTGGGAAACGGACTCAACAATGATACTCCTAGATCTTAGGGTATACACAGTTTTATAAACTCTGAGTGTAATTCCAAGTTCCTCCCCAAAATGGTTGGATCAGTTCACAGGTCCAGTAACAGTGTATTAGTGTTGCCATGTTATTTTTGTCCTTTTGTCAGTTTAGTTAATTTGATGGATGTGAGATGATATCTCAGAATTGTTTTTGTTTGCATTTCTCTAATTAGTGGTGATTTAGAGCATTTTTGTCATATAACTGCATGTGGCTTTGATTTTATTTTCATATATTTTGCCCATGTATCAGTTGGGGGATGGATACTTGTCTACTTCTCCATAAATCCTTTTCTCAAGTCCTCAAGTTCATTCCAGAATAGCCTCCGTCTCCAACTCCATGGAATTTATTGGGAAACTAGGGATGGAGAATATATGAATCCAGGAGGCAGAGGTGAAAGAAAGGAATCCAGGGAAGGAATGAGAGATATGGGAAAGGCTAAGAAAAATAGTTGAGAATAGGGAAAGGGCAACCAATTCCTCTGAGACAATCATATGATGAAACAACATCTCAATATAGGAAAGGAGAGAGACATCTTCCCTGTCATAAATAGGACAGAAAAGATGGCAGCCATAGGAAAAGATATATTATGGCAGAAAAATGACATAAAAAATTCCTTTCCTTACTGGCACTGGACCTTTTTCTTGGTGTTCTTCTAGAATTAAGGGAATGGTTCTGTCTCGAATATTTAGACAAAAATAGAGGCAAGGTGGAACCTAAAAGAAAGATCAGGGGTGTATGCAGATGGGAGAGGGAAACCCCAGCCCACAGTCTTGATGCCCTGGATCAATACCACATCTTCCTCGGACTCCTTTCATTCAGATGCAGCTCTCAGATCATATGTGTCCCAGGAAAACTGACCAGAAGCATGACCATTTCAATCCTATCTACTTATTCCAGGTTGGGAGATATCCAACTCAGGGGGAAGATCCTTCATGTACAGCTTAAGTTTCTTCAGTTCCTCTGATGTCAGGTGTTCCAAGTGGAAATCAGCAAGCAGTGGATACTCTAGATCCAGGTTGAGGAACCTATTGCATGTGTGCTGGAGGGGGCTGCTCCCTTCCTCCTTTCCATGCATGCCTGAGGACATTTCTCATATCACCTGGCTCTCTGCCCAGCAGCCCAATGTTGTGCTTCTTCCTTCCCTTGTCTGGGGAAAGGCAGGATGCTCACATGCAGCATGAGGGTCACAGTTTGGGAACTTGGTCTCTAAAAGTTTTGCCATCACTACTCTAGACCATTGTGGCCCCCTTAGCTGCCCTTTTCCAAGCCTCAGGTTCAGGCTACCTCCAAACACTGGACCTGCATAGGTGTCTCTCCTCTTCCTCTCATGTAACCATAGCCACATCACTTAACTGCCTTGGGCTTACAAGTCCTTCTCTGAACAAGTGGGGCATTGGAGGTCTCTTTGTTGTCCCCATGTTGTCTTCCTGCTTCTCTTTCCCCCCACTGATTTTCCTCTTCCCACACTGGCCTCTACCCCACACTCTGGTCCTCTTCCATTCCTTCCTGGCTCAGTTTGACCTTCCTTTGACCCTTGTAGATCTAGACTTTGCCTTCTGACCAAGTTGGACTTAAGTGAAAATGAATCCCTGGTATCTCCCCAGCCCTGATTCAGGGCCACATAATCTACTTTGGGGTGGGTTTGGAATCTCAGAGTTGCTTTAATCTGAATTCTGATAATTATTTGTGAATTGGAATACTCGTTAAAGTCCTGTTGATAACATTTCTTCCTTTGATGTTCATATTCCTTTATTGCTTATTGCTCATTTATCAATTGTGAATGACTCATTTTTGTAAATTCAAATAAATTACTTCTAGATCTTGAAAATGAGACCCTTATTGAAGAAATACCACATTTTTTCCCATTCAGTTATCACTTTTCATTTGAATTTTAACTGCATTGTCTTTATTTATACAAACTTTTAAAGATTTTATGTGGCCAAAACTATCCATTTTATCTTTATAGTATTCTCTATTCCTAGTTTGGTTATGAACTCTTCTCCTTTCTATAGGTCAATTTGAATGTATCCTCAAACTTGATTCTCAATTGCTATGATACATTGCCTTCTTTATTCTTTAGAGTCATTATTTTTAAGTCCCTTTCTTTACTCCACATGAGTGATTGATAGTGTCTAGGACCATATTCTATTTTTTCCGTTAATTTATAATGGTCACCTAACACATAATTTACATACACTATCCATAGTGGCTTGTCCTAAAAGTTTATCCTAATCTCCTAGGAGGACTAGGCAATGGGGGTGAAGTGACTTGCCCAGGATCACATAGCTGAGAAGCGTTTGAGGCCAGATTTGAACCTAGGACCTCATGTCTCTAGGCCTGGCTCTCAATCCATTGAGCTACCCAGCTGCCCCCAGGATATAATTTTCGATAACCAGACAAATCTAAATACTACAGTGCTCAGGAGGGGCTAGTGCATAGTGAGAAAAAAAGAGAATCTGTTTTGGGGAATCAGAGAAAGGAAAGAGAACAAATATATATTTCACATGTACTATATGCCCCACATTGTTCTAAGTACTTTTTAGCTACTCTCTTATTTCATCTTCACAATAACCTGATGAGTTAGGTGCAATTATAATTTCTATTTTAAAAGTTTAGGAAACTAATGCAGAAAGAGGAAGTTGAGTGGATTGGGGAAGAAGGGCAAAGTGAATAGAAGTGAATTCCAAGTGGGAAAAATAGAGATTTGGAGGTGGGGTAAGACATAGAGGTGCTGCAAAAAGGTGCTGTGAAGATACAAAGACTAGTCTGGCATTTGTTACTGAGGGGTAAGGACAGAAGTTCAGGACAGGATCTCTCTGAATCTCAGTTTTTTAAAAATCTGTATAATGAATATAATAATAACTAGAATTTATGATTCACTTTAAGATTTTCAATGTCCTTTAAATACATTATTTTACCTGATCTACAAGGCTAGATTATTATTATCCCCATTTTCTAGATGAAGACACTAGGGCTAAATTACTTGCCCATAATCACACTAGTAGAAAGCATTTGAGCCCAGATTTGAACTCTAATTGATTTTAAATCCATGCTAATACTTATACCACCTTTCTCATAGTATATGTATTGGTGTGTGTAGGAGAGAAATTCACACACAAACACATACACTTGTTAACAGTGTTACATAAATGTGAACAGTTATAATTATAGTGGTCACAGGGAGGAAGGTTTTACCTAAAGGAAAAGAAATACAGAGCAAAAAGAGACAAGGGGAAAGGTGTTGAGGCTGATGACACAGAGTATAGGATGCTTAAATGCAGTCTAGGATGAGTGGTTTAGATTGAGCACTAAACACATGAAATTGACCTCCCTCATAAATCAGAAATAAGTTAAGAATAGTACAAGTTTTAAGACTCCAAAATATTCTATTCCCCAAGATATATTCCCCTTTCTACCTTGCCCCTTTAAAAGAAGCTCAGCCCTAGTTTCCAGATCAGCTCTATAGACTGTTGGAAGAGACCACAGTTATCCACAGAAAGTGTTGTCTTTCTGGAGAGGTAATGAGACTCAACTGATGATCCTTCACCAATGGTATCCCCTGAGCATCCCCCATCTCTGATTATGTTTCCCCTTTCTCTGACTATTTTTCGTACCTTTAATGCCTTGTCTTAGTCTGTATCCACAGTCTAGTGTCTATGCATGGACTTTGGAATTCATCCTTCTCTTCAGAGCTTCTTGAACCCTACCTCAAGAAGAATGAGGAGGAGGTCACAAGTCAATATTTCACACTACCACTGGCTGCTTTTCTAGGAAGTGAAAGTGAATAATGAAAGGTGTCTGTGTCCCCAAGGAAGGTCTTGAGGGAGACTCCATGGCAGAACTGCAAAATGACTGTTTATAAGGCCATTAGGAGCCATTATTCTGGAGTGGGTGAGGGACTTCCTATTTTTCATATCTATTGGGAATGAATTACCAAACCAAGTCTCCTGTGCTTTTTCAACTATACTGTTCTAGAGACCATAATATACAAGGGTAATGAAAGGAAGTAGAGACGTTTATCTTGGAGAAGAAATGACTCAGGGGAGTAGGGACAATAGCTATAAGAAAGCTGTCATGTAGAATAAATATGGTGCTTGTTCATGTTGCCCTAGAGGGCAGAACTAGTAGCAAAGATTGAAGTGGAAAAGACAGTTTAAGTTTGATATAAAGAAAACCTACCCATCAGAGTCATTCAAAACTAGAGTAGACTGCTTGGAGAGGTCACGAATTCCCTCTTACTAGAAAACTTCAAGTGAAGACTAGTTGAATTTTAGATTTACTCCACCCTGCTTAGTCTAGCAACCAGAAATGTATATACCCCTACTTAAGGATTAAGTGTTGAGGAGGATGGCCTATGACAGACATGTGCTTGCAAGTGACAAATAAGAAACAACTGACAGACCCTCTGGGCTGTCCCAAGTCAAGCTTAAGCTACCATTGGTACATGTGAGACACAGGAAATGAGGTAAAGAATGGTCTATATATTTCACATCACTTCCTCTCTTCAGGCTCTCTTGCGGAGACATTGGGTTTGGCAGCGGTGTGGCTAACGGCAGCGTGCTGGGCATCTTGGAGTTTTGGCATGCTTACAGCTCTTGTCTGGGGTTGGTGGTGAGTGTCCTTGGTGAGGTGACTGGGAGAGGCTCTGTAGTGTAGGTTTGGTGAGGCATTTTCCCTGCGCTCTCGTGGAGTTTAGGCTGATTCTTTTATTTTTTCCTTTACCTCCTAAAATGCTATTCTCCTAGGAGGCCTCTCATCTTGGAGGAAGCCTTGTGGATGGAAGCCGAGCTAGTTTTAATCTTCTGAAGAGGCCTTGTGGCTGAGTTCTCTGAACTTCCCTTGGCTTAGGCTAGGGCAGAAAAATCTCATACCCTTTTCTCTCTCTCTTCTTCTTAATTTCTTCCCTCTATTGTAATTAAACCCACCATAAAAAACCCAAACTGACTTGAGTATTTTATTGGGATTGAATTAAATCCCTGGTGACCGTTAGTATAATATATTTAGTCAAAACCCCCTAATTTACCCCTACAATTAGTTAAGTATGATTTCTATTGAAGTTAATATTTAATTAGAAATCCTCCCATGTCTCTCCTTACTCTGAGAGTCTGAAATGCATGATTCTTTAATTCAACTTAAAGAAAACCAATACACTTCTTAAGACCAGTCATTCAGTTCCAATTCCAACTTCAATTCCACATTTATTATTTATTAGAGGGTACAATGCATCATGCTTGGAATGTGAGTATATAGATTTAATACAGAAATTGCTTTCTTGGAGCTTATAATCTAATTTGAAGGGAGAACAACTATACAAATAAACATGATTTACAAGAGACTAAAGAAAACAAGATAGAGAAAAGGAGCTTTGAGACAATTGAAGAGGAAGAAATTAGTTTCACTCAGGTAGATCAGGAAATTTTATGGAGGAAGTGATATGTGAGCTGAATCTTGAAGGAAAGAAACTTTAATTGGTGGAGATTTTGGGAAAACCTAATAAAAGCAGTAAAAGGATCATAAATACAAAAGCACAGAGGAGGAAGATGGTAGGATATAATCAGGCAACAGCAAGTCATCCATTTTGGTTAGAACATGGCATACATATGGTTAGATATAAGAGGACTAATATGAGAAGGGGGTGTGCAGGTTGATTGGAACCAGATGGTAAAGAGCCTTGAATATAAGAATCAGGACTCTTTATTATATTTAGCAATTTGAATCATTTCTCACCTCCACAATTAAACTCTGGGATCCCCTAGACAAACAACTTTAGGTTCAATGTACTGTTGACTCACATGAACCTCCATCAATAAGTTTGTTTTCATTCACTCAATAGACATTCATTAAGTACGTAGTCTTTACCAGACACTATTCCAGGGAAAGGGGATAGAAAAAATGACAGTAAAACAGTCTAAGCTTTCAAGGAGTTTACATTATATAAAAGGAAACAACATGTATGTACATATCTACACACATGTAACATGCTATATACTACACATTAGATATATGTACCTATATCAATCACTATATATGTTTATAAAGCACTTAGCACAATGCCTGACACATAATTGGCAACCAGCACATATAAGCTATTATTATTATTATTATTAATATTTGTATATGTGTCTTTATTATGATTAGCATTCATTTAATGTTTTAAAGTTTTGAAAGTGCTTTACATGTTATATCATTTGGTCCTGATAATAACCCTGAGAAGTAAGTGCTATTATTATATCAATTTTTGTTGTTGTTCAGTTACATCTGACTCTTTTTTATCCCATTTGGGGTTTTCTTGGCAAAGAGATTGGAGTGGTTTGTCATTCCCTTTGTAAAGCTAATTTTAGGGTTGTGACTCAAATCTAAATTAGTTTTTGGTTGCCAGAGGAAATCCCAAATAAAATACTCAAGCTAGTTGGAAATTTATGGTGATTTTAATTACCATAGAGGGAAGGAATTAAGGAGAAGAGAGAGAAGGAGGGTATAGGATTTCTCCCACCTGGCCTGTGCCAGGGGAAGCTCAAAGACCTCCCCCATGAGGTCTCTGAAGAAGATTAGAGGCTTTCTGAGGGGATAATGTTTGGAAGTTAAAGGAGAAAGGAATCAGCCAAAACACCGAGGGAGCTCAGTTAAGATGCCTCACCTGAACCCGGCTACTCAGCTTCTCCCAGTATAATATCAAGGAAAACTCAACATCAAACCAGACAATAACTGCTGCCATGCCAAGATGCCGAAATGCTCAGCACGCTGCCAGCCAGAGCCACCTCTCTGTGGAAAGATACCAGAGAGAGAGGAAGTGACGTAAAATATATAGATGGTTTTTACATCACTTTCCTGTGTATCACATGTACCAATGGTAGCTTAAGCTTGTCTTAGGACAGCCCAGGGGTCTGTCAGTTGCTTCTGATTTGTCATTTGCTAGCATATGTCTGTCACAGGCCATCCTACTAAATACTTAATCCTTAAGTATTTCTGTTTTTGTTAGACTAAGTAGAGGGGAGTAATCTAAAGTTCACACCTTTTCCACATCATTTTATAGACAAGGAAACTGAGGCAACAGTGAATTGCCCAGGGTCACAGAGCTAGTAAATATTTAAGATTTGAATTCAGGAAGATAAATCTTCTTGAGTCTAGGCCTAGGACTCTATCCATGGCCCCATTTACCTGTCCTATCCCCATTTTACAGATCAGGAAACTGAAACTTAGAGAAATTAAATGATTTGCCTAGGCTTATACAGTTAAAAAGTGACCAAGGCATGATTTGACCTTAGTTCTTCCTGACTCCATGTTCGACATTCTAGCCTCTATAGAACTTAACTGGATCTATATAAATATATAATCTGTTATTTCATCCCTTTATAATTTCAGTCAATCTGATACCTATGAGATATCTCTCAGAGTTGTTTTGATTTGCATTTATCTAATTAGTAATGATTTAGAGCATGTTTATATATGATTTTGATTTCTTCATCCAAAAACTGTTATACCTTTTGAGCAGTTATCAATTGAGAATGGCTATTATTCTTATAAATCTGATAATATTCTCTAATTTAGCTATGAGAGCTTTGTGCCTTCACATGATTGTTTTTTGTAGATGTGCCATATGCCACTGAGAAAAAGGTATACTCCTTTTGAATTAAAATTCAGTTTTCTTTAAATATCTATGCTGTTTAGGTTATCTAAGATTCTAGTTATCTCCTTAACTTCTTTCTTATATAATTTTTTTGTTAGATTTATCTAGTTTTGAGAGTAGAAGGTTGAAGTCCCCTACTATTATTGTTTTGCCATCCATTTCTACCTCTAACACATTTAGTTTTGTTAACTGGAATTCAGTGAAAACAACTAGAAAAAGAACAAATTCAAAATCTCCAAATAAATACCAAATTGGAAATCCTGAAAATGAAAGGTCAGATTAATAAAACTGAAAGAAAATCATTAAACTAATAAACAGACAAGACACTATATGAAAAATTAATAAAATAGATGAACCTTTGGTTAATAATAATGATAAAGAAAAAAATAAGAAAAAAGAAAAACAAATTACCAGTATCAAAAGAGAAAAGGGAAAAAAATCACAACCAATGAAGAGGAAATTAAACCAATCATTAGCAATTCATCCAATTATAGGTCAAATAAATCTGACAACCTAAGCAAAAGTGATGAATATTTTAAAAATAAATAAATTGTTCAAATGAACAAAAGAGGAAATAGAATACTCAAACAACAATATTTCAGCAAAAATTCCTTCAATTAGTTCCCTAAGGAAAAATCTGTAGTGTCTGATGGATTCACAAGAGAATTCAACCAAACTTTTAAAGAACAACGAATTCCTATACTTAATGAACAATAAAAAAAAAATAGGTGTAGGAATTATGTTAAACTCCTTTTAAGATAAATATAACCATACAAGGAAGAGAAAAAATAGATGAAGAAAACTATAGATCAATCTTCTTAATGAATACTGATGCAATGATTTTAAATAAAATGCAAGCAAGGATATCATATATCATAAGAATTACATCCAATATAATCATGTGAATTTTATAATGGGTATGCAGAAATGATTTAATATTAGGAAAACTATTATCATAAATAACTATACTAATATTAAATATTTCAAATAATTAATTATATTGATAATTTAATTATATCAATTATGTATATATTGCACGAATATATAATAATTAATAATTTAATTATATTAATAATAAAACCAACAGAAATTTTATTATTATCTCAATATATGCATAAAATCTTGTTGATAAAATGCAACATCCATTTCTATTAAAAACACTAGACAAGGGGGGCAGCTGGGTAGCTTAGTGGATTGAGAGCCAGGCCTAGAGATGGGAGGTCCTAGGTTCAAATCTGTCCTCAGACACTTCCCAGCTGTGTGACCCTGGGCAAGTCACTTGACCCCCATTGCCTAGCCCTTACCACTCTTCTGCCTTGGAGCCAATACACAGTATTGACTCCAAGAAGGAAGGTAAGGGTTTAAAAAAAACAAAACACTAGACAATACTGGAATAAATTGAACCTTTCCAACAAATGATAAGTAGCAACTATCTAAAACCATCAGCAAGCATTATATATAATGGTGATAAACGAGAAACCTTCCCAATAAAATCAGTAGTGAATTAAGGATGCCCATTATCAACAGTACTCTTCAATAATGTACTAGAAATGCTAGTTATAGCAATAAGAGAAAAAGAAATCAAAGGAATTAGAATAGTCAATGAGAAAACAAAGGTAATAAAAAACTAAACAAAAGAACTCCAGAAAAGTATCAGGATATTAAATAAGCCCATATATATCATCAACATTTCTATAAGGGCCAACAATATCCAACAGCAAGAGATAGAAAGAGAAATTACTCTTAAAATAACTGTAGACAATATAAAATAACTGGGAATCTATCAGCCAAGACAAACCCAGAAACTACATGAACACAATTACAGAACAATTTCCACACAAATAAAACCAGCTCTAAACTACTGGAAAAGCATTAACTGATCATGGATAGCCTGAACCAACAGAATAGAAATGATAACTATCTAAATCAATTTACATATTCATTGACATACCAATAAAACCACCAAAAATGATTTCATAGAATTAGAAAAAATAATAAAAAAATTCATCTGGAAGAACAAAAGGTCAAGAATGTCAAGGGAATTAGTGAAAAAAAAATATGAAGGAAGGTGGCTGAGCCACACCAGACCTTAAATTGTATTCTAAAGAGGTAATTATCAAAACTACTTTGTACTGGCTAAGATATGGAATAGTGTATCAATGGAATAAATTAGGTAACCAACACACAGGAATAAATGAAATTAATATGTAATTGGTGTAGTTGTGAACTAGAAAAACTATGCAAAGAGCAATTTGGAACTATGAAGAAGGGGCTATAAAACTATACTCTTTGATCCAACAATACCACTACTAGTTCTATATCCCAAAGAGGTTAGAGAAAATGTACAAGGATCTCTTTGTACAAAAATATTTATGGCAGCTCCTTTTGTGGTGGCAAAGTGAGGATATATCCATCAGTTTCTGGATTGATGGATGAACAAGGTATAGCATATGATTGTGATGGAATACTATTATGCCATAAGAAATGACAAACAGAACCATTTCAGAAAAATCTGGAAAGATTTATATGAACTGATGCAATGTGAAGTGAGCAGAACCAGGAGAACTCTGTACACAGAAATAGCAATCTTGTATGATGATCAACTGGGATTGACAGCTATTATCAACAATTCAAGATTTTAAGGCAATTTGGAAGGATTCATAATGGAAAAAATACTATCCTCTGCCATCAAAGGAACTGACCAAGTCAGAATCCAGATCAAAGCATCCTATCCTATTTTTTGCTTTATTTCTTTCATGATTTCCCCCCTTGTATATTCAATATGTATCCTTTTTTACATGTCAAATGAAAAAAATATGTATTGCATGATAGCACATGTATAACATATATCAGATTACTTGCCATTTCAGGAAGCAGGGTGAGGAGAGAAGGAGACAATTTGGATAGCAAAATTTTAGAAAACAAATGTTAAAAATCGTTCTTGCAGGGGCAGCTGGGTGGTTCAGTGGATTGAGAGCCAGGCCTAGAGACGGGAGGTCCTAGGTTCAAATCTGGTCTCAGCCACTTCCTAGCTGTGTGACCCCTTTACCCCTATTGCCTAGCCTTTACCACTCTTCTGCCTTGGAGTCAATACACAATATTGACTCCAAGACAGAAGGTAAGGATTTAAAAAAAAATTGTTCTTGCATTTAATTGGGGAAAATGCAACAAAATATTACTTGAAAAAAGATGAATGGTAGTTACTTCTTTATAACTTAATCAACAAATAGGGAATAAAACAATTCTTATTGACTGACTGATTATGATTGAACCTCTGGTAAGATTGAAAATCTCTTTTGTGAAGAAGGGGAAATAGATGAAGAAATAATAACTCATATTTCAAAGTATTTAATCCTTTTACCTTTGGATAAGTTAACTTTTTCTCCAATTTTTAATTTCCCCATCCATTCAAAAAGTTTAGATGATTTCATTCCTCAGTTTTCATCCAGATTTATCTCTCTAAATTAATTTGCTTTGGAAAGAGTAATGACATTATAGTCAGTGAATACCAGACTCTATTTCCCTTTTGCCATTTGCTTCTTAACCACTTTATGCACCACTTGTATGTAGCAGAGTCATTATAGTCTTGTGCCAGGACCCTGACGTTCTACACGTCAGCTTCAGCAGTTCGTCAATAACAAGTTGGATAACAAGCATTTATTAAAAGTCTACTATGTGTCAGGCACTTTGCTAAGCACTGCAGATATAAGGCAAGTCAAACAATAGACTCTGCTTTTAAAGAGTTTATGACATAACATGCAACACTAAGTATAAGCAAGATATATACAGGTCAAATGGAGATAAAATCGAGGGAAGGCAACAATATTAAGGAAGACTGGGAAAGACTTCTTGTAAAAGGTGGGATACTGACTGAGATTTAAAGGAAGCCAGGGAAGTCAGGAGGCAGAGAAGAAGAGGAAGAAAGTTCCCAGGCATTGTGCTAGGAACTGAGAATACAAAAAAAAAAAGGCAAAACCCAGTTCCTTCTTTTAAGGAATCCAAATTCTAATGGAAGAACTCACACTCTATGGGATTGGACCCATAGACATAACCTTATCCAATGGGTAGCATCTACTAGAGCTCATAAAACATTAGCATAGCCTTCAAAAATTCGTTGACACCTCCACAATAATGAATCATGGAAGGATTTCAGCTGAGGACCAACATCAATCAGTCAACAATCATTCTAATCACATCCAATCATATATTGGCTCAAATTTCAGTCTTGTCCTAGGCAGGTCCACTTATGTCAGGGAGACTTTCCTAGAGTATAAACTTCTAGAGGGCAGGAATTTTTGTACTAAATTTTCCTTTATTGAATGCCTAATTTAGGGCCTTGGGAAATTAATCACTTCTCTGTGTTCAGCAATGATGTTATTATGCATCCAAAGTAACTGAGTTTTAGACAGTCACCTAAAGTTAGCATTCAGGGATTAAGGTGTAATGCATATATGCAATGTGAATGTACACAATAATAATGGATAAAAATTTATATGGGCTTGTAAATTATTTTCACATTTGATCTTTATAAGCCTATAAGGTAGATACTATTATTATATCCATTTTACAGATAAGAAAACTAAAGCTGGGTAGCTCAGTGTATTGAGAGTCAGGCCCAGAGACAGGAGGTCCTGGGTTCTAATTTGACCTCAGACACTTCCTAGCTGTCTGACCCTGGGCAAGTCACTTAACCCCCATTGCCTAGCCCTTACCACTCTTCTGCCTTAGAACCAATGCCCAGTATTAATTCTAAGATGAAAAGTAAGGGTTTAAAAAAGAAAAAAAAAACTAAAGCTAAGAGGTTAAGTGACTTAAGTGACTTGTCCAGGACATCAAAGCAAGTAAATATCTGAGGTAGAATTAGAACTCAGGCAACTTTCTAAGGCAAGTCAGTTGCTTTATCAACTATACCATAATAATAAGTAACATTTATATATTACTTCATGGTAAAGCACATTATAGATCTTATATAATCTTCACAATAAATCTGGAGGAGAACGTACCATTACCTCCATTTTACAGAAAACTGACATTCAGGCAGTATTATTTGTCTAGGGTTACATAATCATTAATTGTCCAAAACTGGATTTAATCCCAGGTCTGCTTGGCCCCAAAGCCAGAGCTATCTACTATGCCATACTATAGAAATGGATGGCAAATTAAAATGTGCTCACTTCAAACAAAGCATATTCTCAGGGAGCAGAAAGGTGTTATTGTTTTTTTATTTCAGAGAGGAAACACTTCCTCTGCCAATTATCTTCAGGTTCTTCATTTCCTAAGTCTTGTAACAGTTAAAATTTAGGAATATGGGGAGACTGAGGCAGGTAGAAATTAGTTTCTCTCTGCAAGGAGTATTATATTTTTTAGAGGTTTATTAAGGATTAAGGATTAAAGAATATACAAGTAAGAAACATGTGCCTAGGCCAGAGGCCTAGACAAAATAACCTCACATCATGGAAGAGATGCCTCTGCTCCAAAATGGAAGTCCAAAAGAGGCCCCAAAACCTTTGCCACCATCTTAAATCCTTCCTCGATCTCGGCCCACCTCAGAATTCCCGTGAGATTACAAAGCATTTTGGGGAAGTGGAGCAAAGGCTTGTGGGGATTGTAGTCCTGTATTTGAATCTATTTTTTACATTCTAGACCAATAAGATACATGATAGCATCCTCCTTTCCCATTCCTGGTTTCTTGTCCTCCTCTCCTTCATCCACTAGCATCATTCAGTAATTATCTAGTCCAACTCTGGGCAACATGACAAAAGCTGCTTGGCTTTGGACTTCTTGACCTTTCACATCTCTACTGATTCTTCTCCCCCTCTCCCCCCAATTCTTTGGCACTGCCTTTGTGGCATGAAAAAGCTTTTTGGAGTTTTTTGATTGAGTTGGTATATCTGCAGCTGTCCCATTAGGAATTCCAAAATGCCCCTAAAAGGTAACATAATTGGTAGACTTTTCACCTACCTGTAGAACTCAGCACTTTAGTCAGGAAATGGTGCCCTATTTTAAAAGTGGTCAGAAATGGGGAACTGCTTCCCATCCATCTTAATGATGGGGTAAGGAGTGGGGAGAGACTGTGTAATGCATGAAAATTCTAGGTGAAGGTTTCCATGTGGATCATGGCTAGCATGATGAGCAGTTTCAGTGACTGGTGTTGCATTGAGTGAAAGTAAGGAGAAGAGACAAACATTTATTAAGCACCTACTATGTTCCAGGTTTTTGTGAAAATGCTTTACAAATATTATTTCACTTGAAGAGACACAGTGGGTGACTGTGGGTGAAGGTAGAGAGAAGAAGCAGCAGAAGGAAGAGGAAAAAAAGAGATATTTCCAAATAAATGGAGGTCAATCTAGAGATCAAGTGCAGCCAGCCTCTAGATAAAAGAATTGGGTACATGACATTATAGTCAGGTGGTGTTTTTTCACAGCCAAATATCCTGTATTTGACTATGGGCAGGATCCAACTTACTTTTCCTTGTTTATACTCATATAAGTGAAAGGGGCACATATAAAATAATCTCTACTAGAAGGGTTTCTTCTAGTTCTAAATCTCTTATGGTTCCCTGAAGTTCACAGAAGGGTCTCCATCCTCAGTGTAAATGGTTAAATCTCAATAACCTTTTTTCCATTTGGGGAAACAAGCCTCAGGTGCTGTGCGCTTCATTCAGCTCATACAGCAGCCAGCTAACTGAACCCCAAAGTATGGTTTAGAAATCATTTGCCCTTGCATTATTTCAGCTCTTCAAAGGCATGGCAAGAAGAGTTAACTCCATTTTGTGGATGAAGAAGTTGAGACCTAGAGAAGGGAGTAACTTGTCTGGTGTCACAACTAGCTTTCCTGTTCTGCTCTTTCTTCCCACCCCCAACTATGTTTCTGCTCATCTACTTTTTCCTCTGCTTTGAGGGTTAAAGCTCCTGAATGATATTTGTGCTGTTTTCCCCAGACTCAAGGCTTAGGCAGAAGTCAATTTTAGCTCCCTGTCCTACTCTGGAGAATTTCTTTTCCCCATGGAACTGTCATTAGAGCAAGGGATAAATACCTTGGGTCAGTTGGACTGCTATATCTTAAACCCTGTCAGAAAAGGAACCACACGGCAATTATTTTGTTTCCCAGGTCTTGGTAAATCTATGTCGGGGGAAGAAGGCAGTCATTTTGTACACAATATGCCTGGTAGGTACAGCTCTGTGAGAGATACTGGGAGGGAATAGCAAGGATGTGACAAGTTGAATCGTATATAGCCTTTCGTTCAATTATCCAATGCAAGCATCCCCATCCCCATCTAACCGAAGAGGAGGTAGGAGCAGGGAGGTACAATTGTTAGCCCAAGATGATGCAGTTCCTGGGTAGCCACTCATGGGGAAAATAGGATATCTCCTTGAATTCAACAACCTTCTATTAACTAGTACCATCAGAAACCAAGACCTAGAGAATGTTTTCCTTGACTCCACAGGTTACATTTCAAGGAGAGAGTTCTAAATTATCTCATGTGGAGGAGAAATCTGTTCCCCTTCAAATATGCTTCCAGTGCTTCTTCTGACTCTCAGATTCTCTGATTTTAGAATGGGAAAGGACTTTATCTCAAACCTACCCCTTCATTTTTCCTGTGAGGAAACTGAGGCACAGAAAGGGGAAATATCTTTCCCAGGGTCCAGTTGCAGAGATTAGACCAGAATCTGTCTTCTCACTCCCAGCTCAGTGCTCTTTCAGTGCTATCTCTAGTCAGTGTACAAATGCTCTCCAAAGTATCCCTTACAGGTATGTTTATAGCTCCTGATTGAAAATGTACATAACAGGGAATTTTTGCACTACCTCTCAAGATACCTGTTTTATTGTTGGATGATTGTAATGAAAAATTCTCAATTTTTCCAGCTGCTAAATTCCTATAGGCTGAAGGAATATTGAGCTCAGATACAATAATTCTTCCAAGGTAGCTGTAGAGGCAGCAAATGGCTTTGGTATAAGACTAGAGGGAACTCCATCTGGACAAGATTTAAGAAGAAAACTACAATATCTTACATTGACATAGCAATTTCTTCTGGATACCCTTTGATGTATACAGTACAAATAATAATAATGATAAGAGCTAGTTTACTTATGTAACTTTGAGGTTTGCAAAGTACTTCACATATGTTATTTAATTAGATCTTCACAATAATCCTGGATGTAGCTGCTACTATTATCTCCATTTCATGGATGAGGAAACTGAGGCTGAAAGAGGTTGCCTAGCTTCATACTATTGGTCAAATATCTGATGAAGTCCTCAAACCAAGATCTCCTTATTCCAGGTCCAATATTATTTATTATGCCAAGATTCCAGTTCATTACCTAATCTCATGCTAGCCCTATGGCTTAGCAGTTTGGAGTCATATTCTCTTTATGTAAGACAGTCTGTTCTCACAGAATTTGCTAATTAGTGGGGATATATGACACAAATATGGTTAACTTTAAAAACATCTGAGGGCTTTAAAGACATGCAGACAAAGTACTTTGTGGTAGTCAAGGCTGAGTAAGTTATTTTTCTAGCCAATTGTGGAGTTCAGGCAAGCCTTTATTAGGGAATTGCTATTTGAGTGGATTTTAAAAATGGATCGGAATTCCACAGCTGTTGGGAAGAGGGTAAAGGATGAGCAAATAAGGAGAGAGAGCATCTGAAGCAAAAGGAGCATTATACTCAAAGGTAGAGATTTGAGGACCAATTGAATACTTTGATGTGATACAGAATAATCTGTTTGGCTGGAGCATAAATTATAGGGAGGGAAATAATATAAAATAAAGCTAGAAATGTAGCTTTTAGCCAACTTTTGGAGTACCTTAAATGCCAAACAGAGAATTTTGTGTTTTTTATCTTAAGGTAATAAGGAATCTTTGAAGAATTTTGAGCAGAGGACTGATCATTTAGAGGGCTTTTCAAACTCTGTAATTCTGTCTGGCAACATAAAAAGTCCCCCTGGACTTGGGCCTGTGTTAGGATGGTAAATGTGTAAGTCAGGAAGGTACAGATACATAAAATATTCTGGGAAAATAATTGATAGGATTGGCTGCTGATCAGCCTTTGTCTTTCAAATCACCTTTAGAGAGTCTGTACTGTAGGCCATCTGATCCTTTGAACATGTGAGTAATCGCAGACAGATGGGAAGACAGATGGACAGCAACCAAAGGAGAGAGTAGACAGGAAAACAGTGGGAGGCAAGGAGGATGAAGGAGACACCTTTCCAAATGTTGCTACTATAGAACTAGGACCGAGATAATCTCATCCATCTCTCTGCCTCTGGATGCATTCATGGAAGGTAGGGAAGACTCTTGTTCCTCACAGAAGGGGATTGCATTTTTTCCTTTCCATGAGATCCTAATACCTAATAACCTCTTATCTGTCTAGAAGTTATTTTTACAGCCTAATCTGAATCCCTTACATTGCGTTGTCAGCCTTATCTCTATAGTGATGGATCCCGTTGCCTCCTTTTCTCTATGGAACACTACTTGGCACTCAGAGAAGGCCAGTGACACTCCTTGACCTACACCCATTTTATTGGAGAAAACCTAGTCCTTCCCCCACCCACCCGCCCCCTTCCTCTGCCTAGCCATGACACCAAATAACCGCAGCCATGTCCATCCTACTTCCTTCATCCTAATGGGTGTCCCAGGCCTGGAGGCCTCCCACTTCTGGATCGCATTCCCTTTCTGCTCCATGTACATCCTGGCTGTCCTGGGAAACCTGTTTGTGCTGTTGGTGGTGTGGATGGAGCCGGGGCTGCACCAGCCCATGTACCTCTTCCTCTGTATGCTCTCTGCCCTTGACTTGGTTCTCTGCACCTCCACAGTGCCCAGGATGCTTGCTCTCTTTTGGGCAGGAGTGGCGGAGATCACCTTTGGCACCTGCGCTACGCAGATGTTCTTTATCCACGGCTTTTCTGCGGTGGAGTCAGGCATTTTGCTGGCCATGGCTATCGATCGTTACGTGGCCATCTGCCGCCCGTTACACTACGGCACCTTGTTGCCTCTGGGGACTGTGGGCCGTATGGGTCTGGCCGCCGTGTTGCGGGGTCTGGGGCTCATGACCCCCATGACGTGCCTCCTGGGGCGGCTGCGTTACTGCCGCTGGGTGATCGAGCACTCTTACTGTGAACACATGGCTGTCGTGAAGCTGGCGTGCGGAGACACAAGGGCTAACAATGTCTACGGCATCACCGCCGCGACGCTGGTGGTGGGCACCGACTCCATCTGCATCATCATCTCCTATGCTCTCATCCTGCGGGCTGTGCTGGCGCTTTCCTCCAAGGAGGCTCGGGCCAAGACCTTCGGAACTTGTGGTTCCCACCTGGGTGTCATCTTGCTTTTTTACATTCCGGGTCTTTTTTCTTTTTATACACAGAGGTTTGGTCAGCACGTGCCACACCATGTGCATATACTCTTGGCTGATCTATACCTTGTGGTGCCCCCTATGCTGAACCCCATTATTTATGGGATGAAGACCAAACAGATTCGGGATGGAGCCCTGCGACTGCTACAGAGGCGCCCAGCTTAGGGCTAAAATCATTCTCAAGGGGAGATCACAGCTCTGCTCTCATTGCCTGGTCTAAGACCAACTAGAGACATAAGACTCCATGTCTAAAGGGGAGATGTGGCCTGTGCTCATGGGGAAAAAAACAAAGATAGGAAACCCATCCTCTGGGAGCTCAGGGGAAGAACATGTTCTTTATGACTCTGTCCTTGAGGAATACTCATTTGAAGGGGACAGAGATATCCCAGATCAGAGGAGCTCCCATTCCGGGATCCAAGAGCCAAGCCTGGACCATTCTCAGGGCCTGACAAAAATGGAGAGAAACAGAAATGGGTGAACATGAAGATCATGTATACAGGTTCATTGGTGCCAAAGGAAAACGGAATGGAAGAGACATCAGCTGTAAAAAGAGGGGAGACGTTTGGATTATATAAGATAAAGGATATCATTTTAAAATAAAAGCAAGTCTCTGAGGGGGCACATATTGACTGTGAAAACAACAAAGTAACATTATTTATAATGTATTTTATTTATTTTGTTTAAACAATTACTAATTACATTTTAATCTGGTTTGGGCAAAAATTTTTCTGGTCTTGTGAGGAATGGGTCAGCAGGCTCTGAGTTTGACATCTCAATAAGGTGGATAAAGGGAAGTTGATTAAAATAGGTTACCTGGAGGAGGTGTTTAGAGCCTGATTTCTACAGAATAAGGTTTCCTTTTGCTCCTTCCTCTATCTCTAACAACAAAATAAGTTTAGTTATCTCAATGGACCCTTCTCCAAAGAATTACAAGAAGAATAATTTAGTCTGGGCTATTCTATACATGATATCCTCAATCACCTTTTGGTCCTTATATCAGTTTTTCCACTTATAAAGTGAATCAATGATATGAATCAGTCACCCACAATGTATTGTCCATTGCTAGGGAACGCATAGCTTTTCTCAGGAAGGAGATGGGGAACGAAGTAGATCTATTAACTAGATCTCAACTCTAGAGGAGCTTGCTCATTGGAAGAACCTTGAAATTCATCCTGTTGTAAAGTGTACCACTCCAAGATTTAAGGAGTCTAAGGTTCCAATGCTATGATTCCATAATTACTCTTTGTCTAGGATCACATGTATTAGCACCCTGTTTGGATTTGGCCTTTAATCAGGCTGAGGAGAAATTCAAGATTTTGAAAAATTATCTCCTTGGATCCACATGACAACTCTGTGAGGTAAGCATTATAGGTATTGTTATACACATTTTGGAAATAAGGAATTTGGGCATTCCAGAGTTTAAGTGACTTGCCAAGATCCCACATTGGCAAGATTAGAAATCAAACCTTTCCTGACATTGAGTTTGAAGCTCTTTGAATTATACTATTCTAGTTCTCAATGTGTGATACTGGTTGAAGTCTTGTATAGGCTCCAGATAGGCAAGATTCTCAGGAAGGCAGGCTAACAGTTTAAGTATACATAGGCTCCTTTCTTCCCTCCTTATCCACTAAGGAAAGACCCAGAAGGAAAGGGAGTCCCTGACTCCCCCTAGGAAATAGCCATTTGAGAAGGCAGAATTTGAGGATTCATATTCTTGATTTTCTCCAGATGATTCAATCTTTACTGCCCACTTCCTCTATCCCCACATCCAAATAAGCACTTTAGGACTGTGGCCCCTTAATCTAAAATCTAAAGTCTGAAGAGATGTCAGAAGTCATTATAATATTGACTGTCATCTATATTAGGCTTTCAAGTTTGCATTGTTCCTTTTGTATATTATATCAGTTGATCCTCACCATAATACACTCTGATGTGGATGATATTATTACACAACTTTATAGATAGAGAAACTAAGACTGAATGTGTTAGCTGACTTGTCATTGGTCACACACTTAGTAAACTTTGGAGGAAAGAGTCTCACCTGCCTCCAAAATTATTGCAATACTACTCTCTCACTGCTTACAAGTGTATGAGAGCATGATATGTTTGCTTACATGGATCTCTACAATGTAACCCCTTGCATGGAGTATGGACTTTCTCACTGATCTGGCTCACCCACCACTGTTAAGTCTATATTCTCAGGAATGCTCTACCATCATTCACTTTATTTTTTTATTTTTTAAATATTATTTTATTGATGGAGAATATTTTTCCATGGTTCTATGATTCATGTTCTTTTCCTCCCCTCCTTACACCCCTCTCTCATAGCCAACGTGCAATTCCACTGGGTTTTAAATGTGTCATTGATCAAGACTTATTTCTATATTATTGATATTTGCACTAGGGTGATCATTTAGAGTCTATATCCCCAGTCATATCCCCATCAACCCAATCGTTCGCTTTAACTCAGACTTTTCAGAGTCATTGGTGTAACAACATAGTGGGAAGGGATACACTATCTGTACTCACCAGGATTAGGTCTTAAGCCTCCACTGGCATAATTCTGTTTCTACAAAATCAATTATTAGGAATGATGACTCTATTAGGTCTCAAACATAAGCATCTCTTTAATAATGAGGGGAAAACATTGTAATAATATTTCAGGTGCTCAATATCAGCAAATGTAGGGACATATCACATCCCACATATAAACCACGTCTCACTCTCCCAGTAATACTCTCAATATCTGTGAGGGAGAATGGACACATTTAGAGAACTGTGAGGAAAACTCATGTGATCAGGGTAAATCACAACTCTGAATTTAGTATAAAATATGCTTTAATATCACTGATATATTCAGAAATATAGGTACCACACAGAGCTTCTGGAGAACTAATATTTTTTTTTAGCCTTCAAATTTTTTGATGGCCATACCTTTTTCTCTCCTAATATTAAACTCCTGAAGCATTGATAAGCATTTAACTCTTAAATTATCTGAGAGGGCAAAGGTACGTGACTCAGTGGATTGAAAGCCAGAACTAGAGATGTGAGGTATCCTGGGTTCAAATCTGGCATCAAATACTTCCTAGCTATATGACCCTGAGTCAATCATCCTCATTACCTTACCACTCATCTACCTTTATTCTGAGATGGAAGGTAAGGGATTAAAAAAGAGAGAGAATGAGAATCGTATTAAAGAAACTATAGAGCAAGTAAGAAAATGATGTAGGTCATTACATCTGATCTCTTGTTTTTGTCAATTCAAGAGGTAGGAAAAGAATTCAAAGAAGGAATTGATGGGGGTGAGCAGTGATGGGAGGGGTTGAGCAGTGATGGAGAAGGCCGTGGTACTTTAAGATTATAGGTTTTTACTTGTCAGCAAATTTTACAAATTAGAATGTAAAAAAAAATATATGCCATCCTGTGTTTTCTCTGTGCTTTCTCCCAGCTTATAAGAACTTGCCTAATATTCCAAGCCTGTAGAAGAGGGTACCAGAGATCTCTTGATGACTGACAGGTGATATTAAGTACAAAGTGGGAGGGAATATTACACGTGTAATGGGGAATCTTTGCAAGTAAGGGGAAAAATCTTCATTATTAGGAGACATTAAACCTTGTTCATGACCCCTTTCTTTTTGGTGCCCTAAACTTCACCTTATGATGTGTAGATCCTTAAAACACCTCCACCTAAAAGAGTGCCCACATTCTCAGTGCCCATTTTATACGTGGAACGTACCTGGAACACCCAGGGAAGAAATATTCTGTTGAAAGGTGGAGAGTTTCCAAGGATGGAAGGAGGCAATCCCCCAGACCCTCAGTAAATCTAGAAACTGGAATCCATGCAGAGACATTTTTTTTCCATTGCCCAGGATTTTTCCACTGCCCTGGCCAAGCCACTGCTTTGAATAGACTTAACTATTGCACTCAATAAAGCTATGCTTCCTGCCATGGATGTAGTCTGTGTCTTCATTCTTGTGACAGCCCCATCAGTCATCACTCTGCAACTGTACTGTATCAGAATCAAGGAACATGTGTCCCCTAAAGCAGAACTTGAATCCAGGAAAGATTGTAAGAAGAGAGAGAGAGAGAGAGAGAGAGAGAGAGAGAGAGAGAGAGAGAGAGAGAGAGAGAGAGAGAGAGAGAGAGAGAGAGATTGGGAGAGGGAGAGATTGGGAGAGGGAGAGGGAGAAGGAAGGTGTGTGTGTGTGCTTGTTATAGATGATGCCATAGATAAAGGCATAAGAGGCAGGAGAGATTTTGAAGCAGAGTAAAAATTTAGTTAGAGCAGGGAAGTTCTATGAAATTTACTTTGAAAGGCAAGTTGTAGTCAGAGAGTAGATGACCTTAAATTCTAGGATTAGGCATTTCTTTGTGTTATCAATACAAAGTCTTAGTGAAAATTGATCAAGCATTTGTACTCTGAAATATTTCTAGCCTAATCGAGGGAGACAATGGTAAATGGTGATATCGCCAATAGAAAGAGGTAGGGAATGAGGCTGGGGAGCTTACTTCTTCAGAGGGAGTTCATATTCAGTTAATTTTTGAGGTCCCCATAGAATATCCAGGTAGATGTGTCCAGCTTGTAGCTAGCAATCAAGACAGGTCAAGACTACAAAGTGAGAAAAAAGCCATTCAGACACTTAAAGTCCTGATAAGTGAAGTCATAAGGTGAAATCACAAAACATCTTTCTCCTGTCACTGAGGTTCTAGTTGGTTTGAACTTATTCATACATCACCTTTGTTCTTGTTTCAAATGAGGTATCTTTGTTTAAGGTCACTGTGAATTCCATTTTGTATAGGAATTTTAGTTGGCTTGGTCAGGGAGGCAGCTCTTCAGTATACTCCATCCCCGGCCACGGATCTGCTTTGTCCTTAAGCCATAGATGAGAGGGTTCAGAGTGGGTGGAATAACCAGATAGAAGTCAGCCAGTAGGACCTGTGCAGGAAGGGGGACCAGGTCCTGTCCAAACCAGGCTACATAGATTGAAACCATCCCTGGTAGGTAGTAGAGGGCCATAACTCCAACATGGGAGCCACATGTACTTAATGCCTTGAGCTGGGCATCCCTGCAGGAGAGACGGAATACAGCCTGAAGGATCCGGCTATAGGAGGTAGCAATGAAGATCACATCAATGCCAACAATGATTGAGGAGCCAATTAGGCTATAGAGGTCGCTTGGCATATGGTCAGCACATCCCAGCTTGGCCACAGCCATGTGTTCACAGTATGAATGAGGAACCATCAGAGAGCCACAAAAGGGCAAGTGACTCACCATCCAGCTCAAAGGTGTCATGAATGTGGTAGCCCTAAGGATAATTGCCACGCTTATCCCTAGCATTGTTTGTTGTGTAAGGGTGGTCTGATAGTGCAGGGGTTTGCAGATGGCCACATACCAGTCAAAGGCCATAGCCAGTAAAAGCCCCGTCTCCACAGCTGTGGCTGCATGGACCACATACATCTGAGTGAAGCAAGCAGCAAAGCCAATAATGCCATCACCTGACCAGAAGATATTCAGCATCTTGGGGACCACAGAAGTTGCCATAACAATGTCCACTAGAGCCAGGATACACAGGAAGTAATACATGGGTTCATGTAAGGCAGAGTCAACCCAGATCACTGTTAGAATGAGGCTGTTCCCCACCAATGCCACAATGTACATCGTGCTTAGTGGAACCAACAACCAGAGGTGAGTCACTTCTAGACCTGGGATGCCCATGAGGAAAAATGTAATGGAAGGTGATGTATAATTGGATGTCAATTCTAACATCTCTTGAGAACCTTTCCTGTGAAA
This sequence comes from Monodelphis domestica, assembly GCF_027887165.1. Lineage (NCBI taxonomy): Eukaryota > Metazoa > Chordata > Mammalia > Didelphimorphia > Didelphidae > Monodelphis > Monodelphis domestica. The sequence goes on from NC_077230.1 coordinate 350,982,317, forward strand.
ACAGCAAAAAAAAATCACAAAGAAAGTCTTCCTGGTTCTTCTGGCCCCCCAAGTTGGCTGGGCTATATATATATATTTTAAACCCTTACCTTCCGTCTTGGAGCCAATATTGGCTCCAAGGCAGAAGAGTGGTAAGGGCTAGGCAATGTGGGTCAAGTGACTTGCCCAGGGTCACACAGCTCGGAAGTGTCTGAGGCCAGATTTGAACCTAGGACCTCCCATCTCTAGGCCTGGCCCTCAATCCGCTGAGCCACCAGCTGCCCCCTGGGATATATATATATATATATATATATATATATATATTTTTTTTTTTTTAAACATAATTAATGAAGGAAGTATTGAAAGTACTGAGGGAAGTGCATAGGAGGGTCACTTCATTTTAAGGTCCTTCACTTCCCTCTTTAGATCCCTTGGAACATGACTTAATTATAGAAGATAAGAACACTAACACTGAATAATATTAGGGAGTCATGATAACCCTAATTATGGCTCAAATTTGCCTAGGACTTTCTTCAGAACTTTATGTGGTAGATGGTACTAATATTAATCTTTCTGAGTGTTCCCTTTTCCATAAAAGGAAGGAGATTTACTTATGGTCACATGCAATTAATAAGTTGTAGAGCCAGTACAAAAACTCAAAGTTTCTGTCTCCAAATTCGGTGCTCCTCTCGCTCTACTGTGCTTTCTTCCTTTCCCCATAATCCAGATCCAGAGGTGGTACTTGTTTAGTATTTTAAGTGTCTGTCAATTCTCCTCTAATTTCCTTTTTTAAACCCTTCCCTTCCCTAGCAATAACAACTGTAAGACAGAAGGGCATTGGCTAAGCAAAGGGGGTTGAATGACTTGCCCAGAACATAGCTAGGAAGTATCTGAGGCCAGATTTAAACCCAGGTCCACTGGACTCTAGGTCTGAATCTTTATCCATTGAGCCACCTAGTGGACTCTTCTTCACTAATTCTGATTGTATCATTTCTACTTCCTGGTAGACAGACTTCATGGGTGGTTGAAAAATATATTTCTTGCATGTCAATCTCTCAGTGGTGATTAAATGTTGTAAACCTAGCTATCTTGCCACTGAACCCGTACTAACCTGGTAATTCTTGCCAGGGCTTGACACTTTAACATTTCTTTTATGCATTCAGAGCCATCTCTAGACCATGATGAGGTTCTGTTTTCTTTCTGTACCAACTTTGGATCACCATAAAAGAACTATAAAGGTTTGCTTCAATGGTCTCTTTAGGACTCATATTCTACCTTATGAGTCAAAGATAAGTGATGCTCACTTATAGGGTCATAGATTTAAAATGAATGAACTGAAAAGCATTTATTAATAATGTAATATGTGCCAAATAGGGATAGCTAGGTGGTATAGTGCATAGAGCACTGGGCCTATAGTTAAGAAGATCTGAGTTCAAATCTAGCCTCATATACTTACTAGGTATGTGACCCTGGGTAAGTCACTTAACCTTGTTTGTCTCTGCTCCTCCTCTTAAAAATAGGAACACAGTGGGGAAGGGAATGGTAAATCACTCCAGTATCTTCTCCAAAGGAAAAAAGACCCATGGACAAAGTCCATGGGGTCATGTAGAGTCAGAGACTACTGAATGGCACAATAAAAATAGCAACATGTTCCAAGTACCATGTTTCGTGCTGGGGATACAAATACAAAAGTGAAAAGAGAGTGTGAACTCTTTTAGGTCATGGATTAATAGTAGGAGACAATAGCTATAGCTATAAAGTAAAAAGGTGAATAGTTTGGATATTTTGTTACTGAGATGAGTATAGTTATCTGAATCACCTATATCTATCTAGGAGAATAGATTGACACATCATTTCCAGCACCAATAATAGCTCTTTGATTTATGGCACAAAACTGGGAAAGGATAGACAAAGAAAGGTATAAATGATAGCAAGGCAATTGGTCAGAAGATGGCTAAGATGTGGTGCTGAAAAATATAGCAGTGTAGTGAGTTTACTCACAATTTTTCCTTTATGTACTTGTGTGAGATCTTATTCTCAGTGTTAAATGATATCAAAACCAACAAAAGAAACAGATTGACAGATGAAGTTAGTAGCACTTGCTTGGGCTTGAAGTGTACAAAATAACAACCTTCAACTGAAGATTTAGCCAATGAAATTCAGTCACAAAAAAAGTCACTAATAGGCAGGTTAGTTAAAGAATTTCCCCTCCCCCTCACTTATCTTAGTTCGTAGCACCCCACACAAGTTAAACAATATCAAGACCAATAAGAGAAAACTACTGACAGATGTAATACAGGGATAAGATAATGGAGAAAGAAAGAGGGAGTGGGGTTGTGAGAGTGAAGAGATCCTTCTCCTCCCTTCCTTTCTGAGGTGAACAAAGAAGTCACTAAGCAGGTTAGTTAAGTAATTAGTTTTTGCTTTAATAAATAGTTATATATTATAATTATACATTTTTCTTATTTAAACTATAAATATCACAAAATTATGGTATTTTTCTTAAAGTGACACACCACCCGAGTTATGCTTGTTTTTTTGGCAAATTTTGACACACCAAGTTCAAAAGGTTACCCATCACCGGGCTATATAAACAATTGACCTTCTGCCCTTTCTAAAGGCGTTTACTTTAGCATTGAGATAAGATTCTTAGTAAAAGAAGGAACTTTTCATTTAGCATCTCTGGGTTTTTCCTATTTTTGCTTATCAAACATCTGTTAGATTTAAAATAGTTTTGAGCGTTAAATAGTTGTAGATAAGAGAGTGGGAGCCATGAACTGTGATAATTAAAATGTTTGGGAGCAAGGGAAATATATAACAATTATGACCGCTGAAATATGTTTTCTACTGTGTCTTGGTTTTATATAAATATAAGATGGTCGCCAGGGAACATATTCCCAATTTATGAATATGCCCAAGGCAACTGGGCTTTATAGAGAAATTTAATTTATAATACACTGATTAACCAATAGAAAAAGAGAGAAAGTAAGAAAGGAATAAGAATCAAGGGTCTCAAGCCAATAAGGCCTAGACCTCAGTCCTAAGAGATAAATCAGTCAGTTGGTTTTATCACTCACCCAAGATCTCTCTAGGTAAGGCTTCTCATGCCAACCTCAGGCTCCACCTTCAAGAGAGCCTCCTTTCAAGAAATGTTTCCAGATAATCCTCCTCCTGACTCCTCCTGAGTTCTCCTTCCACAGCCTCTTTCAAGACCTCTCCAGGAACTCTCCCTCCAGGACCTCTCTCCTCTCAGACCTCCTTCAGAGCATCAACCCCCTCAGTCCTCAGACCCCGCAATCTTTAAGCAAACAATCTAAGTTCCCTCCCCTCAATTCTCACATCTACCAATCACTGATGATGTCTCCCCTGTGCCAATGGTGGCTCTAGCTTAACCCAGGACCCAGAGGTCTGTCCCCTTTGCACATGTCTGTTGAAGGTCATATTCTCAAATAATTAAATCGTGATCTTTGCTGCATCCCTTCCTAAATCCTGTTATTCTGAGTAGGGTGGAGATTGTATTTTCTAAGACCTGGTTCTGTCATTCCAAGTATTTCTATTGTATCAATTCTAAAATCAATCATGACTCAAAGAACTTCCTGTTCTATGCTTAAGCATAGGGCAAAGCCCTTTCCATTGTTTAGCAAAAGGTTTCTGTCCTAAAGTAGTCTTAAGTAGGGAGGAGAAGGATCCTCTCATGCCAAGGAGTTTCATATTCCAATAGAGTTCTTACTATCAGTAGGAAATTTTTTCAAGTATGAAATTTCCCAATGGGGCAATTTCCAACATTCATAAGTCTAAGAAATTTTAAGGTTTACACATCCTTAGCAATAATAGCACCTCACAAGTTAGATACTTCCATAGATGGTTAATATTTCCCAGACTCAAATGCACCTCATCATATTGCCTAGATTTATTCTTAGTGATCTTCCCTCTCCCCATCCTCCTTATCCCTAGAGTAGGCATGATTTTATGATCTTTGCCTGTAATAAAGATTTGAGCAGACTTGTGTTTAATCCGGACTTTGTATCTTGACAGTATTCCTTGGAAGAAGCTATCTGTATTGCTTTCTCTTGCCTGTCACCAACCTGCATCCATCATGTATCAATGTGTAATGATTTTTCCTAATAAACACCTCAAGCTCCATCACTTTGTTCAAACCTTTCTTTGATTCTCCACTTCATTCTTTCACACCAAGTTATCCTCCTGGTCAAAGAACCCTGCCTGGGCCTGATTACACAGGCCACAACAAATGGCATCCAACATGGGGCAGAAGTACAGAGGATCAAACAACTGGCAGTCTGACATTCTCCAGAGTTGCAGATGGTGACTTGTTGGGAACATACACACAGGTTGGTTTTTTTCCCCCCACATCAGTATCATCTCCTTTTATTACAGTGTATGCAGGGAAAATCTGTACCTTCATCAGTGATTCATACTTGGGAAGCAACCAGACAAGTATTAGGGTCATTCCACAGTGATAATAATGAACGAATTTCTTTAGTAGAAAACCCCCAGCCTCAAAATCCTCTCTTTTTTTGCCCTATCTAATAAATGTTTATTTCTTTTCCCTTGCCATGGACTCTATATAAAAGTGGAAGAATGCACTTGTGCTTCTAGGGGAGGAGAAGATATTTTTGCAGTTACTATTTTTATTATGTCATGTTAGTAAATACCTTTGTTAAAAGTTAATTGTTTCTTCTGTCAGATTTCTAATGGGAAGCATATCAATGGGAAATGATATCTCCTTTTGAATCTCAGAACAATAGCTACCTCTTTGGGGAACCAGAACCAGGGCAAGTTGAGAATGTAGCACAGGAGGGTGCTGCATAATGATAATGAGGTCAATTTAGTTGGAAAGGCCATGAGAATGGAAATAACATATAATAAGCCAGATTCATATTGTGAAGGACCTTACATACAAAACAGAAGAACAATTTAAATCTAATTTATTTAAAAGAAATGATGAAATAATGTAATGAAATAAAATAATGAAATAACAATAAATTACTTTGATGATAAAATATGTAACATACAAACATAATAATTATAATTGTTATTAAAGAGAAAATATTTATTTTATTTTATCCTAGAAGCAAACAGGGAATGATAAAGCTCTGCTTTGACTGGTGAGGGGAGAAAATGGAGGCAAAGAGATCAATTAGGAACCACTAATCTAGGTATGAGGACCAGAATTAGGGTGATGGCCATATGAATTCAGAGAAGGGACATATATATGAGAGAGATTGAAGATGTGGTCAACAAAGCTTAGATACTATCTGGCTATGGGACACTATGAAGAGGAGTATAGTGTCAAATACTGCAGAAATATTTGATTTGAGTATTAAGATAAGACCATCAAATTTGGCAATTTCAAAACAGAATCTGAAAAAGGACTACAAACTCCTTGAGGGCAAAGGCTTTTTTTCTCTTGGCATACCCAATATTGTGTGAAGTAAATTATTTAGAAACCTTGGATCCTATGCATCCTGGTGGCAGGAATCCATGAGGGTGGGCACCCTGGAGTGACAACATGGCCATGGGGGTGGAGTTGACAAGGTTTTTAAACCAGAGCAGGAAGCAGAATCAGGTCTCTTGCTTTCCAGACCTACAGGGTTAGGGTTTGATCAGGAGTTGTGTCTTATCTTATCAGGTGATCTCTGGCAAGCAGCATGGCCTAAGCCAGTTAAAATGAAGAATCAGATCTAGAAAGGTTTTACTCTCCAACTCTCTCTTGACCTCTATCAATCTCTCTCTCTTTCTGATAAAAGCTTATAAATCTGGTAATAAATCTCCAGATCAATTTTTATTTATAACAGTACCTTGAATGAATTTTGTCCTATCTGTTCCTTGAATACCAAATTCTGTTCATTTCTTAACTTCATACATTTTCATTGGCTATCTCTCAAACCTGGCATTCTTCCTGTCCTCATCTCCACTCCCAGGTTACTCTGGTTTTCTTTAGCTCCTAGGTACACTTTCACCTTCTGAGAGAAGCCTTTCCATAACCCCCTTCATGATTGTGCTTTGTCTCTGTTATCATCTCCAATTTTCTCTGAATGCATTTTCTTTGTATATAGTCATTTATATGTTGTTTTCCCCATCAGATAAGAACTCCTTGAGAGCAAAGACTAGGATCTTTTTGTCTTTCATGTCTCTAATATTTGGCAAATATTATGTACTTAAATAAATACTTTTTTAATTTTTCTTTTCATTAATAGAATTTATCCATAAGAGTCTCAGCCCTTCCCCCTCCCTGCATCACAGAAAGCATCATTTGGGTGACAGACATGTTCACACAAATTATATCTTTCATGTATCTGCCTTTCAGTTTACTCTCTGGAGGTAACTGACAATTGATCCTTCAAATATTACATCTGTAGCTGCATATGATGTACTTTTGGTTCTCCTCATTTTGCTGTTCATTATCCCATGTAGTTCTTTCAAAGATTATTTTTTAATAAGCTGGCTCATTGTTTCTTATGGAGCAGTAGTATTCTATCATAATCATATAGCACAATTTGTTAGCCATTCCCCAATTAATGGGCATCCCCTCAATTTCCAGTTCTTTGTCACCACAAAGCGAGCTGCTATAAATATTTTGGAACATCTAGATTCTTTTCCTTTTCCACTGATCTTTTTGGGAAACGGACTCAACAATGGTACTCCTAGATCTTAGGGTATACACAGTTTTATAAACTCTGAGTGTAATTCCAAGTTCCTCCCCAAAATGGTTGGATCAGTTCACAGGTCCAGTAACAGTGTATTAGTGTTGCCATATTATTTTTGTCCTTTTGTCAGTTTAGCTAATTTGATGGATGTGAGATGATATCTCAGAATTGTTTTTGTTTGCATTTCTCTAATTAGTGGTGATTTAGAGCATTTTTGTCATATAACTGCATGTGGCTTGGATTTTATTTTCATATATTTTGCCCATGTATCAGTTGGGGGATGGATACTTGTCTACTTCTCCATAAATCCTTTTCTCAAGTCCTCAAGTTCATTCCAGAATAGCCTCCATCTCCAACTCCATGGAATTTATTGGGAAACTAGGGATGGAGAATATATGAATCCAGGAGGCAGAGGTGAAAGAAAGGAATCCAGGGAAGGAATGAGAGATATGGGAAAGGCTAAGAAAAATAGTTGAGAATAGGGAAAGGGCAACCAATTCCTCTGAGACAATCATATGATGAAACAACATCTCAATATAGGAAAGGAGAGAGACATCTTCCCTGTCATAAATAGGACAGAAAAGATGGCAGCCATAGGAAAAGATATATTATGGCAGAAAAATGACATAAAAAATTCCTTTCCTTACTGGCACTGGACCTTTTTCTTGGTGTTCTTCTAGAATTAAGGGAATGGTTCTGTCTCGAATATTTAGACAAAAATAGAGGCAAGGTGGAACCTAAAAGAAAGATCAGGGGTGTATGCAGATGGGAGAGGGAAACCCCAGCCCACAGTCTTGATGCCCTGGATCAATACCACATCTTCCTCGGACTCCTTTCATTCAGATGCAGCTCTCAGATCATATGTGTCCCAGGAAAACTGACCAGAAGCATGACCATTTCAATCCTATCTACTTATTCCAGGTTGGGAGATATCCAACTCAGGGGGAAGATCCTTCATGTACAGCTTAAGTTTCTTCAGTTCCTCTGATGTCAGGTGTTCCAAGTGGAAATCAGCAAGCAGTGGATACTCTAGATCCAGGTTGAGGAACCTATTGCATGTGTGCTGGAGGGGGCTGCTCCCTTCCTCCTTTCCATGCATGCCTGAGGACATTTCTCATATCACCTGGCTCTCTGCCCAGCAGCCCAATGTTGTGCTTCTTCCTTCCCTTGTCTGGGGAAAGGCAGGATGCTCACATGCAGCATGAGGGTCACAGTTTGGGAACTTGGTCTCTAAAAGTTTTGCCATCACTACTCTAGACCATTGTGGCCCCCTTAGCTGCCCTTTTCCAAGCCTCAGGTTCAGGCTACCTCCAAACACTGGACCTGCATAGGTGTCTCTCCTCTTCCTCTCATGTAACCATAGCCACATCACTTAACTGCCTTGGGCTTACAAGTCCTTCTCTGAACAAGTGGGGCATTGGAGGTCTCTTTGTTGTCCCCATGTTGTCTTCCTGCTTCTCTTTCCCCCCACTGATTTTCCTCTTCCCACACTGGCCTCTACCCCACACTCTGGTCCTCTTCCATTCCTTCCTGGCTCAGTTTGACCTTCCTTTGACCCTTGTAGATCTAGACTTTGCCTTCTGACCAAGTTGGACTTAAGTGAAAATGAATCCCTGGTATCTCCCCAGCCCTGATTCAGGGCCACATAATCTACTTTGGGGTGGGTTTGGAATCTCAGAGTTGCTTTAATCTGAATTCTGATAATTATTTGTGAATTGGAATACTCGTTAAAGTCCTGTTGATAACATTTCTTCCTTTGATGTTCATATTCCTTTATTGCTTATTGCTCATTTATCAATTGTGAATGACTCATTTTTGTAAATTCAAATAAATTACTTCTAGATCTTGAAAATGAGACCCTTATTGAAGAAATACCACATTTTTTCCCATTCAGTTATCACTTTTCATTTGAATTTTAACTGCATTGTCTTTATTTATACAAACTTTTAAAGATTTTATGTGGCCAAAACTATCCATTTTATCTTTATAGTATTCTCTATTCCTAGTTTGGTTATGAACTCTTCTCCTTTCTATAGGTCAATTTGAATGTATCCTCAAACTTGATTCTCAATTGCTATGATACATTGCCTTCTTTATTCTTTAGAGTCATTATTTTTAAATCCCTTTCTTTACTCCACATGAGTGATTGATAGTTTCTGTAGGACCCTATTCTATTTTTTCAATTAATTTATAATGGTCACCTAACACATAATTTACATACACTATCCATAGTGGCTTGTCCTAACAGTTTATCCTAATCTCCTGTTCCCCCAATTCTTAGGTTATCCTTCAAAATTTAAATAAGGGGAGTGAATAAGTGCTTACTATGTGCCAGGTATGTTTATGCTTCCAGTTAGAGAGAAACATTAGTGAAAGTTTGAGTTTGGGATCCTTTTTCACTAGGAAAGGTTGCATTCCTATGGGGGCTCTCAGAGATGCCCCTATGTTCCATACCTAGAATCAAAGGACATCAGGAAATTCAAATGTTTATAAGGAGTAAAATTAGTTCCATAAAAATTTGTTTATAACAAAAATGAAAAAGGCTTAGAAATAGGCTCTATTTGCAGACAGTTGAAGGGGTAGGGTGTAGAGACATTTAAGTTTTTGATCAGCCACCTTTTGAAAGGTAAATTGTTTAGGTTTTTACCCTGATTAAAAAGGCAAAACTCAGGAGAAAGAGAATTAAAAGAGTTTGTTAAAGGATGTTAAGGTAGCAACTCATTAATAGGTTGATTGCTGGAGATCCGCAAGGGATTCCAGATGGGGCTAGTTTTTAGTGATAACTTTGACAAAGAGATAAAGACAATTCAGATATATCCACTTCAATAAAATGAGATGGTTTTTTGCATCTCAGCTCCTCCCGAAGGGAGTAATATGTGACAATTCTTCAGATACAAACAAGTAGGACGTACTTGGTATGTGTTATGAATAGTGAACAATGCAAAGCTGAAGACTGGATGACACCCTCCACAACATTAATTGATTGAAGCATATTTGGGAACAATGGATCATTGAGCTGGCATAACTTTCAATAATTCCCTCCTTTTGGTACTGACCAAAACAACTGAACAACAAAAACAATATATAGTTATCCCTGCTACATTGTGAGGAATCCATTTAAAATTTTTTGGTTCTCCCTTCATACCAGAGAAGAATTCAGAATTTTTTCTTTTTCTTTTATGGAGTGTTTGTAGTACATTGTTGTAAAATACAATACTGTATAAATATTTTATGCATTTCTGAGTTTCTAAACTTTTTCTGTGTCTTATGCTGGCCTTCATGGGTCATCTGTAGCTTCCACAAAACTCCCCTAAATTCCCACTTTATTTCTTATGCCAACCCCAATATACTGAAACTGCTATAGGGAAAGTCATGATGTGGATGGGATACCTGTGTATGGTTTAGCACCATATTTGATCTTATATCACTCCTTTATCTTCAACTGCATTGTCTTAATCTCTTCTGGTTGTGCCAAATGGACCTACACTTAAATAGAAAGCAAGACAAACCTCATTAGGCAGGCTCTATATATAAACTAAGGTGGCTATATATTAAGCTATTTAAAGGGCATGTTATGTTCTAATATTAAAGGGGAGATTTACATATCAGTAAAGTCACCAGGAAAATTCAGTAAATGTAAATACCATAAAACAAAATACCAAAGTAATATAATAACGATCATCAATATTAAATGACACCAATTCTTCTTGTAATCTGGTAGTCTATTCTCAATATTTAGTTGATGAGTACATTTCATCTTCAATCCCAGAAGTCCCATGCAGTTGTCTAGTCCCTGGACATTTTCTCCTGGACCTTCTGAAATAGCCCATATAATCAGGATACCTCTGGGAGTGGTCTATTTCCAGGGGATTTGATTCTTAGGTTGTAAGTCACTTGTAAAGTCCTAGGTAATTCTAGTAAAATCTGATAGTAATAAGACTCAGTACAATTTAGCATAAATTTTTAAATTTGGTTTTTCCCAATAACTGTCATATGGCAAAAAAAAATTTTTTCTCCCCATGAGAATATAAACTCCTTGAGTAAAGATTGTTGCCCAAAACAGTTAAGTAAAGTAGGGACTCAATTGAACTCTCCCATGCTCAAACTATGTGGTTCTATTGACAATAGCAATAAGAATATCAATTTAGTACCCCACAGTTCATTTGATACTTCAGAAAATTTCAATTGTCATATACTACTTACTGTCTCTCTTTTTCTTCTTTAAAATTATCAATGCAAGGGGCATCTAGTTGGCTCAGTGTATAAAAAGCCAGGCATGGAGTCAGAAGGACTTGGGTTCAAATCTGACCTCAGACACTCCCTGCCTTTTGTGATCCTGAGCAAGTCACTTAACCACAATAATTTAGCCCTTAGTGCTCTTTAACTTTAGAACCAATACTTAATTCAATTCTAAGACAGAAGATAAGATTTAAAAAAATTTTTTGACACAATTTTACATGTGAAATTCTGAACCTGATTTCTAGAAATTATTATCATATTATGGAAAGGCCTTTTTGGAACTCATTACTTGGACATTCCCAAGACCTGTGCATAGAATCATTTACATTGGACACTTATAATCATCATTTTCATGTTACTTTCTCAAAATTTCTCCTCTTTATAATCTACCTTTTAGTAGAGTGAAATATATTAAAGACCTAATCCTATAGATTAACACATGGCCACTAGTATTGATTATGGGAAAATGCCTTTTATTTCTATGCTTGACATTACATAAATGAATTTGCTTAAAAGATGCTTATTAAATCCCAAATCACAAAAGACCTGGGGTGGGACATATAAATATAACATGATAATAATTCCAATTTATATTTGTTGTTGTTTAGTTGTTTCAGTCAAGTCTGACTCCTCATGACTCCATTTGGAATTTTCTTGGCAAAGATACTGGAGTGGCTTGCCATTTTCTTCTTCAGCTCATTTTAAATTCTCTCTAAAAGAATGTACACTCCTTGAATAGGGATGGTGTGGTAAAGTAGGGATTCATCTGAACTCTCCCACATTCCTCTCCATGCCACTTTAAAACAATGACACAAAATTAATTCTAAAGTAACAGAATCCACAAAAGGGCAGGGTGAAACAATTTTCCAAATTGTGACAATTTAGAAGGCTAGCAGAAAAGGTCTAGCTTAGTGGAGCAAAAGTGGAGCACAGTTTAAGAAAAGCAGTGATGACTTCTGTACCTCTCAGTCCACACACAATAGGGGGTTGGGCAGGCAACTGGTCAGAAGGGGATTTCTGGGGACAATTTTTTTTTTAATTTATCTTATTTTATTTTTTTCAATTAAATAATATACTTTGTATATACATACATGTACATATAGATAGATGTGAGATAGAAAGATAGATATTCACAGGTCTCTTTTGCTGTCTTTGACCTCATTTGTTTCAGTAGTAGTAATGTTAAGTTAAAGGTTATGAACAGGTTTTTGACTTTTCTAGCATAATTCAAAATTGTCTTTTAGAATAAGTAACCAATTCACATTTCTGCCAGGAGTTCACTAATCTGTCTGTCCAATATTTACCACTTTTGTTTTGTTTTGTTTTTTATAATTTTGTGGGCATGAGGTGAAATCATAGACAACTTACAGTCTCCTACTCATTCATCCCAGTACCAGGGACTCTTGCCGGTCAAATCAACTTTGTTTCAGTGTTTGGAAGGTATCATTTTCATTTAAGTACCTTTGACTATGATGAATTACTAGATAAGCACTGTGCTGCAGTGGATACAGAGCTGGTCTCAAATTCACAAAGACCTATGTTCCAGCACAACCTTTGATCAACTCCAAAGATTGAATCATGGAATTTAAAGTCAACCTTCTAAGACTCTTAAATACTTGTCCATATATATTGGTAAACTTCCTCACGGGGGGGGGGGGGGGGGTTCCCTGTTAATGAAATAATAGGGATAAACCATAAAAAAGAGGAAGGGAAGGAAGGAAGGAAAGACAAAGAGAAATCATAAAGGATTAAAACTATTTACATTTCTACACTGGAAGATGGCACTTGTAATCTTTAAACATTTTATCATTATTAGGATAATTAATAGGAGTGTACATAGACAGAGGGCATGAGTGTGAGTTGACTGTAAGGGGATGATATCCAAAAGAAAAAACCCCAAAAGCAAAATTAAGAGGTGAGAAAGAGGGATGCACTTGGAGAAGGAGGAAATAAGAGATAGAATGGTGTAAATTATCTCACAGTAAAGACGCTTGAAAGAACTTTTACAATAGAGGGGAAGATGGGTGAGTGGCAGACAACACTTGAACCTTACTCTCATTAGAATTAACTCAAAGAGAAAATGGCATACACATTCATGTGTATATAGAAATCTATCTTACCCTATAGGGAAGTAGGAGAGAAAGAACATAAGAGAAGATAGAGAGGCAATAGAAGGGAAGGTGTATAAGGCAATGTGATGGTAAGAAGCAAAACACTTTAGAAGAGGGTCAGAGTGAAAGGAGAGAGAAAATAGAATTTAAAGAATAATTAATTCTGAAACTACATAAACTATTTAGAAAAAATATGCAAAGAAGGAGCCCTACAAAATTCCTTTATGACACAAATATGGTATTGATATCTAAACCAGAAAGAGCAAAAAAAAGAGATAGAAAATTATAGACCATTTTTCCTAATGGATATTGATGCAAAAATTCTAAACAAAATACTAGCAAGATAATTATAGCAATATATCACAAAATCATATACTGTGGGTGGGACTTATACCAGAAATGCAGGGCTCATCCAATATAAAGAAAACTATCAGTATCATTAATCATAATTATATTAACAAAGCTAAGAGAAATCATATAATTACCTTAATAGATACAGGGAAAGCTTTTGACAAAATACAATACAATCTTATTTAAAATGATAGAAAGTATAATAATAAATGAAGCTTTAAAATAGTATTTATCTAAAACTTTCAGCATGTATGATCTGTAATGGGATAAGCAAGAGGAAAAAAAAATTAAAGAAATTAGACTAGGCAATCAAGAAACTAAAGTATTACTCTTTACTGATGATATAATGATATACTTAGGGAATCCTAAAATTCAAATAAAAATCTAGTTGAAATAATCATGAAGTTTAGCAAAGTTTCAGGATGAAACCAACATGAATTATGAGAATTTCTATGTATTACCAGCAAGGTCCAGAAATAAGAGATAGAAAAAGAAATTACTTTAAAAATAACTGTAGACAAATCTTGAGAGTCTACCTGTCAAGACAACCCAGGAACTATAATTATTATAAACAATTATAAAGAACTTTTTGCACAAATAAAGTCATATCTAAACAACTGGAAAAATATGACTTGCTCACATATATGCCAAGCCAATAAAATAAAAATGATGATTTTACCCAAATTAGTTTACTTATTCAGTTCTATACCATTAAAACTACCAAAACATTTTATAGAACTAGAAAAAAAAATAATAAAATTCATAAGGAAGTACAAAAGTTCAAGAGGAACAAGGGGGAATTTATGAAAAAAAAATGGGAAGGAAGGTGACCCAACTGAATCATATCTCAAAATGTATTATAAAGTGGTAATCATCAAAATAATCTGGCACTAGCAAAGAGATAGAGTAATGGAAGAGTGTAATAGATTATGCATCCAGTAGTGATCTAATATTTGATAGATGCAAAGATCTTAGGTTTTGGAACAAGAACTCCCTGTTTCCCTGGGAAAAGTGTAAAGAAATTTGGCAGAAACTAGTTACAGACCAACATTTCACACTGTATACTAAGATAAAGTCAAAATGGGTACATGGTATAGACAAAAAGGGTGATACCCTAAGCAAATTATGGGAGCATGGAATTGTTTAGCTGTCATTTATGGATAAGGGAAAAATCTATGATCAAACAAGAGAGAGTATTATGAGATGTAAAGTTTTGGATATTTTGATTATATTAAATTAAAAAAGTTTCTGAACAAACAAAACCAATGCAATCAAGATGAGAAAGAAAGCAAAAAATTGGGAAAATATTTTACAGCAAGACTCAAATATATAGAATTGAGACAAAAATTTAAGAATACTAATCATTCTCCAGTTGATAAAGTGAAAGGATATGAACAGGCAGTTTTCAGAGGAAGAAATCAAAGCTATGTATAGTTGTATAAAATTGCTGCAAAACACTATTGCTTAGAGAAAAGCAAATTAAAACAAGTCTGAGTTACCACATCATGCACACATTAGATTGAATAACATGAAGGAAAAGGAAAATGACAAATGTTGGAGAGGATGTGGGAAAATTGGGACATGAATGCACTTTTGGTAGAACTATGAATTGATCTAACCTTTCCAGAGAACAATTTGGAATTATGTCCACAGGACTATAAGATTGTGTATACCTTTTGACCCAGAAATATCATTACTAAGTCTGCATCCCAAAGAAAACAACAACAACAAAAAAGGATCTTTGTGTACAATAATATTTTAGCAGTTCTTTTTTTTGTGATGGCAAAGAATTGGATTGAGGGGGATGACCATCAATTGGGGAATGACTGAACAAGTAATTGTATAAGTTTGTGATGTAATACTATTGTGTTATAAGAAATGATGAGCAGGATGCTTTCAGAAAAACCTGGAAAGACTTACACTGAGTGATGCAAAGTGAAGGGAACATTACCAGGAGAAAATTGTACACAGTTAATAGCAACATTGTGTGATAATCAAGTCTGAATGACTTCACTATTCTCAGCAATACCAAGGTCAAAGAAAATTATGAAAGACATGATGAAAGATGCTCTCCATTTCCAGAGAGGGAGCTGATGGAGTCTGAATGTAGTTTGCAGAATACTATTTCCTACTTTTTTTCATGTTTTTTTTGGTCTGTGATTCTTTTCCCAACATGACTTATATGGAATTATGTTTTATAGGAATAAAAATATATAACATAATTGCTTGCCTTCTCAAGGAATGGTCAGGGGAGAAAAAAAGGAAAGAATTTGAAACTCAAGATTTAAAAAAAAAGGAATGTTAAATATTGTTTTTACATGTGATTGGAAAAAATAACATATTACCCAAGGAAGTTATCAGTCTTTACTATTTATTTTAATAGACTGGACCATGATGTGGTAGACAACAAAACATTGATATAATCCTAAATTAAAAGAAGCAAAATATATAATATTTATAATATAATGTACTTTCCTGGTAAGACCGCATCTTGAGATTGGGTTTACTTCTAGATTCTATAGTAAAGAGAGGATTCAGCCATATTTTCAGAGTGTTCACAGGAGGATGACTGGTATGGTGAGGGAACTAGTGACTATATTATATCAAGTTTGACTGGAAGAACTAGAGATGCTGAGCACTATAAGGAAGCATGTTTTAGTAAGTAAAGTGTTAGAATTTGAGTCATAAATAGTCATTCCACTCCTACCTCTGGCACTTGTGTGACTGAAACTGAGATATAAGCTCCCCAAAGCTCAATTTCCTCATTTGTAAGATTGGGATGAATAGTAACTGCAATCCTCATCTCTTACTGTGAGATTCAAGTGAGATAACATGAGATAATATATAAAATACTTCAAAAATCTTAAAGCTTCATATTGCCAAATATTTTCTTCATTCCTTAGAAGAATATTTGTGGGAAGAAATAATAATTGTCTTTAAATATCTGAAGGTCTCTTGATTTGTTCTGTTTGGAAAAATGGAACAAAATGTGGAAGTTGCAGAGAGGGAGATTTTAACTTAATAAAGGAAAAACTTCCTTGAATTGCTACTCAAGCTGTCTACAAGTACACTGGATTCAGATGTATTCTGAAGCCCCTGAGAACTCTGAGATTCTGTCCCCTTTACTGGGCTGCCTTGGGAATGGGAAGAAACAGGGCAATGAGTCAGAATGGAGAGCTATCTCCATTTCATTGCCTTCACATGAGACTTTAGTCTCCCATAGAGTTCTCCAACAGCTTGTTAAGATTCCAGGACCCTTAACATGAAGAATTGTCTGTTTCAGACTCATATGTGCATTAGAGACTTCTGAGCAAACCATAATCTTTTGGTTGGCAGGGAGAGGCTACTGTTCCCTCTCCCTTCACACTCAGGTGACTGTGAATCGTCAGTGCCTAAGGAGAGTTTGTTGGAAAGTATGTCCTAAGTGAATGGACAAGATGCCCATTCACTTCGTTTCTTGAATGAGTCCATTCCTTCTTACAAGAGTTCAGAAGAGCAACAAAGGAGGGGAACTGGACCTGTGTTGGGTATTGAAAAGCTATATTTACATAGCTCTTTCCTATCAATCTGCTAATTTGTGCTTTTTGGTTTGTCATTTGGGAAATATTTTTTTTTTGTGGTTCTGCTTTAGTGTGAGCTAATCTTCTCCTATTGATTTAAGACTCACTGGGGGACTTTGTTTCTTCTACAATTGATCAGTATTTCTCAAATGGCGTATAAATGGAGATTTTGAACCCTAGACTTCATTCCCCAGAAGTTCTTGGTATTTCCCAGAATTCCCTATAATCTCTCTTGAGTCTCCAAGTTGGTGAGATTACTACAATTGGTATTTAACTGGGAGTAATGCCTCCCATGCTCTCTTCCTTTGCAATGATAGAGCAAGTATAGTGGTAAGCTAAGTGTGGGGATTTTAACTGGACTAATCAGCCATGGGCATGTGGATTTTATTTTGTATTTTCTTTACCCCTTGATTTCTAATAATCCTTAATAAACCTCATAAAATATAATATTTTTATTAGTAGAGACATAATTTAAATTATACAAGGGTAAGTACCTGTAGAGGCTGTATTTCCCTTCATATTATTTGGGACCAGTGTCCAGAAGAAGGAAAAGTATCTAATTTCCTCCTTCTCCCACTTAGGGTCAGGGGAGAAATGGGAAACTCTGCCCTTGCCATCTCCCATACAGCTCTGTGATCAACTCGTTGACTCCCTTTTAGATCTTCTTTCTTTGGAAAATACCTAGGACTCGTTCACGGATCTGTTTTGTCTTGACTCCATAGATGATGGGGTTGACCATGGGTGGGAAAAGCAGGTAGAAGTTGGCTGCAAGGATGTGGACATGGGGAGCAGCATGACGGGCCACCCGGTGCATAACTGATGAAATTACAACAGGCGTGTAGAAAGCTAAAATGGCACCCACATGGGATGCACATGTTCCAAAGGCTTTATAACGAGCTTCCTGAGAAGCCAGTCTCAGCACTGCCCTAAGTATCAGAACATAGGAAAGGACCACAAAGAGGAGGTCCAGCCCCACTATCACCAGAGCTACTGCGATTCCGTAGATATTGTTGAACCGTGTATTGCTGCAGGCTAACTTGACCACTGCCATGTGCTCACAGTAGCAGTGGGCAATCACTCGATTCTTGCAGTAGGGAAACCGTCGAAGTAGGAAGGGAAGTGGGGTCATGAGTGTCACTGCTCGAGTTACAGCTGCCATTCCAATCCTGGCAATGAGTGGTTGTGTCAGTATTGTGGTATATCTCAGTGGTTCACAGATGGCCACGAAACGATCAAAGGCCATGGCCAGGAGGACAGCTGACTCCATAATGGAGAAGGAATGGAGGAAGAACATTTGGGTCAGGCAGGCATGGAAGTTGATCTCATGATCACCAAGCCAGAAAATAGCTAGCATCTTGGGAAGTGTAGAAGAGGAAAGGACAAGATCAATAGCTGACAACATGGCCAAAAAGAGGTACATGGGTTCATGGAGGGCAGGATCTGTGCAGATGATGAAGAGAAGAGTACAGTTACCTAGCAGGGCAAGGAGGTAGGCTGAACAAAAGGGGATAGAGATCCAGATGTGCAGGTGCTCTAGACCGGGGATTCCCATCAGCAGGAAAGAGGTTGGATGTAGGGAAGTAACATTGGAAGCTGACATGGCTGTCATGAGCTGGGCTAACCTATGGATGCCTTCTCAGTGTTCTTTTTTCCATTAAAAGTACCCAGGATGGACAGGATTTGATAACTCAGAATCTGACCTTGCAATTCTGAGTACTTTCTTTGGGCCCCATGATACAACCTCATGAAAATTAGGAAGTGATTGACCTGAATGGAAACCAAAGAAGAATAATTTATAATATCAAAAATAACAAGGCAAGAAATGCCACCTGGCAGTATGTGCTATATGGAAAAATGAGACATACCAATGACAAATTCTGTAGAAGCTAAGAGGAACAAGTGAGCACTGAGTATCTGAGGTGTCAGGGAAGACTTCCTGGGGGACATATTGCTATCATATTAATTCTTTGCCCAAAACATACAACTCCATCTGGCTCCCTATGTTAAAAATTGAATTTAAAAAAATATGAGGGGGCAGCTGGGTAGCCCAGTGGACTGAGAGTCAGTCCTAGAGATGGGAGGTCCTGGGTTCAAATCTGTCCTCAGACACTTCCCAGTTGTGTGACCCTGGGCAAGTCACTTAACCCCCATTGCCTAGCCCTTACCAGTCTTCTGCCTTGGAACCAATACACAGTATTGACTCCAAGATGGAAGGTGAGGGTTTAAAAAAATAACCTGAATTGTCTATAAGTATCTGATGAATTAATAATTACTAATGTACTGCTCCTTTGCTCTGAAACCTTCCCTGTTCATTCTTCACAAGGCTCTACTTCTACTTTTATAAGTCTTTGTACTGGATATAGTTTCCAGCCTGGACTGTTTTGGCAAATACTTAATAACTAGATTTCCAAAAATGTATAGATGGTATAATTTTGAGTTAAAGCTGCATTATTAATATATTTTCTCCCTCACTTTGGAAGTCTAGATAATCAAGAAAACAATAAATCAAGCCCTGATTGCAGCATTTGTCAATTTCTGATGTGTAAATCCTTACATTAAAAATTTAACAACTGATTCTAGTGAGCTATTTGCGCCAACTCTACCACACTTTCCCCAACTTTACTGAGAAAATGGTCATTTTTGTAAATTCCCTCAGCTATCTTTGTCTTTCCCAGAAGTGTAGAATACAGCAAATGGTATTGACTTATATATATATATATATACACTCTCAATTCATTCTGGATTCTTCCAAATTCCAAGGGTATGATTTAGGTTTTTACTAGTCTTTACCTCTCCCTGAGGTGCCTGGCACCTGCGAACCCCTAGACAGTTCATGAGGTCACTGCTATTATTTTTCTGCATAAGCTCCTGAGGGATATAAAAAACCATCAATATTAAAGAATGAATCACTCAGAATGTGAGATCTCTATCCAGCTAATGATCTCCCCTTCAACCATCGTGTGTAGGGCTCAGCATACTCCAGAGGGCAAGGATCAGAGACCTCCATGGTTTCTGCCACCATCTTTGAAGGATCTGCTATTTGCCTAAATAAAACTGGATATCCATGCAAGAGATCTGTCCCTCTCCTAACCATGAGGGGTCTATGTGTCTTCTTTCCAAAGAATCTTTCAATTCACTAATGTGATTATAAGTTGCTGATAGGTGAAGGTACACATATAGCAAAGTATGCTGGACTTAAAGTCAGGATTCAGTTGAATTCATTTCAGAAAGCATTTAAAAAATTCCTACTATACTTCAGGTACCATGCTAAGGTCCTGAAATGAAGCCAAAAGATCCTTTCAAGATATTTCCTCATTCTTGGAAGACAGGGCATATAAACAGAGAAGTAAATCAGATAGTTTGAGAAGATGGAGAACATTAACAACTATGGGGAGTTTAAGAAAGGCTCTGCAGAGGAGATGACACCTTAGCTGAACCTTGAAGGGAGTTCAGGATTCCAGGGGAAAGAGGGGAAGAAGGAACACATTATAAGAATTGGAAGCAACTATGCCAAAGGGACAGAGGTGGATGATGGAATACTGAGTGTGGGAAATGACTCATAGGCACATTTGGTTGAGATATGGGCTATGTGAGGAGGTGTACGTGTTAGAAGATGTATTTGACTTCTGACTGTGCCACTTTAGTTTTGTGTTCAGGAGCAAGTCTCCTAACATCTCTTAACTTTAATTTCCTCATCTGGAAAGTGGGAATAATAACTTCATTGTACATTTCACAGGGTTGCCTTGAGGAAATATAAAATATTTAAAATAAAAATAGATAAATAAAAAAATATAAAAATATTTTAGAAATAGGAATCATTCATCAGTTTCAAAGAACTGGATGGGAACTGGGAGGATGAGGAGAGGCAATAAAATTTCCTTTAGCACCTATATGTGCCAGGCACTGTGTTAAGTGCTTTAGAAATATCATATTTCATCCTTACCCCAACTCTATGAGATAGTTGCTATTATTTTCTTCATTTACAGTAGTGAAAATTGAGGTAGACAGAGGTTATTAAGTAAGTAGCCCTGAACTGTACAACTAGGAAGTATCTATGGTCAAATTTGAACTCAAGTCTTTCTGATTTCAGGTGTAGTGTCCTAGCTACTGTGACACCTAACTGCAAGTAGTTCAATGAATACATTAACAGGAATCTTCCCCACCACATTCCCAGCAATGTTTTCCTTTTCCTTTTAAAAAATGAATTAATTTAGAATATTGGGGTTTTTTTTGAAGGAGATCTTTCAGTAAAATAGATTGCACTGCTATTGAGGCAACACATTCTACTTTGTGACAGCTCTCATCATTAAAAAGTTTTTCATTCTATACAATCCAAACTTGCCTCTCTGAAACTTCCATTATATTCATTGCTCTTCCTTCTGACCTCAGGTAAAACTTGAAAGTTAGATGGCCAAGTGCAATGGATGGGAGTACTACATCTAGAGTCAAGAGACCTGAGTTTAAGTCTAATTTCAGACACTTAGGGACATCTCAGCCTGCCTTAGTTTCCTCATCTGTAAAATATGAAAAATAAAAGCACCTACTTTCCAAGTTTATTGTAAGGATAAAAAGAGATAATATTTAAAAAAATTCTTTGCAAACCTAAAGATGCTATATAAACATTTTAATGTTAATAATAATAGCAAAATAATAATAACCAAAATAAATATAATTACTATTTCACATGATAGCTCTTTAAATACTTCAACTTATGGATCATATCTCCCATAATCCTCTTTTCCTAAACTATCCAATTTCAGTTACTTTAGAGTTCCTTCACTGTCCTCGTTGGTACAATTCATCTTCTTGGTATCCTTTCTAAAAGGTGGCAACCATAAGAACAAGAAATACACATTTTTATAATAATATAAATGATTTTTCAAATGAATGAATGTACGAATGAACAAATGATGTGATCCTACTCTGATCAAACATTTACCTTAGGGTTCTTCTGTACTCAGAACCTCAAAAATATCAATTGCAATTCCACATCATTTTTTTGTTGTCATTTTCCACTTCTCTGACCAATTGTTTCTCCAATTGATCTTTATCTCATGGACATCTCCTTATTTCTTCAGTGCCTAACATGCAGTTCTGTATACATTGAATAGTAAATTAACATTATTAACTAATAAACTACTAGAGCTTCTCATTCCCTGAGCATTAAAGAACCCCAAAGAACTGCAGAAATAATTTAATCTCTACTTTTATTTTAAGCAGTGAGGGAACTGAAACCAAGAGAGATGGAAAAGAATTATTCAAAGTAACTTAACAAGCCAATGGAAGAACAGAGGCTATAAAACTAGTTTTCAGGTCTACAGAACTAATAACTAGTGTTTATACAGCATCTTGATATCTGTTTCTATATTTATTTTTCTTTTTTCCCTTTTTATTTTTCCCCCTCCCCATGCCCCAGAGAAGGATATAATTAAAAAAAAAATAAACCCTTACCTTCCATCTTGGAATCAATACTGTGTATTGGTTCCAAGGCAGAAGAGTGGGGAGGACTAGGCAATGGGGGTGAAGTGACTTGCCCAGGATCACACAGCTGGGAAGCTTTTGAGGCCAGATTAGAACCTAGGACCACACGTCTCTAGGCCTGGCTCTCAATCCATTGAGATACCCAGCTGCCCCCAGGATATAATTTTTGATAACCAGACAAATCTAAATACTACAGTGCTCAGTTGGGGCTAGTGCAAAGGGAGAAAAAAAGAGAATCTGTTTTGGGGAATCAGAGAAAGGAAAGAGAACAAATATTTATTACACATGTACTATATGCCAGACATTGTTCTAAGTACTTTTTAGCTACACTCTTATTTCATCTTCACAATAACCTGATGAGTTAGGTGCAATTATAATTTCTATTTTAAAAGTTTAGGAAACTAATGCAGAAAGAGGAAGTTGAGTGGATTGGGGAAGAAGGGCAAAGTGAATAGAAGTGAATTCCAAGTGGGAAAAATAGAGATTTGGAGGTGGGGTAAGACATAGAGGTGCTGCAAAAAGGTGCTGTGAAGGTACAAAGACTAGTCTGGCATTTGTTACTGAGGGGTAAGGACAGAAGTTCAGGACAGGATCTCTCTGAATCTCAGTTTTTAAAAAATCTGTATAATGAATATAATAATAACTAGAATTTATGATTCACTTTAAGATTTTCAATGTCCTTTAAATACATTATTTTACCTGATCTACAAGGCTAGATTATTATTATCCCCATTTTCTAGATGAAGACACTAGGGCTAAATTACTTGCCCATAATCACATTAGTAGAAAGCCTTTGAGCCCAGATTTGAACTCTAATTGATTTTAAATCTATGCTAATACTTATACCACCTTTCTCATAGTATATGTGTTGGTGTGTGTAGGAGAGAAATTCACACACAAACACATACACTTGTTAACAGTGTTACATAAATGTGAACAGTTATAATTATAGTGGTCACAGGGAGGAAGGTTTTACCTGAAGGAAAAGAAATACAGAGCAAAAAGAGACAAGGGGAAAGGTGTTGAGGCTGATGACACAGAGTATAGGATGCTTAAATGCAGTCTAGGATGAGTGGTTTAGATTGAGCACTAAACACATGAAATTGACCTCCCTCATAAATCAGAAATAAGTTAAGAATAGTACAAGTTTTAAGACTCCAAAATATTCTATTCCCCAAGATATATTCCCCTTTCTACCTTGCCCCTTTAAAAGAAGCTCAGCCCTAGTTTCCAGATCAGCTCTATAGACTGTTGGAAGAGACCACAGTTATCCACAGAAAGTGTTGTCTTTCTGGAGAGGTAATGAGACTCAACTGATGATCCTTCACCAATGGTATCCCCTGAGCATCCCCAGTCTCTGATTATGTTTCCCCTTTCTCTGACTATTTTTCGTACCTTTAATGCCTTGTCTTAGTCTGTATCCACAGTCTAGTGTCTATGCATGGACTTTGGAATTCATCCTTCTCTTCAGAGCTTCTTGAACCCTACCTCAAGAAGAATGAGGAGGAGGTCACAAGTCAATATTTCACACTACCACTGGCTGCTTTTCTAGGAAGTGAAAGTGAATAATGAAAGGTGTCTGTGTCCCCAAGGAAGGTCTTGAGGGAGACTCCATGGCAGAACTGCAAAATGACTGTTTATAAGGCCATTAGGAGCCATTATTCTGGAGTGGGTGAGGGACTTCCTATTTTTCATATCTATTGGGAATGAATTACCAAACCAAGTCTCCTGTGCTTTTTCAACTATACTGTTCTAGAGACCATAATATACAAGGGTAATGAAAGGAAGTAGAGATGTTTATCTTGGAGAAGAAATGACTCAGGGGAGTAGGGACAATAGCTATAAGAAAGCTGTCCTGTAGAATAAATATGGTGCTTGTTCATGTTGCCCTAGAGGGCAGAACTAGTAGCAAAGATTGAAGTGGAAAAGACAGTTTAAGTTTGATATAAGGAAAACCTACCAATCAGAGTCATTCAAAACTAGAGTAGACTGCTTGGAGAGGTCACGAATTCCCTCTTACTAGAAAACTTCAAGTGAAGACTAGTTGAATTTTAGATTTACTCCACCCTGCTTAGTCTAGCAACCAGAAATGTATATACCCCTACTTAAGGATTAAGTGTTGAGGAGGATGGCCTATGACAGACATGTGCTAGCAAGTGACAAAAAAGAAAAAACTGACAGACCCTTTGGGCTGTCCCAAGTCAAGCTTAAGCTACCATTGGTACATGTGAGACACAGGAAATGAGGTAAAGAATGGTCTATATATTTCACATCACTTCCTCTCTTCAGGCTCTCTTGCGGAGACTTTGGGTTTGGCAGCGGTGTGGCTAATGGCAGCGTGCTGGGCATCTTGGAGTTTTGGCATGCTTGCAGCTCTTGTCTGGGGTTGGTGGTGAGTGTCCTTGGTGAGGTGACTGGGAGAGGCTCTGTAGTGTAGGTTAGGTGAGGCATCTTCCCTGTGCTCTCGCGGAGTTTAGGCTGATTCTTTTATTTTTTCCTTTACCTCCTAAAATGCTATCCTCCTAGGAGGCCTCTCATCTTGGAGGAGGCCTTGTGGATGGAAGCCAAGCTAGTTTTAATCTTCTGAGGAGGCCTTGTGGCTAAGTTCTCTGAACTTCCCTTGGCTTAGGCTAGGGCAGAAAAATCTTATACCCTTTTCTCTTTCTCTTCTTCTTAATTTCTTCCCTCTATTGTAATTAAACCCACCATAAAAAACCCAAACTGACTTGAGTATTTTATTGGGATTGAATTAAATCTCTGGTGACCGTTAGTATAATATATTTAGTCAAAACCCCCTAATTTACCCCTAAAATTAGTTAAGTATGATTTCTATTGAAGTTAATATTTAATTAGAAATCCTCCCATGTCTCTCCTTACTCTGAGAGTCTGAAATGCATGATTCTTTAATTCAACTTAAAGAAAACCAATACACTTCTTAAGACCAGTCATTCAGTTCCAATTCCAACTCCAATTCCACATTTATTATTTATTAGAGGGTACAATGCATCATGCTTGGAATGTGAGTATATAGATTTAATACAGAAATTGCTTTCTTGGAGCTTATAATCTAATTTGAAGGGAGCACAAATATACAAATAAACATGATTTCCAAGAGACTAAAGAAAACAAGATAGAGAAAAGGAGCTTTGAGACAATTGAAGAGGAAGAAATTAGTTTCACTCAGGTAGATCAGGAAATTTTATGGAGGAAGTGATATGTGAGCTGAATCTTGAAGGAAAGAAACTTTAATTGGTGGAGATTTTGGGAAAACCTAATAAAAGCAGTAAAAGGATCATAAATACAAAAGCACAGAGGAGGAAGATGGTAGGATATAATCAGGCAACAGCAAGTCATCCATTTTGGTTAGAACATGGCATACATATGGTTAGATATAAGGGGACTCATATGAGAAGGAGGTGTGCAGGTTGATTGGAACCAGATGGTAAAGAGCCTTGAATATAAGAATCAGGACTCTTTATTATATTTAGCAATTTGAATCATTTCTCACCTCCACAATTAAACTCTGGGATCCCCTAAACAAACAACTTTAGGTTCAATGTACTGTTGACTCACATGAACCTCCATCAATAAGTTTGTTTTCATTCACTCAATAGACATTCATTAAGTACGTAGTCTTTACCAGACACTATTCCAGGGAAAGGGGATAGAAAAAATGACAGTAAAACAGTCTAAGCTTTCAAGGAGTTTACATTATATAAAAGGAAACAACATGTATGTACATATCTACACACATGTAACATGCTATATACTACACATTAGACATATGTACCTATATCAATCTCTATATATGTTTATAAAGCACTTAGCACAACTGACACATAATTGGCAACCAGCACATATAAGCTATTATTATTATTATTATTAATATTTGTATATGTATCTTTATTATGATTAGCATTCATTTAATGTTTTAAAGTTTTGAAAGTGCTTTACATGTTATATCATTTGGTCCTGATAATAACCCTGAGAAGTAAGTGCTATTATTATATCAATTTTTGTTGTTGTTCAGTTACATCTGACTCTTTTTTATCCCATTTGGGGTTTTCTTGGCAAAGAGATTGGAGTGGTTTGTCATTCCCTTTGTAAAGCTAATTTTAGGGTTGTGACTCAAATCTAAATTAGTTTTTGGTTGCCAGAGGAAATCCCAAATAAAATACTCAAGCCAGTTGGACATTTATGGTGATTTTAATTAATATAGAAGGAAGGAATTAAGGAGAAGAGAGAGAAGGAGGGTATAGGATTTCTCCCACCTGGCCTGTGCCAAGGGAAGCTCAAAGACCTCCACCATGAGGTCTCTGAAGAAGATTAGAGGCTTTCTGAGAGGATAATGTTTGGAAGTTAAAGGAGAAAGGAATCAGCCTAAACTCTGAGAGAGCTCAGTTAAGATGCCTCACCTGAACTCGGCTACTCAGCTTCTCCCAGTATAATATCAAGGAAAACTCACCATCAAACAGGACAATAACTGCTGCCATGCCAAGATGCCGAAATGCTCAGCACGCTGCCAGCCAGAGCCACCTCTCTGTGGAAAGATACCAGAGAGAGGGGAAGTGACGTAAAATATATAGATGGTTTTTACATCACTTTCCTGTGTATCACATGTACCAATGGTAGCTTAAGCTTGTCTTAGGACAGCCCAGGGGTCTGTCAGTTGCTTCTGATTTGTCATTTGCTAGCATATGTCTGTCACAGGCCATCCTCCTAAATACTTAATCCTTAAGTATGGGTGTAGACATTCCTGTTTTTGTTAGACTAAGTAGAGTGGAGTAATCTAAAGTTCACACCTTTTCCACATCATTTTATAGACAAGGAAACTGAGGCAACAGTGAATTGCCCAGGGTCACAGAGCTAGTAAATATTTAAGATTTGAATTCAGGAAGATAAATCTTCTTGAGTCTAGGCTTAGAACTCTATCCATGGCCCCATTTACCTCTCCTATCCCCATTTTACAGATCAGGAAACTGAAACTTAGAGAAATTAAATGATTTGCCTAGGCTTATACAGTTAAAAAGTGACCAAGGCATGATTTGACCTTAGTTCTTCCTGACTCCATGTTCGACATTCTAGCCTCTATAGAACTTAACTGGATCTATATAAATATATAATCTGTTATTTCATCCCTTTATAATTTCAGTCAATCTGATACCGTGAGATATCTCTCAGAGTTGTTTTGATTTGCATTTATCTAATTAGTAATGATTTAGAGCATGTTTATATATGATTTTGATTTCTTCATCCAAAAACTGTTATACCTTTTGAGCAGTTATCAATTGAGAATGGCTATTATTCTTATAAATCTGATAATATTCTCTAATTTAGCTATGAGAGCTTTGTGCCTTCATATGATCATTTTTTGTAAATGTGCCATATGCCACTGAGAAAAAGGTATACTCCTTTTGAATTAAAATTCAGTTTTCTTTAAATATCTATGCTGTTTAGCTTATCTAAGATTCTAGTTATCTCCTTAACTTCTTTCTTATATAATTTTTTTGTTAGATTTATCTAGTTTTGAGAGTAGAAGGTTGAAGTCCCCTACTATTATTGTTTTGCCATCCATTTCTACCTCTAACTCATTTAGTTTTGTTAACTGGAATTCAGTGAAAACAACTAGAAAAAGAACAAATTCAAAATCTTCAAATGAATACCAAATTAGAAATCCTGAAAATGAAAGGTCAGATTAATAAAACTGAAAGAAAATCATTAAACTAATAAACAGACAAGACACTATATGAAAAATTAATAAAATAGATAAACCTTTGGTTAATAATAATGATAAAGAAAAAAATAAGAAAAAAGAAAAAACAAATTACCAGTATCAAAAGAGAAAAGGGGAAAAAAATCACAACCAATGAAGAGGAAATTAAACCAATCATTAGCAATTCATCCAATTATAGGTCAAATAAATCTGACAACCTAAGCAAAAGTGATGAATATTTTAAAAATAAATAAATTGTTCAAATTAACAAAAGAGGAAATAGAATACTCAAACAATATTTCAGCAAAAATTCCTTCAATTAGTTCCCTAAGGAAAAATCTGTAGTGTCTGATGGATTCACAAGAGTCAACCAAACTTTTAAAAGAACAACGAATTCCTATACTTAATGAACAATTAAAAAAAATAGGTGTAGGAATTATGTTAAACTCCTTTTAAGATAAATATAACCATACAAGGAAGAGAAAAAATAGATAAAGAAAACTATAGATCAATCTTCTTAATGAATACTGATGCAGTGATTTTAAATAAAATGCAAGCAAGGATATCATATATCATAAGAATTACATTCAATATAATCATGTGAATTTTATAATGGGTATGCAGAAATGATTTAATATTAGGAAAACTATTATCATAAATAACTATACTAATATTAAATATTTCAAATAATTAATTATATTGAAAATTTAATTATATCAATTATGTATATATTGCACTAATATATAATAATCAATAATTTAATTATATTAATAATAAAACCAACAGAAATTTTATGATTATCTCAATATATGCATAAAAACCTTTTTTGATAACATGCAACATCCATTTCTATTAAAAACACTAGACAAGGGGGCAGCTGGGTAGCTTAGTGGATTGAGAGCCAGGCCTAGAGACAGGAGGTCCTAGGTTCAAATCTGTCCTCAGACACTTCCCAGCTGTGTGACCCTGGGCAAGTCACTTGACCCCCATTGCCTAGCCCTTACTACTCTTCTGCCTTGAAGCCAATACACAGTATTGACTCCAAGAAGGAAGGTAAGGGTTTAAAAAAAAACAAACCACTAGACAATACTGGAATAAATTGAACCTTTCCAACAAATGATAAGTAGCAACTATCTAAAACCATCAGCAAGCATTATATATAATGGTGATAAACGAGAAACCTTCCCAATAAAATCAGGAGTGAATTAAGGATGCCCATTATCAACACTACTCTTCAATAATGTACTAGAAATGCTAGTTATAGCAATAAGAGAAAAAGAAATCAAAGGAATTAGAATAGTCAATGAGAAAACAAAGGTAA
This sequence comes from Monodelphis domestica, assembly GCF_027887165.1. Classification (NCBI taxonomy): domain Eukaryota; kingdom Metazoa; phylum Chordata; class Mammalia; order Didelphimorphia; family Didelphidae; genus Monodelphis; species Monodelphis domestica. The sequence goes on from NC_077230.1 coordinate 351,011,740, forward strand.
TAAAAAACTAAACAAAACAACTCCAGAAAAGTTTCAGGATATTAAATAAGCCCATATATATCATCAACATTTCTATAAGGGCCAACAATATCCAACAGCAAGAGATAGAAAGAGAAATTACTCTTAAAATAACTGTAGACAATATAAAATACCTGGAAATCTATCAGCCAAGACAAACCCAGAAACTACATGAACACAATTACAGAACAATTTCTACACAAATAAAACCAGCTATAAACTACTGGAAAAGCATTAACTGATCATGGATAGCCTGAACCAACAGAATAGAAATGATAACTATCTAAATCAATTCACATATTCATTGACATACCAATAAAACCACCAAAAATGATTTCATAGAATTAGAAAAAATAATAAAAAAATTCATCTGGAAGAACAAAAGGTCAAGAATGTCAAGGGAATTAGTGAAAAAAATATGAAGGAAGGTGGCTGAGCCACACCAGACCTTAAATTGTATTCTAAAGAGGTAATTATCAAAACTACTTTGTACTGGCTAAGATATAGAATAGAGTATCAATGGAATAAATTAAGTAACCAACACACAGGAATAAATGAAATTAATATGTAATTGGTGTAGTTGTGAACTAGAAAAACTATTCCAAAGAGCAATTTGGAACTATGAACAAGGGGCTATAAAACTATACTCTTTGATCCAACAATACCACTACTAGTTCTATATCCCAAAGAGGTTAGAGAAAATGTACAAGGATCTCTTTGAACAAAAATATTTATGGCAGCTCCTTGCCATCAGTTTCTGGATTGATGGATGAACAAGGTATAGCATATGATTGTGATGGAATACTATTATGCCATAAGAAATGACAAACAGAACCATTTCAGAAAAATCTGGAAAGATTTATATGAACTGATGCAATGTGAAGTGAGCAGAACCAGGAGAACTCTGTACACAGAAATAGCAATCTTGTATGATGATCAACTGGGATTGACAGCTATTATCAACAATTCAAGATTTTAAGGCAATTTGGAAGGATTCATAATGGAAAAAATACTATCCTCTGCCATCAAAGGAACTGACCAAGTCAGAATCCAGATCAAAGCATCCTATCCTATTTTTTGCTTTATTTCTTTCATGATTTCCCCCCTTGTATATTCAATATGTATCCTTTTTTACAACATGTCAAATGAAAAAAATATGTATTGTATGATAGCACATGTATAACATATATCAGATTACTTGCCATTTCAGGAAGAAGGGTGAGGAGAGAAGGAGACAATTTGGATAGCAAAATTTCAGAAAACAAATGTTAAAAATCGTTCTTGCAGGGGCAGCTGGGTGGTTCAGTGGATTGAGAGCCAGGCCTAGAGACGGGAGGTCCTAGGTTCAAATCTGGTCTCAGCCACTTCCTAGCTGTGTGACTCCTTGACCCCTATTGCCTAGCCTTTACCACTCTTCTGCCTTGGAGACAATACACAGTATTGACTCCAAGACAGAAGGTAAGGATTAAAAAAAAAAATCGTTCTTGCATTTAATTGGGGAAAATGCAACAAAATATTACTTGAAAAAAGATGAATGGTAGTTACTTCTTTATAACTTAATCAACAAATAGGGAATAAAACCATTCTTATTGACTGACTGATTATGTTTGAACCTCTGGTAAGATTGAAAATCTCTTTTGTGAAGAAGGGGAAATAGATGAAGAAATAATAACTCATATTTCAAAGTATTTAATCCTTTTACCTTTGGATAAGTTAACTTTTTCTCCAATTTTTAATTTCCCCGTCCATTCAAAAAGTTTAGATGATTTCATTCCTCAGTTTTCATCCAGATTTATCTCTCTAAATTAATTTGCTTTGGAAAGAGTAATGACATTATAGTCAGTGAATACCAGACTCTATTTCCCTTTTGCCATTTGCTTCTTAACCACTTTATGCACCACTTGTATGTAGCAGAGTCATTATAGTCTTGTGCCAGGACCCTGACGTTCTACACGTCAGCTTCAGCAGTTCGTCAATAACAAGTTGGATAACAAGCATTTATTAAAAGTCTACTATGTGTCAGGCACTTTGCTAAGCACTGCAGATATAAGGCAAGTCAAACAATAGACTCTGCTTTTAAAGAGTTTATGACATAACATGCAACACTATGTATAAGCAAGATATATACAGGCCAAATGGAGATAAAATAGAGGGAAGGCAATAATATTAAGGAAGACTGGGAAAGACTTCTTGTAAAAGGTGGGATACTGACTGAGATTTAAAGGAAGCCAGGGAAGTCAGGAGGCAGAGAAGAAGAGGAAGAAAGTTCCCAGGCATTGTGCTAGGAACTGAGAATACAAAAAAAAAAGGCAAAACCCAGTTCCTTCTTTTAAGGAATCCAAATTCTAATGGAAGAACTCACACTCTATGGGATTGGACCCATAGACATAACCTTATCCAATGGGTAGCATCTACTAGAGCTCATAAAACATTAGCATAGCCTTCAAAAATTCGTTGACACCTCCACAATAATGAATCAAGGAAGGATTTCAGCTGAGGACCAACATCAATCAGTCAACAATCATTCTAATCACGTCCAATCATATATTGGCTCAAATTTCAGTCTTGTCCTAGGCAGGTCCACTTATGTCAGGGAGACTTTCCTAGAGTATAAACTTCTAGAGGGCAGGAATTTTTGTACTAAATTTTCCTTTATTGAATGCCTAATTTAGGGCCTTGGGAAATTAATCACTTCTCTGTGTTCAGTAATGATGTTATTATGCATCCAAAGTAACTGAGTTTTAGACAGTCACCTAAAGTTAGCATTCAGGGATTAAGGTGTAATGCATATACGCAATGTGAATGCACACAATAATAATGGATAAAAATTTATATGGGCTTGTAAATTATTTTCACATTTGATCTTTATAAGCCTATAAGGTAGATACTATTATTATATCCATTTTACAGATAAGAAAACTAAAGCTGGGTAGCTCAGTGTATTGAGAGTCAGGCCCAGAGACAGGAGGTCCTGGGTTCTAATCTGACCTCAGACACTTCCTAGCTGTCTGACCCTGGGCAAGTCACTTAACCCCCATTGCCTAGCCCTTACCACTCTGCTGCCTTAGAACCAATGCCCAGTATTAATTCTAAGATGAAAAGTAAGGGTTTAAAAAAGAAAAAAAAAACTAAAGCTAAGAGGTTAAGTGACTTGTCCAGGACATCAAAGCAAGTAAATATCTGAGGTAGAATTAGAACTCAGGCAACTTTCTAAGGCAAGTCAGTTGCTTTATCAACTATACCATAATAATAAGTAACATTTATATATTACTTCATGGTAAAGCACATCATAGATCTTATATAATCTTCACAATAAATCTGGAGGAGAACATACCATTACCTCCATTTTACAGAAAACTGACATTCAGGCAGTATTATTTGTCTAGGGTTACATAATCATTAATTGTCCAAAACTGGATTTAATCCCAGGTCTGCTTGGCCCCAAAGCCAGAGCTATCTACTATGCCATACTATAGAAATGGATGGCAAATTAAAATGTGCTCACTTCAAATAAAGCATATTCTCAGGGAGCAGAAAGGTGTTATTGTTTTTTTATTTCAGAGAGGAAACACTTCCTCTGCCAATTATCTTCAGGTTCTTCATTTCCTAAGTCTTGTAACAGTTAAAATTTAGGAATATGGGGAGACTGAGGCAGGTAGAAATTAGTTTCTCTCTGCAAGGAGTATTATATTTTTTAGAGGTTTATTAAGGATTAAGGATTAAAGAATATACAAGTAAGAAACATGTGCCTAGGCCAGAGGCCTAGACAAAATAACCTCACATCATGGAGGAGACGCATCTGCTCCAAAATGGTAGTCCAAAAGAGGCCCCAAAACCTTTGCCACCATCTTAAATCCTTCCTCGATCTCGGCCCACCTCAGAATTCCCGTGAGATTACAAAGCATTTTGGGGAAGTGGAGCAAAGGCTTGTGGGGATTGTAGTCCTGTATTCGAGTCTATTTTTTACATTCTAGACCCATTCCTGGTTTCTTGTCCTCCTCTCCTTCATCCACTAGCATCATTCAGTAATTATCTAGTCCAACTCTGGGCAACATGACAAAAGCTGCTTGGCTTTGGACTTCTTGACCTTTCACATCTCTACTGATTCTTCTCTCCCCCTCCCCCCAATTCTTTGGCACTGCCTTTGTGGCATGAAAAAGCTTTTTGGAGTTTTTTGATTGAGTTGGTATATCTGTAGCTGTCCCATTAGGAATTCCAAAATGCCCCTAAAAGGTAACATAATTAGTAGACGTTTCACCTACCTGTAGAACTCAGCACTTTAGTCAGGAAATGGTGCCCTATTTTAAAAGTGGTCAGAAATGGGGAACTGCTTCCCATTCATCTTAATGGTGGGGTAAGGAGTGGGGAGAGACTGTGTAATGCATGAAAATTCTAGGTGAAGTTTTCCATGTGGATCATGGCTAGCATGATGAGCAGTTTCAGTGACTGGTGTTGCATTGAGTGAAAGTAAGGAGAAGAGACAAACATTTATTAAGCACCTACTATGTTCCAGGTTTTTGTGAAAATGCTTTATAAATATTATTTCACTTGAAGAGACACAGTGGGTGACTGTGGGTGAAGGTAGAGAGAAGAAGCAGCAGAAGGAAGAGGAAAAAAAAGAGATATTTCCAAATAAATGGAGGTCAATCTAGAGATCAAGTGCAGCCAGCCTCTAGATAAAAGAATTGGGTACATGACATTATAGTCAGGTGGTGTTTTTTCACAGCCAAATATCCTGTATTTGACTATGGGCAGGATCCAACCTACTTTTCCTTGTTTATACTCATATAAGTGAAAGGGGCACATATAAAATAATCTCTACTAGAAGGGTTTCTTCTAGTTCTAAATCTCTTATGGTTCCCTGAAGTTCACAGAAGGGTCTCCATCCTCAGTGTAAATGGTTAAATCTCAATAACCTTTTTTCCATTTGGGGAAACAAGCCTCAGGTGCTGTGCGCTTCATTCAGCTCATACAGCAGCCACCTAACTGAACCCCAAAGTATGGTTTAGAAATCATTTGCCCTTGCATTATTTCACCTCTTCAAAGGCATGGCAAGAAGAGTTAACTCCATTTTGTGGATGAAGAAGTTGAGACCTAGAGAAGGGAGTAACTTGTCTGGTGTCACAACTAGCTTTCCTGTTCTGCTCTTTCTTCCCACCCCCAACTATGTTTCTGCTCATCTACTTTTTCCTCTGCTTTGAGGGTTAAAGCTCCTGAATGATATTTGTGCTATTTTCCCTAGACTCAAGGCTTAGGCAGAAGTCAATTTTAGCTCCCTGTCCTACTCTGGAGAATTTCTTTTCCCCATGGAACTGTCATTAGAGCAAGGGATAAATACCTTGGGTCAGCTGGACCGCTATATCTTAAACCCTGTCAGAAAAGGAACCATACGGCGATTATTTTGTTTCCCAGGTCTTAGTAAATCTATGTCGGGGGAAGAAGGCAGTCATTTTGTACACAATATGCCTGGTAGGTACAGCTCTGTGAGAGATACTGGGAGGGAATAGCAAGGATGTGACAAGTTGAATCGTATATAGCCTTTCGTTCAATTATCCAATGCAAGCATCCCCATCCCCATCTAACCGAAGAGGAGGTAGGAGCAGGGAGGTACAATTGTTAGCCCAAGATGATGCAGTTCCTGGGTAGCCACTCATGGGGAAAATAGGATATCTCCTTGAATTCAACAACCTTCTATTAACTAGTACCATCAGAAACCAAGTCCTAGAGAATGTTTTCCTTGACTCCACAGGTTACATTTCAAGGAGAGAGTTCTAAATTATCTCATGTGGAGGAGAAATCTGTTCCCCTTCAAATATGCTTCCAGTGCTTCTTCTGACTCTCAGATTCTCTGATTTTAGAATGGGAAAGGACTTTATCTCAAACTTACCCCTTCATTTTTCCTGTGAGGAAACTGAGGCACAGAAAGGGGAAATATCTTTCCCAGGGTCCAGTTGCAGAGATTAGACCAGAATCTGTCTTCTCACTCCCAGCTCAGTGCTCTTTCAGTGCTATCTCTAGTCAGTGTACAAATGCTCTCCAAAGTATCCCTTACAGGTATGTTTATAGCTCCTGATTGAAAATGTACATAACAGGGAATTTTTGCACTACCTCTCAAGATACCTGTTTTATTGTTGGATGATTGTAATGAAAAATTCTCAATTTTTCCAGCTGCTAAATTCCTATAGGCTGAAGGAATATTGAGCTCAGATACAATAATTCTTCCAAGGTAGCTGTAGAGGCAGCAAATGGCTTTGGTATAAGACTAGAGGAAACTCCATCTGGACAAAGTTTAAGAAGAAAACTACAATATCTCACATTGACATAGCAATTTCTTCTGGATACCCTTTGATGTATACAGTACAAATAATAATAATGATAAGAGCTAGCTTATTTATGTAACTTTGAGGTTTGCAAAGTACTTCACATATGTTATTTAATTAGATCTTCACAATAATCCTGGATGTAGCTGCTACTATTATCTCCATTTCATGGATGAGGAAACTGAGGCTGAAAGAGGTTGCCTAGCTTCATACTATTGGTCAAATATCTGATGAAGTCCTCAAACCAAGATCTCCTTATTCCAGGTCCAATATTATTTATTATGCCAAGATTCCGGTTCATTACCTAATCTCATGCTAGCCTTATGGCTTAGCAGTTTGGAGTCATATTCTCTTTATGTAAGACAGTCTGTTCTCACAGAATTTACTAATTAGTGGGGATATATGCCACAAATATGGGTAACTTTAAAAACATCTGAGGGCTTTAAAGACATGTAGACAAAGTACTTTGTGGTAGTCAAGGCTGAGTAAGTTATTTTTCTAGCCAATTGTGGAGTTCAGGCAAGCCTTTATTAGGGAATTGCTATTTGAGTGGATTTTAAAAATGGATCAGAATTCCACAGTTGGGAAGAGGGTAAAGGATGAGCAAATAAGGAGAGAGAGCATTTGAAGCAAAAGGAGCATTATACTCAAAGGTAGAGATTTGAGGACCAATTGAATACTTTGATGTGATACAGAATTATTCTGTTTGGCTGGAGCATAAATTATAGGGAGGGAAATAATATAAAATAAAGCTAGAAATGTAGCTTTTAGCCAACTTTTGGAGTTGGCTAAACTCCAAGTCCCCCTGGACTTGGGCCTGTGTTAGGATGGTAAATGTGTAAGTCAGGAAGGTACAGATACATAAAATATTCTGGGAAAATAATTGATAGGATTGGCTGCTGATCAGCCTTTGTCTTTCAAATCACCTTTAGAGAGTCTGTACTGTAGCCCATCTGGTCCTTTGAACCTGTGAGTAATCGCAGACAGATGGGAAGACAGATGGACAGCAACCAAAGGAGAGAGTAGACAGGAAAACAGTGGGAGGCAAGGAGGATGAAGGAGACACCTTTCCAAATGTTGCTACTATAGAACTAGGACCGAGATAATCTCATCCATCTCTCTGCCTCTGGATGCATTCATGGAAGATAGGGAAGACTCTTGTTCCTCACAGAAGGGGATTGCATTTTTTCCTTTCCATGAGATCCTAATACCTAATAACCTCTTATCTGTCTAGAAGTTATTTTTACAGCCTAATCTGAATCCCTTACACTGCGATGTCAGCCTTATCTCTATAGTGATGGATCCCGTTGCCTCCTTTTCTCTATGGAACACTACCTGGCACTTGGAGAAGGCCAGTGACACTCCTTGACCTACACCCATTTTATTGGAGAAAACCTAGTCCTTCCCCCACCCACCCACCCCCTTCCTCTGCCTAGCCATGACACCAAATAACCGCAGCCATGTCCATCCTACTTCCTTCATCCTAATGGGTGTCCCAGGCCTGGAGGCCTCCCACTTTTGGATCGCATTCCCTTTCTGCTCCATGTACATCCTGGCTGTCCTGGGAAACCTGTTTGTGCTGTTGGTGGTGTGGATGGAGCCGGGGCTGCACCAGCCCATGTACCTCTTCCTCTGTATGCTCTCTGCCCTTGACTTGGTTCTCTGCACCTCCACAGTGCCCAGGATGCTTGCTCTCTTTTGGGCAGGAGTGGTGGAGATCACCTTTGGCGCCTGCGCTACGCAGATGTTCTTTATCCACGGCTTTTCTGCGGTGGAGTCAGGCATTTTGCTGGCCATGGCTATCGATCGTTACGTGGCCATCTGCCGCCCGTTACACTACGGCACCTTGTTGCCTCTGGGGACTGTGGGCCGTATGGGTCTGGCCGCCGTGTTGCGGGGTCTGGGGCTCATGACCCCCATGACGTGCCTCCTGGGGCGGCTGCGTTACTGCCGCTGGGTGATCGAGCACTCTTACTGTGAACACATGGCTATCGTGAAGCTGGCGTGCGGCAACACAAGGGCTAACAATGTCTACGGCATCACTGCTGCGACGCTGGTGGTGGGCACCGACTCCATCTGCATCGCCATCTCTTATGCTCTCATCCTGCGAGCCGTGCTGGCGCTTTCCTCCAAGGAGGCTCGGGCCAAGACCTTCGGAACTTGTGGTTCCCACCTGGGTGTCATCTTGCTTTTTTACACTCCGGGTCTTTTTTCTTTTTATACACAGAGGTTTGGTCAGCACGTGCCACACCATGTGCATATACTCTTGGCTGATCTATACCTTGTGGTGCCCCCTATGTTGAACCCCATTATTTATGGGATGAAGACCAAACAGATTCGGGATGGAGCCCTGCGACTGCTACAGAGGCGCCCAGCTTAGGGCTAAAATCATTCTCAAGGGGAGATCACCGCTCTGCTCTCATTGCCTGGTCTAAGACCAACTAGAGACATAAGACTCCATGTCTAAAGGGGAGATGTGGCCTGTGCTCATGGGGAAAAAAACAAAGATAGGAAACCCATCCTCTGGGAGCTCAGGGGAAGAACATGTTCTTAATGACTCTGTCCTTGAGGAATACTTATTTGAAGGGGACAGGGATATCCCAGATCAGAGGAGCTCCCATTCCGGGATCCAAGAGCCAAGCCTGGACCATTCTCAGGGCCTGACAAAAATGGAGAGAAACAGAAATGGGTGAACATGAAGATCATGTATACAGCTTCATTGGTGCCAAAGGAAAACGGAATGGAAGAGACATCAGCTGTAAAAAGAGGGGAGAAGTTTGGATTATATAAGATAAAGGATATCATTTTAAAATAAAAGCAAGTCTCTGAGGGGGCACATATTGACTGTGAAAACAACAAAGTAACATTATTTATAATGTATTTTATTTATTTTGTTTAAACAATTACTAATTACATTTTAATCTGGTTTGGGCAAAAATTTTTCTGGTCTTGTGAGGAATGGGTCAGCAGGCTCTGAGTTTGACATCTCAATAAGGTGGATAAAGGGAAGTTGATTAAAATAGGTTACCTGGAGGAGGTGTTTAGAGCCTGATTTCTACAGAATAAGGTTTCCTTTTGCTCCTTCCTCTATCTCTAACAACAAAATAAGTTTAGTTATCTCAATGGACCCTTCTCCAAAGAATTACAAGAAGAATAATTTAGTCTGGGCTATTCTATACATGATATCCTCAATCACCTTTTGGTCCTTATATCAGTTTTTCCACTTATAAAGTGAATCAATGATATGAATCAGTCACCCACAATGTTTGTCCATTGCTAGGGAATGGGTAGCTTTTCTCAGGAAGGAGATGGGGAACGAAGTAGATCTATTAACTAGATCTCAACTCTAGAGGAGCTTGCTCATTGGAAGAACCTTGAAATTCATCCTGTTGTAAAGTGTACCACTCCAAGATTTAAGGAGTCTAAGGTTCCAAAGCTATGATTCCATAATTACTCTTTGTCTAGGGTCACATGTATTAGCACCCTGTTTGGATTTGGCCTTTAATCAGGCTGAGGAGAAATTCAAGATTTTGAAAAATCATGTGCATTATCTCCTTGGATCCACATGACAACTCTGTGAGGTAAGCATTATAGGTATTGTTATACACATTTTGGAAATAAGGAATTTGGGCATTCCAGAGTTTAAGTGACTTGCCAAGATCCCACATTGGCAAGATTAGAAACCAAACCTTTCCTGACATTAAGTTTGAAGCTCTTTGAATTATACTATTCTAGTTCTCAATGTGTGATACTGGTTGAAGTCTTGTATAGGCTCCAGATAGGCAAGATTCTCAGGAAGGCAGGCTAACAGATTAAATATACATAGGCTCCTTTCTTCCCTCCTTATCCACTAAGGAAAGACCCAGAAGGAAAGGGAGTCCCTGACTCCCCCTAGGAAATAGCCATTTGAGAAGGCAGAATTTGAGGATTCATATTCTTGATTTTCTCCAGATGATTCAATCTTTACTGCCCACTTCCTCTATCCCCACATCCAGATAAGCACTTTAGGACTGTGGCCCCTTAATCTAAAATCTAAAGTCTGAAGAGATGTCAGAAGTCATTATAATATTGGCTGTCATCTATATTAGGCTTTCAAGTTTGCATTGTTCCTTTTGTATATTATATCAGTTGATCCTCACCATAATACACTCTGATGTGGATGATATTATTACACAACTTTATAGATAGAGAAACTAAGACTGAATGTGTTAGCTGACTTGTCATTGGTCACACACTTAGTAAACTTTGGAGGAAAGAGTCTCACCTGCCTCCAAAATTATTGCAATTCTACTCTCTCACTGCTTACAAGTGTATGAGAGCATGATATGCTTGCTTACATGGATCTCTACAATGTAACCCCTTGCATGGGGTATGGACTTTCTCACTGATCTGGCTCACCCACCACTGTTAAGTCCATATTCTCAGGAATGATCTACCATCATTCACTTTATTTTTTTGTTTTTAAAATTTTATTTTATTGATGGAGAATATTTTTCCATGGTTCTATGATTCATGTTCTTTTCCTCCCTTCCTTCCACCCCTCTCTCATAGCCAACGTGCAATTCCACTGGGTTTTACATGTGTCATTGATCAAGACTTATTTCTATATTATTGATATTTGCACTAGGGTGATCATTTAGAGTCTATATCCCCAGTCATATCCCCATCAACCCAATCGTTCGCTTTAACTCAGACTTTTCAGAGTCATTGGTGTAACAACATAGTGGGTAGAGATACACTATCTGTACTCACCAGTATTAGGTCTTAAGCCTCCACTGGTATAATTCTGTTTCTACAAAATCAATTATTAGGAATGATGACTCTATTAGGTCTCAAACATAAGCATCTCTTTAATAATGAGGGGAAAACATTGTAATAATAACATTTCAGGTGCTCAATATCAGCAAATGTAGGGACATATCACATCCCACATATAACCCACGTCTCACTCTCCCAGTAATACTCTCAATATCTGTGAGGGAGAATGGACACATTTAGAGAACTGTGAGGAAAACTCATGTGATCAGGGTAGATCACAACTCTGAATTTAGTATAAAATATGCTTTAATATCACTGATATATTCAGAAATATATGTACCACACAGAGCTTCTGGAGAACTAATATTTTTTTTAGCCTTCAAATTTTTGATGGCCATACCTTTTTCTCTCCTAATATTAAACTCTTGAAGCATTGATAAGCATTTAACTCTTAAATTATCTGAGAGGGCAAAGTTAGGTGACTCAGTGGATTGAAAGCCAGAACTAGAGATGTGAGGTATCCTGGGTTCAAATCTGGCATCAAATACTTCCTAGCTATATGACCCTGAGTCAATCATCCTCATTACCTTACCACTCATCTACCTTTATTCTGAGATGGAAGGTAAGGGATTAAAAAAGAGAGAGAATGAGAATCGTATTAAAGAAACTATAGAGCAAGTAAGAAAATGATGTAGGTCATTACATCTGATCTCTTGTTTTTGTCAATTCAAGAGGTAGGAAAAGAATTCAAAGAAGGAATTGATGGGGGTGAGCAGTGATGGGAGGGATTGAGCAGTGATGGAGAAGGCCGTGGTACTTTAAGATTATAGGTTTTTACTTGTCAGCAAATTTTACAAATTAGAATGTAAAAAAAAATATATGCCATCCTGTGTTTTCTCTGTGCTTTCTCCCAGCTTATAAGAACTTGCCTAATATTCCAAGCCTGTAGAAGAGGGTACCAGAGATCTCTTGATGACTGACAGGTGATATTAAGTACAAAGTGGGAGGGAATATTACACGTGTAATGGGGAATCTTTGCAAGTAAGGGGAAAAATCTTCATTATTAGGAGACATTAAACCTTGTTCATGACCCCTTTCTTTTTGGTGCCCTATACTTCACCTTATGATGTGTAGATCCTTAAAACACCTCCACCTAAAAGAGTGCCCACATTCTCAGTGCCCATTTTATACGGTGGAATGTACCTGGAACACCCAGGGAAGAAATATTCTGTTGAAAGGTGGAGAGTTTCCAAGGATGGAAGGAGGCAATCCCCCAGACCCTCAGTAAATCTAGAAACTGGAATCCATGCAGAGACATTTTTTTTCCATTGCCTAGGATTTTTCCACTGCCCTGGCCAAGCCACTGCTTTGAACAGACTTAACTATTGCACTCAATAAAGCTATGCTTCCTGCCATGGATGTAGTCTGTGTCTTCATTCTTGTGACAGCCCCATCAGTCATCACTCTGCAACTGTACTGTAACAGAATCAAGGAATATGTGTCCCCTAAAGCAGAACTTGAATCCAGGAAAGATTGTAAGAAGAGAGAGAGAGAGAGAGAGAGAGAGAGAGAGAGAGAGAGAGAGAGAGAGAGAGAGAGAGAGAGAGAGAGAGAGAGAGGAGGGAGAGAGAGATTGGGAGAGAGAGATTGGGAGAGGGAGAGATTGGGAGAGGGAGAGGGAGAAGGAAGGTGTGTGTGTGTGCTTGTTATAGATGATGCCATAGATAAAGGCGAATAAGAGGCAGGAGAGATTTTGAAGCAGAGTAAAAATTTAGTTAGAGCAGGGAAGTTCTATGAAATTTACTTTGAAAGGCAAGTTGTAGTCAGAGAGTAGATGACCTTAAATTCTAGGATTAGGCATTTCTTTGTATTATCAATACAAAGTCTTAGTGAAAATTGATCAAGCATTTGTACTCTGAAATATTTCTAGCCTAATTGAGGGAGACAATGGTAAATGGTGATATCGCCAATAGAAAGAGGTGGGGAATGAGGCTGGGGAGCTTACTTCTTCAGAGGGAGTTCATATTCAGTTAATTTCTGAGGTCCCAATAGAATATCCAGGTAGATGTGTCCAGCTTGTAGCTAGCAATCAAGACAGGTCAAGACTACAAAGTAAGAAAAAAGTCATTCAGACAGTTAAAGTCCTGATAAGTGAAGTCATAAGGTGAAATCACATAACATCTTTCTCCTGTCACTGAGGTTCTAGTTGGTTTGAACTTATTCGTACATCACCTTTGTTCTTGTTTCAAATGAGGTATCTTTGTTTAAGGTCACTGTGAATTCCATTTTGTATAGGAATTTTAGTTGGCTTGGTCAGGCAGGCAGCTCTTTAGTATACTCCATCCCCGGCCACGGATCTGCTTTGTCCTTAAGCCATAGATGAGAGGGTTCAGAGTGGGTGGAATAACCAGATAGAAGTCAGCCAGTAGGACCTGTACAGGAAGGGGGACCAGGTCCTGTCCAAACCAGGCTACATAGATTGAAACCATCCCTGGTAGGTAATAGAGGGCCATAACTCCAACATGGGAGCCACATGTACTTAATGCCTTGAGCTGGGCATCCCTGCAGGAGAGACGGAATACAGCCTGAAGGATCCGGCTATAGGAGGTAGCAATGAAGATCACATCAATGCCAACAATGATTGAGGAGCCAATTAGGCTATAGAGGTTGCTTGGCATATGGTCAGCACATCCCAGCTTGGCCACAGCCATGTGTTCACAGTATGAATGAGGAACCATCAGAGAGCCACAAAAGGGCAAGTGACTCACCATCCAGCTCAAAGGTGTCATGAATGTGGTAGCCCTAAGGATAATTGCCACGCTTATCCCTAGCATTGTTTGTTGTGTAAGGATGGTCTGATAGTGCAGGGGTTTGCAGATGGCCACATACCGGTCAAAGGCCATAGCCAGTAAAAGCCCCGTCTCCACAGCTGTGGCTGCATGGACCACATACATCTGAGTGAAGCAAGCAGCAAAGCCAATAATGCCATCACCTGACCAGAAGATATTCAGCATCTTGGGGACCACAGAAGTTGCCATAACAATGTCCACTAGAGCCAGGATACACAGGAAGTAATACATGGGTTCATGTAAGGCAGAGTCAACCCAGATCACTGTTAGAATGAGGCTGTTCCCCACCAATGCCACAATGTACATCGTGCTTAGTGGAACCAACAACCAGAGGTGAGTCACTTCTAGACCTGGGATGCCCATGAGGAAAAATGTAATGGAAGGTGATGTATAGTTGGATGTCAATTCTAACATCTCTTGAGAACCTTTCCTGTGAAAACAGCAAAAAAAAAAATCACAAAGAAAGTCTTCCTGGTTCTTCTGGCCCCCCAAGTTGGCTGGGCTATATATATTTTAAACCCTTACCTTCCATCTTGGAATCAATACTGTGTATTGGTTCCAAGGCAGAAGAGTGGTAAGGGCTAGGCAATGGGGGTCAAGTGACTTGCTCAGGGTCACACAGCTGGGAAGTGTCTGAGGCCAAATTTGAACCTAGGACCTCCCGTCTCTAGGCCTGGCTCTCAATCCGCTGAGCCACCAGCTGCCCCTTGGGATATATATATATATATATACATATGTATATATATATATTTTAAACATAATTAATGAAGGAAGTATTGAAAGTACTGAGGGAAGTTCATAGAAGGGTCACCTCATTTTAAGGTCCTTCACTTCCTTCTTTAGACCCCTTGGAACATGACTTAATTATAGAAGATAAGAACACTAACACTGAATAATATTAGGGAGTCATGATAACCCTAATTATGGCTCAAATTTGCCTAGGACTTTCTTCACAACTTTATGTGGTAGATGGTACTAATATTAATCTTTCTGAGTGTTCCCTTTTCCATAAAAGGAAGGAGATTTACTTATGGTCACATGCAATTAATAAGTTGTAGAGCCAGTACAAAAACTCAAAGTTTCTGTCTCCAAATTCGGTGCTCCTCTCGCTCTACTGTGCTTTCTTCCTTTCCCCATAATCCAGATCCAGAGGTGGTACTTGTTTAGTATTTTAAGTGTCTGTCAATTCTCCTCTAATTTCCTTTTTTAAACCCTTCCCTTCCCTAGTAGTAACAACTGTAAGACAGAAGGGCATTGGCTAAGCAAAGGGGGTTGAATGACTTGCCCAGAACATAGCTAGGAAGTATCTGAGGCCAGATTTAAACCCAGGTCCACTGGACTCTAGGTCTGAATCTTTATCCATTGAGCCACCTAGTGGACTCTTCTTCACTAATTCTGATTGTATCATTTCTACTTCCTGATAGACAGACTTCAATGGGTGGTTGAAAAATATATTTCTTTCATGTCAATCTCTCAGTGGTGATTAAATGTTGTAGACCTAGCTGTCTTGCCACTGAACCCGTACTAACCTGGTAATCCTTGCCAGGGCTTGACACTTTAACATTTCTTTTATGCATTCAGAGCCATCTCTAGACCATGATGAGGTTCTGTTTTCTTTCTGTACAAACTTTGGATCACCATAAAAGAACTATAAAGGTTTGCTTCAATGGTCTCTTTAGGACTCATATTCTACCTTATGAGTCAAAGATAAGTGATGCTCACTTATAGGGTCATAGATTTAAAATGAATGAACTGAAAAGCATTTATTAATAATGTAATATGTGCCAAATAGGGATAGCTAGGTGGTATAGTGCATAGAGCACTGGGCCTATAGTTAAGAAGATCTGAGTTCAAATCTAGCTTCATATACTTACTAGGTATGTGACCCTTGTTAAGTCACTTAACCTTGTTTGTCTCTGCTCCTCCTCTTAAAAATAGGAACACAGTGGGGAAGGGAATGGTAAATCACTCCAGTATCTTCTCCAAGGGAAAAAAGACCCATGGACAAAGTCCATGGGGTCATGTAGAGTCAGAGACTACTGAATGGCACAATAAAAATAGCAACATGTTCCAAGTACCATGTTTCGTGCTGGGGATACAAATACAAAAGTGAAAAGAGAGTGTGAACTCTTTTAGGTCATGGATTAATAGTAGGAGACAATAGCTATAGCTATAAAGTAAAAAGGTGAATAGTTTGGATATTTTGTTACTGAGATGAGTATAGTTATCTGAATCACCTATATCTATCTAGGAGAATAGATTGACACATCGTTTCCAGCACCAATAATAACTCTTTGATTTATGGCACAAAACTGGGAAAGGATAGACAAAGAAAGGTATAACTGATAGCAAGGCAATTGGTCAGAAGATGGCTAAGATGTGGAGTAAAGCATGGCTGGAGCCATGTTTAACTGAAGTAACTGAAGCAACCACTCAGACCACTGGGGGTTGATGAAAAGTTAAGTCCTTTGGAACATGGTTCTTAAATTGTATGATAAGGAAGATGAGGCCATCTGGTCCATGCTGTGAATTCAAATAGAAATGGGGGTCACTAAATCATATATAAGTATCCCTGCATGTTACATACTAATGTTGAAATCACATATTAATGCTACCTTCTTTATTATATTTTAATTTATTTTTAGTATTTCCCAATAACATTTTAATCTGATTTGGTCCACACTTGAGAATATTCTGGACCACATGCAGTCTGAGGAGCATGTGTTTTGATACCTCGGATCTATTCCAAATTCCTTTTACAGACAAGAAAACAGGCTGAGATGTTTTGTGACTTGCTCATATTAATGCTACTAGCAAGTGTCATTGGCAAGATGTGAACCTGCATCTTCCTTACTTCAATGCCAGTTCTTGGTCCACTATACCATGTTGCCTCTTATTTTCTGGGCAAGTAGTATGGATCCAGGTCATGTGAATAACTCAGCCTCAGTCCAGAGAGAAAGGAATTGAAGGTTGATTTCTGCCTGTACTATGTACATATATTTAAGTACTTGTCTTCTCTGTTTCAAGCAATCCCTACTTTCATGGAGCTTACATTCTTTTCTTGTATGCATATCTTCAGGGACTGGAACTTAAATATTTACTAAGTAGGTAGGAAGCTTATCTAGATGACCTTCTGTAAAAAATAGACTCGAATACAGGACTACAATCCCCATGAGCCTTTGCTCCACTTCCCCAGAATGCCTTGTAATCTCACCTGGGCCGAGATCGAGAAGGTATTTAAGACTGATTCAAAGGCTTTTGAGAGTCTGGGGTCTTTTTGGACTTCCGTTTTGGAGCAGAGGCGTCTCTTCCATGATGTGAGGTTATTTTTTCTAGGCCTCTGGCCTAGGCACATGTTTCTTACTTGTATATTCTTAATCTTTAACCTTTAATAAACCTCTAAAAAATATAATACTCCTTGCAGAGAGAAACTAATTTCTACCTGCCTCAGTCTCCCCATCTCCCCTAAATTTTAATCTTTACACTTCTAAATGATTCTTGATGGAGAGCTCACTTCTTTTAAAGGTAGTCCTTTCATTTAAAACTATTTTGTGTAATTTAGGTGTATTATCTACATGAATTAAAGGGTTAAATCATGAAGAATGACACTGATGTCATGAGAAATGAGGGTATGTCACAAAAGATAGGAACAATTACTCTTAAACTTTTCTTCCCCTACTTGGAACCCAAACTGTTGAAGCTTCTACCATAAGCACCGAAGAAAATACCTGGGATAGTAGAAGATGAGAGGGTGTTGGTTGGAAGAGAGTGGTTCCTTAATGAGCAGGTTTGCTTTTGTGGATCTCAGAGGATCATAAAGGGTCCCAAAAGGTTCCAGTGATAGGGGCCAAGGTTCTCAAGAGAAGGGAAATTGCATCCCCAGGCCAAGGTTATTTTGTGAGGAGATAGAGAATTTTAACTTAACCTTTAGCAAAGTATAAGAAATGAGGTACTAACTGGTCTAGGGAAGAGGGATGGTATTGGCTTCTGCTGACCAGGCACTTCCTGGGCCACATATCCATCCATCCTTATATCCCAAACCCAGTTTCATGAGGAAGTGGGGTGGCTTTTCCTTTACTTCATCATAATTTCCCATTCTGTAACCACTTTTCTATGCCTTCTCCCTATGTCTATCTTATCCTTCTACAAAGCTCTCCAGAAATATAATAGCAGAGAGGGGAACAATTGCTCTTCTCCTCTACTCCTTCTCTAAGATATCAGAGTTTGGGAAAAAACCCTGACTTTCTTAACCTAGTTATCACCCCAGAAACATTCTACTTCCTCTAAGTCAGTTTATAATGCCAGGTTATTTCTAAATTTATCTGTTGGACAATCATAGTGGTTATTGTTCCTGAGGCTAACTAGGTAATCTGGGAAATGATGGTTTCTCAGAACATGATTCCTTGCCCATCTGCCATCTGTTGTTCCCTTCTAAAATGGTCCTGTCTAAATACAATCATTCTACTGTAGCCATAATATGATTTGGGAGAATAAGGAGAAAAGGGTAAATATATAGCATATACTTGGAAATAGTATTAGGAATCATTATTTGAAAGACAGAAGGAATAAATCAAAATGTTAAATTCTTAGTAAATAATTGGAAAGAGTAACAAAATCCAGGTGTTCAGAGTGCTGGCATGTTTTCCTTGATATCTTCCCCTGCTGTCTGGGACGATATGTTCCAGGGATTTCTGAGTTACCAGGTTGATTTCAGTTCTCTCTCCCTAATTATCCCCTTCTTTCACGAGAACAGCTTATTATTATGGACCTACAGAGCTCAGGAAATCAGGATCAGTGTAAAAATCACAGACAGAAAAGAGACCTTTGAAAAGAACCATCATCTAACACTCTTATGAAGAGTGAAGAAACTGACTTCCAGAGAGATGAAGGGTCACAACAAAGCCTTAGTCAAGAAGACCTAGATTCAACATTTGCTTATTCCAAATACTGACTTTATGACCCAGGGCAAGTCACTTTATTTTCTTTATAGTAGAGAGCTGCCTGAAGCACTAAGTTGAAAAAAATTAATCTTTAAATTAATAAGCATTCATTAAGTGCTTACTATGTGTCAGGTACTCTACTAGGGGCTTTACAAATATTATTTCATCTCATGAAAACCTGGGAGGTAGGCACTGTTATTATCCTTGCTTCATAGAAAAGGAAACTGAGGCAGGCAGACATTAAATGACTTGTTCATGGTTACAGTGTTAGTAAGTATCTGAGGCAGAATTTGAACTCAAGTTTACCTGCCTTCAAGTCCATGGCTCTAACCATTGTGATACCTAGTTGCCCAAGTATGCATCTGATTTGTACCAATAGAAAAAGTTCCTTACTTGGAGCTCCCTACACTAATAAAATTATAGATCCCATAAAAAGTATGTCTGTATCTGTAATATATTTATAATATGCAATTCCACATAAATAAATAATATATAAATAAGAATATATCATACTATAACATATAATTATATAGAACATGTGTAATGTTTTATATATATATGTAATTCTAGAGTCCACAGATTTTTTTTCTCATAGCAGCCCATTATTTCATAGAGGGAGGAACTTAGAATACATTTTCTTTTATAAATTTAAATTTAAAAATAGCTAGTAAATGGTAGAGTCAGAGCCCAAACTCTTCCCCAGATCCTTAGCATTCTAAGTCCTACTTTCTGTTTCCTGGTCACTCTTTAGCACTGATACTATCTGCAGGTTTGATCTTTATTTTGATCATCTTTCTCTAATGCAGGGAAGTGAATGCAGGAGCCTGCTCTGTCAGTGATTTGACCGAGTATTGTGTTCACTTCTAGACACCATGTTTAAAGAAGGATCTAAGTCGGATCACATCTAGAGGAGGGACACAAAGTTAAAAAAACCCAACCATCTGCCCAAGTAAAAAATGAGGGAGGAATAGTAAGTAGTTAATATGGAGAAGACCTGGGGATTTGGGTGGACTGTAAAATCAATGTTATTCAATAGTTTGACATAGGTGTAACATCCAGAATGCAATCACTTACAAACTTTTCTATTTTGAAAGGGACTCTATAATTTATAGATGAATTAATGGTCTATTTTAGGGGATGAAGTTTTCCATACCAAGAGTTCCCTACCCACCTCCCACCCTCCAAAAAACTATGGATCTAGATCATGTTTACCTTAATATATTAAGTACCTATTATTACATAGTAGCCACTAAAATAAGGTGCTAGATATCTCCAAGAAAGGACAAAAAAAAGAAGTAAAAACAAAACAAAAACAAAAGGATCCTCTAAGAGCTTATATTTTAATGGGAGATACATATACAGAGAAGTAACTGAGTGAGAGGATATACCACTAACAACTCTGGGAATTAGAATGGTCCTTGGATAGTATATGACACTTGAACTTGACCAATGGCAATCATAGTTATGTTGTACTATACCTTAATACTTGGAACATGTTGCCTAATGTTATCAGTCATTCATAAAAGGTGACTAGAACTAGACTTGTAGAGAGAAGGCAACCAGTATAGTGAGGGGACTTGATAGGGTGGAGCAAAAAACCATGATATATGAGGATTAAGGAACTGGGGAGATTTAGCCTGGAGAAAAAAAATACTTTCTCTATATTAGTCCTATTATCTGAAAGAGGAAATAAACTTCAGTTTAGCACTGAAGAACAGACCTTGGAAGAATGAGAGGATGAAGCTGTCCAAATTACTTCCTATGACTTCTAAACAATTAGAACTAGCATAAAAGCCAATGGAATGCTTGAGGATTTAGCCTATTCTCTATCACCAAGTTTTCTAGAAGCCAGATGGCTCCTTTGTAGGGATCTTCCAAAGGAGATCCCCTCACGGATTGGAGTTCTTTCTTAAATCCCTTACGAATCTGAGCTTCTATAGTTCTAGACTTGGGAAGTGAGTGCATAGGAAGGAGTCCGAGGTAAAAAATCCTGTGACTTAAGGAACTGAGGAGTAGGGGTATTAAGGTGGGAGGGCACAAGGATGAGTCTGATTATGAGGCCACAATCTGGGAGTTACCTAACCAGTAAAAGAAAGGTTCAATTCTGGGTATTAATGAGATGGAAACAAAGCAAATACAGTCTAATGCTAATTTAAATGAGTTCTCAATCCACTTTTCATGTACCCAGAGGGCAAGGCTCAGTGCTTAGAAGTTACCATGATGTAGACCAGCCAAGGAAGACCTTTCTAATATTTCTGTTTTCTCACAATGGAATGAGTTCCCTTAGTGGGCACTGAGACCCAGGCAGTATTTGAATAGACTAGAGAAGGATCTCTATTGGGAAGGAAGGGAAGAGGTGTGGAAAGGAGAAACTTGTACTCAAATGATTGCTATGGTCTCTTCTAGTTCAGATGGGTTTATGGAATCACAGAAAGTTCCAGATGAGGTCATATACTCCCTGAATTGTTCCTGGTATCAGAATCGAAGGTCAGAAAACCATCATGATTGGCACAGCATTTCAGCCAACTTAAGATCCTAGTGCTCAGAACTGGAAGAGACCTTACAGATCATCTAACCCAACTGGTTAATTTTCTATGTGAAGAAAATGAGAGTGTGAAGCTTTCTTGCTGCCCATTTCTTCCCTGCAATACATCTAAACATTAGTGCATTAGCGGGAAGTCCATTTTATAAATTTTTTTCCCCTATGAAGCCAATCAGGATCTTCTGTTAGGTTTAGCTCAGATACCAACCTGCTTAGGATAACTTTGGATTTGTCTTCCTCTAAAGAATCTCTTCCAGATGTTTCAGATTGAGGGCTGAAGGATTTTTATCAAGGATAGGCTGTTCAAGTCACCGAAGAGAAAATGAGTGAGGAAATGTGGTGCTGAAGTAGTAAAAGGGAAGCCAGTATCAATAGGCAGGCTCTGTAAAAGAAAAGACTCCTCTTTGGGGCCCATCTGTCCCTGTCTGTCTATCCAGGCCTCTAGATATCTTCATAGCCAATCATTGTCAATACCTGGAGGACTTGCTGTTTCCAAGCATTGGCCCAAGGGGAGAGAACAGGAAGATGAACTCCTCAGTCTGTAGAAACCAACAACAAAAAGGACCCAAAGCATTGAGGCAAAGGAGTCCTTTGGGGCTTTGGGTTTGTGCAGTGATGGGGCAGGATAATGAAAGGTATACTGAGCAGACACTTTCACCTAAAGGACCATTAGGGAAATG
Organism: Monodelphis domestica; assembly: GCF_027887165.1. NCBI lineage: Eukaryota > Metazoa > Chordata > Mammalia > Didelphimorphia > Didelphidae > Monodelphis > Monodelphis domestica. Next base: position 351,033,847 of record NC_077230.1, read on the forward strand.
ACAAAAATCAGATGGCTTGTGTAAATAAAGTCATGGGTCTGGGAAAGGAAAGGAATATGGCTGGAGCTAACTTTACCTGGGGATCTGTCACTCATTCTCTAAACGCCATTGGGATGGTGTAAAGGCTCTAAAGCCTCTTTTAGTGCTTAATTTTCTAGTCCAACCTCTTCATTTTACAGATGAGAAAAATGAGGTTTAGGGAGGTTTGTGGTTTGTTTAAGGACATAAAACTAGCAAGTAGCAAACTTAGGATTTGAACTTTGGTCCTCTGTCCACAAATCACTGTTCTGTTTCTATATCATGCTTCCTGGACTAATGAGGCTTCTGGGAAATTGGCTTCTAATATATCTTTTCTCTTGCTTCCTTTCCTTACACTTCAAAGTGTGCTTCAAGAGCTTTATAAACTGGGAAATGCTTTAAGTATATTACCTTTGGGAAGGGAAGGAAATTGGGCAGGTGGTAGTTTCCTCATCTTTAATGTAGGGATAGTGAGCCCCAGGTAAGTGAAAACTTGCCTAACCTCTCACATCCTAGAGCCCTAGTCCTTTCAGGGCTGCTTTAGCATTATATCTCTATAAACTTTGGAGTGTTTTCTCAATGTCATTATTCTATTAAACATAATTTATTTTTCTATTAAATAAAAATTCAGACAAATAACCTTGAATTGATTGGATTCTTAACCTGGTGGGATGTGGAGTCAGTCCAAGAGCTAGAAAGCACGAGAACATAGTCAATGTACTATATATCAAGTATAGTGAAATAAAAATCAGAAAACTGTCCCTCAAGTAAGGGTTCTGATGTTCAGTAAAGCTTCTCATTCTCAGAGAATTACTAGATCATCCTGCTAAGTACTGGAGATCCAAAGAAAGGCAAAAAGCAGTACCTTTCCTCAAGGAGTTATAAGTCTAATGGAGGAGACATTATGCAAACAATTATGTACATAATAACTTTTTTATACAGGATAAAAAGGAGATAATCTCAGAGAGCAGGCCCTGCCTTTTGAAGGAGACTGGGAAAGAACTATAATTCAGGTGGAAATTTAACTCTACTCTCATTTAAATTTCTGTGTATTTCAGCTAACCTCTGGCTTACTCCATTCATATATACTTTGAGTATTACATACAATGTACATATGCATGCACATGGTACTCTGATATTTGTACATAAATACACCTACATGGACAGATGGACACTCTCCTATATGTATTCCCATATGTGTACACAAAACACATCTCCATCTATGCACATGTATTGTAATATTTATTGGGAAAGGAAACTGGGATTGGAAAAATGGGGATAACTTGAGGCTTATATGGGGGTATGGAGGAGTATATACATACAAAATGTATAAAATATTAAATTTATAGTTAAAATAAAACAATATGTATAATGGACATTACACTCATCATTTAGCACATGTCACTAGGCACTGGAAAAGGAAACATTTGATGTTATAACAAGCTAACAATTTTTGTTTAGTTAGGTGGTAAAAATGAATAAAAATAAATTTCTATTTCAGCAAGAAAGTTTATAACATTACTATCATTTAGTCACTAACTTGTGGAGGGGAAAACATCTTTGCCATATTATTATTTTACACTAAAATATAGAAATAAAATTGATATGGAAACAGATATAAAACTGTTTGGGAATGGTTGAACAAATCTGTGGTGTATGATCGTGAGGAAATAATATGTGCTATAAGGAATGATAAACTGCTTGATCTCAATAAAAACTGGGAAGATCTCCATGAACTGATGCAGAGTAAAATGAGCAGAACCAAGAACACTATACACAGTAACTGAAACACTGTGGTACGTTCAAGTGTAATAGACTTTGATACTAATAACAATGCAATGATTCAGGATAATCCCAAGTGACTTATGTGAAAGAATGCTATCTGCATCTAGAGAAAGAACTGTAGAAAGGGAGTAGAAATGCAGAAGGAAAATATGATTTATCACTTGTGTATATGAATTTAGGATTTTGGTTTTAGAAGATTGCTCTATTCAAAAATGAATAATATGGAAATAGCTATTGAGTGATAATACATGTATAACCCAGTGAAATTGTTTGTCAGCTCTGGGAGGGTGGAGGTAACAGGGAAGGAGAGAACATGAGTCATGTAACTATGGCAAAATACTTTATTTATATATTTATTATAAACTCTCACAGATAATGAGAAGCATATGAGATCAGTTCTTGGTAGATTACATTTAATTCTTACAAAATGTCCCATGTGACATATTTTTAATTTATGATTACAGTTTTATAATTTTAAAATTTTGCAAGTTTTGACATAGTGAACCTATAAGAAATACAACTATGAAAAATTGCAAAATTTCTCTAGAAATTGCTGAAAATATCCCTTTCTGCATTCAATTCTTTATAACAAAACATAAATTCTGGTATACACTTTTCTTAACATAACAACAATGTAAAATTCATAAAATGCAGTACACAAAATAAAACTGGTAACATACAAAACATTTTTTTCATTAGTAATTCCCTAGAATTCTGTGACTGTGCTATCATCTCAACAAGAAAAAAACAACAACTAACCTCATAGATTTCAGATGATTTTCACTAATAACATGTGAAATCTATAGCACCATAAACACTCTACAGAAAATAAAATTCTTAGAAATAAAATATTTTTTAACCTGAATCTTACCTTCCACTATGTCAGATGGTAGTGTGAAGGCATTGTACTGTATACTATACTGCTATATACCCTCTCTACTTTGACTGCCTTCTGAAACCCAGGGTGAAGTTTGTGGAACTTTAGCTACTGCTGTCAGAATATTCCAGGACTGGTAAGATTTTGACATCACCTCTGACACTGTCCTTTTTGGTTAGTGGATGGCATTAGAGAATGTGAAGGATGCACTAGCCTGAAATAATCTGTCTATCTGCATCATGAGCCATTTGAGACCCCTACTAGTTTACAAATGGGAAAAATCAAGAGTTCTATTTTGAACTATTAGCCATGTTCATGAGCTATCTAGCAATCTCCAGTGATGCTGGGTCCATCCTCCAACAATACATCATTCTTTTCTGCCACTTTATTCCTCATGGGTATCCCAGGGGGCTTGGAGGAAGCTCACTGCTGGCTGGGAGGTCCACTCCATGAATGTGCTAGCTGTTGTGGGGAATAGTTTCCTCATAACTGTAACTTGGGCAGACCTTGGGCTACCTCAGCCCATGTACTTTTTCCTATGTGTTTTGGCTACTGTGGACATTATCATGGTAACCTCTTTTGCCCCCAAAATGCTGAACATCTGATGGTCTGGTAATGGCAATGTTAGCTTCACTGCTTGCTTTGCCCAAATGTATATCATCCATACAGCCATAGGCATAGAGACAGGGCTTCTGCTAGCCATGGCACTTGATTGGTATGTAACTATCTACAAACCCTCCATTACAATACTATCCTCATACTATGAACAATTATTGCCATTAAAATGTTCACAGTACTGAGATCTACCATTGCTTTAATTCCCCTAAGCTGGATGATGAGTCATCTTCCATATTGTGACTACCTTGTGGCCCCCCATTCCTACTATGAAGATGTAGTTGCATTTCTTAAAAGGATGGTGTTCTTTAGACATAGTAGCTGAAAAGGCAAAGGCTCCTGAAAGGTGTTTTCAGTGAAGTTTAGTTTTCAGATCACATATAAACTTGGGGAGAGAAGGAAGAAATCTTAGCTTCAATGACCTTGTAATAGTTAAAAAGGGCATGTGATTGCCAAATTGAAATAATTACAATTACAATTAAATTATGAGTCTGTTAGCAGTTTTAGTAGCTTTATTACAGCAAAGTAGAGATAGTAAAGAGAGAGAAATATAGGAAGGAAGTAAAGGGTTACCTAGTCTACCTCCATAAGTGCCAATCCAATGAAATACAGCTTGTTCCCTCCCTCCTCGCCCCATCCAGGCTCCAGATAGAAGAGTGGGAGAGTCTCAGCCTTGAAAGCAAGAGTATCCAGAGTAAGGTTCCTCAGCAAGAGTCACCAACCCAAGAATCTGAATGTCCATTCCATCAGAATGTGAACGAGAATCCTAATGTCCTTTTGGCAAGTGCCACCAGCACCAGAATCAGAGAGAGAATCTCCCTTCAGAATCTAAATGGGAATCTGAATAGCCTTTCAGCAAGAGTCACCAATGCCAGAGTGTGAATCCCAGAAAGTGAGTGCAAATCAAAATGTCCAATTTCATGCTGGGTCTCAACTTATAAACACTTTTCTCCACCCACTAGTTTTTCCACATCACATCTCAGGAACCAATCATAGTTCCTTAATTTGTCTGGCACTGCCCAAGGGGGCAGTATATGTGGGATTAATTTCCTGTCTTATTGGTTTCAACTTCCTTTCTCTGAGGGTGTGTCTGTACTTGCAATCAATGCTAAAGGATCTTCTGACTGATTACATTAAAGGTTTCTGACTAATTATATTGAAGGTTACTGATTGATTAAATTAAGAGGAAGTCCCTGATTGATTTACATTTTTTAAAAAAAGTGGGATAAAATTCCTTTCTCACAATCTCAAGCAATAATTCTATTATTATAGTTTTAGGGCTTTAGCAGATTTTTTTCTTAGCTTTGATTCATTTTATTGCATTGTAACCAATTCTATTACTAATTTTTCTTGCTCTCTTCATAGGTACTCCTATTTATTTTCTTGTAAACATGTTGTATGACCTTATCTTTCCCCCATAGAATATAAGAATCTTGGTGGCAGGAACTTTCATTTTTGCCTTTTCATTTCCAATATCTTGTATATTGTAGCTACTTTAAAGATACTTGTTGAACTGAATTGATTGATAATGAAGATGGGGGCATGATCCCATGGCAAGCTTCAGTATAACTCTCACATTTTGTCTTCCTCTTTTTATTATGAGGGAGAATGGGAGGCAGAAGGATAGACTGAGATTATCTTCTCTTTTTCTTCTACATTCAAAACAAAAGAGAGCTGGAAATGACACCACAAAGGGAAAACAAGATATCAATGATGGCTAAAATACATATTTTCTATTTCTGAACTATAATCCATCATTCCACTAGTGAAGCATAACCTTAGAGGGGTGAATCATGTCCTCTACTGACAAAATTATGAGCAGCAAAGTGAAATATCACAAATTGCTGCCTGTGATAGGACTATGGGTGGAAAACAGTGAGAATAGGGGCTACTCCCCCACCTTCTGAATTCCTCAATTGACTTGATAGCCCCTTGGAAGGTCATAGAATGGGAACACAGATATGGGATGCTTAGAATGTGACTGGGAATATATTGAGAATGGTTGATGAGTGCAATATATGAGATGGTTATAGGAATTAACTAAAACTTTTGTAAATATTAAAATTTAGGGGAGACTGAGGCAGGTAGAAATTAGTTTCTCTCTGCAAGGAGTATTATATTTTTATGAGGTTTATTAAAGGTTAAGGATTAAATAAAATATAGAATAAGAAAGCACATGCCTACGCCAGAGAGGCCTAGACAGGATAGCCTCACATCATGGAAGAGATGCGTCTGCTCCAAAAGGGAAGTCCAAAAGAGCCCAGCCTATTCACAACCAGGTTTAAATACCCCATCTCGCTCTCAGCCTAGGTGAGAATTCAGTGATATTACAAAGCATTCTGGGGAAGTGGAGCAAGGAATTATGGGGATTGAAGTCCTGGATTTGAGTCTATTTTTTCCACTATGTATTTCAGCTGTCTGGAAACTTCTGAATTTGTGGCTTACCTAAAGGCTTCCCTGAATATTGGAAGTGTAAATAAGTCAACAAGCATTTATTAAGTAACTACTATATGCTAGGCACTATGATAATTTTTGGGTATTAAAAGAAAGAGAAACAACTAGACACCTCCCCTATTTACCCATATGTAGTTTATAATCTAATAAGGGAGACAACAAGCAAACACAAATAAGATATGTACAGGATAAACTGGAGATAATCACAGAGAGAAGGCACTAATATCAAGGCAAATTGGGAAAGTCATCTTTTGAAAGTTGGGATTTTACTAAGACTTGAAATCCACGCAATTCCTAGCTTTAATGTATTTTATTTCATTCCTTTTATTTCTTTGGTCATAAGTAAAGACTGTATTACAATAAATATTTGTTTTTAGACTCTGTTTTTCTATTATTAAGTATTACTGAAAAAGTGAATGTATGAAATGGGACTATTGATGGAATGGAAGGATTGAACTAAGATCTAATTGCATAAAATCATTGATTATACTCCACTCCCCACTCCTAGATTAACAAGAGAAGAAACTGCCTTACAGAAAAGGGTGCAGCTGAGTGATAGAGTGCTTTGAGAATCATGAAGAGATTAGCATACTCCTAAGAAGCCCCTGTTTTTGAGAGATGTGTATAACTGACTAAACAAAGGTAGGATTACAAGTGCCTGGAGTCTGTAATATTAAAATTAATATTCAATAAGATTTATTAATAATCACTAGAAGTAGAGAAAAAAGTATAGCCTGAATAAAGACAAGATTACCATATGGCAAAAGTGGGAGAAGGGAGAGAGGAGGGCGGAGCTACACAAAACTTATCTCCCAAATGTAAGGATGTAACATGAGGACAAAAGTGGGATGCTGGGAAATGAAATGCTGGGGTACAAAATTCTAATTGCACAATCCCCCTGTGATTCCAATGAAAAAGAATCATGTAAAAATCTTTTAGATTTACATGCCTAGTTTCCCCATGGAATCAGTATACATAACCAACTTATAACTCTAAAGATTTTTAACTAAAGGTACATACAATATTTCAGTCTAAGGAAATTACAATAAGTTGGGAATAAGAGGGAAATAAAAGAGAAAAAAAGAACAAAACCGATGATTGCTAGCTTGACAAAAAAAGTTCCCTTTGGATCTTTTGCTGCAGTGTGTGGTCTCTGCAGGAATCTTCATGGCACCTTCTCCAAATAGTTCACTTTCTGGATTCAGGGAGGTATCATGTTTCTTATCCTAAAATTATTCTTAAAAGAATTTAAACATTGCCTTATAGAATAATAATATAACCCCCCCCCCTTAAAAAGGGTGGTCACAAACACATGGATAACCCAGGGATACATGGCTGAGTTATGAGGTATATGAATCAATTATGAAAGTAAAATCAAAAACAGAAAAAACCCAAATAACAGAGAAAAAATAACTTCTGATTGAACTATAAAATATCAAAGTTTCTTTTTCTTTTTTTTAAAAATAATATTTTATTTGATCATTTCCAAGCATTATTCATTAAAGACAAAGATCATTTTCTTTTCCTCTCCCCCACCCCACATAGCTGACGCGTGATTCCACTGTGTATCACATGTGTTCTTGATTCGAACCCATTGTCATGTTGTTAGTATTTGCATTAGAGTGTTCCTTTAGAGTCTCTCCTCTGTCATGTCCCCTCAACCGCTGTAGTTGGGCAGTTGCTTTTCCTCGGTGTTTCTACTCCCACAGTTTGTCCTCTGCTTATGAATAATGTTTTTCCTCCTAGATCCCTGCAGCTTGTTCAGGGACATTATACCGCTACTAATGGAGAAGTCCATTATGTTTGATTATACCACAGTGTATTAGTCTCTGTGTACAATGTTCTCCTGGTTCTGCTCCTCTCTCTCTGCATCACTTCCTGGAGGTTGTTCCAGTTCCCATGGAATTCCTCCACTTTATTATTCCTTTTAGCACAATAGTATTCCATCACCAACATATGCCACAATTTGCTCAGCCATTCCCCAATTGAAGGGCATCCCCTCATTTTCCAATTTTTGGCTACCACAAAGAGCGCAGCTATGAATATTTTTGTACAAGTCTTTTTGTCCATTATCTCTTTGGGGTACAAACCCAGCAGTGCTATGGCTGAATCAAAGGGTAGACATTCTTTTATCATCCTTTGGGCATAGTTCCAAATTGCCCTCCAGAATGGTTGGATCAGTTCACAACTCCACAAGCAATGAATTAATGTCCCTACTTTGCCACATCCCCTCCAGCATTCATTACTTTCCTTTGCTATAATGTTAGCCAATCTGTTAGGTGTGAGGTGATACCTCAGAATTGTATTGATTTGAATCTCTCTGATTATAAGAGATTTAGAACACTTCTTCATGTGCTTATTAATAGTTTTGATTTCTTTATCTGAAAACTGCCTATCCATGTCCCTTGCCCATTTATCAATTAGAGAATGGCTTGGATTTTTGTACAATAGATTTAGCTCTTTATAAATTTGAGTAATTAAACCTTTGTCAGAGGTTTTTATGAAGATTTTTTCCCAATTTGTTGTTTCCCTTCTGATTTTAGTTACATTGGTTTTGTTTGTACAAAAGTTTTTTAATTTGATGTAGTTGAAATTATTTATTTTACATTTTGTGACTCTTTCTATGTCTTGCTTGGTTTTAAAGCCTTTCCCCTCCCAAAGGTCTGACATGTATACTATTCTGTGTTTACCCAATTTACTTATGGTTTCCTTCTTTATGTTTAAGTCATTCACCCATTTTGAATTTATCTTGGTGTAGGGTGTGAGGTGTTGATCAATTCCTAATCTCTCCCACACTGTCTTCCAATTTTCCCAGCAGTTTTTATCAAATAGTGGATTTTTGTCCCAAAAGCTGGGATCTTTGGATTTATCGTATACTGTCTTGCTGAGGTCTCTTGCCCCCAGTCTATTCCACTGATCCTCCTTTCTGTCTCTTATCCAGTACCAAATTGTTTTGATGACTGCTGCTTTGTAATATAGTTTAAGGTCTGGGACTGCAAGGCCCCCATTATTTGTGTTTTTTTTTTCATTATTTCCCCTGGATATCCTTGATCTTTAGTTATTCCAAATGAACTTTGTTATAGTTTTTTCTAAATCAGTAAAGAAATATTTTGGGAGTTCCATGGGTATGGCACTAAATAGATAAATAAGTTTGGGTAGGATGGTCATTTTTATTATATTGGCTTGTCCTATCCATGAGCAGTTAATGTTTTTCCAATTGCTCAAGTCTAGTTTTAGTTGTGTGGAGAGTGTTTTGTAGTTGTGTTCATATAGTTCCGGTGTTTGTCTCGGGAGATAGATTCCTAAGTATTTTATTTTATCTAGGGTGATTTTGAATGGGATTTCTCTTTCTAGTTTTTGCTGCTGAGCTGTGTTGGAGATATATAGGAATGATGATGACTTATGTGGGTTTATTTTGTATCCTGCAACTTTGCTAAAGTTGTTGATTATTTTAATTAGCTTTTTGGTTGAATCTCTAGGATTCTTTATGTAGACAATCATGTCATCTGCAAAGAGTGATAACTTGGTCTCCTCCTTGCCTATTTTGATGCCTTCAATTTCTTTTTCTTCTCTAATTGCTACTGCTAGTGTTTCTAGTACAATGTCAAAGAGTAGAGGTGATAATGGGCATCCTTGTTTCACTCCTGATCTTATTGGGAATGCGTCTAGTTTATCCCCATTACAGATGATATTAGCTGATGGTTTTAGATATATACTGTTTATTATTTTTAGGAACGACCCTTCTATTCCTATGCTTTCTAGTGTTTTTAATAGGAATGGGTGTTGTATTTTATCAAAGGCTTTTTCTGTGTCTATTGAGATAATCATGTGATTCTTGTCAATTTGCTTGTTGATGTGGTCAATTATGTGGATGGTTTTCCTAATATTGAACCAGCGCTGCATCCCTGGTATAAATCCTACTTGATCATGGTGGATGACTCTTCTGATCACTTGCTGGAGTCTTTTTGCTAGTATCCTATTTAAGATTTTTGCATCTATATTCGTTAGTGAGATTGGTCTATAGTTTTCTTTCTCTGTTTTTGACCTGCCTGGTTTTGGAATCAGTACCATGTTTGTGTCATAAAAGGAGTTTGGTAGAACTCCTCTTTGCTTATTATGTCAAATAGTTTGTATAGTATTGGGATTAACTGTTCTCTGAATGTTTGATAGAATTCACTGGTGAATCCATCGGGCCCTGGCGATTTTTTCTTAGGCAGTTCTTTGATGGCCTGTTGGATTTCATTTTCTGATATGGGATTATTTAAGAATTCTATTTCTTCTTCTGTTAGTCTAGGCAGTTTGTATTTTTGTATATATTCATCCATATCACCTAAATTGGTGTATTTATTGTCATATAATTGGGCAAAGTAATTTTTAATGATTGCCTTAATTTCCTCTTCATTGGAGGTGATGTACCCCTTTTCGTCTTTGATGCTGTTAATTTGCTTTTCTTCTTTCCTTTTTTTAATTAGATTGACCAGTACTTTGTCTATTTTGTTTGCTTTTTCAAAGTACTAGCTTCTTGTCTTATTTATTAAATCAATAGTTCCATCACTTTCGATTTTATTAATTTCTCCCTTAATTTTTAGGATTTCTAGTTTGGTTTTCTGCTGGGGTTTTTTAATTTGATCGCTTTTGAGTTTTTTTATTTGCATTTCCAATTGATTGATCTCTGCTCTCCCTAGTTTGTTAATATATGCACTCAGGGATATGAATTTACCTCTGATTACCACTTTGGCTGCATCCCAAAAGGTTTGAAAGGATGTCTTGCCATTGTCATTTTCCTCGGTGAAATTATTAATTGTTTCTATGATTTCTTCTCTAACTAAATGATTTTGGAGTATCATATTGTTTAATTTCCAATTAGTTTTTGATTTGGTTTTCCATGTACCATTACTGATCATTATTTTTATTGCCTTGTGATCTGAAAAGGCTGCATTTATTAATTCTGCTTTTCTGCATTTGTGTGCCATGTTTCTGTGACCTAATGTATGGTCAATCTTTGTGAATGTGCCATGTGGTGTTGAGAAGAAGGTGTATTCCTTTTTATCCCTATTTGTTTTTCTCCATATGTCTTTTAATTCTAATTTTCCTAAGATTTCATTCACTTCTTTTACCTCTTTCTTATTTATTTTTTGATTTGATTTATCTAAATTTGATAATGGTTGGTTTAAGTCTCCCACTAATATGGTTTTACTGTCTATTTCTTCCTTCAATTCTCCTAGTTTCTCCATTAAAAATTTGGGTGCTATATTATTTGGTGCATACATGTTGATTAGTGATATTTCCTCATTATCTAAAGTCGCTTTTAACAAAATATAATTACCTTCCCTATCCCTTTTGATCAGGTCTATTTTTGTTTGGCTTTATCAGATATCATGATTGCAACTCCTGCCTTCTTTCTGTCAGTTGAGGCCCAGAAGGTCTTACTCCATCCTTTAATTCTGACCTTGTGGGTGTCTACCCACCTCATGTGTGTTTCTTGAAGACAACATATGGTAGGGTTTTGGATTCTAATCCATTCTGCTATTCGTCTACGTTTTATGGGTGAGATCATCCCATTCACGTTCAAAGTTATGACTGTCACTGGTGGACTCCCTGGCATTTTGATATCCTTCCCTAATTCTAACCTTTCTTCTTCAGCTCTACCTTTTAGTCCAGTGATTTACTTTAAATGAGTCCCCCTTGTCATGTTTCCCTTTCTAGTCCCTCCCTTTTTGTTCCCTCCCCCTCCCCCCTCTTCTTCCCTCCCTTTTTTGTGTTCCCTCCCCCCCTTGGTTTTTTCTTCTCCCTTCCCTTGTTGGGTAAGATAGAATTCAAGATCCCAATGGATCTGGATGTTCTTCCCTCTCAGAGTTGATTTCCCTGAGAGTAAGGTTTAAGTAAAAACTCTCTTCCTCTCCTTCTTATAGGAGTTTTCTTCCCCTCCCCTTCCCGTGTGAATCTTTGTGTGAGAAAGATTATTCTATTTGGTCTTTCTTTTCCCCCTATTTACAAATTACATTTCCCCCACATGTTAGTATACATAGATTGATATAAATGTAGTCCTTATAGAAGAGAGTTTGGGTAAAAGAAAAAGATAACATTTTTTTTCCTTTTCCCTTTCCTTCATATTTACCTTTTCAGGTATTCCATGCTCTTTGTTTTTCGATATCGAACTTTCCACAGAGCTCTGGTCTTTTCTTTGCAAAAACTTGGAAATCTTCTATTTTGTTGAATGCCCATACTTTCCCTTGGAAGTATATAGTCAGTTTTGCTGGATAGCTGATTCTTGGTTGAAGACCCAGCTCTCTTGCCTTTCTGAAAATCATGTTCCATGCCTTACGATCATTCAGAGTGGAACTTGCAAGGTCTTGTGTGACCCTGATTGGCATTCCTTTATATCTAAATTGTCTTTTTCTGGCTTCTTGTAGGATTTTTTCTTTTGTTTGAAAGCTTTGGAATTTGGCAATTACATTCCTAGGAGTTGTCTTTTGGGGATTTAGTGTAGAGGGTGTTCTGTGAGCTCTGTCTGTGGCTGTATTGCCCCCTTGTTCTAGAATCTCTGGGCAATTTTCTTTGATTATATCTTGTATTACGATGTCGAGTTTGCTGTTTATTTCTGGCTTTTCTGGAAGTCCAATTATTCTTAAATTATCTCTTCTTCCTCTGTTTTCCAAGTCTGTCACCTTGTCAGTGAGATATTTTATGTTCTCTTCTAATTTCTTGATCTTTTGGCTTTGTTTTATTGATTCTTGCTCTTTTACCTGCTCGTTGTCTTCGAGTTGCCTAATTCTGACCTTTAAGGCCTGGTTTTCCTTTTCGGTTTAGTCAAACTGGTTTTGTAGATGCGTGAATTTCTTTTGCATTATTTCCGACTTTTCCTGCCAGAAGGCTTCCATCTTTTTGATCCTTTCCGATTCAAATTCTTCATGTGTTTGTGGAGAGTTTCCATTTCCTTTGGAAGGTTTCAGAGCATTTGCTTGTGTTTCCTCTTCTATGTCCTCTGTATTTTGTATTTTTGCTCTATAAAATGTGTCCAAAGTCGCCCCCATCTTCTTGTTTTTTCTTGGAATCTTGGAGCTTTTGTGCTTCTGTGGAGTTTGCCATCTCTATCTGAGTGGGGGGGACTAGCTTTTCTTATCTCTGTCTGGTGTTCAGAGGTTTTAGCCCTAGGCAGATTGTCCGTTCTATACAGTTGTTGTTCTGCCTTCCTGGGGAGGCCAGGAATTGTTGGTGTTTCCCTGTTACTGCCCTCCTCAGTTCCCTCCCAATGCTTCTCTGTTGCCTTATTTCCATGCTCTGAGCCTGGCTCGGCCCTTTCCTCGGGGTGTTTGTTTCTGTGCCTTACCTGGCCAGGAGAGCCAGCACTCTGAGGGGGGAGGAGCCGCGGCTTCCTGGAGCTCCAAGGGCTCCTGATAAGATTAACTTTCTCTGGGTTGAACTGAGTATGCTTTGAGGCAGGGACCTTGAGACTCGGATGGAAGGATCCAGCCAGGGGGCTGCAGGCTCCCCCGTCTCTTTCTGTTTCCCTGCTGTCTGGGTGCCTCCACGACTGGGTACGGTTGTTTTCAGGATGTGGCCTTCAGAATAGCCGGCTCCCGAGGCCCTTTTGCCAGCCCTGAGGGTTACTGTTGTTTCAGAGGACCCTGCTCTCTGAGAGGGGAGGGGCCGTGGCTTCCTGGAGCTCTGAGGGCTGGTGATAGGATTAACCTCAGACTGAGTATGCCCTGAGGCAGGGACCTTCGGTGAGACTCAGATGGAAGGATTTGGTCAGGGGGTTACAGGCTCCCCCTTCTCTCTCTGTTTCCCTGCTGTCTGGGTGCCCCCTCGACTGGGTCAGGTTGTTTTCAGGAAGAGGCATTCAGGATAGCCTGCCCTGAGGCTCTGAGGTTCCCTCTGCTGCCTCGGACTCAGCACTATGGGTTGGGGGGATGGGTCCTGGGACCATCCTTCTGCCTACCCCTTAGGTCCGAGTGATCTCGTGTTCTGGCTTTTGGGGGGCCGTACCTTTTGATCCAGGTCCAGGTCCAGGAGGAGGATTCCCAGGGTATATGCTGTTGTTTGTTTTGAATTTTGGTGCCTTAGGAGCATATAGTTTGAGTTCAGTAGGGAAGGGTTTCCGGAGATCTGAACTTTAGCTTTCTCTAAGCCGCCATCTTGACCAGAAGTGAAAAATATCAAAGTTTCTTGTGTAAAAGTTCCAAGTAAGGAAAAATAAACCTATAATAGTTTTTTGAATCAGGGCCCAATTAAAGTGATATATGTCCCACAAGCCTGTCGTAGCAATTATGCACTTACCCAATCAGGAGCCAGGACTACAGAAAATTACCACATTATGAAAGAAAGAAAAGGGACTAGATTTTGAAGCAGATGGGAAACAGCATTCCCTCGTCTGATTTTACTTTTTCTCTCAGGGATAGGGAAACCAGGATGGTAGCCAAATTACAGTACTTGTTGGAATATGGCACCAGGAAGACCTGCATCTGACATATGTCAAACAGCTGCAACCTCGAATCTCAAACAAGTTCAAGTTTGTAACCGTGAAAATGTGGTTTGCCAAGACTGTGAATTCCCAAAACTGTAAAGGTTTCGGCCAACTGTAAAGATAATTTTTAGTGTCTTGATTTAAAATTAAAATTAAGTGGTTGCCATGGGAAAATTCCCAAATATGAAAATACCCAAGTCAGCTGTTTTTTTTTTTATTTTATTTTGTCATTATTCATTGGAAACAGATCATTTTCTTTTCCTCCCCTCTTCCCCCCTGCCACCCCTCACCTAGCCGATGTGCGATTCCTCTGGGTATCACATGTGTCCTTGCTCCGAATCCATTTCCTTGTTGTTGGTATTTGCATTAGGGTGCTCATTTAGTGTCTCTCCTCAATCATGTCCCCTCAACCTCTGTAGTCAAGCAGTTGCTTTTCCTTGGTGTTTTTACTGCCTCAGTTTATCCTCTGCTTGAGGATAGTTTTTTTTTTTTCTCATAGATCCCTGCAGATTGTTCAGGGACATTGTAAAGCCATTAATGGAGAAGTCCATTACATTCAATTGTACCACAGTGTATCAGTCTCTGTGTACAACGTTCTCCTGGTTCTGCTCCTTTTGCTCTGCATCACTTCCTGGAGGTTGTTCCAGTCTCCATGGAGTTCCTCCACTTTATTATTCCTTTTAGCACAATAGTATTCCATCACCAACATATACCACAATTTGTTCAGCCATTCCCCAATTGAAGGGCATCCCCTCATTTTCCAATTTTTGGCCACCACAAAGAGTGCAGCTATGAATATTCTTGTACAAGTCTTTTTCCTTATGATCTCTTTGGGGTACAAACCCAGCAGTGCTATGGCTGGATCAAAGGGCAGATAGTCTTTTAGTGCCCTTTGGGCATAGTTCCAAATTGCCCTCCAGAATGGTTGGATCAATTCACAACCCCATCAGTAATGAATTAATGTCCCTACTTTGCCACATCCCCTCCAGCATTCATTACTTTACTTTGCTGTCATGTTGGCCAATCTGCTAGGTGTGAGGTGATACCTCAGAGTTGTTTTGATTTGCATCTCTCTGATTATAAGAGATTTAGAACACCTTTTTATGTGCTTACTAATAGTTTTGATTTCTTTAACTGAAAATCGCCTATTCATGTCCCTTGCCCATTTTTCGATTGGAGAATGGCTTGATTTTTTGTACAACTGGTTTAGCTCTTTATAAATTTGAGTAATTAGACCTTTGTCAGAGGTTTTTGTTATGAAGATTATTTCCCAATTTGTTGCTCCCCTTCTAATTTTAGTTACATTGGTTTTGTTTGTACAAAAACTTTTTTAATTTGATGTAGTCAAAATTATTTATTTTACATTTTGTGACTATTTCTAAGTCTTGCTTGGTTTTAAAATCTTTCCCTTCCCAAAGGTCTGACATGTATACTATTCTGTGTTCACCTAATTTACTTATAGTTTCCTTCTTTATATTCAAGTCATTCACCCATTCTGAGTTTATCTTGGTGTAGGGTGTGAGGTGTTGATCCAAACCTAATCTCTCCCACACTGTCTTCCAATTTTCCCATCAGTTTTTATCAAATAGTAGATTTTTGTTCCCAAAGCTAGGGTTTTTGGGTTTGTCATAGACTGCCTTGCTGAGGTCATTTACCCCAAGTCTATTCCACTTATCTTCCTTTCTGTCTTTTAGCCAGTACCAAATTGTTTTGATGACCACTGCTTTGTAATATAGTTTGATATCTGGGACTGTAGGGCCACCTTCCTTTTTTTTTTTCATTATTTCCCTGTATATCCTTGATCCTTTGTTCTTCCAAATGAACTTTGTTATGGTTTTCTAATTCAGTAAAAAAGTTTTTTGGTAGTTCAATGGGTATAGCACTAAATAGATAAATAAGTTTGGGTAGGATGGTCATTTATATTATGTTAGCTCATCCCACCCATGAGCAATCAATGTTTTTTCAATTGTTTAGATCTAGTTCTAATTGTGTGAAGAGTGTTTTGTAGTTGTGTTCATATAGTTCCTGTGTTTGTTTTGGCAGATAGATTCCTAAGTATTTTATATTGTCTTGGGTGACTTTAAATGGAATTTCTCTTTCTAATTCTTGCTGCTGAACTGGGTTGGAGATATATACAAATGCTAATGACTCATGCGGGTTTAGTTTGTATCCTGCAACTTTGCTAATGTTGTTCATTATTTCGATTAGCTTTTTGTGGTTGATTCCCTAGGATTCTTTAAGTAAATCATCATATCATCCGCAAAAAGTGACAGCTTGGTCTCCTCGTTGCCAATTTTAATACCTTCAATTTCTTTTTCTTCTCTAATTGCTATTGCTAGTGTTTCTAGTACAATATTAAATAATAAAGGTGATAATGGGCATCCTTGTTTGACTCCTGATCTTATTGGGAAGGCTTCGAGTTTATCCCCATTGCAGATGATATTAGCTGATGGTTTTAGATATATACTGTTTATTATTTTTAGGAATGACCCTTCTATTCCTATGCTTTCTAGTGTTTTTAATAGGAATGGGTGTTGTATTTTATCAAAGGCCTTTTCTGTGTCTATTGAGATAATCATGTGATTCTTGTCGGTTTGCTTGTTGATGTGGTCAATTATGTGGATGGTTTTTCTAATATTGAAGCAGCCCTGCATCCCTGGTATAAATCCTACTTGATCATGGTGGATAACCCTTGTGATGACTTGCTGGAGTCTTTTTGCTAGTATCCTATTTGAGATTTTTGCGTCTATATTCATTAGTGAGATTGGCCTATAGTTTTCTTTCTCTGTTTTTAATCTGCCTGGCTTTGGGATCAGTACCATGTTTGTGTTGTAAAAAGAATTTGGTAGAATCCCTTCTTGGCTTATTCTGTCAAATAGTTTGTTTAATATTGGGATTAGCTGTTCTTTGAATGTTTGATATAATTCATTTGTGAATCCATCTGGATCTGGGGATTTTTTCTTAGGGAGTTCTTTGATGGCTTGTTCAATTTCTTTTTCTGATATGGGGTTGTTTAGGTAATTTATTTCTTCTTCTTTTAGTCTAGGCAATTTATATTTTTGTAAGTATTCATCCATATCATTTAGATTGTCATATTTGTTGCCATATAATTGGACATAGTGGTTTTTAATGATTGCCTTGATTTCCTCTTCATTAGAGGTGAAGTCTCCCTTTTCATCTTGGATACTGTCAATTTGGTTTTTTTTCTTTCCTTTTTTAAATTAGACTGACTAGTACTTTGTCTGTTTTTATTAGTTTTTTTCAAAGTATTAGCTGTTTTATTTATTAAATCAATAGTTCTTTGACTTTCAATTTTATTAATTTCTCCTTTGATTTTTAGGATTTCTAATTTAGTCTTCATATGAGGATTTTTAATTTGTTCACTTTCTAGGTTTTTTAAATTTTCATGCCCAATTCATTGACCTCTGCCCTTCTTAATTTGTTTATACATGAACTCAAGGATATAAATTTCCCCCTGAGTACTGCTTTGACTGCATCCCATAGGTTTTGAAAGGATATCTCACCATTGTAATTTTGTTCAATGAAATTATTAATTGTTTCTATGATTTGTTCTTTAATTAGCAGGTTTTGGAGAATCATATTGTTTAATTTCCAATTAATTTTTGATTTATTTCTCCATGTACCCTCACTAATTATTATTTTTATTGCCTTGTGGTCTGAGAAGGTTGCATTTATTATTTCTGCCCTTTTGCACTTGTTTGAAATGATTTTGTGCCCTAATACATGGTCAATTTTTTTTAATGTACCATGTGCTGCTGAAAAGAAGGTGTATTCCTTTTTATCCCTTTTTATTTTTCTCCATATGTCTACTAACTCTAATTTTCCCAAGATTTCATTTGCTTCTCTCACCTCTTTCTTATTTATTTTTTTTGGTTTGATTTATCTAGTTTGGATAGAGGAAGGTTCAGATCTCCCACTAGTATAGTTTTTCTATTTCATCCTTGAGCTCCTCTAGTTTTTCCTTTAAAAATTTGGATGCTCTGCCATTTGGTGCATACATATTGAGTACAGATATTTCCTCGTTTTCTATACTGCCTTTTATCAGGATGCAATTACCTTCCCTATCTCTTTTAACTAGGTTTATTTTTACTTTCGCTTTGTCAGATATCATGATTGCTACTCCTGCCTTCTTTTTATCAGTTGATGCCCAATAGATTTGGCTCCATCCTCTTACTTTCACCCTATGCATATCTACCTTCCTCATGTGTTTTTCTTGCAGACAGCATATGGTAGGGTTTTGGATTCTAATCCACTCTGCTATTTGCTTGTGTTTTATGGGAGAGTTCATTCCATTCACATTCAGAGTTATGATTACTAGCTGTGTATTTCCCAGCATTTTGATTTCTACTCCTGGTCCTGCCTTTTCTTCTTTCACTATTTCCTTCTACACCAATGTTTGTTTATAGTCAGTTCCCCTAGTTCCCCCCCTTATTTTACTTCCCTTTCTACCCCCCTCCCTTCTTATTCCCTCCCTTATTTTCCTCTGTAGTATTTTTAAAATCCCCCCTCTCTCCCTTGTACTACCTCCCTCCCACCAGTCCATTTTTTACCCTTCTACTCCCCTTTAGGGCACAAATCTATTCTCTTCTCTAATGGATTGGATTGTTCTTCCCTCTTTGGGTCAGTTTCAAAGCACGTAAGAGTTGAGTATTTCCTATTTCCAACCTCTTTACCCTTCTAGTGCACTGATGTTCTCCCTTCTCCAGCCATGAACTTCTTTGTGACATATAAATTTACCCCCATTTGTTTCTTTTCCCATTTCTTTTAGTATTAACCTCTTTTTTTTTAGCGCTGGTTGTATATATATATATATATATATACACACATGTATATGTATTTATGCATGAATATATCTATATACCTATTTATGTCTTGTCCTTTCATCCTATACAGTTTTTCACTGTTCCCTCTAAGTATAATTCTTCTAGCTGCCCAGGTGATAGCAACAGTTTTTAAGAGTTACCAATGACTTCTTTTCTTATAGCGACACATATAATTTTAACTTATTGAGTCTCTTAAAATTTTTTTGTTGTTGTTTTGTTTTGTTTTGTTTTCCCCCTCTTTTTAAATTACCCTTTGATGATTCTCTTGAGTTCTGTGCTTGGACATCAAATTTTTTGTTCAAGTCTGGTCTTTATGAATGCTTGGAATTCTTCTATTGTGTTGAATGACCATACTTTCCCCTGTAAGAATATAGTCAGTTTTGATGGGTATTTTATTCTTGGTTGTAGACCTAGTTCCCTTGCTTTCCTAAATATCGTATCCCATGCCTTTCGGTCCTTCAGTGTGGATGCAGCCAGATCCTGTGTTATCCTCACCATGTTTCCATGGTATCTGAATGGCTTCTTCTTGGCAGCTTGTAATATCTTTTCTTTGGTCTGATAGTTTTTGAATTTGGCTATATCATTTCTTGGTGTTGTCAGTTGGGGATTAAATACAAGGGGTGATCTGTGGATTCTTTCAATCTCCACTTTCCCCTCTTGTTTTAGGATATTGGGACAGTTTTCCTGAATAATTTCCTCTAGTATTATGTCCAGGCTTTTTCTTTTGTCGTGGTCTTGTATTAGTCCAATTATTCTTAAATTGTCTCTTCTTGAACGATTTTCTAAATTGTCTGTTTTGTGAATGAGATGCTTCACGTTTTCCTCAATTTTTTCATTTTTGTTTTATAGTGTCCTGTTGCCTTGTGAGGTCACTTTATTCCAGTTGTTGTATTCTGGTGCTTAAAGATTGGATTTCATCTCTGGCTTTTTGGTCATCCTTTTCCTTCTGGTCTGATTTTCTTTGAAGATCGTCTTTCATCCTCTTTACCTCATCTTTCATCTCCTTTGCCTCATCTTTCATCTCCTTTGCCTCATTTTCCAGCTGGTTGATTTTGGCTTTCAAGACACTATTTTCTCACTTTAGTTCAAGTGCCTCTGTTTCCAGATGACTTATCTTAATTTTTAAGTTCTTTCCCCATTGTCTTCAGTCTCTCTTAGTTGTGTTTTGAGTTCTTCCACAGCCTGTATCCAATTAGCTGGGATTTCTGATTAATCATATGTTTGCTGATCTCCCCCTCTGTTCTATTTGCTGAGTAGAAGCTTTTTATTGTAGTTTCTTTCTTCTTTTTCTGTTGTTTGCTCAAATTCACCCCTTCTTTACTCCCCGTATTTGTCTGTGCTCTTGTTCCTCTCATCTTTTTTTGTTTTTTTGGGGGGGCTTCTATCAGTCTCCCCTCTTGGAGCTTTAACAGAAGATCTCTTGGTGTAGTCTCTGGGGGAGGGTTGTTGGGGGTTTGAGATTCCCTGTTCTCTGGAGGCTTTTGATTGGCTTAAAGTCTGGTAGTCAATGAGGATGGATGGGGAGCCTGGGCTTCCCTGAGTTCTGGAGACTTTTGATGGGATTATGTTCAGCTTAGTTGGGCTGGGTGTGCTCTGAGTCCTAAACTTCCTGGAAGGCTGGAACAAATATGGAGGATCTCCAAAGCTTGGGCCAGGCTGCCAGGTCTATGCTCCCTCTCTAGCTCCTTCCCCGCCGTCTGTGTTGGACGCTCTGAACTTGGCCAGCCCTGCTCTCAAGCTTTGCCCTTCAGTCCAGCCCCTCCCCCCCCAGAAGTTCCCACTGCTGCTGGAATCTCAGCACTCTGGGTGGGAGGGGGGATGGGTCCTGGGACCTTTCTTCTGTCTTCCCCTTAAACCCGAGTGTTCTTGGATTCCGGCTTTTCGGGGGGCGTACCTTTTGAATTATGTTCAGAAGGAGGGTTCCTTGGCTCTGTCTTGTTGTTAAGTTTGGTTTTCAGTCCCCTGGGGGCATTCAGTTTGTGATCAGTAAGGAAGGGTTTTCAGAGGTCTGAACTTCTGCTCCTTCTAGGCTGTCATCTTGACTCCTCCTCCTTCGTCAGCTGGGTTTTATGGAAATTTTAATTAATATAAATGAAGGAATTAAGGGAAGGAGAGAGAGAGAGAGGAAGAAAGAGAAAATAGTACAAAGGGCCATTGGCCTAGGCCTGAGCCTAAGGGAGAGCGAGTCAGTCTTTATCACTCACCACAATATCGTCTCAAGCAAGCTCCAGTCCTGAACTGAACTCCTGAACTCTTCTCCAATTCAACTTCGAAACTGAACTAACTCCAAACTGAACTGAATTCTCCTTTTAAAGAAATTTTCTCTTATGTCACCTCCCCTAAATGTTCACATCTACCAATCACAGTAGACCCTTTTCCCCCAGGACTGCCCATTCTTAGTTCTCATCTGCTTTTGTTCTCACCTTCTCTGGTTAGATAAAATCTACTGAGTACTTCACACCTCTTTTGTTAAGCTTGCCTTTTGTAAGTTGCACCTTTTTGTATTAGATCTAAAAATAGACCTAGCTTTACTATAAGATATGAGTTAGGGACTTTTCATTGTTCAGTCAGGAGTTTGTGACTTTATCTTCCCCTAAGGCACTGTCTGAGTAGGGTGGAGTAATTTTAAAAGTTCTCAATACATTCCTGACCAAGTATCTCCATTGTTAAAAATGGGGAATAGCTTAATCAAATCTTCTGAAGTAGAGTTTGAGTAGTTTTAAGATTCAAAAGTTGTATGTTTTGATGCAGAATCTCATCAATTCCACCAGGATTGATCAGTCTCTTTGACTTTGTGTTCATTGGCACTGTGTAGGTTAACTTTGTGCTCCTCGGAATTTTGCAGTGGCTCTTTTGTTATCTCTTCTCATGGGATCAGACATAATCATTAATCAAAGTCCCATAATATTTAACAATCAATGGCAGATTTCCATAGTCTAAAGCCTTTGGGCATGCAATGATATTAGGGCTAATGGACATTTTAAACATACCCTAGAGAAAAATAAAAATATAGCATTAATACTGGTAATATGTGCTTCAAGTGTAATAAATGAGAGAGAGAAAAAAGAAAACTCAAATATTGTATTGTACATACAAGGGAAAACAATAATAAAAATAAATAAAAAATATATAGTTCACAATCAGTGACATACTGTGTCAGTCAATGAAAGGCAGAATACAAAGGTTTCTCACTTAGAAATGAGATCCATTTCTTTTTTAACTTGACCACGATCCACAGTGTGAGTGTACATAATTTTCACTAAGTATAGCTTTTGAAAACAGTAGTACAGCAGGTAATGCACATTCAAAGAAGTACCAAAATCCCCAAATCACAAGAGCCCATTTAATGACAATAGCAAACAAACCTGCTATCATTATGACTCACATGAGTCTATAGCCACTTACTATGTGTCATTAAAAAAAACCAACAACTATGAAGCTCATGGATACTTGTCACAAGTTCTACAGATCTATCCAATCTTTCTACCTTGGCAAAGATATTTCTAACAAAATCTATTACTGCCATAATTCTAAAATTTGGCAGGAGAGCCTGGAAAAAAAAAACCCAAACCTTTTTACTACTGATGAAAACCTTTTGGGTCTAAAATGTCAGTCAGGAATCTAGATCGTTCTGGTGGAAGGATAGAGTAAGCTGAATAGTTACAAATATATAAAAAACCATTAAGAAGCTATTAGGCTTAAAGGTAAATCCTTCCCACTTCTTGGATGAGATTATAACTCATTACAGGGTAACCAAGTCACTTGGGCAATCTCTCTCCTCTAGTATGAGACTGTAACAGTGTAAAAGGTATGTGTTTATATTCCCCATTCATTGCAATGTGGAGACAAGGAATATAACAGTGAAAATCACTTCAGATCTTTCATCCATTATATTTTTAATAAATGTGGAGGTGGGGAAATACAATGGTGCTATTGCACTTCACTTCAACTCCTAAATGGACCCTTACCTCTTGTTACAAACAACTCAAAGGAGGCAAATGATCATTCAGAGGTAGTGGTGCTACTAGATATATGAAAATTACTTCTGAAGATCCCTTAAGATCAACATAAATTCTTAGGTCATTACATTCTCCAAAGGTTGTATACAGGTTGTAACCAGTTTAATTGAGTCCATCCATCATCATCTATGTTACAATTAAAACAGGCAAAAAAGAACAAAAGGTTGCTAAGGCAACAAGTGATCTTGATGGATCTGATGACAAACCCAGCATCCATAAGGATCTATGGATTTGCCACAGAAAAGGGTTTGCACAAGTTGTTTATGGACCTTTACAATGGTATTTTCTCTAGGCCAGTCATAGGGGGAGGTACAACTAAAGCCAATGTAACAGAATATATAGCTAATGGCCAAAATACAGTAGCTGAAAATAATTCAGTGTAACAGAATATATTAGATTAGATTAATATGTGAACTTAACAAGCAAAATTAAATATTAAAACAATCAGCAAATACAATATATGTGACAGGATACAGGCACTGAATTCAAGAGTCCTTTTCTCCAATTTTAATAGCTGTGTGAAAGACTTCTTTACTATTTGGAGGGGAGCAAACTCAAATAGTTAACATCAATAAGGCAATGGGGTCTGAAAAGGCTTAAAATTCAACTCCAGATTCATTAAGGTTCCTTCCCCCCAAATATCATCATTCATCTAGATTTCTTTGGGCACAATTCTGGGGTTCCCCATACAGGGGCAGATTTATGATAGGGTATAGTGTGGACAAACTCCATATTGGATGCATTGCAGAGACTGGGCAGGCCAAAATGAGAAGGGGGTGTAGAGAGATGAATCTCCCCTCTGAATCTTGAGATTACTCAAGTTAACAGCTTCAAGGTATCCTATCAATACAAAACCCCCCAGGAACAGCAGCAAGAAAAGACATCCTAAAGCTATAAGCCATGTGAGCTCAGTAAGGCTTAGAAACAGGAGATGTTTGAGATAAGCAGGAAACTGGGCCATGCTTGCAATCTCTACTTTCTGTCCATAAGTAGCACTACCCAAGTATGTACTGCCTAAGAGTAAAAGCCTCACAAAGAATGTTTTGGAGAAGAGATCTGTCCCTTCCTACACACGGGGGTAAAACTAGTGGCCCTGTGATACTTCAGTTCCCAACCCCACAGCCAGGAGCATGAAAACCCCAGGATTAGCTTAAAAATCAACTTGGAAGCTAGATGGGGTTGGGGGTGGGAAGTGTGGAAGGGGCTACTCTTGAAAAAAAAAACCCTCAAAAACTTGGCTTGGGAAGCCACAGCAAGCAAGGGAAAAGGGTATTTAGCTCTCACCCTCCACAGAGGAACCTTGGGGGATGAGCAGTGCTCTGGAGGCCTCAGCTTATTCTTTTCGGCAAGGATCTCTAGGCTAAATCACTCAAATTAAGGCAGGCAAGTGCGGTGGCCAGTGAAAAACAAACAACCAAAAAAAAAATGGGAGGAGCAAGCAGCAGGGCACCAGAAGTGGCAGGAGAGAAATGCAACTTTGCAAAATTTATCTACTCACTATTCTTTTTACTCAAAGCCTTTCTTTAAAGAAAAAAATGAGAATTCTTTTTCCAACTTTGCTGGTTGCAAAGTTGCATTGTAAGATTAAAATTAATACCCAATGAATCCAAGTGTTATATTTTATAAGATTTATTAATAATTACTTTAAGTAGAGGAAAAGTATATCCTGAGTAAAGACAAGTTTACTAGACAGTGAAAGTGGGAGAAGAGAGAGAGGTAAATGCAGCTACACAAAAATTATCACCCAAATGTAAGGATGTAATGTGAAGATGAAAGCAGGATGCTGGGAAATGAAGTCTTGGGGTACAAAATTCTAATTACATAGGTCTTATCCTTGAAAAGTATCAAGGAACATGGGAGAGTACACAATGGTAGTTTAATCTATTCATTAGTTAAACAAATGTGATTTTACTCCTTTACAATACAAAGGTGTAAGGCATCTTGGGAAATTTCTTGTATCAAGTCCCAGCAAAAAATTTTGCAGCAATGAAAAGAATATTTAGAGAAGTCTTGCATATTATACTAGAATAATCTCAGACTCCAGTTACAAGACGTTAAAAGAAAAGAGAATCTTAGTTCACTGGCACTAGATTTTAGAAACTAACTGCATATGGTGGCTTTTAGCCTCTGATGATGACTAAAGTTCTGTCAACCTGCCATTTTCAAAAAGAAACTTTATATCTACTGTACCATCAGACTAGAGATGAGAGATCAAGAGGTTGACCTAAAGTAATGAAGCTCAGAAAATGGCATCTGTGAATAATGTTCACCAGTGAATAGGAAACAAGGAGTGTGAGAAAATTAATTGAGAAATTAATCAAGAGAAAGGGGTGGTTTACAATATATTACTGGCCAGCTGTAGACATTTACATGCGTGGGTCCTTATGACCTGTGGAGGGAAGCCGGATTTGACTGGAAGACAAGGGGCAAAATAAAAGATTAAAGATGCATAGAGTAAAGACATACACACACACACACACACACACACACACACACACACACAGAATTTTTGGAATTTTGGAAAGTATCTTAAGTAAACTACTTTCTGGAGCAGCAGCTCAAGTAGTATATTTAAATGTAAATAGACCAATGAGAGCTCAGTCAATTTGCAAAAGAAAAGACAACAAATGTTTTCACAAAGGTGGTACAAAATTTTACAAGGATTTACAAGTTTTGTGGGAAAGGAAGTTGATTCCTAAAGTTGAGTTGAGTTTTCAAACTCAGCTACTTACGTGAAACTTATTTTCCAGAAGACAGAAGACAATGTTGTACCTATTTAGGGATCCTCCTGAATCTAATCTGAATTGCAAAAATACTTTTCTGCTAACCCAGGGTAGGGTGTGAAACTCTTGTCAGCTTTAGAATTTTACAGTCTCCTTTTTCACTGTAGAAAACCAATGAGAATGTAACATCTACCACAGGCCAAGAGAAGTTCAATTCCTTTACCAGAAAATTTCATCCCCAAGTCAATTGTCTGATAGAAGGATTCAGTATAAATCAATCTTGTGAATTGTTAAGTATATAGCCACAACAAGAAAATTGCCTTCACAACCATTTCTTGCTATCACTGACCCTGAACCCTTGTTCATTGGAATCAACTTTGACCATATATTCATAACTCTTAGGATTCTTTATGTTTGATTCCTTCACAATGGCAGAGATGTGACTTGATGCCTAAGTACAGGAAGAAGAGGATTAGTTTCAGAGGAAACCAAATAATCCTATATCTCCTCTGCCCTTTCAAGATTTCCACCTGTTTTTCTAGATTATATTTACAGTTTTATCATCCTGCTCCCTATTGATGAGTATACTCAGAAGCTTTATTTGGGACTGCTCCTTTTATTTTTTTTTCATTATATGAGCTTTAAGATCTTATCAGATCCCATAGATTTATTTGATTGTGACCTTTAAATAGATAACTTTTAAATCTATATATCCACACTGAGCCTTGTTCTTAGACCTAGTCCTAACAGCATCATCAGTAGACTATTGGACACTTCCAGTTGAATGTTTTATTGCCATTTAAAACTCCTCAATACTTTCAAAACCGAACTCATTGATTTTTCCAGCTAATTATTTCTCTCATCTCCTGACTTCTCTATTTTGGTTAGGTGTACTACAATTCTTCCTGTCACCTAGGTTCACAATTTCACTTTTATCTTCACTTCCTTTACTATCCTTAACTCCAACATCCTATCCCCTTACCAGGTCTTTTGTTTAAATATCCTCAACATTTCCCAATACCTTTTTCGACTTCCATCAAAATTATTCTGTGCCAATTCTCACCTTGACTATTTTAATAACATACTTATATCACAAAGAAGAAAGATTGGATTCATGGAGATTCTGCTGCACATAGTTGCCAAATTATTTCTGACATTCTGACCTGACCACTTTACTACTCTTTTCAAGAAGTTTCTGTGGTTTCCTATTGCTTTTAGAAGAAAATATAAAATTCTCCATTTGCATTTAAAACTCTTCACAAAATCTTTGCATCACGTTTCTCTTATGATGTCCTGAAATAGAAATGAATATATTGCTAATATCAAGAATATTCTCTTGTGGAACAAGTAATAAAAGGGCAGCTAGGTGATGTAGTGGATAGAGCACTGGGCTTGAAGACAGGGAGCCTCATTTTCATAAGTTTAAATCTGGTTCCAGAAACTAACTAGGTATATGACCTCAGACAAATTACTTAACCCTGTTTGACTCAGTTTCCTCATATTTAAAATGAACTGGATACAGCAATGACCAATTGTTCTAGAATCGTTGCCAAGAAAACCCAAAATGGGGTCACAGAATCAAATGACTGAAAATGACTAGCATAAACCAGTGCTTGGGGCCACAGAAAGCAGGGGACACTGGCCACAGTTCCAAAGAAGGAAAGTGTGCTTATGGTTACTCACAGACAAGAGAATAGATTGGAATAGTATTAAACTGAACTTTTCTTACAACTTTTCTGCCTTGGAAGAACTGAAAGCTTTTAGATCCTCAGAGTCAGCTCTGAAGTCACTTGCATAAAGGACACGAAGCTTATAACAGCGCTCCATTCATCATAGTTACAGAGCCCAACTTTAACAGTATTCTAAGTTAAAAGGAATGAAAAAGACTGGACAATAGCAAATAACAAAAACTCAACATAGAAAATTATTTTTGTGACACAGAAGACTAAAATGCAAATTCAGAAGACAACAAAGTCAATAGTGCTGCTTCAGAAGCTTCCAAGAAAAATGAGCCCCAAATGAATTAATGGAGATCAAAAAGGATTTTTAAAAGTCTAATAAGAAAGGTAGAAGAAAAATTGGGGAGAGAAATGAAAGTAATATAAGAAAATCATGAAAAAAGTCATAATCTTGGTAAAAAAGGCACAAAATGCTGAAGAAATTAATGAATAAAAAACCAGAATAGGTTAATTGGTAAAAGAGGAACAAAAATTCACTGAGGAAAGAGCTTTTTAAGAAATAGAATTGCCTAAATGGAAAAGGAGGTACAAAAGTTCACTCAAGAAATTTGTTTCTTAAATATTATAATTACAAAAGAAGAAGATAATGATTCCATGAAATGCCAATAAACAATCACAGTCAAAAGAATAAAAAAATAGAAGAACATGTGAACTATCTCATTGGAAAAATATTGAGAGCTTAATTCCAAGACATACCTAGGAACTACAAAAATCCAATTACGAAATACTTTCTACACAATTGACTCTAAACAATTAGAGAGATATTAGTGACTGGTGGTAGGCTGAGCCAACATAATAAAAATAACAATTCTACCTAAATTGATTTGTGTATTTAGTTTCATACCAATTAAACTACCATAAATATTTCATAAAGCAAGAAAAATAATAACAAAATTTATCTGGAATAAGAAAAGGTCAAGAGAATCAATGAAAAAATGTGAAGGAATATTGCCTAAAAGTTCTAGTTATCAAACTATATTATCATGTGGTAATCATCAAAACAATCTGATACCACCTAAGAAACATAATAGTTAATCAGTAGAATAGATTAAGTACACAATATGCAGAGGTAAATTTCCATATTAGTCTAATTTTTTTTTTTAAACCCTTACCTTCCGTCTTGGAGTCAATGGTAAGGGCTAGGCAATGGGGGTCAAGTGACTTGCCCAGGGTCACACAGCTAGGAAGTGGCTGAGGCCGGATTTGAACCTAGGACCTCCTGTCTCTAGGCCTGGTTCTCAATCCACTGAGCTACCCAGCTGCCCCCCTACATTAGTCTAATATTGATAAACAACAAAGATCTAAACTTTTGGAGAAAGAGTGCTCAGAAAGCGAAAATCAGTTTTCTAGGAACTAGACATAGACCAACATTTCATATTATATTTTGATAATGTCAAAGTAGGTACATAATTAAGGCATAAAACTTAGATGTAAGCAAATTAGAGAAACACAGAAAAATTACCTATATGATATATGTATAAGGAAAAATTTATGACTATTGATATTTCTAATGCATCAATATTATTCTTTTATTATAGTTTGTATTCTTTCTAGATTTCTCCTGACCTCAAAGAACTTAAAGTGACGCATTTTTCTTTGTATGTTTGGGTCTTGAACCTAGTAGGACTTTGGTGAAGAAGAATAGGAAGTGTGGGAAAATTCCATTAAGGAATATTTAAATTGGAGTGGGGTGTTATTAAATCTTTTTTTGTTGGAGAGCTAGAAGACTTGTGTTCTAGCTCAAGGCCTGCTGCTAAATAAATCAATGTTGTTCTTTCCAGACATAAAAAGAACCTAAACTCTCAGTGTTGGCCTCTAAATGCTTGATGTTTCAAAGCTGCCAAACCCCTAGCCTCAGTGAAAAAGCACTGAATAAATTTTGTACTTTCTAACTGTGCTGAAACCTTAATAGTTTGGAAAGAAGGATGAAGCCCATGAGGTAAAATTGTAAATTTCCTTCCCTCTCTAAGGTCTAATCATCTTGGAGGAAACTTTGGAGGGAGCAGGACTTCTGGATGAATGGTGGATCCACGCTGTTCAGCTGCTCAAGTCTCTTTTCTTGTACCAGTGTGGGAAATTTCACATCAGGCTCTGAGGACAAAAGGGAAGAATGCTTCATTGGTTGCCAGGGATACTCTCAGACTTAAAAGATTCTGGTTTATTAGTTCCCCAGTGGTACTAGGGGTTTATGGATATATCATCACTTCTTTTCTTGCTGTGGAATACCCAGGGCTCCCCTTAATCAGTCCCATAGAGCTCTGTCTAGGATCAAATAATCAAGACTGATTAAAGCTGGAAGTCACCCAAGAGATCACCTCCCAGCACCTCATTTTGCAGAAGATGAAATGGAAGCTTGGAGAATGAATACGGTATAGTTAATAATACGAAGCAAATAATCCATGTTGGGGCAGGATTGGGGCACGGGGTCCTTGAACCCAACCAATGTTCTTTCTTTTACATTTCCCTAATTCTTCTTCTTGGTTTCCTGGCCCTCAGGGAGAAGAAGGAGCCAAACACTGAAGAGAAAGCTAAGTGTAGGGTTGTGTTCTTGAGGAAGAGGTTTGTGGTCTCTGGAGACAAAGAGAACTGGTGTAACAAGGCAGGTATCTGTGGAGTAGGGGTGCCCTAGGGACTGGCGAGTATTATAGGAAGGATAAATCTCTTCTATGGAGGCTTCCCTAAAGGTAATGAGTCCAGGCCTGTACCAATTCCATTTGTGTCTCATTTCACGCTTAGATAGATGGTATTAATTCTTACTTCCTCAGAGTAGCAAGTGTAGAAGTCCTTCAAGGAGATCTTTTATAGGAAGATGAAATGTGGATATTGTATGAGGTAGGTAGCTGGGTTGAAGGTCTGGGGTCATGCTTAGTGGGGTACTTAGGATCTCAGTTTGGAGGCTTCTTAGATGTCTCCTTTGGGAAAACACTAACTCTTGAACCTGTGGCTTTATACTTCTGGGGTAGAGAGATGTTACTAGCCATGGTATTCCTGGCTCCATCGCTTTCCATCTCTGGACCTCTGTCCCATCTATAAAGGGGATTAGTACTGGTGAGTTGCAGGCACTTCTTGCTAAGTACTCTAGATAACTGTAAGCAGGTCTCCTCATTCTGATTCCAAGGCTCTTTCCCAAAGTTAGAGGGTCCCTTTATGAGATATGTGGCTACCTAACCTTTATTTGAATTCTTTCACTGATGGGAATTCACTCTCAAAAGTGAATTCCTTGGTTATACGCTTTGGTTACAGAAACCTCCATCTTTGAACTTAAACATGCCATCCTTTAACTTCTTATGTCTGATCCCTACATAAAGTTTATGGGATAATCTGTTTTTAAGTATTAAAAAAAATAAAATTTTATCCATCTCACCTGAAGAAGAGATGAATTGCAGGGGTTCTTACTATGAGATTCCTGAACTTGATTTTAAGATATTTTGATGACTATATTTCAATATAATAAAACCTAATGCATTTATTTTTATTTAAGAAAGTGTCAGTTGGTTTCATCAGACTGCCATTGGTGTCCATACTATTAAAAAAGTGTTCAGAATTCCTGAAAGTATAAAAGTAATTTAGAAAATACATTTACTTCTGATTATCTCATTTATAAGGACAGATGTCCTGGTCACGTGGGTCTTAGAATGGGCTTTCCAATAGACCTTGCAGAATCATTTGTGATCTGATTGATTTCTTTGAGGAAATCAGAAGGAGAAGAAATGAGAATTCCCCTTCTGTTTATTGGTCCTCTAGTCGCAGTGACAGACTCCTGTACAATGTTAGCTAAGGTGATGTGAAAAGTTCATTATTTCACTCAGGCAGAGAAAGGGCTCCAAAAGGAACTGAACAAATGAAACGTGGCAAAGCAGCCCAAAAGGCAGTTATTATAGTGTGGCAGAGAGGTCATGCGATTTGGCCAAGGTCACAGAAGAAGGATAGCTCCTGGGACTCCTTTTTGACTTATGTTATGTGCCCTATAGAATTTAAGAAATGTACCTTTTAATATCCTCCCTCACAGTTTTAGGTCAGGCTCGGATCTGTTATTATGGAACTATAGTTTAAAATTATTATTGTCCTTTTCTTTTTTTAAAGGAAGAGAGGAGCTCCTAGGAGCTCTGGACTGGTGAACTTGGCTTCAATTCTGGCAAAATTCATGCTGAATATGAGAGAAGTATGATGTGGCAATCCAAAAAGCTGCTGTGATTCTAGTTTTCATTGAAAGGCATAGAATTCTGAACAGAGGGTGTAAGAGTGGCACTGTTGTCCTAGTCTGACTACATCTGCATTGTTGTGTTCTATTATGGGATAGTAGGGACAGGTAGATGGTTCAAGTGATAGAGTGCCATGCCTAGGGTCAGGAAGACCTGAGTTCAAATCTGGATTTAGACTTATTAGCTGTATAACCCTAGGTAAGTCACTTAAACCTGTTTTTCTCAGTTTACTTATCTGCAAAGTGAGCTGGAGAAGGAAACTACTCTAGTATGCTTGCTAAGAAAACCCCAAATGGGGTCACGAAGAGGCAGATATTACTCAAATGACTGAATGACAATAGCATAGAATATTATGCTGGTTGATTAGTCAGTCAACATGAATTCATTAATAATACTTAGTATTTATATGGCACTTTAAGGTTTGCAAAATACTCTATAAATATAATATAGCACTATAATAGCACCTACCTCAGAGCAACCCTGGGAGGTGGGTGTTATTATTTATTATTCCATTTTACAAATGAGAAAACTATAGTAAATAGATTTTAAATGACTGGCCCAGGGTCATGCAGGAATTGCTGAGGAAAGTTTTGCTCTCAGCTATTCCTGATTCCCAAATCCAATATTCAAGCCACTGTGGTACTTGGCTACCTCCATAGGCTATATTCCAGGCACCATGGCAAGTACTGAAAACACAATGGAGGTAAATGGAAGTAAAACATAATGCTATGGCACTATATTCTATGCCATCTGCCCGAGTTCAAGTCTAGACTCAAACACTAGGTGTGAGATCCTGGGCAAGTCACTTAAACCCACTTACCTCCATTTCTCATCTGTAAAACGAAGTGGAGGAGATGGCAAACCAATTCTGTATGTTTGCCAAGAAAACCTGAAGAGGGTTCATGAAGAGTTGGAATGACCAAAATGAGCAACAAAAATGTATGTGTGTATGTATGCATACAACCACACTATATTGACCTGGAAGTGATTAGAATTTAATTCCCCGATGACAAAGATTTCCCCTTTTGTCTTTATATTCTTAGTGTTTAGCACAGTTTCTGACACACAGCAGGTACTGCAGAAATGCTTCTTGATTGAAAAATTTTATATGAACTTTAGATTTGGAAGTAACAATTGCAGATTATTCTTGAATTTCTTCTCCTTTCCTACCATGAATTACAAAACTAAATGTCCAGGATCCAGAATCCTGGATCCTGGAGTCAGTAAAACCTGGGTTTTAGTATATAGCTATTAATCACTTAATTTCTTAGCCTCAGACTCCTCATCTGCCCAAATAAGGATAATAAGATTGTTGGATTTAGAGTTAAATAAACTAGACTTGAATCCTAGCTTTTATAGCTATCGGTGTGTGACCTTGAAAAAGTCACTTAATTTCTTATAGTCTGTTTCCTTATATAAAAAAATAAGAAGTATGGACTAGATGGCTTCCAGGACCCCTTCTAGCTTAAGTTTATGATGCCAAGATTGTCTGAACTATAACATAGATGTAAGTGATGCTCAAAAGGGACAATATATTTAAGACTCTTTGCAAACTTTAAAATGTTATGTAAAAAAAGGAAATCCTAAGGAGGCAGCTAGGTGTCTCAGTGGTTAGAAAGTCAGATCTAGAGATGGAAGGTCCTGATTTCAAATTTGATCTCAGACACTTCCCAGCTGTGTGACCTGAGCAAGTCACTTAACTCCATTTACCTAGGCCTTACTTCTTTTATGCTTTGGAATTGATATTTAGTATTGAGTTTAAGACAGAAGGTAAAGGTTAAAAAAAAAGAAAATTTAACTATAATTATTGTTTGTTTAGATATAGAATAATACAATAGAAATGAATGTCTAGACCAAATAAAAGCTATTTTTATTTCCCTTGTCTTGTACCTCATTATTTTTCTAGACTATTACTATATACATATAGTCATATATACTCAATTAAATATAAAGTCACATATTTATACATATAAATATAGTTATATATAAATTAACTAAATATATAGAGTCATGTGTTTATACATAAATATAGACACTTATAAAATCGATGAAATATATAGTCACATATTTATGTATAAATATAGTCATATATAAAATTGATGAAATATATAGTCATATATTTATATATAAATATAGTCATATATAAAATCAATGAAATATATAGTCATATGTACATATATATATATGTATATATATAAATCAATATATATATTTGTTTGTTTCACCCTATAGGAAGAAAGTCTTTCCAGTGATGCTGGATCTACTGTCCAACCACACTTCTTTGCTTCCTGCCACCTTCTTCCTCATGGGTGTCCCAGGCCTTGAGGAAGCTCACCTTTGGCTGGCAGCCCTACTCAGCACTATGTACACTGTGATCCTCATGGGGAACAGCCTCATCATGACTGTGGTCTGTGTAGACCCTGTACTTCATGAGCCCATGTATTATTTCCTGTGTGTCTTGGCTGGTGTGGACATCATTATGGCAACTTCTGTGGCTCCAAAGATGCTGAGCGTCTTCTGGTCAGGCAATGGCACCATTGGCTTCACTGCCTGCTTCACCCAGATGTACATTGTTCATACTGCCACAGCCATGGAGTCAGGGTTGCTGTTAGCCATGGCTTTTGACCGCTATGTGGCCATCTGCAAACCCCTCCATTATAATACCATCCTGACACCACAGAAAATCCTGGGCATTAATGCAGCCATTGTGTTGAGGGCTGCAATTGCTTTAATACCACTGAGCTGGATGGTGAGTAGTCTTCCCTATTGTGGCTCCCACATGATCCCCCATTCCTATTGTGAGCATATGGCTGTGGCCAAACTGGCATGTGCTGACTATATGCCCAGCAGCCTTTATAGCTTGATTGGCTCCTCTGTTGTTGTGGGTATCGATGTAACCTTCATCACTACCTCTTATATTCTGATCCTTCAAGCTGTATTTAGCCTTTCTTCCCAGAAAGCAAGGCACAAAGCCCTTAGCACGTGTGGCTCTCATGTAGGGGTCATGGCTCTCTATTATTTGCCTGGTTTAATTTCCGTCTATGTGGACTGGATTGGGAAGGATATGGTACCTATGCATACCCAGGTACTATTAGCTGACTTGTACCTAGTCATCCCACCCACCTTGAACCCTATTATCTATGGCCTGAGAACTAAGAGGATCTGGGATAGGTTGAGAAATCCATTAGTCACCAGCTTTCCTGGGCACCACTTTGTGAACCCCCAAAAGGATAGTAGATCAAAGCAAGTATTTGTAATGGGAAATAGATCCACAGAAGGAGTGTAGACCCCAAAGCTAGTGAGGATTTGTTAAAGTTGCTTTCAAGTCATTCTTCTTCAATTAGACTGGTCTCCTATGTAGATAAGAATGACAATTACTCATTGTGGTACAAAAAGCTAAGGTCCTGTTTTTGCTGGTGCCTGAAATTTTAACAATGAATTTTTCTGTATTTTTTTAAAACCCTTAACATCCGTCTTGGAGTCAATACTGTGTATTGGCTCCAAGGCGAAAGAATAGTAAGGGCTAGGCAATGAGGGTCAAATGACTTACCCAGGGTCACACAACTGGGAAGTGTCTGAGGCCAGATTTGAATTTAGGACCTCCCGTCTCTGGGCCTGGCTCTCAATCCACTGAGCTACCCAACTGTCCCATTTTTCTGTATTTTAAAAGCCTATTCATCTTCAAAAATCTGTTCTGAAAAAGCAAAGACCTTGGCAGAAGTATAAGGGAGAAACTTGATGAGGCTTTGTTTATCTAATCACTTCCTGTCTTGAGAAGTAGGTGAATTCCATACTTATTGTTACCAAATCATTTCTTATGTTGTATCATGATAGTAGGTGTTTTTAACTTTTTTGTGTGTGTGGGGATTACAGTAGGATCATTAAGGTCTCTATTGATAGTCTGGTGAAATCCAAGGACCTTTTTTTCAGAATGCTGATTTCAAATGCATAAAACAAAATACAAAGGACTCTGAAAGAAGTCAATTAAAATAAATATGGATTTCCCCCCCCCCCCATTTCAATTCCACAAACCCCCTGTACTTAGCCATGGATGCTCTGGGGAGGTCCATGGGCTCAAATTGAGAACACTTGCCCTTTAGGATGTTATTTATTTATTTTTAAAAAACCCCTACCTTCCGTCTTGGAATCAATACTAAGTATTGGCTCCAAGGCAGAAGAGTAGTAAGGGCTAAGCAATGGGGGTCAAGTGACTTGCCCAGGGTCACACAGCTGGGAAGTGTCTGAGGCCAGATTTGAACCTAGGACCTCCCGTCTCTAGGGCTGGCTCTTAATCCACTGAGCTACCCAGCTGCTCCCTAGGATGTTATTTTATTCCACCAAAAGCTTACTTTGTTTTTAAACAAAGCTGTCTAGTGGTTTCTGTCCAGTATAGATATTTTCGACTCAAATAGAAATTGCAGCCCTTTTACATGTGGTATAGAATGCAAAAGCATTTAAGAGGGTACTATGTTCCAAGCATTCTGCTAAGGGCTGGTGATGTAAATAAAAAAAAAAATCACAGCCATACCTGTACTCAAGAAGCTAATATTCTAATTGAATTCAATGACTTATAAAGGAGTGTCTGTACCTTTATTATAAATGGAAAGACCAGGTCTTGCTTACTTTCTCGCAGATAAAGAAACAGAGGAAATAGCAAGACATAGAAGACTGTATAAAGTCATAGTAAAACAGATGGGACCTCTCTGAGGATAGTAAGTCCTATCTGCCAATGGGAAACCTGCCAACTGAAGTCAGCACCTTTATTAGCAGCCATGTCAGGAAGTCTTAGACTTTTCTTTTTCCCAAACCAAGCCCATTGCCCATTTCCCATTGAGGGAATCCCCCCCCCCCCCCCCCCCCCCCGCTCCTATCTCCCAATGGAGGTGTCTATTCTCAACTGAATGCTGACTGCCACTTCCTTTTCCTATCTTTTAGAGGCATTCCAGAGAGCTCCAATCTTGGTTTCCCAATTCATCTTCCATGTCATTACTTCTCAAGATCCTAGGACCTTTTTAATCAGGTACTTTGCCTGAAAGAACCATATGGTCTTTCCATCTCTCATGAAACTGATCTCTTCTTTATGCATTGTTCCATTTGATCAGAATGTGGACTTCTTCAGGATAGGGATGGTCTTGATTTTTTAAAAAATTTGTATCTTTAACACAATACTTGGCATGAGTAAACAATAAATGCTTCCTCCTCCCATTCAATTGCATATGAAAATGATCTATGATTTCATTTGGGCAAATTGCTGGTACAGGATTTTTTTTTTCCCTGCCTGACAGAATCAACCTTTCTATGACTAGATAGAGAAATATTAGGGAGTTTCCTGAGGCACTAAAAAGTTAATTGATCTATCTAAGTCTGCCTAGCCTGAAATATCAGGAAGGTTGTTTGAATCTAAGTTTTGACCCTAAGGCCAATGCCATATCCAGTACACAATGCTACCATTACTGCACAGTACTCAGTTAATATTATTGATTGGTACTGAAGATGGGGTCATGATCTTGGGGGCTATCTATCCTTTTGTGTGTATGTGGGTGTTCTCTGTCTGTAATACATACACATACTTATTTTGCTTACTTCATGAGTAGAATCCACAGGGAGTTCTGTTTTATGACATTCCATGCATAAAGAAGAGAAAAGAGAGGTCCTTATTGATGAAAAAAGAATTTACAGAGAGCTATCAAAATATTAGCACTCTAAAATTAATTCAATATCATCTTCAAAATCTCTTCAATGGCATCTATAGCAATGTGGAAAATTGGCCAATTATCCACAATGGAAAAACAAAGTATACAAGGAGGATATAGGAGCTAGACAGTGAATGTAGCTGGATGAGAAAAGCCATTTCTTTAATGCAAATATTTCCCCAATAATGCTACATGACTGTGAATAATAGAAAATCAGTTTCTCAAGATTAAAATGACAACTCAAATTGCATCTAATAAAAATGAAATATATTGCCAATCTTGAGTCTGTTGAAAATGGTATGAGATATTATAGAACTTATGTGACCATCATGGATGATGGTTAATCTATGTGTTATATTCTTAGGGTACTAAATTAAAGCATTTGGTCATGCATCTATAGAGGATAGTTTCTGCCTGGCAGGGAAACAGGAGAAGAGAATTGGACAAGAATGTCACAAAATTTTTAATGTAGTTCTAAAACTATTGCTAGGTCTATATTGTGTTTCTGGTTTTATTTACATCACTTTGAATCAGTTCTTACAAGTCTTCTTATGTTCCTCTATATTTCACAATATTCCATTTTAGGGTACAATATTTAGGGCATTCCTGTACCACAATTAAAAAAATCATTTCATAATATCGCCTTATCAGCAGTAGTTAACTAAGCCCCAAAGTATGATTATAAATATTGTGGTATTTTAATTACTTTCCTGGTATATTTACAAAGTATTTAAAAATAATTGGAA
Source organism: Monodelphis domestica (assembly GCF_027887165.1). Classification (NCBI taxonomy): domain Eukaryota; kingdom Metazoa; phylum Chordata; class Mammalia; order Didelphimorphia; family Didelphidae; genus Monodelphis; species Monodelphis domestica. The sequence goes on from NC_077230.1 coordinate 351,072,029, forward strand.
CAATTTTTTTGCTCCATCAACAGTGTATTAGTGTGCCAACTGTACTGCTGTTCCTTTTATATCTTTTTCCACCTTTTATTATTTTTGCCAATATTTGGAAGTGAGGTACAACTTCCAGGCTGTTTTCATTTGCATTTCTTTTATTATCCATTTAAAACAATCTTTTACACAAGAAGCACAAGGTTTCAAACTATATTTTAAAGTGGTAGTTATGAAAAAAATTTAGTATTGGGTAAGAAATGAGTCATGGATTAGTGAAATAAATTAGGTACACAATACATAGTAGTAATGGCTATAGTAATCTAGTGTTTAAAAAACTCAAAGATCTAAGCTTTGGGGGGTAAGAACTCAATTTGATAAAATTTCTGGGAAAACTAGAATCTGATCTGGAGAAACTTGGTATATATGAATGTCTCACATCATATACTAAAACAAGGTCAAAATGGATGAAAGATTTAGAGATAAAGGGTGATATTGTAAATAAGTTAAGGGATCATAGAAAATTTACCTGACAGATTTATGGATAATGGAAGAATTCATGGCCAAACAAGAGATCAAAAGTATCATAGGAAATTAAACAGATAATTTTGTTTTCATGAAATTAAAAATATTTTGCACAAACAAAATGAAAATAGCCAAAATTAAAAATAGGAAACAAAGAGAAAGTTTTATAAGAAATTTCTCTGATTAAGGTGTCATTTATCAAATATATAGAGAACTGGGCCACATTTATAAAAAACCATGACAATCCTCAATTTAAAATGGTCAAAGGTTATAAAAAGACAGTTTTTAGATTAAATAAAAACTTAGTAATCACATGAGAAAATGATTGAAATCATTATTTCTTAGAAAAATACAAATTAAAATGATTCTGAGATAGTACCTCACTTCTACAGATTGGCTTAGATGAAAGAAAAGAAAAATGAGACATGCTGGTGAGGACGTGGAAAAATTAGAGCACTAATGCACTATTGTTGGAATTGCAGTTGGTCCAACCATTCTGAAAAACAACTTGGAATTAGGTGCAAAGAGCCTTAAAACTGTGGCTGAGCATTACTACTACTAGGCCTATATCCCAAAGAAATGAAAAGAAAAGCATCTCTATAGGCAAAAAATATTTATAACAGCTCCTTATGTGGTGGCAAAGAATTAGAAATCGAAGGGATGTCCATCAACTGGGTAATGACAGAATAAACTGTACTATATGATTGTGATGGAATGAGAAATGGCAAGGAGGATAGGCTCAGAATACTCCATATGAATTTATGCAAAGTGAAGTGAGCAGAACAGAGAGAACATTGTACATAGTGACAGCAACATTGTAATGATATTCAACTCTGAAAGATTTAGCTACTCTGATCAATACAGTGATTCAAAATAATCCCAAAGGAACCAAGATAAAAAAATGTTATTCATTTCTAGAGAGAGAGAATGATGAATTCTGAGTGTGGATTGAAACATACTTTAAAAATATTTTATTTTTCTTTTTGTATATATTTTCTTTTTTCAACATGACTAATGTGGAAATATAAAAGAAATATTTGATGCAATGATTTTCTCCAAATGCATGTTCCTCCTATTTATATTATATTTTTGTAGGAAATCTTTTTTTAAAAACCTGATGCAGTTGAAAATGGACATTTTCTCTTTTATGATCTCTTGCATGCCTTGTTTTGTTATGAATTTTCTTCTTAGTCATATTTATTAAACATAACCTTATTCTACTCTAATAAAACAATGAGATAAAAAAAGTGATATGGCCTTTCAAATTTAGACTGCATATTCATTTAGAACTATTATTGCCTATCGAGTGAAATATTGGTATAAATCTCTTTTCTGCCAAACTGTTTACCAGTTTTTCCAGACATTGTTGTTGAATAGACAGTTCTTCAACAAATAATTTATTTAACTTACCAACCATTGAACTAATGAATTTAATTATTCCTCTTATTTATCAAACATGTCCCATGGGTCTATTTTTCCATTCTTTTTTTTTTAAACCCTTACCTTCCATCTTGGAATCAATACTGTGTATTGGTTCCCAGTCAGAAGAGTGGTAAGGGCTAGGCAATGGGGGTCAAGTGATTTGCCCAGGGTCACACAGCTGGGAAGTGTCTGAGGCCAGATTTGAACCTAGGACCTTCCATCTCTGGGCCTGGCTTTCAATCCTCTGAGCTACCCAGCTGGTCCCCTACTTTTCTATTCTTGAACCACTAAAACGAGTTTCAGAGAGTATGGTTTATATTTGAGATTTGGAAATGTTTTATTTTCCTTCATTTCTGTTTTTCCTCTCTTTTTTTCTACAAATGAATTTTATTATTTTGTATAATTCTATAATTTAACCCTTTGGTTTCTTCTTATTGACTTGTTTAAACCATGAACAATGAATATTCTTTTAAGCAATCATCTTTGTTTATGCGAAGATTATTTTATAATTATATTCATATGTCTTAAGTGCATCTAGTTATTTGACTCATATATTTTATTCATTATTTAGCTTTATTGGAATGGGATTTCTCTTTCTATAATTTTCTCCCATATGTGATTATTACCATATAGAAAGTGACAATTTCTGTGGATTAATTTTGTTTATTGCTACTTTATTAAAGTCATTAATAATCTGTCAGTTTTCTTTATTCTCTGGAATTTTCAAAAGAAACAACCATGTATGACTTTATAAATAGTTTTTCTCATTTGCAAATTTTGATGATTTTAATTATTATTCTCCCATCTCATTTCTCTTGCTAGCATTTTTGCAATTGTGTCAGATTATAGTGGAGGAGGACACAGAAGCATCTCTGCCCTGCTCTAACATTTATTGGGAAAGTTTGTAGTTTTTCTCCATTGCAAATAATATTAAATTTTGGTTTAAAATATATTAAGGGCCCTTCCATGGCTATGCTTTTTAGGGTTATTTGTTTGTTTAGCAAAATAAAGAGTCAGAGTCTTTTTACAACTATTACTTGACACATTGATAAATATGCCATTTGTATCTTCATTGAGTGTATTGATAAAAATGGCAAATAACAAGAGGAAGATTCCTTGAATATTCTACTAAGGGTGTTTGTAAATGAGATAATAAACAGAAGTTAATGACATTGCCATTATGTTCTGAGAAGTGAAAGGCCAAACCAGGAGGCCTAGTGTCACCTCAAAACTTGAACCTAGGAAGATGCCTTGTCATAGAGATGGTGGTGGTGGTGGGAGTAGAAATGTGACAAAGAGCCTTCTCCCTTCTAGGCATATGTTTAGTAATATACTTACAGAGTAATATTTCATAAAATAATTTTAGTGGAAGGATCTGAAGTAAAAAGGCAAGATAGGGGGCAGCTGGGTGGCTCAGTGGATTGAGATCTAGGCCTAGAGATGGGAGGTTCTGGTTAAAATCTGATCTCAGTCACTTCCTAGCTGTGTGACCCTGGGCAAGTCACTTAACCTCTATTGCCTAGCCCTTACCCCTCTTCTGCCTTGTAACCAATATACAGTATTGATTTCAAGATGGAAATCCAACTCTTCCACTTAATTCTTATATAACTTTAGGTAAGTTACCCAATTCTCTGACTTGCATATTCTTCATCTGAAAAATTAAAAAGTTTGAACAAAAGGCCTTTAAAAACCTTTCAGTTCTTATCTATTTTCCTATGACCTTTTTAGATCACTTTTTGGTCAACTGTGAGGATGAGATGATGGTAAGTAATAATAATAACAATAATGATGGCTTCTATATGTCAAACTATGAGTTAAGCAATTTACCTGTATTATCTCATTTGATACAAAATCCCTGGGAATAAGGTATAAGATTTCTTTTAAATATATTTTTAATTTTTCCCAATTATATATAAAACCAATTTTTTAAACTTTAAAAAATTTTTGAGTTCCAAATTCTCTCTCTTCTCCTTCATTGAGAAGTCAAGCAATTTGATATAGGTCATACATGTAGAATCATCAAAATATATTTTTATATTAGTCAAATTGTGAAAGAAAACATAGATACTCCCCCCACCCCAAGATCCCCCATACAACAAAAATAAAGTTAAAGTAATCCTTCAATCTGTATTCAGACTATATCAGTTCTTCCTCTGGAAGTGTATAGCATTTTAAAAAAATCATAAGTACTTCAGGATTATCTTGGATCATTGTAATGCTGAGAATAATCATCATTCAGAGTTGATCATTGTACAATACTGTTATTACTGTGTGTGCTATTCTGATTCTGCTCACTTCACTGTACATCAGTTTGTGTAAGCCCAGATTTTTCTGAAAAAATATCCTGCTCCCTATTTCTTATAGCACAATAGTATTTCATCACAGCTTGTTCGGCCATTCCCCATTTGATGAGCATTCCTCCAATTTTCAATTCTTTTCTACTACAAAAAAGCTGCTATATATTTTTGTAAACATTGGTACTTTTCCTTTTTCTTTGATTCCTTTGTGATATAACGTTATTGCTTGTTTAAAGGATATGTATGATTTTACAGCCCTTTTCATAGCCCTTTGAGTGTAGTTCCTAATTACTTTCCAGAAGAATTGAATCATTTCATAACTCCACCAATGATGCATTAGTGTCGCCATTGTCCCACATTCCTCCATACAAATTGATTTGCTTTTCCATTAAGTTTTTAGATATAAGTATTAAAAGTATATTGTTGGAAGATCAATAATTGGAACCCAGATCCTTATTTTAATTAAGTGTAAATCTCCAATTTCATTGTTTCAAATGTGTTTCTTTTAAAGAACATATTGTTGGATTCTGCTATCTTTTTCTATTTAGGTGGGTTCTGTTAGGTGGGTTCATTTCATTCACCTTCATGGTTCATGATTATTTCCTCTTTATCTTGTATATATCTCATTAGTACATAGTTGTTTGAAGGATGATTTTGTTGTTATTTTTCATTATTTGTATTCCTATCACTTAGCACAGCACCTGGTACCCGAGCAGATGCTTTAAAAATACTTATTGGCTTGACTTCACAAACTATTTTCTCTACAAAATAAAAATTGGAATCAGTTCTCTCAAAAAGCCTCCCAAAGATGATGGAGAACTATCCAAGGTTCCCCTGGAAAGAAGTCTTCTTCGTCTTTCATGAGCCTCACATAGTTTCTCAGGCATCACTTAAGGAGGTCTTCAAACAGAGGCTGCTTGTGACATTAGTCTTTATTAAATCCTTTGGATCTTCAGGTGTTCTTAAAGGTGTACAAGCACTAATTGGCCAGGTTCACAAAAGGTTTTTCTTTATATTAACAGTGTGAGGTAAATATTTAGGGGGTCTCTAACTCAGTCCATCTGAGAAAGAGTCAACGTAAGAGTCACAGAGTCATGTGTCCCCTGGTGAAGCCAGCTTTTCAGAATCTCAGCATAAAGTCGCCAAGGAAGGAGGGGCTGAGGTTTTGAAAAGCTGAGTGGGTCTCTTTGCTTTCTGTACCTGTCCCTGGGCTGGAGCTTTAATCTGAACTCTTGCCTTATGCCATCATGTAGTCACTGAGCAATGTGGCTCAGAGAACTGGTTGAAATGGAGGACTGGATTTTTATCTAAAAATAGAAACTTTCTCTCTCTCTCTCTCTCTCTCTCTCTCTATTTCTCTCTCTCTCTCTCTCTCTCTCTCTAAAATGCTTATAAATGTAGTGATAAGTCCCCAGATTAACTTTTATTTATAACATTAGGAACCATTTAGCTTCAAATTGGATTGTTACTGAAGATTTATCGTATAATTTTCACACAGATCCTGGTGTTTGTATCAACATGGAGAACTCTAGTAGAGCAGTAGAAATTCTATAGGTATAATTAAATATTTTTCTCATCTGGAAGCACCAATAGAAGTAGATCTGTCAATATTCCTGCTCTCTATTTTTTTTTGGTCAGTTGAAGCATAATACATTTTATTCCATGCCTCTATTTTAACTCTATGTGTGTGTCTAATTTTTTTTTTTCTTAAACCCTCACCTTCCATCTTAGAATCAATACTGTGTATTGGTTCCAAGGGAGAAGAGTGGTAAGTGCTAGGCAATGGGGGTTAAGTAACTTTCCCAGGGTCACACAGCTGGGAAGTGTCTGAGGCCAGATTTGAACCCAGGACCTCCCATCTCTAGGCTTGGCTCTCAATCCACTGAGCCATCCAGCTGCCCCCATGTGTCTCATTTTTAAATGTTTTTCCTACCAAAAAATATTGTTGGGTTTTGGTTTTTAATTCATTCTGCTGTTTCCATTTTGTGGGTGAATTCATCTTATTTATATTCCAAGTCATAATTATTAGTTATATATTTTGTTCCATTTTATTTTTCTTCTGTGTTTTTCCTTCTTTGTTTCTCTTTTTATCTTATTTCTCTTCAGAAATCTATTTTTTCCTCTAAACACTACTTCCTTAGTCTCCATTCCTTCTTTAGGTACACCTTTATTTTCCTTCTCTGCCTTTCTAAGTTTCTCTCCCTTTTCTCCTCCCCTTACCCTCTTATTATTAAGCTATTTATCCTTATATTAGTATCTCCCTTTCCCCTCTATTGCCCTTTTATTCATTAATATAGATTACTTCAATTATTCTTTCCTTTTGCCCCTTTTTTCTTCTTCTTAATTTACGTGTTCTTCCAAATTTCCTCTTTTAATCTTTACCCCGCTCCCTCTTATCTCCTTATAAGTGTCAACTAGAAAAAACACAGAACTATTAAATAGTCAAAATCACTCTTTAATCAAGGGAAAAGGGGTTAGCGCTACTACTACGACAACAGAGCTGATTTCCAAGACTGCACCGGAGTCAAGACGCCCTGGTCACCAGCCCCTGGGAGTGCCACGGACTCAGGATGGACTCCGAGGAACAAAAGAACTTGGGGAACCTATATACCACTCTAGGTGACCTGGGGCTTTAGGATTAGAGGGACAGTTGATTGACTTTACAATGGAGAGAAAGGAAAATGAGAAGTTCCAGACAGGAATAATAGTGATGGGCTGGGGCCCTATAATGGACACAAAAGGGAAAGACTCAGTTTAGGGCTGGGTCACCTTGGTCATGGACTTTAGCCTAGGGGGAAGAAACCATTGGGACAAAAGGGATGTTCAATATTGGATGCGATTAGCTGTTCCCACTCAAACTACCAGGAAGTTCACTGTCTGGTGAAGTGGGACCTTCCCTCAAGGGGAAACTCTCCTGTGACAAGGTCAAAACCTGGGGTTTCTACACTCAAACTAAAAAAACTGGGGATCTCTAGATTTCCATGTTGACATAAGTTAGGAGAAATTTTAGCTTCTATATATTATTTCCTCTTTTACCCAGCTCCAATGAGCATAAGGTACTAACATTACCACCTTAATCCCCTCTTTACCTTCAATGAAACATTTCTTTCATTCCTGCATCTTTTATATAAGATGATCATTCCAATTTATCCCTTCCCATCCAATTTTATTTTTTTTAATTCATTCTAATGAGGATTGGCAGTTGGAAATGGTGCTTTTAAAATCTTAGAAATACTTCAAAATCCTTTTTTTAAATTGTGTTTTTAGGTCTATGCTTTTTACTAGTTAACAGAAAACTTTATGTCACCTTGTGTTCTCCCAGCTACTCCCAGTTGATAAGAATTTTAAGGCCATGCCTGGAGGGAGCAGGGAGTATCTAAACTATGTTATGACTTTATGTCCTTTGATTAAGAGTTTGCTAGGCTGAGAAAGAAATGTAAGAACTCAAAACAACCTTGAATGTCAGACAAACAGGACGTGGGAAGGGAACATCACCCAGATATACTGGGGATCTTTGCACTCTTTCCCTGCCCCTTCCCCCGGAACTCTTTCTAGAAATTCCATGGGAGGAATAATCTGAGGGAGGGCAGAGAATTCCCAAGGGCAATCCCACAGACCCATAATAAAACTGGCAACTTGAAATTCTGTTTTATCTTTTTCCAGCACTCTGACTACACTATCTGTAACATCCTTGAATAAACACTCTCATGCTTTCAGATGAAGGATCTGAGCTTCAATTCTTTGGGTGAGAACCAGAATTCCCTCTTCCTTCACAAAATTCCACTTTCCCACAACAATTCTATTATATTTAATTCAGTTTTAAAATTTTTATCTAGAAATGCTCCTTCAAACCATCCAATTAATATCATTCTCAAGTTTTAAATATTCTATTTGTCTGATATGAGAAATAAATATTTTTACCTTATTAAATACTTTATAATTGGCCTCATGTATTATTTTCTTTTGTTTCTTTTCTTTCTTGCATAACAAATTTTCTATTAATTCTGGTCTCTTTTCAAGAATATTTGAGTCCTATTTCTTTAAATGACATTTTTTTCTTGTATAATGATACTCAGCTTTGCAGATATAATGGGGGGAAATTATGAAATTGGCTGAAAGTCCAATAATTTTATTTAATCAAAAAGGAGTAGGGGAAAAGGTTGCAGAGAGAGAGAGAGAGAGAGAGAGAGAGAGAGAGAGAGAGAGAGAGAGAGAGAGAAATACTTTCCTTGCTGCTCCATTTTGCTATTCTGTAGCCATCATGTGGGCCCCATAGCCATGCTCACAGGGAAGTCCAGTCAGCATCAAACATGGAAGAGAAGATGCCAAAATTCATTCTTGCCTCAGTTTATCAAACTTTTTCTCTGCCCACTGACTCTTACATGTCATGTTTCTGGAGTCAACTCTCACTTACTATTTTGCCTGGGCCACCTACAGAGGCAGTCCAAGGGGCAATCTAGGGTACATTCAGCTGCCCCCTGTCTCATGATCTCTTATCTCCTTCCTCTATAGCTGTTTGTTTTTTTTTTTTCTGATTGACTTTCAGGGGACACCAAAGCTGCCTTTCTATCCTGGTTACCTGAATCTTCTCAATGATTTTCCTCACACAATTCCCCCCTCTTCCCCTCTGACTCTTTGGGAGAGCAGCATGTTAAATCTCCTCACTTGGGGTTTTTCAGGAGATTCACAAATTGAGTCTCCTCAATGAATCACTCCACATATGGAGCCTATACACTTAAGATTCTCTCACTAGAAGGTATAAAATATTGCTTCTTACATAGAGGGAATTACCACAATCTTGGGAATAAAAGGGAAAGAGGGGGAAAAAAAGATTGATAGACACAAGAGTTTACAGTCAGAATAAATGATAGGTTCAACCCCCTTCAGTTCATATCCAAAAATCCATATTCAGTTTATATCCAAAACTTCACTGGGGATCTCTTGAGGGAGTGTGTGATTTCTGGAAGCATTCTTATAACATCTTCTCTGGAAAATTTACTTTCCTAGTTCAGGGTGTTGGGGATTCCCCCCCCCCCTGAAATTACTTTAAAGGATCTTAAACTTTGGATTATAGGAGAATTATATAATCCTCTCCTCAGGAGGGTATAGACCAACAATAGAATTTCCCAAGGATGTGTGGCTAAAGTAGGAGGTATAAGAATCAATTCTCAAAAAAAAAAAAAGACCAAATAGACAAGAGGAGAGAGAAACAAATTAGATAATAAAATATATATCAAATCCTATGTATATAGAAATTATCAGTAAAAATTAAAATTGTAACAGGTCCTTGATTCACCAGCAAGGTACAATTGAGGTAACATGCCCTACAAACATGCATGACAATTGTAGCAATCTTGCACTTACCTGTTGTTAGCCAGTACTACAGAAAATTGCCATACTATAAAAGAGAAAAAGGGGACAAAAGTCTGAGGTAAAAGGTAGATATGATTCCTTGGTTTGCTTTCTCCTTCAATTACAGGGATAGGGGAACCAAAGTAAAAGCCAAGAGGAGATACTTATATAACTGGGAGATAGGAAAGTCCAGTGTCTGGATTTATCAGATAGCTGCTTCCCTGAATCCTTCAGACAGGTCCTCTGATTTGACATAAATTCTCACCAATGCCACAAGGATTGTTGGTTTCCTTGACCTTGTGCAGTGGCTCATTAGTAGTCTCTTCTTCTTAAATCAGACACAAAGATCAGTTAAAGTCCCATAATATTTAACAACCAATGACAGGTTTCCATACTCTATAGCTTTTGGGTATGCAATGCTATTAGGGGTAATAGGCATTATAATAAGAATTTAAATTTAAGTTTTTATGCTAATATGAAAGTTCTAAAGTAATATTGTGGTTGCCAACTTAAAAATATTATAGCTTAAGTCAAAATGACTTTTATTTACAAAGAGTTGGAAAGAGTGAAAGTAGAAAAATGTAGATAAAGAGATGGATTCTAATAAGCCTACCAGCCCTTCTCCTGAGAAGCCAGGCTGAGACCCAGCAGGGCTTCCCCAAAACTCTGTCCTGGGGATTTTCCTAGTAATCCTCAGTCAAAAGTCCTGGAGGTGTCTTCAGCCAGGGTTCCACCAATACAGCCTCCTCCAAAGGCAAGGCAAGAATCTCTGGAACCAATCTCTCCAAAAGCCAGGAAAGGAAGGCCAGCTACTCACCCAGCAAGATGATCTAGGATCCAGAGAAAGAGTCTCCATCTTCAGTCCAGTTCACCAATGTCAATTCCAAAGATGAACTCCAAAGGAAAAGTTCAAAGGAGAAGACTTTTAGACAGGAAGTTCAGGACTTTTTTATAGTCCTTTTCCCATGTCACTTTCTGTCCTTTCCCCACTTTACGGGAACCAATCACAATCTTTCAATTTGCCAAGCACTGCCTAGGGGGTGGGCAGTGGCCTCTGGAGTTGTCACCCACTCTAGCAAGTGACTTGTGAACTCTCAAACTTAGTGACTGGTAAGGTACTAAGTAGGGGTACTTAAGTTTTTGATTGATTAACTTAAAAGTTGCTGATTGATAGACAAAGAATTTGATTTACTCTTCACCTTGTAAACGTCCTTCAAAATAAAAAAAAATATGAATACTGATTCCATGTAAACAAGTTAAAAAAAAAGAGAAGAAAATAATCAAATTCCAATTAAGATGAAAGAAAGGAAAAAAATAAAAAGAAAATCATATTGCACATTCCATTAAACAATGGGTCAGCCAAACAGAGGCATAACAAAAGGATTCCTCACTCAAAAGCAAGAGCTATTTCCTCTCTAATTTGGCTATGATCCATGGTGCTAGTGTACATAATTTTTTCACCTGGTAAAAGCTTGATATAAGCTTTGCTCCAATGACTAATACAAATTCTAAAAAGTACCACAATTCCCAAGATTAGAAAAGTCCATTTGGTTATATTAAGTTCTTGGTTATAAAGTCCTATCCTTTACATTTTGAAAAATTGTATCCCATGACCTTTGTTGTTATAATGTAGAGGCTACTAAATCTTTTTGCTACCTTTTTTTGTATCTCTTCAGTATTTAAACTATATCATTTCAGTTGCTGGTATTATGTTCTTCTTAACCTGGGAGTTATAAAACTTAAGTATAATGTTTTTTTGTGATTTTCTTATTAGTGCCTATTACAGATGGTGACTGAAGAATTCTTTCAAGTTGTACTTTATTTTCTAATTCCAAAAGTCCAGGGTACTTTTCTTTAATAATTTCTTGCAAGATGGTCTTCAAAGTTTTTTGTTGCTTGCTACTTTCAGATAGTCCCGAAATTCTTATACTGATTCTTCTAAATCTGTTTTCTAGGTCAGTTGCTTTTGTAAAAATGTTTCTTAACTTTCAATTATTTCATTTTTTTAAACTTACTTTCATTATTTCTTATTGTCTTAAGAAGTTATCAGCTTGAGGGGAGCGAGGTAGCTCAGTAGATTAAAAATCAGGCCTACAAATGGGAGGTCCTGGGTTCAACTCTGGCTTCAGATACTTCCTGGCTATGTGAGACTGGGCAAGTAACTTAACCCCTTATTGCCCAGTCCTTACCACTATTCTGACAGGGAACCAATACACAGTATTAATTCTAAGATGGAAGATAAGGGTTTAAAAAAAGAAGTTATCAGCTTCCCCTTGCCCAGTCCTAATTTTCAACAAATTCTTTTCATCAGTATATTTTTGGATTTCTTTTTCCAATTGATCTTCCATAATTTTCTATATTTTCTTGCATTGTTTTATTTTTTAAAAAATGTAACTTCTCTTATTTGCTTAATTTCTTTTTAAATTAAAGCTTTTCCAAAGAACTCTTGGTTTTTGTGTCAGTCTTACATTTTTCTTTAAATTAAGAAGCTAAAAATCTGGATTGTCTAATTTGGATGCTCTAATTTCACTTTCTTCTGAATTTTAATACTAATCTTTATTTTCAAAGAAGCTCTGTGTGATTGGGTTCTTTCTATTTTGCTTATTCATTTAATTTTTTAGAAAAAATTTATCAGCCTTTTTCTTGATAATTTTATGCAAGTGCCAAGTTCTTTTCTCTGTACACGTGGGTTAATGTCTTAGGGTTTAGTTTTTGTTGTTGTTGTTATTGTTGCTATTTTCTTAGTTCTATGGGGGTCTTTGATTCCTTGGTTCATTTAATTTCAATATTTAAGCATCTCCAGCAGTGCTATCACTTTCAATACTCTTACCCCTGCAGATTCTACAGAGGTTGTAAGCATCTTCTTACCACTCTGTCCTTGAGTAACAATCAGGAATTCCATTCTCCCAGGGTTCATTCACTTCTTTGTATTCATTCCTCCTCTTTTAAACATATGTGGGAGAATTTGGAGAATGAGGTAATCTTCTGTCCTGTTCCATTATCTTCCCAGAATTCTTTCACTTTTTAGTGATGTGTGAAATGTTTACTATAATACTATCAATTTAGAAAATGTTTACTTTTGAATGTTAGAGAATGAATTAAAGTGATTGATCTAAAGGGTCATCAGACACTTCTATCCATTCTCTATCAAGCAGCATGAATGCTACAAGGGTGCTACAGCAGGTGCTTTCATATCCAAGTCTGTAGCAATCTCTGTAAAACAGAAGTCCATCTTAGCATTATATGCACCTGAACATGTCACGTCACTACTCAAAACCTGTTGCTAAACAAATGAAAGTCAGATTAAAATTTTTGCTTGAAGTGTACTGTGTGGGAAGGGGATAGGGTGTGATGTGATAAAGCCTAAAAGCTAGAGAGTAGCCAGATAGTCCAAAGATTTAAAGCCCCCTCCAGACTGCTTATGATCAGGAACATTTCCAGGTATAAGGAGAAGAAGTTCTGGATCTGGAGTCAAATGGCCTTGGTTTGAATTTCTACTCTGTCAGTTATGATGCCTGTGATGTAACTTTTGGGTCTCTGTTACATAATGTAATCATTAAAATGGTGAGGTCTTAAACTGTAACAGTTAAAATAGTGGAAGGCCTAAATTGTAGTAGATATAAGAGTGGGTGAGTAAATTGTGACCGCAGGAAATATGTTTTCAGTACAGTGTCTTGTTTTAAATCAATATTTAAGGTGGTCGCCAGGGAAATATTCCCAATTATGAATATACCCAAGTCAACTGGGTTTTATAGAGACTTTAATTAATAATACAATGAGGAATTAAAGAAAGAGAGAAAGAGAGGAAAAAAAGAATAACGAGAAAGGGACAAGCTGGCCCTGGCCAGTCCTGGCCAACCCAGGCCTAAGCTTTAAAAGAAAAGATCAGTCAGTCCTTAATCACTCACCACAAGATCTGTACAAGCAAAGATAGATAGACACCAGTTCAGCCAGCCATCCTTCTTCAGAGGGAGATTCTTCTGACTGTCCTCAAGAGCCTCTCCTAAGAGACTTCTTAGAGACTGTTGTTCTCAGAGCCTCCTTAGAGCACAATCCTTCTAACAGCCTCCTTAGAGACTCTTTAGAGACTATTTCCTCTTCAACAGACTGTCCTTTTCTTATATAGGGGGTTTTCTCCTATGTCACCTCCCCTAAATTCTTCCATCTACCAATCACAGTAGACATTTTCTAAAGGACAGCCCATTCTCAATTCACACCTGAGTAGACTAATCCTTTTAGTAATCCACACCTGAGTAGGCTAGAATCTCTGTGTAAGTTTTTTCCTCTTTGCTCCTTGTAAGTTCACAAGTTGCCTGACCTTTATAGGTACTTAGCACCCCTTTGTATTAATTCTAAAAATAGGCATGGCTTAAGTATGGGTTTAAGTATTTTTCATTGTTTAGCAAGGAGTTTTTTTCCCCTAAAGCAGGCTTAAGTACAGGTGGAGTAGAGGTCTTCACATTTCTGATCTAAGTAGAGTTCTCACTGTCCATATGGGGAATGGTCCCAATAGGGAATTGTCCCAATGGAGAATTCCCCAGTGGGGAATTTTTTAACATTCACAAATCTAAGAAATTTCAAGATTCACAATAATCTGTGAAATGATATAGAATAAATGATCTCTAATAGCTAATATGATGCTATTATTCCACTAATTGGGATCTATTTATCATTATTTACATAGTTCTATATGCCTGGAATGCCTTCCTTATATTTCTTTTGGTGGAAATCATTCTACCTTCTTCATGAAGCCTTTCCTGATTCTCTAGTTAAAAGTTTTACATATAAATTAATATAACATTTGTTAGGTAGTTGTAGTACTTTATTATCTATTATGAACTTACCGACTTTTGGGGTTATATTTAGTTATTTGTTTTTCATCTTGGCATCAAGATACTCTTAACCTCCAATAGTTGACAATAGGTTATTTTTCTTTGAATATACAAGCTGACCTTTGGTCTTGAACACAGGAGACAATCAATGAAAAAATGAAAAAGCAACTTTGTGAAGAAATTCTCTCTCTTTTCTTTAAACCCTTACCTTCCATTTTGGAATCAATACTGTGTATTGGTTGCAAGGCAGAAGAGTGGTAAGGGCTAGGCAATGGGGGCCAAGTGACTTGCTCAGGGTCACACAGCTGGGAAGTATCTGAGGTCAGATTTGAATCTAGGACCTCCCTTCTCTAGATCTGGCTCTCAATCCACAGAGCTCCCTAGCTGCCCCTAGAAATTCTCTTGATAAAACTTTTTAGCAGATGTGGCATAGTGGATAAAGGACTGGACCTAGAGTCAGAAAGATGAAGTCAAATCTTGCCTTAAACACTTACTAGCTGTGTGAACCTTGGGCAAGTTCCTTAATTTGCTTGTTTGTCTCAGTTTTTATCTGTAAAATGGGGATAACAATAGCACCTAATTCCCAGAGTTGTGAGGATCAGATGAGATAGTATTTGTAAGGTGCTTAGCATAGTGCCTGGGACATAGCAAGTGCTATATAAAAATTATTATTATGTTTTATGTGTGTGTGTATATAAATACTTTGTATTTGTTTTGAAATTAGGACACTTGGGTTCTAGCATCAGTTTTGCTCCTGAGAAAGTTAATCTTGTACTCCAAAGAGAGGCACCATCCAACCCAAGGTGTGTGGTTTCTTTCCTAACCACTTGGTATTTCAGAGCCATATCCTCCCATGCTTTCCTCCCCCCTTTACTGGGAGAGCACTAAAAAGATTTTTACCTTGTATTCAGTTGACAATTTTAATGGGAAGGGTGAGATGAAGCAACTTGAGTAGTATTTCTCACTTCTTTCCTTCTAAGAAGTCTTATCATCTTGGAGGAAGTAAGTCACTCCTT
The DNA here is from genome assembly GCF_027887165.1 of Monodelphis domestica. Lineage (NCBI taxonomy): Eukaryota > Metazoa > Chordata > Mammalia > Didelphimorphia > Didelphidae > Monodelphis > Monodelphis domestica. Next base: position 351,087,452 of record NC_077230.1, read on the forward strand.
GCTCCTTAGTTCCACAGGCCACAAGAGTCTTTCATCACACTTGCCCTGTTTCAGGAATAACCAAATTAGCTCCTAAGAGAGAGACAAAACTTCATTAGCCACCAGGGACTCTTCTGGGACTGGGAGACATTCCTGATGATTAGCTGTGGAGATGTACTATGGGGAGATGGATGCCTTATCAATTCTCTCTCTAATTCTGAATTCTCAGGGTGCTCCTTCTCCTACTTAATCAATCCCACAGAGCTTAGCCTAGAAGCCCAACAATATAACTGGTTAGTACTGGGAGGTACCCTGGAAATCATGTAGTCTCTCCAAAACTCTGACTTTATGGAGGTAGAAACTGAAACTTAGAGTGGGGAATGAAGCTCCAAGCATGAGGACCAGGATTAGAAACTGGGTTTCCTGACTCTGTGCCCAGGATTCTTACTACATCATTACTCATTTTCTGTTAGTTTCCTGGACTCCAGGGAGAAAGGGAGAGCCAGATCCTGGGGAGCCATATTTGGAAGACAAGGCTGTGTTTCTGTTCTATGGGATGGTTATTGGGCTGTCTGGGGACAAGGGAACTTGGAACAGCAGTTTGGATATACTAGGGTAAAGGGTGTCCCAAGGTCAACCATGTGTCAAAGGAAGAACAAATCTCATAGTTGGAGATTTCTCTAAAAGTATAGTATAGACTTAGGCTATATTCCACTCATCCCTCACACCACCCTGATACTAAGTAGAGGGATCATAGAAATCTTTGTTTACTCAGAGTGGACCAGCATGTCCTGCAGAGAATCTGTAAGTGACCCATTTGCAGGAGGGTAGGGAAGGACAATGAGCGAGGTGGGTACCTGTGCTGAAGATAAAGGTAAAAGATGATGGGGATGAGGTGGACTGTGGTCTCCAAAGAGAGTTCTTAGATTTATAGACAAGAATCTGCAAAGGGCCTTAGAAGTCATATAATCTGATGCTTTCATCATACCGATGAGGATACTGAAGTCAAGAGGTGAAGTGATTCTCCCAGGATCACATATGGAGATTCAGTTTTCAAAGCCAGGTTTTTTAAAAAAATATTATTCTAATTCTAATACTCTGAATATAAGCTTCCCAGAGAAATGTTTGGAGGCCAAGATAAAGTATGGCAAATCACAGGCCATGATGGAAGGGTGCTTCTATTGTACAAAGAGGAGGGACGATAATCTTAATTTTCTCATCTACAAAAGGAGAGGTTTGGATTAGGTGACCCTTTCAGTTCTGAGAATCTGATTTATGATTTACATAGGATAATTAGCATCCATATGATTGTAGGAAGTCCCTTCCCCTATATTCTAGTTTCCTCAGCTATACAATGAAGCTATTAGAGTAGTAGGTGGTAGGGTTTAATAGCCTTATAATTTTGATTACATCTCATTATTTTTTACCCCATGCCATAAATCTTTATGTGAGAAGGAATTTGAGAAGCATTTAAAAGTAACTTTCTATGTTTTTTTCCCCCTAGGAATCTTCCCTTCTTCCACAACCACCACCTACTTTCCCTAATGATATTCTTCTAGTCTGTTTGAATACTTCCATCAACGGGGAATTCATTCTCACAGGGTGGCTCCTATTCATTATCAGACAATTCTATTTCTTACAACAAACATTTCCTTATAAGGAACTGAAGAATTCCTCCCTGTAATTTCCCCCATTGAACCTATTCCTGCCTTCTGCAGCTAAACAGGTAGGAAATGGCAATCCAACTTTAGATGTTTGAAAGGCTAAGGTTTCATCTCATTTAGAGAGGTGATGATAACAGTCACATATATCACATGCTCAATTCCATTTGCTTTTCTATATGGCAGAATGGTATCCTGGCCATGAGGGTCTTCAGACTTTGATTTCAGAGTTGTCTGCTCTCTCCATTCATTTTTTCAATGAAATTTATATTGACCAGAATGGAAAACATCTTCCACAGACTCCACTTCTATTGCTTTCTTCAATGACAAGCACCAACTCCAGACTGGTATAGTTAGAAGAGTCCTTTGGGAAAAAAAGAAAATGGTTCACTCATGCAAATAGGAGGCAATGGGTAGAATGTGTGTATGTTTGTGCACGTGTACATACAATTGGATGTGTGATGCTGGAAAGAACTCTGCATTTAGAATCATAAGACCTCTGTTTGCATCTCTGGTACATCATTTCAGTTGTGTGACTGAGCAAGGTATTTAACCTTAAGGAGTTTTACTATGTCCATTATCCAAATTAAGAAGCTAGTACTTTCAGTATCTACTTTATAGGTTTATTTTGAGGAAAGTGAAGCACAAGTGATACAAGGTAGACTTGCTATCAGGAAGACCAGTATTCAAACAATAACTCAAATACTTACTAGATGTGTGACCTTTGGAGAATCATATAACAATTCTGGGCCTCAGTTTCCTCATTTTGAAAAAGAGAAAGTTGAGTTTGGTGACATTTCAGCTTGAAACCCATGACCTTCTGAAAGTGCTTTTATATCATGCTTTATATTTTCCAGTGTGATCTCTCGTTATCAATCAACATTTTAAAAAAGATCTCTGTTTTCCAGAAATATGCAAAGGGGAAAATGTATAAGTTTTAGGTGAGTAAGCTTGCCTTTATCCCTGCTTCTTTTACAAATCTTCCTACTCCATGACTTTGGGAACATATTATATAATTTGCAAAGAATCAGATTCAATATTTAATAAAATCCTCTACTTGGGTTCAAATGACTGACTGGCAAAGTAGGAGATGGGCTACATATGTCAAGACATGCCTAGATCTGGGGACTAAAAGCCAGGTGTTTTTGGGGAATGTGAAGTCCATTTAAATTAATAGTTTGATATATGATAACCAAAAAACCCACAAAAGAATTCCAGGCTTCTCTGATATTTTTATAATGTCCAAAATGAGGGAGATGATCTCATGGTGTCCCTGAGCAAACCATATTTGTAGTATTATCTTCCATTCTGAGCTACCCATTTTACAAAGGCTATTGATAAGACAGAGATTGGTAATCAGTTGAGTACAAGGAGTCAATTGATGAAGGCCCTGTATTGCATTGTTTAGTCCAGAAAACAAAATAATGTTGGGAGGACATGATAGATGTCTTTAGATATTTAAAGGGGCTTTATGGGACAGAAGAATTAGATTTGTTATGATTGGCCCAAGAGTTGAAACTAGAGTAATGATTTTATGATGCATTTTGTCCACATGGGAAAAACTTATTAACAATTGAAAATGTCCAAAAATAGAATGAGATGCCTCAGGAAGTAAGGGGTTCCCCTTTACTAGAAGTTGTTAAGTAGAAGCTGGATGACAATTTGCTGAAACTGTTCCAGAAGGGACTCATTTAAAAATAAGTTGGAGTTGTGTAAAAGTGTAGGAAATTCCTGGGCTGTTGTTGTGTCTGAGTGATCAGTTGGTCTGAGTAAACTGACTGTCAGGATATTTCCCCCTTTTAGACAGAGAGCAAGTGGATGCTCTCTATCCCGGGCCAGATCAGAATGGTGGGAAGATGCTGCAGTCTGTATCAGAAAGAGAACACCTCAGGAAGGAAGGAATGGACATTTAGCTAGGCTGTTTGCTTAACCTAGCTTTCCTTTCATGGCCTCCTTTCTGAATAGAATATGCTGGAGGGAGAACAGTAACATATGACTCAGGGTTTGGCTTATAACCTGGGCCTTATAAAGCTCTCCTTCCGAGTGACCCTTCTCCCATCAATCTCCCTATGATCTTCTTCTTAAATTAATCTGACTGCTTTCCAAATCATTAAGAGGTTTATTAAGAGGGAACAAGGGCTGATGTTCAGGAAAGAGGGTAATAGGAAACCTTATCTATTCCCAATGGCTGATAATCCTTTGCCCTCAGCCCAGCTGAGAGCAATCCACAAAACTCCTCCCCAAAATAAATGTAATCTAGTTATTGGCTAACCCTAGGTTGATTAATCAATAAATCTCTAGGATGTTAGCAGGTCCCGGTTAAGAGAATCACTGCTGGCTCAGAGCAGCCACCTTCAAGGCAAACACCTTTAGGCAGACTGCTATTTTCAATGAGTTCACACAGTTGTAGGTTTCAGGATTCTGGGAACAGACTCAGGAGTATCACCTTAGAATCCTCCTGTCATTCAACATTCCATGCTTTTACCTCCTGCTTTGCCTTGTTCCTGTACCTTTCTCCCATCTGGCAAATCCATCTTCTCAGTTGGGAGGCTTTTGAAGTACTGCTCAATTGTAAGATGCCATGATTTTCAGTGTGCTGAACTCATTCATATAGGGACAAGGGACTTGATAACATTATATCTATTCCCCATTGCATTAGGAGATTACTTTGCAAAGGGTAGGTCACATCTCCCCCCAAGCCCTTAATGGTTTGATAATTTCTTTGCAAACAATTTGATATAGTGAGTGGATCTGATGCTAGACTTGGATTCAAGAAGACCTAAATTTGAATCCTGCCTCAGATATTTTCTAGCTTTTTAACCTTGGACAAGTCACTTAGTCTATTTTTCCTTATCTGTAAAATGGGGATAATAATAGCACTTATGTCAAGGGGCTGTTTTTTTTTAAACCCTCACCTTCCATCTTGGAGTCAATACTGTGTATTGGCTCCAAGGCAGAAGAGTGGTAAGGGCTAGGCAATAGGGGTCAAGTGATTTACCCAGGGCCACACAGCTAGGAAGTGTCTGAGGGGGCTGTTTTGAAGATCAAATGAGATAATATTTCTTTTAAGACATGATTTTCCTCTGTCAATTTTTGGTTCTCTTTTTTTCAATTGGAACATTTTTTCTTGCATCTTTTCCTTGCATCACTTTCATTTCTTTCCCCATACTTTTCCTCTGCTTCTCTTAATTGGTTTTTGAAGTCTTTTTTGAGCTCTTCCAGAATCTGTATCAGATTCATATTTTTCTTTTGGAGTTTGCATGTGTTTGTTTTGCTTTCACTGCCCCTTTCTGTATCTGTATCTTGCTCTTTGTCTCCATAATTTTTTTTTAGAGTTAGGTGCTTTTTTTTTTTTTGCAGGCTGGTTTTGTGTTCTGGGAAGTTGGGGTACCCTCTTAAACTTCAGTCCTTCCTTGATGTTATTCTCAGCTTATTTTCTGGACTTTAACCAGTTTCAGTTCTTGGAGGATGATGTCAAGATAATATTTCTAAAATGCTGTGCAAATCTTGAAGTGCTACATAAATGTATTACTCTTCTCTTCCTTTACTCTCCATTTTCATTGCCATCATCATTTTTCAGGCCTTTTAAAAACTTTCATTGTTGAATCATTGTAATAACCATCTACCTGATGTTTCTCTCTCTAGTTTCTCATTTTAAACATTCTGGGAAAAGTGGATGATATTATATTTGTACCTGCAGTAACTGAGGAAAGTGTGATAGAAGATGAGAACACCCAAATTGAGCCATGAAAACAAAATGTAACACACAGATTTCTCACCTTGTTTCCTCTATCTTGTATGTATGACATTGATTTCTTGAAACAAGTTTAAGAGCTTACATTCATTATTATTATATTTTATCTTGATAGAATTAGCATCCAGGGGATCTTGTTAGACTGGGACATTGAGCTAAATCTGCAATCCAATAGCTGGGTTTTTCCCTTCTAGATTTTTATCATCTCAAATTTGAAAAAAAGATATCACCTATTCCTTATCCAAGTCCATGAGAAAATGTTAAACTTCATAGACTTGAAGGATATCCTTCAAGTTAGTTTGGAATCATAAAAGATGTCTCTGAGATTGGGTTTGCAATTAGTTCTAAATTTACTTAATCATCCTTTTCCATAAGAATGATCAAAGAACACTTTGCTAAATAAAATCTAGGTAATATAAACTATAACTCTAAAATTTTCCTGATCAATGCACTATTTCTTTGAAAAATGAAAATGAGGTTATATTGTATCAAACTCTTCTTGCTAATGCTATCTTGACTCTTTTTTAAGATTACTGTTATCTTTTCCATCTCTTCATTAATCATCTCTTTAATAATGAAATTAAGAATTTTATAGAGAATCAAAGAGAATTTAACTGGATTATTTCATGAATATTTGATTCTCTTCTCTTTCTTTTGAAATTGAGATTATTTGCTCTTCTCCCATCTTGTGATCTCTCTCCTATGCACCATAGATTTTTAGATTTTAGTAATGTGGATCAACCATCTATTTTGCTAGTATTTACTACCTAAGAACTTAATACACTTTGGCCAAGTGGCTTAATTTTATCAAGGAGAGCTAAGTATTATTTAATATCTTCTTACTTATCTTTTGTGCCACTTATGTGTTAGTAATTTTTGTTCTCTTTTTTGAATCCAAGGGCAATTCTCCTTGATGGATAAAAGAGAAGCAAAATGAGAATTGAGCACACTAATGTAGTCTTCTCTTAAAAGCTAGGCCAGTGACTTTCCTTTCCCTTCATTATCTTACTCTTCAAATGTAATCTATGACATGTCTATGATATTTGTTAAGTGAATGCTGTTTTTTCTTGATGATAATAATATAATATATTATCTACCAATGGGCACATTATATTACAAATTGAAATGATTCTCTGAGACTAATAAGATATTAATTTGATGGCACGTATTTTTAAGTTCCTTGAAGGAAGATAGGAGAGACTAAAAAGAAAATGTATACTCATCACTGAATATGATGACTTAGGAATCAGAAATGCTTATTTTAACTGTTACTTGTTGAAATCGCTATAATAAAATGTTTTGCAATTAGAGTAAATTGATGGTAAAATTTTAGAAGTAATAGTCACTGTTTGTAGCCTGTCTATAGAAATGGATACTGGGTTAGAGGACTGAGGAATTATAAATGAAATATTTATAAGAAGGGTTGAAAAGAGGACCCTAGAAATGATAACCTAAGGAATCTACACTATTGCTACTGGTATCACTTTCCTTTTGTTGCTACAGGAATTTAGTGTTGATTAATCAATCAGGTCATGGTTCATTTTATTCTAGAAAAACTCCTCTCTTCCCCTTTAGCTTTATCTCCAGTATGTTCTCTAGGATGGTAGAGAATTTAGCTATTCTAAGAATAGCTAAAATAAACATATAATGAAAGCAATAAAACATGCTAAACCAAAGAATCCAGTGAGGATAGTTATCAAATCTTTTCTGCCCATTCATCTAACCTCAAATCTTGGTCTTCCATCTCAAGCCACCTTTACCCAGTCAAACCCTCAAACAAGGGGTGGTAAAGGATGAAGAAAGATAGAGCTTAGATGTTCCACTTGCCTCCTCATTGCAGAAGATATGACATTGACCTGGTCTGGGAATCATTTTGCTTCATCACATTAATCAGATTTGCTTTGACTTCCAGTTCAACTTTGCTCTGAAATGTTCTCTGACCCACTTGCTGCCCTGGTTCCTGATCGCTGCTTACTTCTTGCGCATATTACTGAATGCACTTTCCTCATCGGATCTGGCTCATATCAAAATGGGTATGTGGCCCTGATATTTAAGGTCTTAGCATAAACAAGGAGTTAGAGGGCATAGGTGAGTTGGCTCTTTAAATGAAATTAGAAAGGAGAGGGAAATGATGACCAAGACAAGCAAAGCCTCTATATTTGTAGTTATTTCACATTATCACAATCAGTATCATCTCTGGAAATTTATGTCACCCATTCAGATGTCCTGGGAGGCCTATTATGTCCTCCATTCAATGAAAAATTTACAGTGAAAGTGAATTAAATTGGGCACGGGTGAACCTTGTAAACCTGTAATTAAAAAGATAAATTGATATCTAAGTTAGTCTCAAAGAGTCATCTCAGTTTCATAGTAGGATATATCGAGTGATACCTAATTTGTCACATTATTATTATCAAGAAAACCTAGGATTTATATAGTTCTTTTAAGTTTGCAAAATACTTAACAAATAGTACCTCCCTGGTTCTCACAACATCCCTGGGAGGTAGGTGCTATTATTATTCATATTTTACAGATGACAAAATAGAGGAGGAGGGAATTTAACTTTCTCTGTCACATGACTAGTCTGAGGCAGGAATTGAACTCAGATCTTCCTGACTCTCAGTCCAATGCGCTATCTACATAGATTGTGACACCTAGAGCCTCTATATTAGAATTTAATGCAACTAGCACCACTGTATACAAGAAACATAATTCATTGAAAATAACAATAGCAGGTGATAAAAGTACATATACAAGACTAAGAAACAAAATTATATGTAATATATAACATGAGTGGCAGTGTGCTGTAGTGGATAGATAGCCTCAAAGACAGGGCGATTCTGAGTGCAAGTACTGCTTCTGAAATCTACTGGTCCTGTGATCCTGGGCAAAGCAGCTAGCCCCACAATGTTCTAGGGAATAGAAGTTGCAAAGAAAATACCAACTTGTGTTAGTAGAGAATTTTCTCACTGAGGAGTTCCCTCTAACAGAGTTATAGAATGCTATATTATTTAGGGACTAAGGATTAGATTTGTAATTCATACTTGTATGCTGTGAATCTATAAGTAAAAAAAATACTCCACTTGTAGAAACACAGTATATGTGCATATAACAATAGCAGCTATATAAGATTGAATATTAGTACATAGATAATGAAGAATCATGATATAAGAAGATATAGGTCATATATGGGCAGCTATCTGGTGCAGTGGATAGAGTGCTAGAACTAGAGTCAGGAAGGCTTATCTTCCAAGTTCAAAAGTGACCTCAGGGGGGCAGCTGGGTAGTTCAGTGGCTTGAGAGCCAAGCCTAGAGATGGGAGGTCCTAGGTTCAAATCTGGCCTCAGACACTTCCCAACTGTGTGACCCTGGGCAAGTCACTTGACCCCCATTGCCTAGCCCTTACCACTCTTCTGCCTTGGAGCCAATACACAGTATTGACTCCAAGATGGAAGGTAAGGGTTTAAAAAAAATGTGACCTCAGACTCTTACTAAGTATGGAACCCTGGGCAAGTTACTTAATTCTCTTTGCCTTAGTTTCTTCTGTAAAATGATCTAGAGAAGGAAATGGCCAACCATTCCAGTATCTTTGCCAAGAAAACCCCAAAGGGAGTCACAAAGAGACAGACACAACTGAAACAACTGAACAGTAGCCTGTCCTATATGATATATAACATATATTGCAGTTCTATACTAAATATACATTATTCTTACTTTATAAAAGAGTATCATCTGCCTATATGGGTAAAATTTCTTTCTTTTCTCCTCACACATCACAAGTGCTTGTTCATTAGCCAGATAGCTAACGTGCTTCTATAATGATCACCTCATCAGAATCATTGTCTTCTGAGCTGCTAGAGATCTCTTTCAGTTTTTCTTTAACTAATATATCTGAGAACACACTTGGCTGATTTTCTATTGCTTCTTTAGTGCTGCTCACCTTCCAGCAGGAGGAGGTGTTAACGTCACAGATGCACATAAGGTATTAATTATCTTAGTAGGGTTCCCATTTTCTAGCCTGTTTTACAATCTAAAAAATAGTTCTACTTTTTCACTTAGATGATATCAGATGTGTTTCCATTGACTCAGTAACTTACACGTTCCTAAGGCATCATGGAAATAACATTCCTTTGCTGAATGCCTTTCTATCACCATTCTCTTGCTCTGAGGCCACTAGTTCAGCCTCTTTCAGACAACTGCACATTAGGCTATGAATTTCCAAGTCGTTTCCATCTTGAGAAACTCTAAAAACTGCCAATAGGCAGATGAGGCTGTAACAAAAATGTTAGCTGATGTGGCTATAGTAACTATGAAGTATACAATATAGTAACAAACTATAACGTAACTTCTGGTGACATTAGAAATTCTGAGTTTTAACTTCATAACCTTCTGTTCTGGCTTCATTATGTCCACACTACATGTACAGCACTGTACAGTTGAAACATTCAGGCTTTAGGTTCTCCTGGCAGTAATAAGATTTGGTGATAGATCCTTGATTACCATCAAGGCTGCCCATCCTTTTGTCCTTTGCTCACAAAGTCTCTGACTTGATCAGATTTGATCCTGTCAAGGAAACCATATATAAGAACTTGTTTCCTATCAAATTTTTGCAACCAGGGAAGCTTTCTAGTTCTTGTTTGATTATACATTTCACATTGCATGAAATGCACTGTCAATACTAGAATACTGCTTATATTTTTCCTATTCCTCCAAGAGATGATATGTGAACAAGCATTTTTAAAACACATGCTATGTGCCAGGGACTGATCACTGACCTAGAGATTTAAAGACAGACATCAAATAGGCCCTGCCCTCAAGGAACTTATATTCTCATAGAGAAAACAAAATGTACATATGTAGGTACATACAAAATGCATGAAAAATAACAATAATGATAATAGTCAGCATTTATACAGTGCTTCAAAATTTGAAAAGTGCATTATATATGTTAACTTATTGAATCCATACGAGAAACAGGAGGTAGGTGCTATTATAATCCCCATTTTACAGTGGAAAAAATTGAGACAGAGGTTACATAATTTGCCCAGCATTACATAGCTAGTGAATGTATGAACTAGCATAGTGGCTAGGCACATAGAGATAAAGGGATTATACAAGAAATGTTCTCAAGTTAGAAATGACAAAATTTGGCAGCTGATAAAAAAGGTTATACATCTAAACCCAAATATGGAAAGACTTGGTCAAACAGCTCATAGAAGCCTAGATCTTTTTTTGGCTCTAGTGGTATCTTTTTCCAAAGGAAGTCAATTGTCTCTTGGGATCCAGCTCAGAAAGACATTCTACATCTTCAATCCTTACTATTATTTCTTTGAGAAGCCTCATGAATTCAATGAGAAAGATAGATTCATGGTGCCTAATTTAGTGCCTTTAAGACCTTCATCTATCCTCTCACCTTTCCTGATCCCATCTTCATTTCCTGAAGCTGTTCTGATCCTATTCAACTTCTGATTTCTTTACACTGGATTTTGTTTTCTATTGGACCTAGTATGTGTGTGGCTATTCAGTACTCAATTGTAAAGAAAGATAACCTTTCTATTCTTGATATTTTGTGCATTGGGCTGCTGTTATCTCCACTCCCAGAACTCTGACTTTGGACAAGCAATTCTACCATTGACCTTTATGTCAGCAGATTTCCCCTTAGTTTTGGACAAATGGTGAGTGGGAGGGGGTAAGGGACAGGTAAGGCATCTTGCTTTTGGAGCCCACCATATGAGAATGCATTTGTAAGGCAGCTTTCCCTGTAGAACTGTGCCCCTGCAATCTGTTTAAACCTCAAATAATATTATTGTATCTAAGTAGAGCATTACAACTAATATGTTGTTTAATTCTCAAATCCAACTAAGATTGTTTGCAGCTGCTCATTATCTAGTGGTTCAGGTTTTATTTGGAATAGCCTAACAGCTTCCATTTCTTCTGACTTCATTACCCTTTGGATTTCCAGTCACTGGAGAATTCTTTCAGGGTGTACTAGTAATAATCTATCAACTAGCTCTTCAAAAAGGAGACAGACTTTAAAGTTTATTTTGCATTATTAATCCATTTGTAAATTTAGATAATCAACAAAATATTCAAGCTCCATTTTGCAGCCCTTGCTTATCTTTGAGGTATAAATGCCCCATTAAAATTTAAGATTCACCTCTGGTAAGTTGAGTTGAGCACATCCCTGAATCCATCCACACATCACACACAAACTTGGAGATTCTCTCCTCTTTGTGCTAGAATGAATTGAGGAACAGTAAAGAAGCTTGTGGAAGACTTTGAGCTGCAAAATGGCATTTTCTAGAGTTGGTAATCACTCCAAGACTATGACATCAGAAGTCTATAGTTTTAGCTTATGAACAAGAATAAAATTCTGAACTCTTGAGTTCAGAAAGTCTTGAGACTTTCCATTATTCTGCTCTGTACCTTCACTTCATTCTTCTGTCATTGCTGTAAATTTTCAATTGCATGTCTTGGGTAGGGTTTGATTTTTTTCTCTCTGTTTGTATACAGAAATTCTCCAGAGAAGCTTCTTAACAAAGTGGAGTCCTTGACAAATTGTCACCAGCTTGCTCTTCATCTCCATATGTTGGCTTTTCCCCTTGAATGTGTCTTTCACCATCTGAATACTCTTTTTTCTGAAAGAGAGTCTTTGATATTATTTTGATTTCTCCTTCTTTGGTGGTGGGGAAGTGGATCTAGTCGCAAGGTTAGAGGTATTTTCCTTAACTTTTATGTCCTTACTGCGGTGGAATTTAGCTAATTTAAAGACCACAGATAGGCCTCTTCTTGCCTCCTTATAATGTTTCAAAATTTTTCAGAACTCCCAAGTAATTCAAAATGTCAGGAGTTCCCTTAATGCCTTTGTTCTCAGCCAGGAGATGCTTCTAATTTTATAAGTTCTTTATGGGGAAACAATTCTGAAACTTAGTGCCAGTGTTCCAGAGTTAATATTCATTCTGTTAATTTTTACTTATTATAATATATATAGCTAATATATAATGTTATATGTAATATAATAATAATAATAAAATAGCTAAGCTATATATATCAATCCCAAGGTACACAACCATACAAAACTATACTGTTTGTATTGGCACGCAAGGGAAGTGAGGTGAGAACTGGATTGTCACAACACCTTCTTTTGTTGCTATCAGAGACTGGTAGCAACATCCTCTGTTATACATGTGGAATTAATTGACTTAATTTCTTGGGACTGTCACTGGGATTGAAAATGCAAAGGTTATACTACACACTTTGCTATACCCATGTATCTAGGTTGTCAGAAGATCTTTCTAAAGATGCTATAAGGTCTGTCTCCCAAAGAAAAAAAAGAAAACAGTACCATAAAGCTAAGTCTGGATTAGTATAAATAATGAATTCCATGAAGTGGTTACATTACTGGAACTTGTACTAATTGGTTATAATTTTGCGTAAAATATAGTTATCTATTCTAGCCTAAAAGAAATATGAAATGAAAATTTGAATAATGAGATCACTTGGGATTCATTATTGCACTAATCAAAACCAAGCTATACAACCCTTACCTGCCCCCATGCTAAAGAACATTTACATTTTGAGTCTAAGGGAAAGAAGTTTGCATTGATTCCCAAGTATCTTTCCCATGCCTCAGATTGACTAACCTAAAATATTTAAAAAATATCAACTATAGTCTGTCAATCAGGACAGACAAAATCCAGACTAAGCCATATCTGATAAGGAAAAATATATCCATTGGGTCTTACTTGTGTCTATAAGGAAGCTAATAGCATATGATTTCTGTGCTTTGGATTCATTCTTATAACACTTAAATGGCTTTGGTGATTTTCTCCTATTTTTCCTCTAGGAGCTATTTTCACTGCCTGGGAGAGTTTACCATATTGTTCAGCAAGTGTCCTGTGTGGCCACATTGCTTTTTTTAGATAACTCTACTTCTCCTCCTCACTGGAATAATTTTCATTTACTTCATTCTTGAGAGTTCTCCATTTCTCTTGCACAATCTCATTTGAAAACATCTAGACTATGGGATTCTTCCTCTGTGTTCTGATATGAAATCCAGGCATAATTTGAAATTCTGTAGAGTTAATTTTACTTGTAGTGTTTTAAGAGAGATATTTATACATTCAATAATAATACAGAAAGTATGCAGAGGTAGCAGAGGAAGGGTTGTTTCTTTACATTATTTCTCAAGCACTACTGACTTCTATTGCTTTTGCCTCTAGGAAAGATGTCTCCTCAATAATGGTACAATTACACTCCAACCATACATCATTACCTCCTGCCACCTTCTTCCTCATGGGTATCCCAGGACTAGAAGAGACTCATCTCTGGCTAGCATTCCTTCTCAGCACCATGTATACTATGGTCCTTGTGGGGAACGGCCTTATCATGACTGTGATCTGGGTGGACCCTGCACTTCATGAGCCCATGTATTATTTCTTGTGTGTCTTGGCTGGTGTGGACATCATCATGGCAACATCTGTGGCTCCAAAGATGCTGAGTGTCTTCTGGTCAGGCAATGGCAACATTGGTTTTTCTGCCTGCTTCACCCAGATGTACATTGTTCATACCGCTACAGCTCTGGAGTCAGGTCTTCTCCTAGCCATGGCTTTTGATCGCTATGTGGCCATCTGCAAACCCTTGCACTATAATACCATCCTTACACCACAGAAAATTCTGGTCATCAATGTGGCAATTGTGGTAAGAGCTACCATTGCTTTGACGCCATTGAGCTGGATGGTGAGCCGCCTACCATATTGTGGCTCACTTGCAGTCCCTCATTCCTATTGTGAGCACAATGCTGTGGCTAATTTGGCATGTGCTGACCACACACCTAGTAATCTCTATGCACTGATAGGATCCTCTGTTGTTGTAGGCATTGATGTGACCTTCATTACTGCCTCCTATAGTCTAATCCTTCGGGCAGTGTTTCATCTTTCCTCTAAAAATGCTAGAAACAAGGCACTTAGCACATGTGGTTCTCATGTAGGGGTCATGGCACTTTTCTATTTACCTGGGCTGATATCTGTCTATGTGGATTGGTGGGGTCAGAATATGGTTCCTGTGCATGTTCAGGTTCTACTAGCTGACTTATACCTTGTTATCCCACCCACTCTGAATCCCCTCATCTATGGACTAAGGTCTAAGAAGATATGGCAAGGGGTATGGAACACAATGACTACCAACCTACCTTGTCACCACTATGTGAACTCCAAAAAGGAAAGAGGACCTAAGCAAGTGTTTGTTATGGGTGATATAAAATCTGCATGTGAAGTTTAGGCCTGGGGGTAAGTAGGAATATTGAGGTTATTTCATTCCTAATATCAACACAAATTATCAGTAAGTCTCGGCTGTTCTTAGATAGGTAGGGTAGGCAGTCAGACACCAGGGATGATGCAAAGGGCTCAGTCTCCTTTCCTGTCAGAGTTTCTAAAATTCCAACATTAAAGGTATTTGAATGAAAAACAAACAACATTTAGCAAGCATCTATTGCATAAGTCATTTTGCTGAATGCTAGGGATCTAAATGCAAAAACACAGAAATCCCTGCCCCCTAGGAGCTAACATTCTAACATAACAGGGAACTGGGAATGATTAATGAGTTTCATCCTTATGGGTTGGGAATGTTGTCACCCCATGTGAACTTCAGAGCAGGCATAGACATTGTTTTTAGTTTCCTCATAGAAAAGAAGAGGAGGCTTTTGTTTGGCCACTGAGTCAATACTAAGTATGCTGATCCAAGGCATTGACTGAAACCTCTCTCCTGCATTTGAGTGATGAATGTTGTTAGCCTCTAGGTAGGGTCTTGGACTTTTATATTTTCTTCCATGCTTCCTATGTAGCCTGTGTGCACATGGCCATGCTGTTGCTTTTGACTCTGTTTTACCTAATTTATTTTTCTACCGTTAGGTGAAGTATTGGACTAAGTTGTGGTTTGGGGAGTCTTGAAAGATCATGAGAGTGATCTATCTGCTAGGGGTGTGTGAAATCCATGTCAGACTTAACATACAGCTCATCCTGGTGAGGATTGAAGGATTGAAGTGATCTGTCTGAGAGCAATGAAGTGGATCAAAAGTGGCCTAGATAGAATCCCAAACTCTTCCATCTTCTCTGTCACATTCAAAAGTATTGTGGATGTTATAAAGAAACTGTTATAAAGTTGAGCCCACTCTCCTCGGGGACTGAAGTGTATGAGGGAAAGTGTTTCTCCTCAGGTGTTGGGGAGAATATCTTTTCAGTAA
The DNA here is from genome assembly GCF_027887165.1 of Monodelphis domestica. NCBI lineage: Eukaryota > Metazoa > Chordata > Mammalia > Didelphimorphia > Didelphidae > Monodelphis > Monodelphis domestica. The sequence goes on from NC_077230.1 coordinate 351,103,086, forward strand.
ATCTCTCTCTGTAAAAACTAATTTATGTTAATTGATCATATGAAACTAGAGTTCTGAACACTTGTACTTGATATTGGGGAGAACATTGGAATAAGGTATTGAGCCATTGCCATTAGAGAAGAATCACTCAACATGGAAGCCCAGCCTTACTGATAATGGGGGAAAGGCATTATAACCTTGGTAAGGAACTGACTAGATAGTAAAAGTGGAAGTTGGCATAAGGATCCCCAGAATTCATATAGGGCATATTGACTGTTACACACAAAGGGTAGTTGTTGCCAAGAGAGATTAAAGTCACAGAGATGGCAAATGGAGACACAAAGCCTTGATTTGTAGGAAGATTTGGGAAATTGGGGTTAGAGTTAGGGATGCCAAAATTTATTGTGCCATCACTAATAAGCATGACCTCAAGATGGAAGATCAGATTGAGAGTGCATATTAGGAGGCAATACTTATATGCCAGGAAGATGGCTTGGTTAGATGACTGTAGTTGACTCAATGTAGTGAGATCATCAGTTAGGATGACCTCAGTTGGTACAAGAGTGGCAGGTGTGGAAGCTTTGGGTGCCAGGGAAGGAAGATAAAATGGTTGGGTCCCTTCTTTTTTGTCTGGAAATCCTATTACTCTAGACCAGTGATGGAAAACCTTTTAGCAACAGAGTGCTGGCCCTGCTGCTACCCCAAACAGAGTGCCATGCCTGCCCCTCCTCCACAAAACTGCGTGTCATGCCCCTCCGCGCACCAAGTGCCAGGAACACCCTGCCCCCCTCCTTACCCTTCACAAGGGAGGGAGAAAGCACTCCTATTGGACTGCTGGGTGAAGGGGTGGGTGAAGTGAGGAATGTCCTCAGCAAGTGTCGAGAGGGGGTGGGCAGTAGTCTGAACACTCCACTCCCTTTCACCTCTGCCAACTTTGAGCCACCCACCTTATCACTTGTGCATTCCCATTGAGCTACTGGGCAGAGGAGTGGGGGATGTGAAAAATGTCATTAGGAACAGTGGAGAGGGGGAAGGGAGCAGTTTCACTTGAGTCTCTCTGCCTTTCTGGTAACAAATTCTGGTCTGGGGAGGGCGGTAACATGCCCATAGAGAGTGCTCTGTGTGCCATTTTTGACTCCCGTGCCATAGATTCATTATTACTGTTCTAGACTCTCATTTGACAGGGTAAATACCATGAAATGGATTATCTTTAAAAAAAAGTATTCAATCAATCACTTCCTAACTTGGGAGTTAGAGGAAAGTACCTGCAATGTAGTTAATATGGGGTTTATTTCAGATTTTATTTCGTATTTGTAAAGCCAAACATTTCTTTTAAGCACAATATTCAGTGGTGTCTATATACTTGATTAGTACTTTTAAGTTGTAGTAAAGATGGGGGCTTGATTCTAGAGTTTCAGCACATCCCTTAGCAAATTGAATTCATATTTACTTTGAATTTTATTTGTCTGTGACTGTAAATGAAACAAATGTATTTACTATTTCAGGAATAGCTCTTTTAAAAAATGTTTATTTATTTAGAATATTTTCTCATGGTTACATGATTTGTGATTTTTCTCACTCCTCTTCTCTCCCACCTCCTGGAGATGACAAGCACCTCCACTGGGTTATACATGTATCATTGTTCAAAACCTATTTTCTTATTATTCATATTTGCAATAGAGTGATCTTTTAAAGCCCAAATCCCACTCATATCTCTATTGAACCACACGATTGATCATATATTGTTCTTCTGTGTTTCTACTCTCACAGTTCTTTCTCTGGATGTGGATAGCATTCTTTCTCATTAGTTCTTAGGAACAGCTCTTACACAACATAGGAATAAATGAAAATTCTTTATTGGTTTAAAAAATTCAGAAAGTTTGCTATCAATTCTGGTGCACTACAATTAATGTTAACTGCAGTGGTTTAGCAGTGCAATCCATCACATTGTGAAGGTGATCAGCCAAGTATCCTCACTGCAAAAGCAAAGTGGATGAAACTTTATGTAGCTGGATCTATTACCCGGTTAGTGCTATATTATGCCTATCTTGAACAGATGTTGTAGAAGAATAAAAGGATAGATCCTAATGTGAATAAGAGAGGGTATTGCATTGCTTTTGAGAATCTGCACATCACTTTCTATAATTCCAATTTTTTCTTTCTAGCAAAATTTCCTCTTTTCAATGATTCTTTGCTCGTGATGCTTCATGGTTTTGAATCATGGAATATCATAATCCTAAGATTAAAATGAAAAATCCAAAAACTAATTAGAAAACTTACAGCCTGTATAAACAAGCAGTGTCATGTTACCACATATCATGTTAGAATTGACAAGTGAGGCATTATTGAGGACATGTTTGACTATAATGGAGGATGACCTAATTAGTTAGTAAAAGTAACTCGGCTGTTCATTTCATTTCTGTTAGATACATAACTAGCAATGGAAGAACCTAACCTGAGGTTCTAGAAAGCTTTGGGATCCTACCTTAGCTGGAACATGCCTACATTGATGATTCTAAATCGTAACTTCTGAGCAAACAACCTGGCTCATAAATCCAACTTGGTAAGGTATAGTCTTGGGAGTGATAGTAGTGACAGGTTGGAAGAACATCATTTGGGATTCAGGCCTAAGCTCTAAATTTAATTCCTGGAAGATGTATAGAGAAGTGGTAGGTAAGGGCAGCAAAACCAGGAAGGAGATGAGAAGTTCTCACCTTCTTTATCTTGCAATATGCCAAAAATGTCTCATTGTAGCCTGCTTTTGGTTAGTGTCTCTTGGGAGATACTTTAATGATACTTCATGGTTTGAATCATGGAATATTTTCCCTTGCAGAAGGACAAGTGATGGTTGGGTCACAGATAGGCTGTTATGTTCAAGTCTGGTAGTGGATCTTGAAATATAGGAATATATTGGAAGGGAAAAGAAATTCACCCATCTAGTTTCCTTGACAAAAACTCTATTCTCTCAGCCCTATTTATAACTCTGGACTGAATTAATCAATAATCATTTATTAAGTTTTTGCTATATGCCAGAAACTGTGCTTAATTAACACTGATGATACAGAGAAAGACAAAAGACAGTACTTATTCTGTCCAATGAGCTTGGGAGAGACAATAGGCAAATAATGGTCTACAAAAAGTTACATATAGGACCAATTGGAAATAAATCAATAGAGGGAAGGTGCTAGAATTAAGAAAAGCTCTATATAGAAGGGTGAGTAGAAATCTGGTGCCTTTAACTTAAAATAATAAGTGAGAGGCCTCCATTATGCTGTCACTTATCTATGGAGGATTTATGGGAAGAGAAATAACAGGCAAGAATTCAACAAAATGAGAAGTTATAGGGTTATTAGAAGATTAAACATATAGAGTGAATGCCCACACCAATAAAATCATGGAATCCTCAAAAATATTTAAGTTGGAAAAAATATTACCTTTAAAAATATGTTTAATTCCAGATTATAAAGCCATTGGGGTCCTATGAAGCATATCATCACAAAGAGACAATTCATATTCTAATTCTAACTACCTCACAGGAAGTTTATTGAATTGAAGCCTGATAAATCGCTAGTTGAAAAAGTACAGCCATAGGGATTTGAGTTGTAGATGTGTTATCACTTAGATCCTATGCTTCTTTCTCTTTTTTTTCCCCCCTCAGTTCTAGACCAAAGAAGAGAGGAAACAGGAAAAGAAAATCTAAAGAGAAAGATGTACCCTTTTCTGTTGTTTAGTTGTTTCAGTTGTGTCTGACTCTTTGTGATCCCATTTGGGGTTTTCTGGGTCAAGATACTGGAGTATTTGGCCATTTCCTTTTCCTGTCTGTTTTACAAAGAATGGAGACAAAGAGGATTAAGTGAGTTGTCTAGAATCCCATGGTTAGTGTCCGGGACTAGATTTGAACTCGTGAAGATAAGTCTTCTTGACTCCAACTCCAGTACTTTATCCACTGTGCTAGCTGCTCTAGAAATTGTGAGATGGCAAATAAAGGTACACTCCACTAGAACAGGGATTTTGATTCTTGGGTCAGAAGGGATCTATGGATGAATTTCAGGGAATCCATGCTTCTTAAAAGCTTAATTCTGAGCAGTCTATAGGAATGCCAAAGTGGTCTAAGACACAAAAAATGTTAAGTTATCTCTTTATGAGAGCAAGCTAGTTTACAGAGCCTAAAGGGAAACTGCTAGTAAGGGTTTGTTATCCCCAGCCATCCTGAAATCCTAGATCATTTGATCTTGCCTATTAATCTGAAAGTGTTCCTGCTTCCCATAGATTCAATTTCCACACCTTCAAGATGGAGATAGTAATATTTATACTGCTTCTCAAAGTTGCTGCATAGAAAATGTAAACATTAAAGCAATGTAGAAATGTTGCTATGATTATAGTATCTGAGGGGTATTTGAACCTCTGAAAACAAGTCTGTCTCAACCATACCTTTGTTTTCCTTTAATTTAGCTCCATTCAATTCGATAAGCTATTATTAAGTACATGTTATATGCCAACACTGCACATTATGTAGTGAGGACACAAAGATTAAAAATAAAATATTCCTTTTCCTCAATGAGTCTGCATCCTACTAGGGTAGAGTCAGGAAACCACATGCACACTATCTTTCAGTCAACTTTGTTAGGCACTTCCTATGCTACAGACACTGCACTCAACCCAAAAGATACAAGAAGAAGCACAAGCCATTTTCTGCCCTCAAAGTCCTTGCATTCTAGCAGAAATGATCCTTCATGGTTGTTAATCATTGAATATCAGGAACTCAGAATTAAAATGGAAAATTCAAAGGCTAATTAGAAAACTCACAGCCTGTATAAGTAAGCAGAACCATGTTACTAATTATGACTCATTAGAATTGGCAAATGTAACATGTAAATGTGCGCGCGCGCGCACGCGCGCACACACACACACACACACACACACACACACACACACACACAGAAAACAACCGAATAAAGGCACTAGAATGAAAAAAGAGCTGAGAAAGGTTTCCAGTGAAAGAAGGGATTTTAGTTGGGACTTGAAGTAAGGGAGGTCAATATACCGAGGATTGAGAGCATTCCAGATAAATTCACACTGTTAAATGTAACACTAATTTCAAAAACTATCTCACTTCTTCAGCTTATGGATACCATTACTATAATTTTAAGAGAAAAGAGAATCTTAAGCAAAAGGCACCTTATTTATTAGCTAAAGATTATCAATTGTCATTACTTGAGAAAAGTTACATGAGGCATTTAGATAAAAGATTAAGAGAACTTTGTTCCTGAGAGACTTTGAGAAAAACAGAAGACATTTTCAGAGAGAATTGAGTTTAATTCTAATGCTACAAAGAAGAATCCTTAAGAGAATTGTTGAGAGCATTACCCTGAGAGAACTGAATGGTGGGACTGTTTCCAGAATCCAAAAGTTAGATTTTTGTAGTTGATGTTTAAAAGTGACTCTGGCTATAATTTTTTTTTTCTGAGTAAATACATTGTTGAAAACGTTATTGCTTGTTATGGTCTCAGTAAATTGTATAGCCAATAACTCTGATGTTAATTTATGCATGTGAAACTGGGGAGTTTGAAAGAGAAGAAAGCTTATCAGAAAAGACATTTCTCTGGTTTGTTTTAGAAATTGAGGTGGGGGCTCAGATTTATTGATTAATAAGAGTTTGGGCATTTCAACTGCTTTATGAGGAAATATCAGAACATATCCTTTGATTGTCTTAGAAACCAGGATGCTACTTTACAAAATACATTTATTACTTATAATTTTATTATATATTTGGTTATTTTTTGAGAGATAAATTGATACCAATAGAGATATTTAAGCTTCACTGCTGACCCTTAGTCCTTAATTTCCATTTTGTGATTCTTCACTATTGGTAAAATTTTCAAAAACGGGGGCAGCTGGGTGGCTCAGTGGATTGAGAGTCAACCCTAGAGATGAGAGGTCCTAGGTTCAAATCTGGCCTCAGACACTTCACAGCTGTGTGACCCTGGGCACGTCACTTGACCCCCATTACCTAGCCCTTACCACTCTTCTGCCTTGGAGCCAATACACAGTATTGATTTTTTTTTCAAAAATATGTTAGATAATGAAAGTTGAAATCCTCATTCAACTCCTGCTTTTAAAGTATTCCATATCAATTCTTGTTCCTCTGCAAGTAAGAGGAGGTGAATTCTTATATTTCTTGTTTGAGAACAAGTTTAGCATATAATTTCAGAGTATTCAGTTTTGGTTGTGTTGTTGGCATTATTTTTATTATTCTTATATTATGTTTTTATTCTTATTTACCTGGTTGTAATTAAATATTGCTTTTATCATCCCATTTATTTTAACTTTGCAACATTTCATATATGTCATTCCGCGATTCTGTGTATTGTTCATATTTACCATTTCATGTAAGGCAAGACTATGTTTCTACATTCATATAGTATGAGAAACAGGATGGTATAGTGGACAAAGGATCTGAGTTCCAATCTCTCTGCATACTAATTGTGTGACCTTGGATAAGTTTAGTTTCTTAACTAAAGTTAATTTTAGTTTCTTAAACTTAATACACTGCTTAGTGTCTTAAAAGAGTTGTCAAGAGCACCAAGAGGCTAAATGGTAGAGAAGATAGTGACATGCAAGAAGTTTCCTCATCAGAAGGAGCTCCATATCTGTAAAAACATTATATCTAGACCTTACCTTTCCTTCTTCATTAATTTAATTCACAATTTAATCTGACACATGGTCAGCAAATCCATTAACAGTCATTTCAAAAGGATTTAGTATGAGACAAGAAAATGTCAAATCACTCTAGAATCTTTGCCAAGAAAACCCCAAATTGAGTCATGAAGAGTTAGACTTAACTGAAACAACTGAACAGCAACAACATAATACAAAGAAAGGCAAAAACGATTCTTTCCTTCAAATAGTTTACTTTCCAATGAGAGAAATAAACATTAACAAAACTAAGTGGATCCAAAATAAAGACAAAATAGATGAAAGGCAATTTTAGGGGAAAGCATTGACAACTGGGGAGACCAGAAAGGCCTTTTGTAGAAGTGGGTTTTGAGCTGAATTGTGATGGAAGTCAGAGAAGCCAGTACTTAGAGGCAGAGCATTCTAAGTTTGGGGAATAGCTAGTGCAAAGTAATTGGTGACAAAAGACAGAATGTCTTTGAAGGGCAAAGGCAAGTAGGCCAACAGAATATACAGTGAGGAGTAAAGAATAAGAATACTGGAAATTCAGGAAGGAGACAGGTTGTAAAGAGCTTTAAATGTTAAATAGTTTATAATTGATCTAGGATATAATGCGGAGCTACTGGAATTTATTGAATAGGTGGATGACAAGATCATATCTATACTTAAGAAAAATTATTTTGGCAGTTGAATGAATGGGTTTTAGTTAGGAAAGACATGAAAAAGAGAGAGCAATTAGAAGTCCAGATAAGAGATGATGAGGGCTTGAACTGAAGGGTACCTGTGTTTTATTTTTATTTTTTTATTTGAAAATCTTTATTTAATTAATTAATTTAGAATATTTTCCCATGGTTACATGATTCATATTCTTTCCCTTCCTTCCTCCCACCCCCTCCCATAGCCAATGAGCAACTCCACTGGGTTTTACATATGTCATTGATCAAGATCTATTTCCATATTTTTTTTTTTTTAATATATTTTATTTGATCATTTCCGAGCATTATTCGTTAAAGACATAGATCATTTTCTTTTCCTCCCCCCCACCCCCCATAGCCGACGCGTAAGTCCACTGGGCATTAGATGTTTTCTTGATTTGAACCCATTGCTTTGTTGATAGTATTTGCATTAGAGTGTTCATTTAAAGTCTATCCTCTGTCATGTCCCCTCAACCTCTGTATTCAGGCAGTTGCTTTTTCTCGGTGTTTCCACTCCCATAGTTTATCCTTTGCTTATGAATGGTGTTTTTTTTTTCTCCTGGATCCCTGAAAGTTGTTCAGGGACATTACACCGCCCCTAATGGAGAAGTCCATTACGTTCGATTATACCACAGTGTATTAGTCTCTGTGTACAATGTTCTCCTGGTTCTGCTCCTCTCGCTCTGCATCACTTCCTGGAGGTTGTTCCAGTCTCCATGGAACTTCTCCACTTTATTATTCCTTTGAGCACAATAGTATTCCATCACCAACATACACCACAGTTTGTTCAGCCATTCCCCAATTGATGGGCATCCCCTCGTTTTCCAGTTTTGGGCCACCACAAAGAGCGCAGCTATGAATATTTTTGTACAAGTCTTTGTGTCCATTATCTCTTTGGGATACAGACCCAGCAGTGCTATGGCTGGGTCAAAGGGTAGATATTCTTTTGTCGCCCTTTGGGCATAGTTCCAAATTGCCCTCCAGAATGGTTGGATCAGTTCACAACTCCACCAGCAATGAATTAATGTCCCTACTTTGCCACATCCCCTCCAGCATTCATTACTTTCCTCTGCTGTTATGTTAGCCAATCTGCTAGGTGTGAGGTGATACCTCAGAGTTGTTTTGATTTGCATCTCTCTGATTATAAGAGATGTGGAACACTTCTTCATGTGCTTGTTAATAGTTTTGATTTCTTTATCTGAGAACTGCCTATCCATTTCCCTTGCCCATTTATCAATTGGAGAATGGCTTGATTTTTTGTACAATTGATTTAGCTCATTATAAATATGAGTAATTAAACCTTTGTCAGAGGTTTCTATGAAGATTTTTTCCCAATTTGTTGTTTCCCTTCTGATTTTAGTTATATTGGTTTTGTTTGTACAAAAGCTTTTTAGTTTGATGTAGTCAAAATTATTTATTTTACATTTTGTGATTCTTTCTATATCTTGCTTGGTTTTAAAGCCTTTCCCCTCCCAAAGGTCTGACATGTATACTATTCTGTGTTTACCCAATTTACTTATGGTTTCCTTCTTTATGTTTAAGTCACTCACCCATTTTGAATTTATCTTGGTGTAGGGTGTGAGGTGTTGATCTATTCCTAGTCTCTCCCACACTGTCTTCCAATTTTCCAGGCAGTTTTTATCGAATAGTGGATTTTTGTCCCAAAAGCTGGGATCTTTGGGTTTATCGTATACTGTCTTGCTGAGGTCGTTTTCCCCCAGTCTATTCCACTGATCTTCCTTTCTGTTTCTTAGCCAGTACCAAATTGTTTTGATGACTGCTGCTTTGTAATATAGTTTGAGGTCTGGGACTGCAAGGCCCCCATCATATGTGTTTTTTTTCATTATTTCCCTGGATATCCTTGATCTTTTGTTCTTCCAAATGAACTTTGTTATGGTTTTTTCTAAATCAGTGAAGAAGTATTTTGGTAGTTCAATGGGTATGGCACTAAATAGATAAATAAGTTTGGGTAGGATGGTCATTTTTATTATATTGGCTCGTCCTATCCATGAGCAGTTAATGTTTTTCCAATTGTTCAAGTCTAGTTTTAGTTGTGTGGCGAGTGTTTTGTAGTTGTGTTCATATAGTTCCTGTGTTTGTCTTGGGAGATAGATTCCTAGGTATTTTATTTTGTCTAAGGTGATTTTGAATGGGATTTCTCTTTCTAGTTCTTGCTGCTGAGCTGTGTTGCTATTTCCATATTATTAATATTTGCACTAGGGTGATCATTTAGTCTACACCCCCAATTATATCCCCTTTAAATCATGTCATCAATCAGTTGTTTTTCTTCTACGTTTCTACTTCCACAGTTCTTTCTCTGGATATGGATGGTGTTTTTTCTAAAAAGTCCCTCAGAATTGTCCTGGATCACTACATTGCCACTAATGGAGAAGTCCATTACATTCGATTGTACCACAGTGTATCAGTCTCTGTGTACAATGTTCTCCTGGTTCTGCTCCTTTCGCTCTGCATCACTTCCTGGAGGTTGTTCCAGTTCACACGGAATTCTTCCAGTTCATTATTCCTTTGAGCACAATAATATTTCATCATCAGTATATACCACAATTTGTTCAGCCATTCCTCAATCAGAGGGCATCCCAAGGCTAAAAGAAAAATGTCCCTATATATTACCCAAATTTTTATAGCAGCCTTTTTTGTGATGACTAAACATGGAAAATAAAGTAGATGCCCATAATTTCAGGATAAATTGTGGTATATGAATGTAATGGATTACTACTATGCTATAAGAAATGATGGTTGTGATGAATACAGAGAAGCATATGGAAAGAGTTATATGAAGTGATCAATAATAAAGTAAGCAGAGCCAAGAAAATAATATATGCAATAACTTAAATAATGTAACTAGAAAGAACCACACATCAGAAAATCAAAAGCAAGTGTAACAGAATCAGAAAAAAGAAGTGGGATTTATGAAAGGATATCTTGAGTCTACCCCTTTGTGGAAGTGAGAAGTCCATAGTGGGTACACATTGCACATTTTCAGACCTAGTCAATGAATCAATCAGTTGTGCTGTCTTTTTTTTTCTCTTTCTTAAAAATATTATTTTTTCATGACATAACTTTTGAGGAGGGTGAGGGAGAGAGATATATGGGACACTCTAGTGATATAAAAACAGAAAATATTGATCCAAATGATTTAAAAAATTCAGTCCTTTCCAGGCTATATTACTGATTCATATCTATAGGACTTTTTGTACTATGCCTTAGAATCTTCTCCACTCTTACTTTATTCCGGGATTCCATTCTAAGTAGAAGTACTCTCTACTTATGGGGCCTTATCTTCTGATCAATTAATTCCTCCTAGAAACTTCAAGTCAAGGAGGAAGCCCAGCCTAATAGTATCTTCATTCCTCTCTATGCTGTACTGATGATGATCCATCCCCATAGCACTTTATCTCCTAGGGGCTTATTTACTAGGGTCAAGAGCATGGGCCCTAGCTATGTATTGAGCAAGGAGCAAGTTCTAGAAACAAACCATATATGGCTCTGATCCTAGGAACAAAGTTGTAATATTTCTAGCCTCCAGTCTAACATGGAATCCTACATTTGAATAACCATGGCAAAAATCCTAGACTGAAGGTGAGCCTACAGTTCAATCCATCTGAACCTGAGGAGTTTTCAAGTGGGCTAATAGTGACTGAGTCCAGCAACAGTCTCTTGAAACCCCAACTACTACCAAGTCAAAAGACCCAAACCTGAATGAGGAACTTGCAAAACTGAGACCAGGAAGCTAGTCTTCATCCTGGATTACAATGCTTTAGGAAAACTGAAAGCTTGCTGGTACCTAGCCTCAGCTGTGAAATCAGTAAAAAAACCATAAGGACAAAAGCTCAAGCTAGACTCAACCCCCCAGAGGCCAAAACTAGTTTACCTCTTTCCTTCCATACTACCCCTGTTTCTTATAAGTCTTTTAAATGTATTCTCTTCCCCTATTACAACGTAAACTCCTTGGGAGTATAAGGGTTAAAAGAGGGGTTTTGACAAAATAAGAGAGCAGCTTTTAATAATTTAAGTTTTAATGAGAATATAGTAGAATTATAAATTAATATTATCCCTTTAAGCCAGAGAAATTAAAACTTCTAGCAGCTTTAACAATGAACAATTTAGTTTAATTAAAATAGAGATAGTAAAATAATATAGTAAAGGAGGAAAAGATAGAAAAGAGGAGAGAGAGATTACTAATCTTATACCCTATAAATATACCTAAAATTCCTAATACTACTTAAAATTCCTTATAACTACCTCTTAACTGTCTTCTGAGGACAACTTCTTCTTGCCTGGCAAATACCAGGCCTATCTAACCTACACTATCAATGAATGATTCACTAACTATCTAACTCTTTAAAATAACCACTCATTCACTCCTTCAATCAGTTTTCTATAGCAGCCCAAATTGTCACTAGCCAACTGACAGCAAATCCTTGCCTATGAGACAGACCTCCTGCTTTCTAGAGATCCCAGAGGCAAAAAGCCCTTTAAAGACTAAAGTTAAAAGCCCTCTCAGTAAGCTCAGGCCTGCCTTTATATTCCAGCAACTAAGCACCAACCCACACTACCAGCAACCAACCCCAATGACCCACTCATGTCCAGCAGCCAGTTTCCCTGCAACTGTCAGCCCCTTCAGCAACTGACAGCCTGCCACTGATGCTCTCTCAGCAGGGCGATACTGGTTCCTACTTCCTATCACTGTGGGCTGGTTGATCTCTACACATCTCTATGGTAAGAGAACTTCCAGGTCCCCTGTTAAATGAAAGAAATCCTTAGCACCATGCCTGGTACATAGTAGGACCTTAATAAATGCTTGTTTAATGATTGATTTTTGATTTTGTCCTTTGGTCCTTTTTTATCCTTCTTGTATATTCTATTTTTCTTGGTGAACTTATTAACTCTCATAGAATCAGTTATCATCTCTGTACAGATGATTCTCAAACTCTCTAGCCCTAATCTATCTCCTAGCCTCTTGTGCTGCATCTCCAACTATTAGACATCTTAAACCAATGTTCTACAGATATTTTATGTTTAACATGTCCAAAATTGAACTTATCTTTCCTTCTAAGCCCTCCCCTCTTCCTAATCTTCTTATTATTTGAGTTTATCACTGTCCACCCAGTCACTCAGATTTACAATTTAGGTAATATTCTTTTTACTCTCACCCTCAATATCTAATATGTAGCCTAGTCTTATACACTCTACCTTTGTAACATCTCTTTTAAATATTCCATTCCTTCCCTTTCCTCTCCTCCCCTCTCCTCCCCTCCCCTCTCCTCTCCTCTCCTCTCCTCTCCTCTCCTCTCCTCTCCTCTCCTCTCCTCTCCTCTCCTCTCCTCTCCTCTCCTCTCCTCTCCTCTCCTCTCCTCTCCTCTCCTCTCCTCTCCTCTCCTCTCCTCTCCTCTCCTCTCCTCTCCTCTCCTCTCCTCTCCTCTCCTCTCCTCTCCTCTCCTCTCCTCTCCTCTCCTCTCCTCTCCTCTCCTCTCCTCTCCTCTCCTCTCCTCTCCTCTCCTCTCCTCTCCTCTCCTCTCCTCTCCTCTCCTCTCCTCTCCTCTCCTCTCCTCTCCTCTTCTCTCCTCTCCTCTCCTCTCCTCTCCTCTCCTCTCCTCTCCTTTTCTGTAGTCATCTGGTCATCTTCAAATGTCTTCCCACACCAATTCACTTTTTGCATCCTTAGTGTTTAGCATATTTACTAGGGCCTAATAAGCAAATAATAAATGTTTGTTAACTGATTGAGTAGACATGAGTTTGATTTGCCTGTGAGACATTCATTCTGAGATATCCAAAAGGTATCTGGGGATATTGGACTCTATAGCTTATATACAATCTATAGAGATGGTCTAAAGCTGCAGATATATCATTTTTCTTTCTTCTGAACTACATTGTATAGGTATCTATATATATAAATATACAAATTATCTGCAAAGAGGAGATAACTATTGTATAATTTTTTTAGTCATTCCTGAACTAATGGGCATCTACTTTACAGTTCTATGCAACTAACTATAAAGCATGCTACTATAAATTCTCTGTTGTTTATTGGATGTTTCTTTTTGTAATTTATATTCTTTGGGTGTTTATTTAGCAACGGACCTCTTAGTCAATGGGTATGGATATTTTAGTCAACTTTCTAGCATTTTTCCAAATTACTATACAGAAGAGTTGGACTAATTTATAGCTTCACTGACAATTTTTTCTTTTTTAGTAAAATTGTCACAGAATCATAGATCGAGAGCTGGAATGAACTTTAGAATTTATCAACCCCTTTAACTTCCAAGAGAAGAACCTGAGACCCAATAAGTTGTGATTTGTCCAGGCTAAAGAAGCTAGTAAGTGTCTAGTATAGGATTTAAACACAGTTCTTCCTGCTCCCAATTTGAGAGTTATAACTGGATACCACTAATCCCATATTTTTATTAATTTTACTCATTTGCTGGGTATTTGGCAAAACCTCAGAGTAAACTTTATTTTATAATATACATGCTTTGTATGGGAATCCATAGGAATCCATTGTATTAGCTTGTGGTTTTAAATAGATACTTTCCAAACCTATTTGGGAAAAAAATTCTCTTCCTATAAATGTAGGTCATTTCAATATGAATGAGTTCTGTATTTTCTGACTTTCTTTATATCTTTCAGAATGCTAATTTAGTGTTTATTTTTATGTTGTTATTAAAGTTTATCATACATGAATATTATATTGATTATCTCTCTTGTATTAAGGAGCATAGGATCATGCATTTCGATTTGGAAGGGTCTTCACATATCATCTAGTTCAACTCTCTCATTTTATAGATGAGGGAACTGTCTCCTGGGGAAATTAAGCAACATCTCCTATGATCACACAAATATTTCTAATATGATGAATTATATATTAGATATATTATATTTAGTATTTTTGTGTCAATATTGATTAAATATTTTGTTCTTTCTCAGACTTGTATTTTTTCATTTGGTGAATTTAAATATTTTTTCAACTTTATAAGGTATTGGAATAAACTTTTTCTCTTATTTGTAAATCTATGAGGCCTTATGTCTTTTCACAGAATCACAGAAGGTTAAAGAAAGAAAGTAATCCTTACTATATGTGTAATTAGAATTTTGTACCCCAGGACTAAGTTTCCTAGCATCCCACTTTCATTCTTATGTTATGTCCTTACATTTTGGAGATAAGGTTTCTGTAACCATGCCCCTCTGCTCGCTTCTCCCACTTTTGCAGTCCAGTAAACTTGTCTTTACATAGGCTATACTTTCCTCTACTTCAAGTGATTATTAATAAATCTTATAAAGTGTAATACTTGGAGTTATTGGATATTAATTTTAATCTTACATATAATATACCTGACAAGTAGCTGTCCAAAGTTTATTTGAAGACTACCAAGAAAAATAACTCATCGCTTCTGGAGGCAAAGGCCACCTCCAATTCTGAATTTCCCCTGAAGTCAAGGTTAAATGAGTCTCTTTGTAATTTCTATTCATTTTTACTTGTTCTGTCCCATTAAGCTAAGCAGATCAAGTCTAATTGTGCCGCCACATGTCAGTCCTTCAACTACTTCAAGACAATTATCATATCCCTCCTAGATCTTCTCTTATCCAGGTTAACTATACAATTCCTTCAACCTATCTTCAGACAGCACAGACCTTCGTGACCCTGTTTGCTTTCTTCATGGCACTTTTTAGCTTCTTGATTTCCTCCTTAAATGGTGGTACCCAGACCTGAACACAATTATTCCAGATGACATCTGAAAAAGGCAGAGGGGGAAGCCAGGTGGCTCAGTGGATTGAGAGCCAGATCTTGAGGTGGGAGGTCTTAGAGTCAAATCTGACCCCAGGTACTTCCTAGCTGTGTGACCCTGGGCAAGTCACTTAATGCTTATAAAATGAAGGTACCTGTCTTAGCCATTTAGTGGCATTTGTCACGAAAAATCTGTTGATTTTCTCAACTTTATCAATGTGGCCATTTCCCATTGAGACCTTTAGGACAGAAGAGAGATGTTGCCTGTCCATAGCGTTGCCTCACTGGGCATACAAGGAGGATCTCTGGGCAAGGAAGATGCAGGCTAATCATTGGAGACTCGGACTTTGCTAAGGTGGAAGAAGCCTTATCATCTCTTACCTTCACTCTTAATATTCAGCGCTCTTTTTCTTCTGCTTAATCAGTCCCAATGAGATCAGTCTGGGATCTTAGCATGATGGAAACTTTGAGGCAGAGGGCACCTTGGAGACCATATAATCCAACACCCTCATTTTGTAGATGAGGAATGGGGTCCAAAGCAGTAAAGATTCTTGTCTAAAGTCAATGACAGAGTTAGGGGCCAGAACTCAAGTCTCCTGTGTGAAATGTCATCACTTATGCTTGTTTCTTGGCCATCAAAGAGCCAAGGAAAACATAAACCCAGGGGAAGTTTTAGTTTATGGAAGCCATGGGTGGTGTTTGGGTTGCAAAGGTTATTAATTGGTCTGTTGGGGGATCAAGGCAGGTGGGAGAAGTGGGCAGGATACCTTAGGGGCAGAGTCAGGATGAAGTGCAGGGTAGGGGTATGAGATCCAGGAAATTTATTATTTATGTAAAAGCCCCAGTCTATCTTTCCTCCATTTGTCCTTCTTCCCCTCTCCCAACCCCTAATTACCCTTCAAAACCCTTATCCCCTTCCCTTAGACCAGACTGGAGAGTTCGTGTTATGGAGTGTCTATGAAGGGCTTCTTTGGAGAAGAACTTGTAAAGGTTACCCAGGAAAGAAGGTAGCTGCACTAGCAAATAAAACTAATGTGGATTCTGGGTTTAGGGATCCTTAGAGAAGAGACTTGGGTTCCCAAGTCATCTTCTTACAGAGAGGCCAGAGGCCTAGGGGAAGGAGGGCATGCTCCAATATAAGGTTGCAAGGGGTTTTTGATGCAACAAAAAGGATCTTGTTTATAGAAGCATAGGATCATTGATCATCACACTTTAAAAATGGAAGGGAGTCATAGATGTCTAGTCTAACCACTCACATGGTGGGAAATGGGACTAGCTAAGCCCTCAGTAGCAATCATCCTGCTTTTGCTTGAGCATTTCTTAAGAGGAGGGAACTCATTTTTTTTCTAGGTAATCTCTAGGTAATCAGCATGGAGACTTCAGCTTTGTAGATCTTAACCCAGCTATACCTTCTTATCTGGTAAAAATCTTGTCCATGTTTTCCTCTAAGTATTGAAGAGTTTCTCTACTTCTAGTACTAAAAACTTGCCTTTGCCTTTTAATATAATGTGAGTATCCGCACACACTAAAGACTATCTTTCTATTTATCTTTCCTTCTCAATAAACTAACTAGTCTGTCCCCTTTTTGACAATTGTCTAACAAGTCTATTTTATGTAATGAAGAACTAAATGTTGAAGTAAAATGTGTTTCCCCTAACTCTTCAAAACGCTACTCCTGCCTAATGATCATCAGGTTGACCTCTGTGCTACATAGAAAGATTTTGTCTTCTTAGTCATCTCGTTTATAGAATTTCATGTTGGAAAGATTAGATTTACTTTCCCATTTCTGTTAATTCCCTACGCATTAGGAAAGGGAGTCCTAGTTACTACAGTCTCTAGACCTTGAAACACCTTATCTAGATGGGTTGTGACTTTGAAGGCAACAATCACTATTTCCTGTATCTTTGATTTTTTTTAAGAAAAAAAAATTTAAATTCAGACACCTCATCTTCCAGGAATGTTGTTCCCATTCCTATGATGCTGACTGTGAAATGAGACAGTAAAACCTGTCCATCTGGGCGAGTAAAAAGACAAAGTGGGCATCATAAGTTGTCATTTAAAGTGTAAGTAAAAATGGAAAAAATAATCTGTTTCATGAAGGAATAAGAAGCTTGGAAAGCAATTGAGGGAAAGAAATAATTAAATCTTGTCTCTGATCTAACCCTGATGTGGCAAATTGGATGACTGAAGGCTAGGTATATGCAATGACTTAACCTGATTTACACAGCCATTAGGCGACTGGCAGAGGACTTGAAGTTAGAAATTTAGATCTCCAATTGAAATGTCCTTTCCATTGATCCTTGTGTCATCATTTCATAGATCAGGCAACTGAGGTTCAGAGAGAATAATGAGCATGCCCACTATCACAAAATTATATGGCATCAGAGGCCAGATTTGAATGAATTAGTACCTCTCCTTATTCTAAGTCCAATGTACTCTTTTAAAAAGTAATGAGATTAGATGTATAAGAAATGGTAAATAATATGCTGACATATTCATTCCCTCATCTGTAAAATGGGTGTGTGGGACCTTCGATGACTAGACCACATCTGTGAAAACATCTAGGAATCTTATTAGAGGAAAGCTTAATGTATTTCAATAGAGTGATCTTAGATTGCATTGATAGATTCAAATCATCTGAAAGGAGCAAGTACTTTCCTCACAAGAGGCAATGAAGGGATGTTATAGAAAACAAACTGTTTAAAGATACAAGTATTTTTTAAACGGCTTATTTTTCAATAATTACAAGCCAACTTAGAGAAAAATATAACTTTGCAAACAGAGAAGAAGGAAGTCTTTGGGGATAAGTGGACCTCTGAACATGAGGCATTTTGCAAATTGCACTTAGAATATATAGAAATCATGTAGTCATTTTGGGTTTACAATGATTTAGCTACTAGTAATGGAAGGTGGTTTATTGTATTATGAGGAGGTAAAGGTGCAGAGACCACTTAGTTTACTATTCTTTCATTGATTTTAGGATCCAAGAAAAGGAGACCTTTGTTTTAGGTCTAGGGCAAAGGAAGGCAAAAAATAGAGAATGGATATGACTGGTAATTTATAAAGAGAGTCTTATTGTAAAATGGAGTAACTAAACTTAAGAGAGGGAAAATATCTGACACCTTAGATATTGAAATTTGGCCATTGCAATTTTAGAAAGTGTATTGAAAAAACTAAAGCACATATGAAGAATTATAAGCTGTGTGATGAGGGGAATTAATATGCTACCATAAGAGGAAAATTAACAGGAACCAGGAAAGCTTATCTTGAAGAAAGGAATATTTATGATGGATGGGATAATGGCTTTTAAATATCTGAAGGGCTGTCATGTGTCATCTCCTTTTAAAGATCAAATTTCATAGTGATTACAGTTTTTCATCATTAGACTGTACTGTCTAAGGTATTAAGTTCCCTATCTTTGAAAGTCTTTAAAAGAGTCTTGCTTGATTATTTGTCAATGATGCTGTAAAAGAATTTTCTTTTTGGATATGAACTGCATTAGATGGTCTCTGAAAGTCTTTATAGCTCTGAGAATTTATTATCATCCCCAACTCTTTCAAATTTCTCCCATAACACCCTTATTATCTGTATTCCACCTCCACCCCCTCAAAAAACCTTACATATTGTGTAGTCCTTTAAGATTAACTCACTATTTATCATCCCTTTTGCCCCCCACTAATATTCTCTATATCTTTGACAAGGTTATTATGCAATTGTCTCTTTTTTGGATTTAATTTTTAATTTTTTTAAATTTAAAGCCCTTACCTTCCATCTTGGAATCAATACTGTGTATTGTTTCCAAGGCAGAAGAGTGGTAAGGGTTAGGCAATGGGGGTTAAGTGACTTGCCCAGGGTCACACAGCTGGGAAGTGTCTGAGGCCAGATTTGAATCTACAACCTCCAGTCTCTAGGCCTGACTCAAACCACTACCCAGCGGTGCCCAGCAATTACCTCTTTTGATTAACACGATTTTATTAAAAGAAACCTAAATGAAAATGTTTGGTTCAAACCATTTGGTTTCAATAATTCAATTTCTGTCTTCTTTTTAGATTGATGCTAATGGTAACCTCAGAGAATTCTTACAGCCAAGGAATATGAGGGAGCAATTGTGGGAACCTTTGTGTAATCTGTTATTAGAGATACATGTCCACCAACCCTGTGTCTAATGTCTGTTTCACTCATAAAAAAGGGTTGAAGAAGCAACTCGTAGAGCTGTAGATTGGTGAGTATCACGTCCAACTGGGACAAGATGATAGATTTTGCATTGTAAGGAGGGGTGGGATCACTGTGTTCCAATGAATATAATAGATGGGCAACTTCCTAGGAATTATCTATTAAGTTATGTAAGGTCATTGTGGTCTACATTAGTGGAAAGAGTCCTCTGTTCTGACAGAAATCATAGTTCCTTCATTAATTTACATGTAGTTTCTATCAGGAAATCATCATCAACCAATCTACTTGATTTCAGTGTAATTTTACTACATAGATCCCGGGGAACCAGTGGAGGTAGCCTCTATACTTTTAAGAAGTCTAGGTCAAGATGAAATATTACAATTTTTTTTTGCACATTAAATCATCATGAAACTATGTGGGACAATTCTAATGTGTTTCTTGTCTGTTATAAGGATAAAAAACATACCAATGATGATTTAGGTTCCTTTAAATGATCTTTTTCTTCTTCAGTCCCTTAGGAGCCCTTATGCCACTTTAAGCTTTTAAAAAATGGCCTAGAGTCAGCTTCAGAAGCCAGCTAAGGAAGGGAAGGGAAAGAATAAGTATTTATATAATATTTTGTACTTGCCAGGCAATCTGCAAAGTGCTATACAAATGTCTTTTAAATATATGTCTCTTGATCCTCACAACCTTGAGAAATTGATTCTGTTTTTATGCTCATTTTACATTTGAGGGAACCAAAGCAAATGGAGGATGTGACTTGCCTCAATCTGGATTTGAACTCAGGATACTTGACTCCAGGCCCAGGACTCTGCCTTCTGTGCCACCTAGCTGCCTCCAATCCACATCAGAAGCAGAAATCCTGACTGAAATTCTTCAATCTTGCTTTTCTTTGAGCCTCTGCATGATTTGAAGGGATGCCAGGAAGGAATCCCACAATATAGAGATTTCCTACCCTATTAACCTGAAAGTACACCATTTAAATTAAATTTTTGCATCTTTAAGAGTGATCTCATAAAATGCTGATAGTTGGGGAGGGGTATAGACAGAAGTGTCAAATGTTTGGAGAAAAATAAAAATAATAAGGGTTGAGAAAAGGCCATAATATTTGGCATTTCAGAGATAATTGGTAATTTTGGAGGGGGCAGTTTCAGTGGAATAATGAGATAAGAACTCTGTCTTCAGAAGGTATAGATGTGGGTGATGCAATAAGTACAACTGGTAACATCCTAGGAGGAAAGCAAAATCCTGAGAGGATGAAACAGGTGGTGAGTTGGGTTGTTTAAGGTGGAGGAACCACTTAGGTTTCCCTAAGTAGAGAAAGATAGATGTGGTAGGACACTGAAGATACATTCCCCATCTTCCCCCTTCTTTGGCCCTATCAGGTAGTTTTGCAAAACTGAGCTTTAAAATGTAACCTCTCCAGTTCATAGAAATGATTGGGGAAGCCAAGGCAGGTTCAGGATACCTGAACTATTCTAGTTCTTAGGCTACCTATATGGACCAGGGTCTCAGAGTGACCAGAAAGTCAGACAACATCGTATTATAGGGAGTATCTGTGATTTCCCAAGATTATATTCATGTTCTTTCCAGCTTGTGATCTGATGAACTTTGTTTTTCTAGCCAAGGTCAAGAATTCTCTCCTGTGATGCTGGGCTCTCCCTTCAATCACACATCATCAAATGCTGCCACATTCATCCTTGTGGGTGTCCCAGGATTGGAGGCAGTTCACCTTTGGCTGGCAATTCCTCTGAGTGCCATGTACACTGTAGCCTTATTAGGGAATATCCTTATTCTGACTGTGATCTGGGCAGACTCAGGACTGCATGAACCCATGTACTATTTTCTATGTGTCTTAGCTGCTGTGGACATTGTCATGTCAACCTCTGTGGCCCCCAAAATGCTGACTATCTTCTTTTCAGGCAATGGCATCATTGGCTTTGCTGCCTGCTTCATTCAGATGTACATCGTCCATGCAGCAACAGCTGTGGAGACTGGGTTGCTCCTGTCAATGGCCTTTGACCGCTATGTGGCCATCTGCAAACCCTTGCACTACCAGACTATCCTTACCCCACGGACAATGCTGGGCATTGGTGTGGCCATTATGATCAGAGCAATTATGGTCATGACCCCACTGAGCTGGTTGATTGTCCATCTGCCATACTGTAGATCCCATGTAATTCTTCATTCCTACTGTGAACACATGGCTGTGGCCAAGCTGGCATGTGCTGACCATATGCCCAGCAGTCTCTATAGTTTGATTGCCTCCTTTATCATCGTAGGCTTTGATGTGACTTTTATAGCTACTTCCTATACTCTGATCCTTTGGGCTGTGTTCAACCTGTCCTCTCAGGATGCTCGGTTCAAGGCACTCAGTACATGTGGTTCCCATGTGACTGTCATGGTCCTTTACTACTTACCTGCTATGGTATCCATCTACATGGCTTGGTTGGGGCAGGATATGGTACCCTTGCATGCTCAGGTGCTTCTGGCTGATTTCTACTTAGTTATCCCTCCTATGCTGAACCCTCTCATCTATGGCCTGAAGACAAAGAGGATCCGAGAGCGGGTGTGGAATGCAGTGGTCATCACCCTTACAGGATCTAATTGCTTGAATTCCAAGAAAGAGAAAAGATCCAAGCAGGTGTTTGCTATATGATATGCTCTATCCACATCAGGATCAGAGGCACAGGAATAAGTTGGAGTGCTAAAATTTTGCCTTAATGCCTGAAATCAACCTTCTTTCCCAGATGAGATCCAGATAAGTGCTGCAATAGTGCCTAAGTTTTTTTCCATACTAATACACTAATTTCAGATATTGAGGTTACTAGAATTATTGTTTTAGATGATGAAATCTTTTTAGTCTTCAGACATCTACTGCCAGTCCCTTTTGAATCAGAATTAATCCAAGAGGAACTTTAGTAACCATTATTCATGACTATTCCAACTCTCCTATGTTTTAATTTCTACAGCTATCACAGGGAACTTGTCTATTTAAAATATTACTTAATCATAATATGTCACAGATTTCAAAGTTATATTAAAAATTAGCCCACTATGATTCATCTTATGCTCATCAATTGGGAAATGGATAAATACATTTTGGTTCATGAATACAATGGAATATTATTGGATTATAATTTAAATTGCTTTTTATGTTTAACAATCACAGGGATTTCTACTGTTGGATGTAAAAGTCTTGGCCATTCACTTCCTTTCAATTTATTCTCAACTTTGTCTAAACCTTGGTGAGAGGAATTGAGAAGCTAGAAGGTGATAAATGTGACCATTTCTTCTATTTAACTTAATTCTATTCCACTCAATTAAATAAAAATTATTATTAAAAACAATGTTCTTCAAAACTAGCCTTTCTTGATCCTTGCTCCTCTCCAACCTCAAGTTTTAGTGTTTCCCTAATTACCTTGTCTTTATTTTGAATATGTTTTATATATGATTATATGAGTACAATGTAATGTACAATACAATGTAAGCTCCATAAGGACAACGGTTATTTCATTTCTGACATTTTATTCCTGGTGCCCAGCACATAAATCCTGAAGGCCTTTACTATTTTGATAGATGGAAAAATGATTAAAGCCACATTATGTACAAGTTATTAAGGGTGGAATTCTTTTTTTTTTTTAATTTTTGTCTTAGTGACACTAAAAATTTTTTTTATTGTGATATAAAACACACTTCCATATTGGTTATTATGAGAACACACGCATACATAACCCAAGTCCCAAATTAAAATCATAAATATACTTATGTGAAAGATGAAGCCAATAGTTTTCTCTGGAGGTGGACAGCATTCTCTGTCATAAGTCTTTCAGGATTGTCCAATATTATTGCATTGTTGAAAGTTGCCAAGTTTTCACAGATAATCATCATTCAATATTGCTGTTACTGTGTACAATGTTCTCCCAATTTTGCTTATTTCACTCTGCAATGGTTCCTGAAGATCTTCCCAGCTTTTTCTGAAATCATCTTGCTTATCATTTCTTACAGCACATTAGTATTCCATCACCAATATGTACCAACACAATTTGGTCAACCATTTCCCAATTGGTGGACATCTCTTCAATTTCCATTTTTTTTTTGCCACACATAAAGAACTGCTTTAAATATTTTTGTATAAGTAGGTCCTTTCTGTTTTTTTTTTTTAAATTTCTCTTTGGGATATAGACTCATTAGTGGTATTGCCAGATCAAAGGGTATACAAAGTCTTATAACCCTTTGCATATAGTTCCAAATTGTCCTCCAGAATGGTTGAATCAGTTCACAACTCCACCAAGAATGCATTAGTGTCCCAATTTTGTCACATTTCCCTCAGCATTTACTACTTTTCTTTACTGCCATATTGGACAATCTGATAGATATGAGGTGGTACCTCAGCATTGTTTTAATTGGCATTTCTCTAATCAAGAGTGATTTAGAACATTTTTTTCATATGATTACTTATGACTTCGATTTCTTCATCTGAAAACTGCTTGTTCATATTCTTTGACCATTTGTCAATTGGGGAACAGCTTGTATTTTTATAAATTTGACTTAGTTCTCTATAAATTTGTGAAATTAGACATTTATAGGAGAAATTTGTTATAAAAAAATTTCCCCAGTTTATTGCTTTTCTTCTAATTTACGTTTTGATCTTATCTTCATATACAAAGTGAGATATTGGTCTATACCTAGCTTCTGCCACACTGTTTTCCAATTTTCTGAGGAGTTTTGGTTAAATAATGAGTTCTTATTCCAAAAGTTGGGGTCTTTGGGTTTATCAAACACTAGACTGCTAGAGTCATTTACCCCTATTTATTGTGTATCTTAATCGACTCTATTGATCAACTATTCTATTTCTTATCCTGTACTAGATTGCTTTGGTATTTAC
Source organism: Monodelphis domestica (assembly GCF_027887165.1). Classification (NCBI taxonomy): domain Eukaryota; kingdom Metazoa; phylum Chordata; class Mammalia; order Didelphimorphia; family Didelphidae; genus Monodelphis; species Monodelphis domestica. The sequence goes on from NC_077230.1 coordinate 351,127,240, forward strand.
TGCTTTATAGTACAGTTTGAGATCTGTTATTGCTAGGTCACCTTCCTTCATATTTTTTACATTAATTCCTTTGATATTCTTGACCTTTCATTCTTCCAGATGAATTTCATTGTTATTTTTTACTAGGTTTTAAAAATAATTATTTGGTAGTTTGATTGGTATGGTACTGAATCAGTAAATTAATTTAGTAAATTTAGTAAAAATTAATTTGGTAAATTCATTTTTATCATATTAGTTTGGCTTACCCATGAGCCATTACTATTTTTCCAATTGTTTATACCTGATTTTATTTGTGTGAAAAGTGTTTTGTAATTGTGTTCATATAATTCCTGTGTTTGCCTTGGCAAGTTAATTCCCAGGTATTTTATATAGTTCAGAATGATTTCAAATGGGATTTCTCTTTCTATCTCTTGCTGCTGGACTTTGTTGGTAATATATAGAAATGCAGATGATTTATGTGGATTTATTTTGTATCCTGCAACTTGATTAAGGTTATTAATTATTTAAACTAGTTTTTTAGTTGTTCCTCTAGGATTCTCTAAGTATACTATCATATCATCAACAAAGAATGATAGCTTAGTTTCCTCATTGCCTACTTTAATTCCTTCAATTTCTTTTTCTTTTCTTATTGCTAAAGCTAGTATTTCTAATACAATATTAAACAATGGAGGTGATAATGGGCATCTTTTCTTCACTCCTGATCTTATTGGGAAGATTTCTAACTTAGCTCCACTGTCTATGTTGCTTACTGATGGTTTTAAGTAGATACTATTTATCATTTTAAGGAATGACCCATTTATTCTTATGCTTTCTAGTTTTCACTGGAATTCTTGACAGGAAAGTACAGGAAAAGTATTTTTGCTGATAATTTTCCAAGAGTGAGAGATAAAATATCAATAGTTTAGGGTACACTATTTTTCACAAAGTATGAAGCAAGGCATAAAAGCATTGCGTAGAATTTATGTGGAGAATTACCAGAAATATAAAAAGGCCACCGCATAAGAAAGTGTGATTTGGGATATGTACCAGTGATAGTTGTATCTGCACTGATGAGATCATAGTGGAGGACTGACATTGGGGTGTCACTGTACTGAGTAGTGGAAAAATGCAGCCAAGCAGTAACATAACCATATGTTATGTTTTTTTAGGCCAGAAACTTCCTGATGGCAGGGACTTAAAGAAATTTGTCTGGATATTTCACTTGTCCTCACATTCTGCTGTATATTATAGTTCATCATCAACAAGCATTTATTAAATACTCACTATGTTCCAGAAATCATTCTGAGCACTGAAGATACAAAAGCAAAAACAGTGCCTGCCTTCAAGGAGTTTACATTCTAAGGAGAAGACAATAGTCAAACAGTTATATATGCATTATGTATTATATATATATACATATTATATATAAACATGTCTTATATATATTATATTATATATATGTCTTTAATTTCCCATACTATAAAATGGCTTTTTTCCTCTCCCAGAGGTGGTTGGCCACGTTGGTGAACCTTTTGAAGATCGCATGCCTAAACTGTATCTCCAAGTTGTCTGTGAGCCCCTTGCATTACCCCAGACAGCAGAGGGAGGGCATGCTCACATTCAACATCTGGGTGAAGGGGCAGGGCATATGAACTGTCCCCAGATGTGATGGAGAGGGGGAATGGAGCAGCAACTTCTGGCATGCCAGGGCACACATGCCATGTCTTCACCATGGATATCTTGGGGTTCCTCCACTTCTAGGTCTAGGATTCAACATAGATTTCAACTAATGGATTTAGCACCAGATAGTGTCCTACAAATGATCAATGCTTTAAAAATGTTAGTCATTTTATATGATCTCTTGAAATAATAAATAACAAATGAAGACACAATAAGATTGGGGAATAAGTTGTAGTCTTATTTGTCTAGACTGTAGGACACATGAAAGGAAAAGAGGGCAAAAAAGTTGGAAAAGGGTAGCTGAAGGAAAATCATGGAAGACTCTTCAAGTGCTTGGGTAATTAGGAAGTTTGTGTCTCATGATAATAGGGAGTCACTGAAGGTTTGTAAGCCTGAATGTGACATGATCAATCCTGTGCACAAGAAAGATTACTTTGGAAATTGTGTGAAGGATAATAGGGAGAAAATGACTATAGGGAAGTCAAATATTACATTGCCTCTCCTCCAGTTCAGGCCTTCTTTCTTTCTTCTTTGGGTTATTCTGAGTAGAGATGTTCAGAGAGGTAAGTAAGAGATATGGCCCTTGGCTTTTTTCCTCTCCCAGCTGACAAGTCTAACTGAGTCCAAGATGACTAAGATTTCAAACCCAGAGAGAGTGGGAGTTTGGTTGTAGAAGGAATAAATCAACAAAAATGGGAAGTGAGGAGGAGGAATAGTCTCTGAGTGCTAGATAATGAGATTTGTTGAGGTGTTATTGGATTATAAGGTGGAGAAGTTTATTAGGTAGGTGGACATAAAAGAAAGAGATATTATTTGCTTTAGGTTGTATCTCCTTTGCTAGTGATTTCTTGGGTCCCAAATATCCATTTTTCAAGATAATTCTGAAAAGCTGTTTTGAAATCTAGAAAAATGTGATTCTTGAGGCTACTGAAAGGGGCCTGGGTGCCATATGATTTTAGTATTGGAGACAATTGGAAAGAATTAAGGTTAATGGACAAAGTGGGACATTTATTTTTCCTTCCTTCCTTCCTTCCTTCCTTCCTTCCTTCCTTCAACCCTTACCTTCTGTCTTGGAGCCAATACTGTGTATTGGCTCCAAGGCAGAAGAGTGGATAGGGCTAGGCAATGGGGGTCAAGCGACTTGCCCAGGGTCACACAGATGGGAAGTGTCAGAGCCCAGATTTGAACCTAGGACTTCCCATCTCTAGGCCTGACTCTCAATCCACTGAGTCACCCAGCTGCTGGGGAAGTTTTTCTTAACAAACATCTGACCAACAACAGAATAGATTAACTGAGGAAATAGTGAGTTCTCAATTATGATATTCTCCCCATCTTGGCCTTCAGCTCTGGCATTCTTCCTTATCTTTGCTTATCCCATTAAAAGCAGGAAAAAAAAAGATATTGAGAACTGGGAGGGGCAAAAGAGGTTGTCTTCTTGTCTAATCAACCACCTGCTATCAGGTGGACATACTGTACATAGGGAGGAAGGACTGGGAAAGGAACGAGGCAACAAAACAAGCCCTATATACTGCCAGTTTTCATATACATAAATGTTACCACTCTGGAATATTAATAATAATAATGATACTGGTAAAAATAATATAGATAACAGTCTTTGCCTTGGAAAAGTACAAAGTATAGAGCATTTCACTTTCAAATCCACTGCTTCATTGATTCTTCATAACATCCTTCCTACTACCCAACATAAATAATTTTATTTTATAGAAAAGGAAAGTGAGGTACAGAGAAAGCTCAATAAATAGCTTATATGTATTCTTAGAAAACATGGTTCCTGCCCATAATGAATTTAAAATTTAATTAGTAAGAGGGGAGAAGAAATATCTGTCTAGGAAACAGAATTCATTTCTCCTTTAATGACCTTTTTGGTACCACACAGGCCTATACATACAGATGGTTCTGACTTAATTGGGTTGTCCGAGCCTTAGGCACAGCATTTTGCTCTTTACTGATGCACACACACATACACACACACACATACACACAAATACATAAAACCCCCTTTTCACTGATCTTATCCCTCTTGCTCTTTAGTACCTATTCCCTCCCTCTTCCTCACTCATTAAGTAATTGTCCCAAGATGCATCAGAAGATTTGGAATGTTGATAGGTTTGTACATAGTATTTCTAGGCTAATGCAAATCTTCAATGTGACCTTCCCATTTAATCAGTCTAGCTTTCCACTCTCCCTCCAGAACCTAGGTGCCTTGATCTCTCGCTATCTTTCCAGAATCTCAGCTTCCCAACTTTTGATCTTGGAAAGAGAAGCAAGTTTCAGAATATCTGGGTTTTAAGAGAGGAACTTAGAGTTAAGATTCATGGACGATGTGAGAGAAAGTGTCTTCAATACTCCTCTCCCCATCCCCCTAACCACCACCTATCTGATATACCTAAGTCCTGCCTGAGGAAAGAAATAGCCTTCCCCTGGATATTCCATATTGGCCATACTATGCTTTGTGTTGAACTTGGAACATGACATTGAAGGCTGATATTCTCTCTCTGGGTCCTCTTTACCTATCATAGAGACCAGCAAACCACCAGTAATCATGAAATAAAGACAGTGAATATAGGATTATTCTAGATATGTGATAAAAAGAGAGATCCATACTGTCTGGGAATCATATATGAGAAAGAATTTCTCAAAGATACCCTCTGTTTATCAATATTAACTGAAAGGTATGTTGTGGTACCCTATGGTGTGTGTATGTGATTGTTAGAGACCTAAAAGTCAAAATATTTCAGAGTATCCATCAATCTGAAATATTTTAGTCATTCTCAGACTCCAGGTCACTCTTTGAAATTCCACCCAAGAGTCTGAGATATTCAGAAATGAAAAAAAAAAGCTGAGTGTGAGGAATTGACAATGAGATTGTGTTTTCTCTGCCTCTTATTTCTCTATTAAAAAAGATTTGATATATTCATTCATGTTTTCCAACATGTAGCTAATCCAAGAAAATCCCTAGATTATCTGAAGACAATCAAGCTGTTTAAAGTGTTATGCTTCCTAGTCTGCCTTGGCTCCATCCTCTTTAGGAGGTCTCAACTCTTTTCTGCCAGAAGCGTCTTAGGAGACCCTGTCGGATCTGCTTGGACTTGATGCAGTAGATGATGGGGTTCATGAAGGGTGGGACTAGGAAATGTAGGTTAGCCATGAGCACAGCTAGAGCAGGGTAGGTATGTTTCTCAACACGGTGCAGTATGGATAATCCTAACTTGGGCATGTAGAAAATAAGCACAATGCAGAGGTGTGAGACACATGTGTTGAGTGCCTTAAATCTCTCTTCAGGAGATGCAATGCCCAACACTGTGCGTAGGATTAGCACATAGGAAACCACGATGAGAGTAGAGTCAATACCCAAAGAAAGCAGGATGGAGACCAGGCCAAAGAAGCTGTTGATCTTGGTGTCAGAACAAGCTAAGCCTACTAGGTCACAGTGTAGGCAATAGCAATGAGAGAGGACACTGACAGGAGGGAAATCAAGCCTCCTGAGCAAAACAGGGCCTGGGACATTGAGCATAACTGCTCTCACAAGAACCCCAGCCCCTATTTTGGCCATGGTTGAGTGGGTGAGTACCGAAGAATAATGCAAGGGATCTTTAATGGCAACAAAGCGGTCGAAGGCCATAGCCAGGAGCACACCTGATTCCACATAAGTGAAGGCATGGATGAAAAACATCTGGGCTGCACACAGGTCAATGGGAAGCTCACGGGCACCCAGCCAGAAGAGCTGCACCATGGTTGGGAAGGTAGATGCACATAGACCAAGGTCAGAGGCCACCAACATGGACAGAAAAATGAACATGGGCTCATGAAGGCTGGGGTCTGTTCGGATCAGGAAGAGAATGGTGCTGTTGCCTAATATGGAGATTAGGCAGATCAGGTTGATGGGGATGGATACCCAGTGGTGAGATGCCTCTAGGCCTGGGAAGCCTGTCAGCAGGAAGGTTGGGTGGTCATGGCTGCTGGCATTGCAGGAGAATATGGAAGAATCCATGGTGGTAAATATCTTGTTACCCTGGAGATAAGAGGGAGCAAAGACACTGATTCAGAGTCCTTTTACAAATAATCTTCTTACCCTCCCCACCTTTGCTTTTTCCTGCTCAGGTGGTCTTCCCTGCTTCTCCTGAGCTTGGAAAGAAGGGGAAGGATAAGCGATCTACTTGGATCAGTGAAAATCACAGACACTGGAGTTCAAAACAAGGGTTGTGATTAGGGATCCCTCACCTAACTTCCAAGTTTATTATATGAATTTACACCCACAATTCCACCTCCCCATAATAAATGTCACTTCAAAAAACCTGTCTCCCTTATTCAAAGTGGCCAAGTACTCTTTCGTCCAGCAAGCCTCCATAAAAATAACCTTTTATTAAAGAAATATGAATATTTATTTTTCAGGGTGGATGGAACTTAAGTCATAAATACTAAACAGTTTAGTCATGTCTGAAATTCTGGGTCACTGACTTCACCTCTGTTCTGCTCATTCTACCATACTGCCTCAAGGTATTAAAGCTAGAATTCAGAAAGGCAAGGTGAGGAACTTGGATGGGGGGGAGGTCTTAAAAGGGAATTATTTTTTTTCATATTGCATCAAAAATAAGCCATCAAATCTGTACAGTCTGAGAATTTACAAGGGCTCTTTTATCTATCAAGCTTTCCAGCTATGTAAACATTGGCATTAGGCTACTAACAAGAGTTAAGAATTGAGCTGGGTGGTTAAGAAGAAATTTATTTATTTATTCATTTACTTATTTGTGCATTTGTTTATTTATTCATTCATCTGTTTATCTGTTCATTCACTCATCCATTTGTTTTTCTTTGTATCCCCAGCAATTAATATAGTACCTGGCATGTAATAGGTACTTAATAAATATTTGTTTGATTGACTTAGAGATAAATCTAGCATGCAAGTCTCCTCCTTATAACTCTAGTGTTCTCTCCATTGCCTTATCTCATTTCATCCTCATAATAACCCTGGGAAAGTAGGTGCTATTATTAACTCCAGATTACAGATGATGAAGCTGAGACTCAGAAGCTTTAAGTGATTTGCCCAGAATCACACAGCTAGTAAAGCTATTATTATTCTCCTTCTCCTTCTCCTTCTTTTCCTTCTCCTCTTCTTCCTCCTCTTCCTCCTCTTCCTCCTCTTTTCCTCCTCTTCCTCCTCCTCCTCCTCTTCCTCTTCCTCTTCCTCCTCCTCCTCTTCCTCCTCCTCTTCCTCCCCCTCTTCCTCCCCCTCTTTCTTCTTTTCTAACTGGGGAATGTTTTTCCTTTTCAGATATTATTTCATTCTTCCTTTGTCCTTGCTTTTTGTCCTTTAGAGAATCACTTAGTTAACTGGCAATGGCCAGATGTCCAATTTTGCCTTCATGTTTGAATGACTTTCAGTTCCAAATTTCAAGTGCCTGCCCTGTCTGGTTGTATGTCTGCGCTATCTTCAGAATTAGAAAACAGTTAGGGATAAGGTGTTGGCATGGGCCAGGAACTGAGTCTGAGCTTGTCCTGAAACCTATGGTTCCCTCAGTGTGATTTCACCACCTCAATGGACTCAGGTACTTACTAGAGTCTTGGATCATATGCTGGGCTCCACCACGTACATGGGATATGGACGACCTGAGATGCCTTCGAGAGGAGCATCATGAATACAACCTGTAAGGAAAATGTGGGAGATGAGGTTAGAAAATGCAATGCATTAAATGATATGATCTTAGAGGGCTGGATTTGGAGTAAGGAAGGGCTGAGGTCAAATCTGGCTTCAGTCACAGATGTGATAATAAGCCAAGCCACTTAAATTCTCTGGGTCTCAATTTTTCTCATCTGTAAAAGGGGTATAATAATACTACTACCTCCCAGAGTTGTTGTGAAGATAAAATGAGATAATAATTAGAAAGCCTTTAAAAATGCCTCGCATGTAGTAGATACTACATAAATGTTAGCCATTATTATTGTTATTATAATATTTGTAAACATTTTCTAAACCTCAAAGCACTATATAAATGCAGGCATTTATATGAATAAATATATATACATATAAAATAATAATAATAAAATAAATATAAAATAAAATTTTAGGTATAAATAAATTTATGTAACTAAAGCACTATATAAATGCAGGCATTGTTTATGATGATGATAGTAGAAGTTGGTAGCACAGTGGATAGGGTACTAGGTCTGGAGTCAGGATAATGCTTTCTTCCTGAGTTCAAAGCTAACCTCAGACACTTACTAGCTGCGTGACCCTGGGCAAATAACTCAACCCTGTTTGCCTCAGTTTCTTTATGTGCAAATGAGCTAGAGAAGGAAATGGCAAAGCACTCAAGTATCTATGCCAAAAAACAGAACCAAAATAAGAAAAAAACCCACAACTAAATAGGGCCAAGAAGTGTTGGACACAATTGAAATGACTGCAACAATGTAATGAAATTGATAATAGTGGTGATAACAGTGCCTCTTCTATGTCTTCTGAGCCCAATATAAAATATCCTCATAATAGCCATGTGAAGGCTTTCCTCCAATTTACAAATGCATAAGTGGAGGCTGAGGAAGGCTGAACCTCACAGGTCACAAGAACTCAATGAGATTGGTTAGATGTGGACCCAATAGCCTTCATTTCAGACCTACTGTTCTTTCCTCTCCTTGTAGCAGCAGACATTTCCTCCTAGCATTGTAGATATACAGATCGGGCCTGGCTTCTACTCAGAGCTGATATCTGTACTGTACTTTAAGGTTTACATAATTCTTTTTTGAGAGTTAGCTGGAGAATCCAGATAGATGCCGCACCTGGGGTCAAAAAGACCTGTGTTCAAATCTTGACACCTACTCTGTAAATCACAGTGTCTTGGTGCCTTGGTCCACTTGTTAGTACTATGAATTGCAGAACAAGTATTGATCTACATTGGTAGAGGGTGTTTCCTTATTTTGGTGTTTTGCTATAATAATATAATGATACAATCAGGCCAAAAAATGATGCTTTATGGCATTTGAGAATTACAATAAACCTGTGGGTTTATAATAGATTTGGACTATGATCAACCTGATTTTACAGGAGCTAGGGGGTACAGAGTGCCAGATCTGAAGTCAGGAAGATTCATCTTCATGAGTTCAAATATGGCCTCAAAACACTTACTAGATACGTCACCCTAAGCAAGTCACTAAACCCTGTTTGCCTCAGTCTCCTCATTTGTAAAATGAGCTGGAGAAAGAAATGGCAAATTACTCCAATATCTTTGCCAAGAAAACTCAAACGAGGTTACAAAGAGTTGGGCAAGAGTGAAATGTCCCCAAAAACAATAAAATGAAATGAAATGATGGAAGAATAACAAATAATTCACAGATGAGGAAACTAAGTCACAAAACTGAAATGACTTGTCCATGGTCACATAATTAATAAGTATTAAAAGTAGGATTGGAATTTAGTTCTGACTAGTGCTCTTTTCACTACAAAGTATCTTTCCATTCATAACAGAAGAGTCTTTTTATTCCCAGAATTAGTCTTGATTTTGTTTCAATAATGAAACCTTGCAGTTTTTACTGATCCTTCTGAGGGAATGGGATCAGAGGAAGTTAGGAACAGTATCCCTGCAGTCTTTGGAGACATGCCATACCTACCACTGAGTTGGGGGGGTGGAGGTGGGGGACAAAGATGGCATGCCTCTTGGGATCTGCAGAGATACAGTGATGGGAGCAGGTGGTAGATGAGGGAGCTGCAGGTAGGTGAGGCTCTCTGGTTGAAGGAAGTTCATCGTTTTGGCTTAGAAGACTTGAAACTGAGACTCCACTCCACTGCCCTCAGTTTCCCTCTACTCTTGATATTATTCTAGGCCACTCTCCTAACATGCCTTTTAGAATATTGCAGGGCTAAGGTTGGGGTGGAGGGAGGTAGTGTTTAGGGATCATCAGTGGCTAAGGAACGTGCTTTTCCAACCAACCAAAGCCTTGATTCCCTACGCACCCCTCTCTCCATACTCCTGTTTTGTCCACTACCTTTCCAGAATAACCTGATCTTTAGGAATCCTCGACCTTGGGAAGAGAGCCAACTTGTCTCCTAACCAAGCCAGGATATCCACAGTGTTGTCATAGAGAAAAAAGTAGCCTGTCCAGTTCAAATTAGTTATGCCTGTGAGGGTTTCCATGGCAACCGACTATAGCTTCCTTTATTCAGGTGGGATTGTTTGCCTAGGAGAATTCAAGGACTTAAGCCTCACTCATGATTTACCATCTGTGTCCTAGAACCAGTAGATACCCCCTGCCCATTCAGTGATGCTGAATAATTGGACACACCTGGGCAAACGAAGCGGTTCGGGTCTGCCAAGAATTTAGTGGTACAACGGGATAGGACAGTTAGTTCAATTTATGCCTATTACAGGATCATGGAATGATAAGGAAGGAGGTGGTGAGGACTAGGGAATCCTTGATTAATATAATAGTTTAGGGCTGCCATAATCTCCATTCTCCAAGCTTCCTTATGTCCTGGGGCCTGGGGATTTGGTTTAAGGTTGCAATGGGTAGACACTGAGTTTGTGATAATTTGCGTCCTTGGCAAGGCTTGTAAAGCAGAGGCACTGAAGGCAAACTTCACTAACTTCCTTTCACTGTGCCTCTGTACCTCATACTGCCACCCAATACCTCCCCAAGGAATCTCCAGACAAGTTAATTTCTCTGAAAGATTGGGAAGGTTGGTTCTTCTCTGCCCATCATCAGAATGGGCGACTGAGTTCCTAAGATGGTATCTATAAAAGAAAAGGATTAAATTACTATTCTACTAGTGTGATTCTGATGTCTAGAGAGGGGAAGTTATCTGCCTTAAGCAATGCAGGTTGTAAAAGGGCCAGGGTTAGGACCTGAGAGAATTAGAGAGGCAGCAAGGAACAATGGACAGAACTTTTGCTTTGAAGGCAAAGAGCCTGAGTTCAAATCTATCCTCTGTGTGACACATACATTTCTGGGTCCCTAGTTTTCTCGTCTTTAAAAAGGGGGAGGTGAACTAGATGGCTTTTAAGGTCCTTTCTACCTCCAAATCTAGCATCCTTTGATTCAAAATTAAATAATTTTTCTAGTCTCCCATAGATTTTCGTTAGAGACCTGTCAGTGTGAAGAGTCAAAGAGGTGTGACTCCAGTGCCTGAAATCATTTTACCCTCATTGGGTCTTTTCCATAAGCTTAGTTCCACACTTACCATGGCCCGGGATCCTGCTTTCTGTCCTTGGGTTAGCCAGAAGTATGTCTTGCTAGAATCAGGATAGCCTGGTCTTTATATCTTCTTTTTAGTCTGAATTGAAGTAATGGGGATTGGAAACTGGGACAGCTGGGATCTGGGTACAAATCCAGGAGATTTTCTTTAAGCCCATGAGTGCTAGGGAGAGAGCTCTGAGGCTAGAGTTGTATTCAGGGACCAAGGAGGCCCAGAAGAGAATGGAGGTTGCAGGAGAAGGCATCAAGGGAGTGCTGGATTTAACTTCAGCACCTGTTGCTCTTTATTTGGGAGCACCTGAGTGGCTCAACCCTAAGCATACTCTTTCTGAAGGATCCAAGGCCCCTCCCCTCCCCTTGATGACTGCTTGGGAGAAGGTAGTAGAAGGAGTTGAATTATAGACGAAGTTATCCTTAGCTGGAGGAAACTCAGAAATGTGACTGTGCAAGGCCTGAAATTGAGCTTATCCTCTTCGTTCCTCAATTTCCCCCTTCTGTTGATATTATCCTAAGCCGTGATCCTACAATAGCTTTGACAGCATGATAGACTGAAACTGTGGTTGAGTAGGTGGAGGTAGTGTTTAGGGATTATCAGTAGATAAGGACCATGCCTTTGCTTCCAACCTCTACCCTGATTCCCAATAGACAGCCCAGAACCTCTCACTTTGCCTACTCCCCAGATTCCCCTGTGAACAGATAGGCTAATGTCTAAATCTTCAATTAGTTTCCTGATGCTCATTGATGACAGCGAAATATCTGGGGATTCAAATGTTTCACATACTTTATCCTTAGGATCATTAGGACCTCAAAGGAGGGACATTGAGGAACTGGGGTCCTGGATTATGGCCCTCCACATTTGCCCTTTTTCCTCTTCCTATTGGAAAGAATACATTGTCATGAGACAGTAGTGAAACATGGTAGCCATAAAAACTATCAAGTTTTTAATTTACCTCAACAGAGATATAGTCTCCAGAACAATGAAGTAATAGTCCTCCTGCTCTTTGCTCTGATCAGATCACATGGGTAATATTGTGTCCATAATATGTGGAATAGCTTTAGAGATCATGTCACAGGGGAAGTGTTCATGAAATTAAGGATATTTAACTTAGAGAAATGAAACCTTCAGGGAGATCTTAGGATAACTGTCATCAAGTATCAAGGGATGTTACTTAGAAGATGACTTTTGGAAGTCCCTTCCAATTCTTTCTGTGATAATTATATGTGTCAATATGGACTTCCTTAGAGGGGACATATTGGAAATCTGATGTGGATATCCTCTTGGACCCTAGAAGCAGAATTAGAGGCAGTGCCTGGAAGTTAAGGAGACTAGGGATTTAAGGATAAATATGCCAATAATAAGGGATGGAATTGACCTTAGATGTCCTATAGCCCATCCCCCTCACTTAATATATGTGGAAACTGAGGTCCAGAGGTGAATCAAATGTCTCAAGGCCACACTGCTAGCAAGCAGTAAAAATGATGTTTTAATTAAAGTTTTTCTCTGCAAATCCAGTACTCTTTTGACAACACGATGTGACCTCACAAGAAGATACCTTCATCACTAAACTATATTGCTTCTACCTCTAGAAGTCTTCATATAGAGACTGAAGAAGCACTTGTGAAGAATATTGTAGATTTCTTCTCAGGCATCAGTGGACTAGATGGCTGAACACTTCTTTTGCAAAACTTCCTGTGATCTTTGAAAGCATGCAAAATTACAATTTCTATGGAAAGACTTCAAATTTTGGTGAAGAAAACTATCACAAATGTCTATTATGCTTTGATGTTTGTAAAGCCCTTTCCCTTCCATACCCAGAAAGTTATGTAGTAAAAATATTTTATTATTATGTATTTTATATATAATTTTATATGTAAGGAATTTAATCCAATTAAATAAACACATATTAAGTTCCAATGCTGTGGGTTAGGTACCTAAGAACCAGTATATTCAGGAAAAGCAACACCAATTTGAATTATTTGAGTTCAAAGCCACACTCTGCAACTCTCTGACTATAAGACCTTGGAAAAATAATTTTATTTCTCTTGACCTGTTTTTACATTACATTTTAATTTTTTCATGTGTTAAAAATCTGCCCTCTCTATCTTCCAACCTTGTGGAAAAAAATCAAAATGAAAATTCCTGTTACTACTTTTCTCATCTCTTAAATGAGGAGGATTGAGTAGATGAACTCTTAGGTACCTTACAGGTCTCTATCAATATTCTTTTGTAATTGAAGCTCAGAGATAATAAATTATCCAAAGTCACACAGCTAGGAAGTTTCAAAGCAAGAATTCATTCAAATTTTCCTGATATCAATATCAGCTCTTTTTGATAAGGAGTCAAGATGGCTGTGTAGAGGCAGCAAAAGTTCAGACCTCTGAAAACCCTTCCTCACCAATTAAAAACCAAATGCTCCTAGGGGACTGAAAACCAAATCTAACAACAGGAAAGAACTAAGGAACCCTCCTTCTGGACTCAACTTAAAAGGTATGCCCCCCCAAAGCCTGGATTCAAGAACACTCCGGTTTAAGGGGAAGAAAGAAGGAAGGTCACAGGACCCCTCCCCCACCTACAGTACTGAGCCTCCAGCAGTGGCTGGAATCTCTGGGCTGGCAAGGGCCCTAGACTGGAGGGAGTACCTTGAGGGCAAATCTGTGCCAGGCTCAGGGCTTTGAACACAGGCAGTGGGGAGACAGCTAGAGAAGAACCTCAGAAAAGGCAGCCCAATTGCAGCTGAGACACTGCATATTGCCCTCCCCTGGCCCCCCCCCTCCCCGAGGTTTTGGCCTCAGAGCACATTCAACTCTGCAAGATCAACTCTGCTGAGCTTAATCTTATCAAGCCTTCAGAGGGCAGGGAAGCACAAGCTCCAACACCCCTCCCCCACAGACTACTCTGAGAGCTTTGCTGACTAAGCCCCAAGGGTGAAGGTTGATAGAAAAGCCCAAACCCATAGGTCCAGTACATAATGAGAGGAGCAAGACTACAGGCAACTACACGGGTAAAAGAAGGGGAAAATATGACCAAACAACAGAAAAAGAAAAAAAAGAAATTACAATCAACAGCTTCAATCCAGGCAATGAACAAAGAGCAAATGTAACAGAGGAAGATCAAGGAACACCAAAAAAAAAAAAAAACAAAAAACATAGAAACTCCAGCAAATTGGATACAGGCTTTGGAATAACTCAGAACACAATTCAAAACACAGTTAAGAGAGGCTGAAGACAACTGGGAAAAGAACTTAAAAAGCAAGATAAGTCATCTGGAAACAGAAAATAGTGTCTTGAAAGCCAAAATTAATCAGCTTGAAAATGAGGCAAAGGAGATGAAAGATGAGGCAAAGAAGATGAAAGATGACCTCCAAAGAAAATCAGACCAGAAGGAGAAGGATGACCAAAAAGCCAGGAACAAAATTCAGTTGTTAAAAACCAGAATACAACAATTAGAAGCAAGCAACTTAACAAGGCAGCAGGAAACTATAAAACAAAATCAAAAGAATGAAAAAATTGAGGAAAATATGAAACACCTCACTCACAAAACAGAAGATTTAGAAAACAAGTCCAGGAGAGACAACTTAAGAATCATTGTCTATCAGAAGACCAGGACAAAATAAAAAGCCTGGGCATCATCCTACAGGAAATTATCCAAGAAAACTGCCCCAACATTCTAGAACAAGAGGGAAAAGTGGAGATTGAAAGAATCCACATATCATCTCCTGTACTTAATCACCAACTGACAATACCCAGGAATGTTATAGCCAAATTCAAGAACTACCAGACCAAGGAAAAAAATATTACAAGCTGCTAAGAAGAAGTCATTCAGATACCATGGAACTACAGTCAGGATAACATAGGATCTGGCTGCATCTACACCAAAGGACCAAAAGGCATGGAATATGATATTCTGGAAAGCAAGGGAACTAGGTCTACAACCAAGAATCAACTACCCAGAAAAACTGACTATATTCTTACAGGAAAAAATATGGTCATTTAATAAAATAGAAGAATTTCAAGCATTCGTAAAGAAAAGACCAGCCCTGAACAGAAAATTTTATGCCCAAACACAGAATTCAAGAGAACCATCAAAAGGCAATTAAGAAAGAGGGAAAAAAACAAAAACAAAAACAAAAAAACAAAACAAAAGTCACTTTTTAAAGGGATCCAATAAGTTAAAATGATATGAATTCCTACAAGAAAAGAGGATATTGGTAACTGTTAAAAATTGTTATTATCAATATCAGCACTTTTTGATCATACTAAACTGTCTTTATGACATATCCAGAAAACTGAACTGCAAAAATAATGATCATGTGTTGGTCTATATAGTTTTAGACTCTTTAAAGCAGTCACTGTGGAACTTAACTATATAACATAACATAATATAATATAACAAATATGGTTGGTGTTTTTGAATTTTAGAGTAGGGAGGGTCCTTAGGAACTAGGACTCGAAGTCTAACTCATTCCCCCTTTCCCCACCAAAAGATCCCTCTTGCAGTATACCAAACAGCCTCTGCTTGAAGGTGGAATGAATCAGCAAACTCATTCCAGTTTTGGAAAGATAATTATTAGGAATTTTTTTATGGCATCTACCCTAACTACAATTCTTTGCAACTTTTACATTTGCTTCAGGGTCAAAAGGAACACATATATTTGCTTCTTGAGAGCCCTTCCTATACTTGAAGAGAGCTATTGTGTTCCCCAGGAGTCTTTTTTTTTTTAATCCAGGCTAATTCTTTCCCCTGATCCACAATTTTCATTGTCAGTGACATATTGACATAAATTAAATATGAGCACTAAATGGTCCTCCATCTATGAATTTTCTTTATTTCTTTAAATAACAACCTGTGATTATATCTCTTCAAGAACTGGTTGTGCTTTATTTGATGAACTCAAATATCTTTTTGAAATTATTTTGAATGGATATTTTCTTTCTAATATTTCTTTCTGGATTTCATTATTTCTATTTTAAAATCATTATTTTTGTTACTTTATTTTGTAAACTGCTATTTCACTGAAGATATTGTTTCAGTTTTTATCTGTTAGTTTTTTATCATCACACAAATTAACTATCAGATAGGGATAGTTTTCTCTTCTTTCCCCCTCATCTTTATGACTTTACTTTTTTTTCTTTGACATTGGCATTTCTAACATTTTAAATACAATGTCATATAACATGGGGGAAATGGAGCATTTTTGTTCTTTCCTGTATTTATTAGGAGAATATTACATGTTTTCCTATGGCATATAATTCCAGTTTTTGGTTTTCAATTGTTATGGGGAATTTAGGAAAGGGGGAAAAGTTTATACAAAGGGGAAAACACACTTAACTAAATGAGTTTATTAACCAAAAAAGGGATGAAGGGGAAGGAAAAAGGGGAAAGGTTTGCATCTGAGTATTTGCCCCAAGATATTTAAACCTCTATAGTTAATTCCCTAAACTTAACCTGTCTAACAAGTTCAACTAAAGATTTCTAAGGATAAGTCCAACAGGGAACCCAGAATCTCACACACAGAGTACTTGGTGGGTCAGGTAACAGGAATCCAGCTGTTGAGTCCTCAGATGTTCCAGGAAAGAGAGAGAAAGGCTCCTCCAAAATCACTCTGTCCACCAGAATGTATGGAGCATCTTCCTCTCAACCTTGTTGATTTTATTCAAAGGCAGACAGCTTACAAGATGAGTTTGTCCAGGGAGAGTCCAGATTCACACCCTTCAGGCTTGACCTTCAGCTCCAGACAGACAGTTGGAAACCTCTCCCTTCAACAGCTTGGAACTCTGACTCAGCCAGCTCTTGGAGAATTCTGAGGCTTGAGGGCTGTCAATCAGTTACTTTGTAACTTCCCTCACTCCACAAGAGATGTTTTACCATAGTAAAAGGCTTTCTTTGCCTATATTTTGTAGATTTTTAAAAAAACAAATGTGATCATTATTCTTATTAAAGGCTTTTATCTGAGTCTACTGATATAACATGATTTTTAATTCTTTTGATTTTTTATATGATTAATTATGTGATTTTTAAAAATCCTTGCCTCCCACATATAAATCCAATTTAATCAGAGTGAATGATTTTTTTTTGGAGGGAATAAATTGCTATAATATTTAGTGCAGGGTTTTATTTTTTATATTCATGAGTGATATTTTAGTTTCTTTGCCTTATTTCCCCCTGGTTTTGGTACTGGAACTATGTACCCATTTTTCTTTATATTTTAAATCTGTTTTTTATAAAAAGCAAACTGTTGGGCTTTAATTGGTCAAATTATACCTCAGTATTCAATATATTGTCTTTACTGTAAATAGCACTTCACTTTTGATCATATGCTTCAGATTTAAAAAAAATAGTAATAAACATACAAAATCATAAGCACTTTAATTTTTCTTATATTATCCTATTTTGCTAACAGCCCATCTTCTTTAAGAGGTTCCTTAATGATGTCATAATGGAAAGAGTGTTACTCTTTGTAGCAATCCAGATTTAGTAGACTTACTAGACATCATGTATTCACTTTGGCTCTTTCAGGGCTGATATTAAAAGGTACATTGTGTTCACTAAGAATTATATCCAGTGATGACAAAAGCACAGAATGCTTTTAGTTTTTTCTTTACCATCCCTTGGTAGACAGGACCCAAGTGTACAACCATGGCTTCATATGATTCATTATATAAGTGTACTTTCATGCAAGGATCCAAAACTCCAAGAGACTCATGATGAATAATGCTATCTACCATCATAGAAGAAACTATTCAAGTCAATACAGATAGAAGCATTCCATTTTTCACTCTATTTTCTTCATGATATTTTTTTCTTGTATGTGTGGTATGTGTCTTCTTTCATGTCCCAAGGAGTATGGAAATATATATTGCATGACAACACTGGTATAATCTATATCAGATTATTCACCATCTGGGAAAAGGAGAGAAGTCGGACTATTATCATGATTCTACATATAATTGAAAAAACAATCAAGAGTTCTCCTGACCAAGAAAAGCCCTAACTCTACTCTCTAGGAACCCCACATTGGGTCTCTCCCTGAATTTGGGGTCCATGCTGTTGAATAAGGTGCATGTGGTGCCTCTGCCTGACACACACACACAGACACACACACACACACACACACACACACATTCCCTCTAAAGAATGTATAATTGAAAATCTGTTACCCTAAAAAAGAACTACATTTCCCAGGAGCCCACTGACTTCTTGTCATTATTTACTTCCTGTAGATAGGGGATATTTGGCAGGGACATGGAAGGTCCCACCTCTTTACTTCTGGTCCTGAGCTTGGTGGTGGTAAGGAGGGTGTTTGAACTGACAGATCAGTCATGGACACTTGGTCTTTATTTTGTATCTTCTTTATTCCTTGATTTCTAATGATCATTAATAAATCTCTTAAAATGTAATATTTTTATTATTGAGATTTAATTTTAACTTTTACAAGAACCAGGAAGGTGTTGTTTCCCTCCTCAGAATCCTGCTATATACCTGAAGAGAAATCAGGTCTATAACCAAGGTACCAGTGGAGTAGCTGCTAAGGTTACCCGGCTGACCAGGATTCAAAGTCACATAATGTAACCTTCAGATCATAGTTCTTTGGGGAAGAGAATAAAACACCTTTTAAGTGTGAAAGCTCTAGATTCAAGTCACTTCTCTATAATGATTCACTGAGTGATCATGAAAAAGTCATGACCTTTCTGAGCCTCAGTAAATTCTCTAAGACCATCCCCTAATAATTCATGGATACCTTTTGGTTTTCTTTTGGGGGAACCTCCCACACTAACAAAATGATTATTTCCTCCATCAAGGTTATATTCAGATTTTTCACTGTAGCACAGAGATGGCCCTGAATTCTCAGAGGTTATAACACCAGAGATTAGATGCTGGCTAATTCTCCCAAGCTAGAAAGGTTTCAAGTATAGACCTAGTGACCAATTCTGGTCTTGATGACAAAGGACCAGATTGGCTATATTTAGAGTCATCAATCATATGGTAGATTGTGGGGTGATGAATTTTTAGCCATAGCAACAGTTCCTACTAATTCTACTGAGGGGGCACAACCTGAATTAGTGGAGGCAGAGTTTATACCTATTAAGTTATAAAGTATTGAATGAAGAATATTTTGATTTCTTTTTGTGGAGTCTATAGGATTTTCTAAAAAAAATCTTCAAAAAACATTTTTGATCCCTTTGCCTACATTATATAATTCACGACTACAAGTTTAAAGTCATTAAAATTGAACTAAACTATTTCTGATTGTTAAGGCTGACTTGGGCAAGAAAGAATATTTTTAGTTGTGTCAATTGATATCTAACAGAAAGAAGCTTTAAATTAATTCTTCACAGTCTCTATCACTCTTCTTTCTGAGCAGTCTGTGGGAAAGATGAGGGGAAGATTGAGTAAGTCTGAATGATATTATTCTGTGGCTATGCTCACACTTGGCTCAGCATTCACTTCCCATTGAGACCCTGACAATGGAAGAGGTGATAACACCTGCTAGGAGAGCCTCCTCATTAGCCCCTTGGGAGATTCTGGGGGCCAAAGATAGGCAGCCTCATTAATGTTCATGTTCCACTGTGGCTGTTCCAGCACCCCTTCACTTTCTTTGAAATGCTCAGAACTCCCTTTACTCTGCTTAATCAGTCCCAAGGAGCTCAGCTAAGGTTCATAACATTAGAGTAACTTAGAATAGGAAGGCACCTTAGAGAGAACACAGTTCAAGACTTTTCATTTATAGATGAGAAATCTGGGCCAAGAGAGGGAAAGGGACTTGCAAAATATCATGCACTGATCCATTGCCGAAGCTGGGATGAGAAACCAGGTCAGTCTTTAAAGAGTAACCAAATCTTTGGGGAATCCCTGTATTTGGAAATGAGGGTGATACTGGGACTTGATTGAGTCATTGGTAGGGGATGCTGTTCTGGATGCTTCAGCGACAGGAGAGAAAATAGTGGGTCAAATCTTGAAGCTGCTTTTTCCATATAAGGGTCCAATTCCCTCTCTCATTCCCTTACATTGCTTTCTGATACCACACACACCCCACTTCATTGAATTTCTTGTTCTCCTGCAGCAGAGCCAGCATGGAGTAGTAATGAAACATCGGCAAAGGTCAGCCAGGGTGGTGGGTCTCTAAGTTGGCAGATGGGGCTAATAGAGATATGGAGTTTGACGCTCTTCAGAAAGGAGGATTGGGTATCCCACTAAGTCCCCTAGAGGGAGGCCAGGGGTCAAAGTAAATGAAGAGGCAATGAGGCCATAACAGAAAGAAGGAGTTCCATATCTGGAATAAAGGGAACTGACATTAAGTCTCGCCTTTGCTTATTGATATGTTCAAGTCCTCTTTTAACCTGTAGAGTGTTCAGATTAGAAGCTTCCAAAGGTCTTTCTAGATGTGGCTCTAATGAATGTATGCCATGATAAAGGGAGAGAAGGGGACAAAAAGGATATTGGTCATTAAATCATAGAATCTCTTAATTAGAGGAGCTCTCAGGAGTGATCTCATCCAATTGATAATGTAAAGAAGAAATAGATTTATTGTAAATCATGAAAGCTTTAAGTGGTTAAAGAATTATAGGATTTTAATTTTGGAAGGGACTTTTGTGATGCTGTAGAAATGATTGCCACCCTGATTAAGAGGACAATGGCATCTGCTCACATTTATGTAGTATTTTAAGGTACTCAAAATATTATACATTTATTCTTTTATTTGATCTTCATAACTCCCTGTAAGGTAGGTTCTATTATCTCTTTTATAGACTGAGACCAAGAGAGCTTGAATGACTTTCCAGGGCCATAGATCCATAACAAAATAATAGGAATTAAATTGTATAAGACTTTAAGATTGGCAAAGCACTTTATCTTATTTGAGCCATACAAGAAATTTGTCCTACAGGTGCTATCATTATTCCCATTTTATAGATAAGGAAACTGAGGCTGAGAGAAATTAAATGATTTTCTCCAAATCACAGAGTGGTTAGGTTTTTGAGGCAGGAATTTGAGACTTTTCTCACTCCAAGTCAGATGTTCTGAAGTTGGCAATACCAAACATGTATCTTGCTACTTCTTTAATACTTCCAAGGGAAGCACACTGATACCATCCAGTTTTATAGGCAGAGAAGGCAGCTATTTCAAAATTATTTCTACTCTTGATTTAAATAGACTTCCAAATAAGTTCAAACCATTGATGATCCACCTCTTATCTCTGGAATTATATGGGGTAGGAGAATGACCAACTTATTTTAAGTTATCTCTTTTCCACAAGAAATTAGAGTGATGATAACCCCAGATCCTGCTAATGGCCACTATATTAGGACAGGACTTCTGGCCATAAGGCTTTATAGACCTTGGAAAATGTTATATAAGGGGATTGGGGAGTTAACTTTGAGGGAATAATTACTTTTCTTATGAATTTAACCAAGGCCTTCTTGAGCCCTTTAACAGATCCTTCACACCTTTTGTTGGTTTAATAATTCAAAACATTTATAACCTATAATTTTAGAAAAAGAGAAAGAAGAGGCCAGTTTTGATTCCATATATCCATGCCTTGGTTTTACCCCCAGCAATATGACAGGATGATGCCATGGCTGCTAGGTAGCATAGTGGTTAGAGTGGTGGGCTTGAAGTCAGGATGATCTGAGATCCAATCCAGTAGCCTATGACCCTGGACAAGTCACTTAACCTTTGCCTCAATTTCCTTAATTGTAAATGGGTATAATAAAATGGGTACAATAGTAATACCTACTTCACAGTGTAATTGTGAGAATTAATGAGATAATAAAGCACAAAGTACAATGCCTGTACTTCCTTCCTTTGTCGTTTTCTTTATTTCTTTTCCTTTCCTTCTTCCTTCCTTCCTTCCTTCCTTCCTTCCTTCCTTCCTTCCTTCCTTCCTTCCTTCCTTCCTTCCTTCCTTCCTTCCTTCCTTCCTTCCTTCCTTCCTTCCTTCCTTCCTTCCTTCCTTCCTTCCTTCCTTCCTTCCTTCCTTCCTTCCTTCCTTCCTTCCTTCTACATTCTGGTTACTGTACTTACCTAAATGGACCTTTTCCAAAGTAATACTTCCAGAAAAAGAGAATATAAGTTTGAGAAAGAATGATTGAAATCGATTGAAATTACTGCTAAATTTATGAATGGAACAATAAGGATTCAGAAAAATGACTGTAGAAAATTATAGCACAAACTGCTGGACTGGATGATTTCAAAGAACCATGCCAGCTCTACTTTCTTTATGCTGCATATGAAGAAAAAGAAACTCTAGAAAAGTGAAGTGACTTTGCCCAGCCAGGGTCACTCAGCTTCTTTGAAAGGGGCAGAACTAGGATTGGAAGCTTGGTGCCTCATGTTCATGGGGCCTTTTGCTTTACTCACTAGCTCATGTTATGTGCCCCCTTCTTCTTCTACCACACATATCTCCATCAGGTTTAGAAAGCCCACCCACACAAGCATTTTGTCCTGTTCTGAGATCTAGTTATTCACTGTCTATCTACAGTTTGCTAACCAAGTACACTTATAGCAGGCAGGACCAGAGAGGGAGCATTGGGTGCATTAATTCAGAGAAAGCCCATCAGTGAAAATGTTCCTTCCACCATATATGTTTCTCCAGGGCAGGGGTTTATCTTGTTTGCATTTCTGAATCCCTAATATGTCATACTGTGCCTGCCTAACATATGCTGGGCCCTCAGTTAATGTTTACTGAATTATTTGTACTAAATATTATGTAAAAATGTTTTTGGCTGGTCCTTTATTTTTGGAGTCAGTACCTTTTGTTAAGACTTGACACATTTGTCCCCAACAGGTTATGTTTCCATTTACCCAAGCAATATTCTTGTTTTCAGAGTTAATAATTGATTATTAATCATGTTAGAAGTTAAATGAATTATAAAATAATAAAACAATTATATAGTTTGAGGTTTGCAAAATAATTTAATAGGATAATAGGTTTTAGGGAACTGAGGCCCAGGTGAGTGGAGTGATTTGCCTAAGATCACATAGGTAATAAATTGGAAAAATCAGGATTTGAACCCTAGTCCTCTATGATTCCAAATCCTTTGCTTTCCCCACCTTAATTACACCCCCTTCTACAACTTTTACTTGTTAAAAATAAAATTAGAAGGAATATGTCCAAATCTGTGACTAAAGGAGGATTTTCTTGATCACAGTTTTTGCAAGGATTATTCAGCCTGGACAAAAGAGCTCTGAATTCTGGGGAATCAGCTTCAACCTGAGGTAGCCTATTTCAGCCTATAAATTCATGCTAAGATTTCCTCCTTTCCTTCATATTATGAGGAAACTGCTTCAACATAATAGTTTGTTGATCCTTGTTCTGCACCTTCAAGAAACAGAAAGATCTGTTCCTCTATCTATATTTATTTTTAAATTCTATTTTTAATTAGAAAATATCTACCCCTTCTTTCTTTAATCCTACATCTGTCCAGCTCATTTGAGCACGAAAGAAAAACAAAACCTTTCCTACAAACATGTATAATCAAGGGAAACAAAATTTAACTTTGTCCATTTAAAATACTTTTCTATCAGGATATGTGTAACCTGTTTCATCATAAGCCCTCTGGAATTATGGTTGGTCTTTATGCTGATTAGAATTCCTGCATCTTTTAATTTTGTTTATCTTTAACATATTAGCACTGTATTAATTGTTCTTGTGCTTCTGTTCACTTCACTATGAATCAATTCATTTAGGTCTTCCCAGCTTTGGCTTAAAATGTTCTCATCACCATTATAGCACAATAGTAATCCATGACATTTATATTAGAATTTGTTCAGTTATTCCTCAACTGATGGACACCCCATAAGATTAATATTTTTTGCCATGTCAAAAAAAGCTAAAATTATTTTTGTACATTCTTATAGAATTTGTTCTGTTTAGGATAGTTGTCTCTTTTACTCTATCCTACCTCCAATTCCCCTTTTCCCCTTCTCCCTTTTTTTCTATCTTCCTTTGAAAGAAATGTTCTCTTATACTCAACTTTGTGTATAGGTTTTTATTTTTTTCTTGATCCAATTCAGATGAGTGAGGTTTAAGTGTCAGATGCTCCCCTGCCTCTGCCCCTTCAGCCCTCCCTTTCAACTACCTTCTCATTTATAGAGAAGAATTTTTCCCCAACTTGGTTACATGAGATGAAGATGAGTTGAGAAAGAGGTAAGGGAAGAAAGGAATAAAAGAGACAGAGGGACAGGGACAAAGGTACAAAGACAGAGACAAAGAACACAAAGGAACAAACTCTGTAAAATACTTATGTTTAGTTTAAATAACTGTTATGACTAAATTTATCTCAAGAGACTGATTTTTGGGTAAGAATGTACATTTATTGATTATATCAGATTTATTTGTTGGGCCAGCATCATAAGCAATAAAGTGATTTAAGAGGTCTCAATGTTGTCTCTCATGACCAGTGATGATCCCAACTGGGTTAGGCAATCTGATAAATAGATTTTTAATAGCTCATTATTCAACCACTTCCTTAATCACCCCCAAGACATCTTTAATTAGTGATACCTAATTAAAATGTGATCCATCAACCTATTCCCCCCTCTCTATCTTCCCAGGTGGAGAGTCATGTCCATAGGAAAATTAAAAAAAACAAACAAACCTCTTGTCTCCTTCATTTATTAACCAAGTTCTGTTAAAAAGGAAAGACATTCTTTGGGATTTCAAAAGACAAAGAAAACCTAAAAAAGCAGCAGGCTAGATGTTATCTCTGAATAAATCCCAGAAAGAGAAATACACAATAATTCTCCCTAAAATATAGGAATTAATACAGCATATGAAAAATAGATTCTCAAGAAGCTCAGGATTGCTGAATCCCATGCCAGTTACAGTATTCTCTATTGCCTTTATTGGTTAATGGCCATCTCTATGCCCAACTTGAAGAACAGAGATCAAGACAGTCAGAAAAAAAGCTTAGTGTCACTTGGATATGTTTGAGAAACATGTCTTATTCAAAGACTACATTTAGACTTTGGTCATCCATTAAAATTAGCAGCCTAAGGACTCTGATACTGATCACTCCTGTGGCTTTGTCTACAGGGAAGAAGTTTCTCATGTGATGTTGGGCTCTCTCTCCAATGACACTTTACTGAACACAGCTACCTTCATCCTTCTGGGTGTACCAGGGCTGGAGGTAGCCCATCTTTGGCTGGCAGTTCCATTGAGTGCCATGTACTGCATAGCCTTATTAGGAAATATTATCATTGTGACTGTGATCTGGACAGACAATGCCTTACATGAACCCATGTACTATTTTTTATGTATCTTGGCTGCTGTGGACATTGTCATGTCAACCTCAGTGATGCCCAAGATGTTGAACATCTTCTGGTCAGACAATGGCATTATTGGCTTTGCTGCTTGTTTCATTCAGATGTACATCGTCCATGCCACCACAGCTATAGAAACAGGGTTGCTCCTGGCCATGGCCTTTGACCGCTATGTAGCCATCTGCAAACCTCTGCACTACCAAACCATCCTCACATCACGGACCATGATAGGGATGGGCATGGGCATCATAGCAAGAGCTATCACAGCTATGATTCCAATGACCTGGATGGTGGTCCATCTGCCATATTGTGCCTCCCACAAGATCCCCCATTCCTATTGTGAACACATGGCTGTGGCCAAGTTGGCATGTGCTGATCACATGCCCAGCAGTCTTTACAGCTTAATCATTTCCTTCCTCATTGTGGGGACTGATGTGACTTTCATTGCTACCTCCTACAGTCTGATCCTCTGGACTGTGTTCAGTCTCCCCTCTAGAGATGCACGGGTCAAAGCCCTCAGCACATGTGGTTCACATGTGAGTGTCATGGTCCTCTTCTACTTGCCAGGCATATTATCCATTTATATGGCCTGGTTAGGGCAAGACATGGTGCCTTTGCACACCCAGGTGCTGCTAGCTGATTTCTACTTGGTTATCCCTCCAATGCTGAACCCTCTTATCTATGGCCTGAAGACAAAGCGTATCCGGGAGCGAGTGTGGAATGCCGTGGCCACCAGTCTCCCTGGCCATGCCTGCCAAAACTCATCAAAAGAGAAAAGACCTATTCGAGTGTTTGTTATGGAACACAGTGAGTCTACATGGGAGGCACAGACTCAGAAGTAAGTGAGGATGCTGAAATGTTGAAATGTTGTCTATATCTGTTATTCATTCCTACCAGGTCTGGTCTAGGAATTTTGTAGAATTCCTAAAACCATAGTGGCAGCCATCTTAGCTAAATTGTTTCCAAACTAATGAAGCTATTTCGGCCACTCCAGAATTTGTATTCCTTCTTTTGAATCTTTAGTCAAAAAGTATTTATCCATTGATTTTGATGGTCAGTTAGTGAGGCAAGAAGTATTTGTTGCAATTTCTATGGGTCAGACATGATGTCTGGGGATCCCTAGAAAGGCAAAAACATAAACTTTGCTCTCAAGGAGTTCACACTCTTATAGGAGAGATATCATATGTACAAGATATATACAGAAAGAATGGAAGCTGATCCCAAAGGAGAAGATACTAGCAGCAAAGGAAATGGGCAAAGGCATCCTATAGAAGGTAGGATTTGAGCTGAGATTTCATGGAAGCCTCTTCCGGAAGGTGTTTTAGTCTTTATATATCCACTATTGTAACACATTAAAATACCAACAACATGGGAAGGGGTTTCATTTAGCTAATAATCCTTGCCCACTTTCTCAATTATGTTGGGCTTTACATCCAACATTTGTTTCAATGCAGATGTGTAGACTTTTTCCATAGGGAGATCACATGTGGAAATTTAGAGAAATGATTTTGCAATTTGGCAAGGAATAAAGTTGTTTCCCAAGATTAAGGCATATTTCTCAGTCACATTCTAAGCTTCATTGAGTACTGATGACATAGTAAGTTCATCTAAATACTTTCTTTCACTAAAATGTGGGATAGCTTTCAGATTTATTGCAATCACTTAATCTCTTTAAAAATTGAAGTCTTTGTCCCAACACAGGCTATAAAACTATACAGGATGGATTGATATTCTCAGCATGAACAGATCATCAAATCATCAAAACATAGAATATTTGACCTGGAAAGGACATTAGTCCTTTTAAACAAATTGATTCCAATTTATTCTCAACCAGTAATATTTTCTGTAAGAAGATTTTTAAATCTGTCTGTCTGTCTGTCTGTCTCTGTCTCTGTCTCTGCATTCTGTTGAAGCATGGGGGCTTGTCAGAATATAATTTTTGAAAAATTCATAAATAATTGCTAAATTTGTTAGAGGTGAATAAAAATAAAGATGGAATTTTCTTATTCATAAGAACAAGGAATGTTTATG